>NC_088327.1:26663333-27389166 GCF_036884655.1 Musa acuminata AAA Group | reverse complement strand
CGATCACCACTACAGTAAGGGAGATCAAATCGTTGCTATAGTATAGTCGCCCGTGGGAGAAAGCCAACGCGGCAGGAGTCAGATCGCCCTAGGGAGATCTCGTCGCCGCTACAGTGTCGTCGTCGCTATAGTACCGTCGCTGCTATAGTGTCGTCGCCGCTGCTACAGTACCGTCGCCCTTGGGAAACAGCCGACACTGCAGGAAATCAGATCTCCGCTACAGTGTCGTCGCCCGTTGCCCGTGGGAGAAAGCCGATGCTGCAGGAGTCAGATCGCCCTAGGGAGATATGGCCGCCGCTACAGTGTGGTCGCCGCTACAGTGGTCGCCCTAGATCTGGCCGCCGCTACAGTGTCATCGCCGTTGCAGTGGTCGCCCTAGATCTAGCCGCTGCTACAGTGTCGTCGCCGCTACAGTGGTCGCCCTAGATCTGGCCGCCGCTACAGTGGTCACCCTAGATCTGGCCGCCGCTACAGTGGTCGCCGCTACTGGCTCGACTTGATCCAAGTGATTAGATGAATTCAATATCCAAAGGAACGAAACAGAATACGCGAAATCGACCAAAGCTCGATTTCTGACAGAATTCCAATGGCACATAGAACAAATATTTCAAATTATCAATTATGCTCCAATACCCATAAAAAAACTACTGTCGAAAGATATATCAATCTGTTTTCTGTCGAAACAAGTTTCGTACGAATCAGGGTTTCCCACAAGGAGTTACCTTTGATTTGGTAACACAAGGTCAAGGACACAATCACTGTTTTGCAGAATACATAGGGTCGGATTCAACAGATAATAGGGTAGGCATTTGAATTCCAAAATTTTCAAACTATATGTCAAAAGAAAGGTCTGCAAGTCTAGTTTCGGACGAAGTCAGTTTGGTACAAATCAGAATTTTCAACAGAGAGTTATAGGCATTTTAGTATCGAAAGGTCAGAAATCTTGATCCCTGTTTTGCAGCATCTATAGGCTCATTTGAAATAGATGATTGGGTAAGTATTCGGTGTCCAAAATCTACAAAATCAGTGTCAAAAGAAATTTATAAGAGTATAATTTCAAACAAAATAGTTCCTGCCTGAATTCACATTTTGTACTAAAAATTATAGCTGAAATAGTGTATAGGGGTCAGTTTACCGAAAAAATTTCAGAATCCATGGTTCTATGTCCAAAGAGAGACATATCAGTTTCTAGATAGAAATCCTTCAGTTTATTTTGAAACAACATAAAAACAGAGACTAATTTTCTGTAGGATGGGGTTAGAAACACTTACCTTTAGGAATTTTGACCCTAAGTGAAAGGATTTGGGCAAGAACCCTAAAAGCCCCAAATTTTTTTTTCTTCTTCTTCTTCTTCTTCTCCTTCTTCTTCTTCTTCTTTCTTTCTTTCCCTGATCATCCACGCAGCTGCCTTCTCTTTTTTTTGGTAAGTAAAAGTAAATTGATTATGTGTAAAGTTTCTACAACTAGCTTTATCTATACAAGTCATAGACAAAGCCAAGTAACTCATAGAGTGCGAATGCGATAGTTATGACTACACATGCTGTAGACTATAACTACCTGTGGGTACATTATTTGGCATCATTCCCAAGATCTTTAGCTAATAGCAAAATTAAATTTGATAAAAATATCTTTTTCTCTTCGGGTGAAGTGCTCGGTTTTGAGATCATGCTCCATACAGGATCTTGAGTCTCTAATAATCTCTGCTTAAGAACGAAAGCAGAGAGGCTTAAGCGGTGGAATTTGTCATTTTATGCGTTTTACAATTTAGTCTTTGTTTTTATCATATTCACGATTAGGTCCTTAGGGTTTACATATAGGTCCTCAGATTATTTCTTTTTTTTTTTTTAACAGATCTCCCAAATCTTAAAAATAAGTTACCTCTGATTCATACTCTATTTCTTTTGACAATTTAAAATAGATGCTTACATTATCACCAGAAATTTATATGAAAATTCGGAAATGAGGGATGTTACAGTTATTAGGTTTCCCAGCTTGATTGAGTAAGGAATAAAAAAATTGCTCTGTGTGTGCTTTAACCTCATCTAAATTCTCAATAAGATTATCATCTTTGTCTCTGCATTTGCTGATACGGTTAACAGCCATTCGAGTAGCAATTGAAGCATAGAAAAATTTAGTATTGTAATCCCCTAGTGTAAGCCAATGCTGTCGAGACTTCTGCTTTGCAAAACTTTCCTCCAGTTTTAAGGCTTGCATGAAGTTTTTTCTGGCTTCTGTCTCTTTGTAGATAATATTCTCATCATTTGGCTGAAGTTGCAGCTCATGTTGTAATGACATTAGTTCCTTTCTGCAAAATTGAACTCTGGTGGTAATATTGCCTAAGGTATTTGTATTCCACTCCTTTAGTGCTGCTTTACATGCTTTGAGCTTTTGACATAAGATGTAAGGGGGGGGATCCATGCACATTAACATTCCAAACAGATCTGATAACATCAAGACATTGAGGATGAGTACTCCACATGTTAAAGAATCTAAACGGTTTCTTGCCTCTTGGTGTCACTTTGTCTGCGTGTATATACATTAAAGAATAGTCAGAAAACAAAGGAGCACCATACTCAAGAAGTGAATCTGGGTAAACTGTTAACCATTCATGATTAATCAAACACCTATCAAGTCGAGCCATTATTTTTCTGTTAGCAGCACCTTGATTACTCCAGGAGAGCCAATTACCCACAGATTTCATATCAAACAATGCTGTAGTGTCAATGTAATCATTAAAACTTTGAAGCTGGCTTTCTAAAAGTTGTCTACCCCCTTCTTTTTCATTTGTGTATCGAACAGTATTAAAGTCTCCAAGAACAATCCAAGGTATATTGAGACAGCCATTTACAATATTAGTCAGGTCAAACCAAAGAGTATTTCTTTCTTGCGTACTATTTGAAGCATATATACCAGTGAAATTGATTTGACAGCCATTCTTTTTGTCCTCTACCTTAAGATGAATGAATTGATCAGTAGCAGAAATAAACCAAGCATTAATAGAGTTAGGATGTCATAAGACCCATATTCTACCAAAAGTTTCATTTGAGTCATTGGTAAACAGTTCTGCGTCCGGCCATATTAAATTCTTTTGAGCTTGAATGCGCGATTGTTTAATTTTCGTTTCCACTAGAATAACAATATCACATGCGGTAGACTTGATTATTCTGTTGAGCTCCCGACATTTCTCAGGCTTATTAAGTCCGCGAACATTCCAGCATGTTATCTTCATCAGTAATAATCAAATGAAAAGGTGGTAAGGTATTCATCCTACGACTTTGGATGGATTGTACCATCCTTTTTCTTATCCTTCGGTTTTGTATTTTCCTCCCGCATAATATCCTTACCTTTTATGTCTTTATTCCTATATTTATCCACTTCATCTACAGCTTGATTGGCAGGGTTTGTTGAAGCACGATAAGATTGATGCAGCATAATATCCTGGATACTTGTTGGAGCAGCCTGGCTGTTCAGATAGAAAATGTCAGAGAAGGCAAGGAATGAACTCTTGAAGAAACTTCGGTAAAACAAAAAATAGCTCACCACCAAGTTTAAAATCAAAAGGGATACAGAAAGATCACCACCCTAATGACAATAAACAAGGATACAGAACTGAAAGCAAAAGACTCACCACTCAAGGACACATCCAAGAGATACAGAGTTCAAAAGAGCACTCCAAGAGAGCTTCTGCCAATATCCTGTTAGAACCATTGTAGATTCTAAACTTGGATTTGATCTCTTTAGGGGATCGGCTTCCTTGGAACTCTATAGGGGTTCCTCCCTCCAAGTTGCTGCTCAAAGGCTATAGAAAAGATTCATCTATTGCTTATCAAAAGAGGAGGAATACATGGCTATTTATAGGGTTTCTAAACCCTAACTCCTAATACGACTCCTACTTAAGACTCCTACTTTTAACCAACTCTTAATAGGACTTCTACTCAAGACTCCTATTCCTTTACAACTCCTAATTCTTCTCTAAGAAACAACCTCCTAACCCTAGCCGGCCTCTTCACCTCTTTAATAGGGGTCGGCTTAGGTAGGTTTTACATGAATGTCCCTCTTAATTATGACTCTCCTAGATAGAGTCCTAACAGACCCATCCTCTTCAAATCAGCCTTGTCCTCGAGGGTGACGATTTATGAATTTTGGGAATTTGATCTTCAAGTCGTCATAGTTCTCCCAAGTGGCATCTTCTGTTGGTAGGTTTACCCACTGTATTAGCAATTTAGTAGTGGGTCGTCATCGTCGAGTCACGATCCGTCGATAAATAATGGTACTTGGCTGGGTCTGGAGTTCTCCTTGGATAGTCATATTTGGTGGGTGGCTTTGGGCTGTCTCCAAGCACCTATTTACAATTTCTATCTGGACGTCGATTTGTGGGTGATATGCCATACTCCTTTTCAATTTAGTACCCTACATATAGAATAACTTTGTCCAAAATCTACTCATGAAGATGCAATTAGAATTTATCATAAGCACAATCCGTCCCTTATAGTGTAATTTTTTTGAGTCCCAATTGTAATGAGCCACGGAGCTTGGTGCTTCCTCCAAATTTTTTATAATCTTACTAGTCTCTGAATCTTCCTGCCATTCCATCTTAATATCCTCAAGGAAGTCGCTGGTCAAAAGTGAAACGGTCAAAACTTCAGCTTGCTCGGGTAGCTGCGAAAGCACATATGCAAGAATATTCTCTTTCCCCTTTTCGTAAGTTATTTCATAATCAAATCCAAGAAGTTTTGTTACCCATTTTTGCTGCTCAGGGGATGATATCTTTCGCTCCAAAAAGTACTTGAGGCTTTTATGGTCGGTTTTAATTTGAAATCGTCGACCAATCAAGTAGGGTCTCCACCTCGTTGCTGCGCGCACAATGGCGAGCATCTACTTATCATATATTGACTTATTTTGATAGGAGGGAGATAATGTCTTGCTAGTGTATGTGAGTGGTCGACCATCTTGCATGAGAATGGCTCCAATTCTGACTCCAGATGTATCGGCCTCAATAATGAATGGTCGGTTGAAATCTGGTAGTGTTAGCACTAGCATCATCGTCATGGTTGCCTTAAGTTTGTCGAAGGAAGCGGACGCTCTGTCCAACCATTGGAAGACATCTTTTTCTAGTAAGGAAGTAAGTGGTGCATTGATCTTTCCATAGTTTTTCATGAACTTGCGGTAGTAGCTTGTTAAACCCAGAAAGCCATGTAGCAATTTTATGTTTCTCAGGGTCGGCCAGTTTTGCATTGCTCCAATTTTGAAGGGGTCCACTACCACACCTTCCTCTGATATGATATGCCCAAGATATTCCACCTTCTGATGAAGAAAGCAAAAATTCGTAGTAGTTGTTGTGTGTTCAAAAGGTGGTTTTCGGTATGTCTTCTTCGCACGCTCATATTTGATGATACCTGGATCAAAGGTCAGCTTTGTGAAGATTTGTGCTCCCTTTCATCTAGCAATTCATCTACTATTGGAATAAGGTATTTATCTTTGATGGTAATGCCATTGAGAGCTCGATAGTCAACACATATTCGCCTTATTCCGTCCTTCTTGAGTACAAGTAGCACCGGTGAAGAGTAGAGGTTGCAACTTGGCCGAATAACTCCTGTTTCGAGCATCTCTTTTACAATCCTTTCTATTTCATCCTTCTAGATATGTGGATAATGATATGGCTGAGCATTTGCTAAAGATTTGCCTGGAAGAATCGTTATACAATGATCATGCCGACGGGTAAGAGGTAGGTTGCACGGTTTATCAAATATATTTGAAAATTCAGCAAGCAAAGGAAGTAGATTTGGATCTTCAAATTCTGTTGGCTCTCCCTTAGTTTGTTGCTCAAGTTGTACCAAAAAGCCACTGCATACTTTATACAAAACCTTCTCCATTTGTTGTGTTCAAATCGTTGTTATGTTGCCCCCACGTTTCCCGTGCAATGTCACCTGTTTCTCTTTACTGTAAAATTTCATAATTAGTTTCATAAAATTCCAAAAAATATCACCTAATGTCGTCAACCATTTAATTCTGGGCATGACCTCAGGATTGTTAAGAGGGAAAAGGAAGAAATCTGCAATTATCTCTTGGTCCTGCAGCAATAGTTTCTTCTGCGGGCGCCTACGATCACAATTCAAAATTCGTCCGTCGGTGACCTTAACATCAAACCTGCAGCGATTCTCGATAGGTAATGCTATCTGAACAGCAACCTTACTATTTAGGAAGTTAGTAGTACTGCCCGTGTCGATGAGAACAGTGATCGGTTGTTGTTTGAGAAGACCTCCAACTTTCATCATTTGCAAGTTTGAGTAGCCGGCTAGTGCATGTACTATAACGTCAGTCTGTTATAGGTCTTCTTCCACATCTTCTTTATGTTCAAGGTTCTCTTCTGAATGTTCCATGACATCTTCTTCTATTGGTTCAATCATAAGAAGTCTTCCTTTCATCGTTTGCGGGTTTGAGTAGCCAACTAGTGTGTGTATTGTAACATCGGTCGGTTGTGGCTCTTTTTTCGCATCTTCTTTATTATGTTTAAGGCTCTCTTTTGAATGCTCAATGACCTCTTCTTCTACTGGTTCAATCAAAAGAAGTCTCCCTTTTCTACAGCAATGCTTGTAACTCCACAGCTCGTCGAAATGCCAACATAACCCCTTCGCATATCGCTCCCGAAGCTCTTCTCTTGTTAACCTATTTGGTGTAGGGACTTGGTCGATAGTAGGGGGGGCTGAGTGCTTCAATATTACTAGTTGAGGAGTGACCCTAGTCCTCTGAGCTTCATGGTTCATTTGCTCCTCTTGATGTCATGCGAAAGAGATGGCTGCCATAAGCATATATGGTTGTCGCGTTTTAACTTCTCCTCGGATCTCCGGCTTCAAGCCCTCAATGAAAGTCCTCAATAGCTATTTTTGAGACCAATCATGAGTTTGATTAGATAACCTTTCAAACCTAGTTGGGTACTCCTGAATGGTAGAGGTTTGTCGGATCTTTGCTTGTTGTTCGTCAATATTCTCGTAATCGGTTGGTTTGAAGCAGATCAGCAGTCCTTCTTTGAATTGTCGCCATAAAAGGACTCCATAAGTATGTTCAAACTAGTCAAACCACTGTATAGCATCCCCTTCAAGATGTATAGCTACAATTTTCACCATAGATGCATCCGTAGTTTTATGGAATCGAAAATATCGCTCCGCACGGGAGATCCAACCAATCGAGTCTCCTTCTTCCCATCTAGGGAAGTCCACTCTCATGCATGGATAGTTGGGGTTGGTCATAGAGCTTCCCATCTCTTGGAAGTCATATCTTCGGGCTTGGTGCGATTGGACAAAGCTCTCTCCTTGATGTGATTTCTTCGGGCTTAGTGGTCGGCCCAATCTGAGTTCGGTAAAGAGCGTCCGAATCTTATCCTCCATTCGCGTCTCGAAGCCTTCGAATTTAGTATTGATTACCTCCTCAGATGCCATAGTATATGCCACCAAATCTGTGATGTTAAGATCTCTCTTTTGTTGTCGGGTTAAAGGCATGTATTGGTTGAGAGAGGTGATGGTCGAAAGGGTTTGTGGATTGGTGGATGTAGGCTACGGTTTAGGCTTGTTTTGTGGCTATTTTGGGTGCCGTTTGAGGGTGTGGTTCGGTGGAGTTTTAGGGCTGTGGATGAAAGTTTTGGATCTGTGGTAGATGGTAGCAATGGTTTGATAGAAATCAGTGGAAGTTGCAGCAAGTATGTGCTGTCTTGTAAGAGTAGAATTGTCGTTGAATAAACAACGGTTTCTCGACATAATTTTCACCAAAAACTTGAGAGAATTGAGGAGGGAATTGATAGCAAAATCACAGTTTATATGACAGTAAGGATATCTAATTTAATTAAGAAAATTTTGGTAGTATAACAACAAGGAAATTGGTGCAAGTTGCGATTACAGAATTCTCATAAAAAAATTTCAACGGGTTATGACGAAAATTTGTGTTAGGATCGGAGCGGCACTAAGAGGGGGGGGTGAATTAGTGCAGCGGATTAAAACTTCGATTTTAACAAGATCTTTCGTACGAAAAGAACGGAACTTGAAAAGTTTAACTTGAAAGCGTATTCTTAAAGTTGCGCAGCAAGGGTAATAAGGAACTAAAACAGTAAGAAGATTTGCAGTAATGTAAATGACAATAATAAAATGCAAACCAGAGATTACGCCGATTTTTAGAGTGGTTCAGTCAAATGACCTACTCCACTTGCGATGCCCCTCTTCGATGAGGCTCCCACCTTCCACTAGCAAATCTCTTGAAATGGAAGGGTAAACACCCCTCTTACAAACTTTTACAAGCAGTTCAACCTCTTACAAATTTTCAATAAGAAAGAAGGAGGAGAACTCTCTAGCAAATTGAAAACAAGACTTGCTAAGACTTTCTAAGACTTTTCTCTCAATCAAAATGCTTCTCAAAAGTTGTAATCTCAGCTGAGATTTGAGGGGTATTTATAGGCCTCAAGAGGATTCAAATTTGGGCTCCAAAATTTGAATTCTCTTAGGGTTTCCAATGCTGGAGGTGCCACCGCCCAGCGCTCGGGTGCTGGACGGTGCAACCGCCTAGCCAAGGAGGTGTCACTGCGGTGCCACCGCTTGGCTCTCCGATTCATTGGTTTGGCTTAATTTTAGCCCAAACCAAATCTGACTTTGGGCCCAGTTGGCCCCTAACCAGGATATAGGATTATCTCTTAATCCTAATCCTAATTACAGGTGAACTACATAACACAAAAAAAACATCCTAAGCAAGTTTTTTAACCGCAAACGTCGAGTCTTGTTCCGGCGAGCTTTCCGACGAACTTCTTCCGACGGACTCCCTGCAAGCTCCCAATCTTTGTGATGACTTTAACGAGTAGCCGAGCCTTCTCGGTGATCTCCGCGAGCCTCCGACGATTTCTTCGATGAACTTCCGACACGTTCCCGATTTCTTCTCGGTTGGTTCCGGCAGCATCTCCGATGATTCTTCGGTCTCTTAAACGTCCATCGAGCTCGACTCCGGTATCCTTGCTTTATATTTTCTGGTTATCGTAGTTAATCCTGCACACTTAACTCAATAATATGGATTAGATCAATGAACCCACCAATTGATTATATCATCAAAATCCGAGATTCAACAATCTCCCCCTTTTTGATGATGACAATCAATTGATGACGGAGTTAAACATAACTCCCCCTATCTATATGCCATATTATGAGAAGATAAAAAACACTTGAATTCCATCCCATTGGATTCAAGCATAACCCGATAAGTTCTAATCGTAGAACTTATCGTTATCCTCATTACACAATAGTAAGTACGAAACTTCGATGAAAATCATAAGTTAAACGATAAGGGACGAATTTTGCTACGACAGAAGATAAAGATTTTCAATATAAATTTCATGATATCAATCTTGTGATATTTTCAAGGATTTGCAAGGCATATAAGACATTCATATCACACAAGTTTTTGTAATTCATATTAGTCATGCTATCGTTATGGTGTAAGTCATCACTTAGTCATCACTTCTCCCCCTTTGTCATTAACAAAAAGAGACAAGCCAGCTAATTGATGATCATAGAAAAAGGTTTAGCGTTTATCAAAGTTCATCATTCAAATTTGCCAGAAATAGTTTATCCAAAAGACATCATCATTTATGCAGATTAAAATAGTAGTTATCTAAAAGGAAAGATCAGTTATCGTTCAATCGATGACAAACTTGAACTTGTTGTTAAAAGCAAACAGAACAGAATAAAAAGATACATCAATTTAATCCTTAGGAGGTAATCCACAGTGCTGATACATGATATCTATTTTTTCATTCATCTGTCGTAGTGTCTTCAAAATTTCAACTTGTTGATTCTGAATTTGTTCTTGCTGTGATTTGATCTGAGATAGCTCCGCCATAATGATATCTTCAGAGGAGGAAACAGGAGCTGAAGGTGCTGCGCCAAAGGGACTAGGAGGAGGAGATTCATTTCCCATAAGAATTGGTGTTTCGGGTTGTTCTATTCGTGGAGGAATTGGATCCGTCCTTCTAGGCTGCCTAACCCATATGCCATTGCTAAAAGTGCACCTAAGTCTTTTCAGCAGGTTTTTATTTATTATGTTATATCGATCATTTTGAATAGATTCTTCATCGGGTGGAATGCAAATGTCATAGGCATTAAGAATTCTAGTGATTAACCTCCCATATGACAATATAGTATCTTTAGTCATAATATCCTGCATGTGTTGGCGAATTAAGTACCCAAAACAATTATGTTGACCGGTCATAATCCAATACATGGTTCCTATTTCTATTTGACTTATTTCGTCAAGATGAAATTGTTTGGGGAATATGATGCTTGTGATAATGTGATGAAGAATTTTAGAGTTGAAAGGTAGTAAGTGTTCACAACTCTTGGGTAGGAAGTCCAGGTTTGGATTTGCAAAAATTATTTTCACGGCTTCGGTATAGGTTGCTCCTATTGTTTTGACGTCCCATTTACCTTTAAAATAGCATCTCCTATCTTTTTCAGTTATGCCAATTAGCTCACAAATGGTGCTGTCAAATATTCTAATGGGTGTTCCTAGAAGGTAAGTGCTTAGGCTATCGTTGTCCTCATATAGGTTGGCATAGAACAATCTAACTAATTGCGGATAGATTGGTTCATCTATTTGTAGTAGAGGTAGAGCTTCTAGGTGTGCAAACCACCTAATGGGTTCTAAGTCCTCTAGTTCATCCAAATCAACGTATTTTCCCTTATGGACACATCGTGTTTCAAATTTTGGAAAGCTAAGGGCTACCTCTTTTGATCAAAAAAGATCATGGTTAAATGAATCTCCTTCAATCCTTTTTCCTTTTGATCTCTTAGGAGCCATAATCTAGACAAGATGATGATGAAATTGTGAAAAATAAGCAAGGAAAAGAGGAAAGAAAAGAGGAAATGGAATACCAAAAAGAGGGATTTCAAATGTTACCTTATGGAGATTATGTTGAGAGATGGAAAGCTTGGACCACCAAGAATCCTTCTCCAATGCTTCTAAGAGTTAGAATGAGGGTTAGAGGGAATGGGAGAGGGTTTTGAGAGTGTTTTTTCGGGTTGGGGGCGGTGTCACCGCCGGCCCTAACCCCTTGGGTTAATAGGGGTCGCTCGGTCGGTGTCACCGCCAAACCAGTCGGTGTCACCGCCTGGTGCCCGAGCACTAGGCGGTGCAACCGTCGGATCTGGCGGTGCCACCGCTGGCATCCCGCGGAGGAAAAAAAAAAAAAAAAAAATTTCTTCCTCCCTTTTGTTTAGCTTCTTCCCTCAAGATTATAAGTTATACTTTAATGGATCATTTTGAATTGAAGAAGAAGGAAGAAATCAAATCCATAAAAGAAAGGAAAAGGACGAGTCATTTTTCGTGAAGCTCATTTTAGGGACAGTTTAACATGCTTAATTCCCTTCTAATGAATTCAAATTGATCTTCGTTCAAAGCTTTTGTAAATATATCTGCTAATTGATGCTTTATGTTAATGAATTCTAGAACAACATCATTGTTAAGGACATGATCGCGTATGAAATGATGCCTAACGTCGATGTGCTTAGTTCTAGAGTGCAGAATTGGATTTTTAGTAAGACATATGGCACTAGTATTATCACATTTTATGGGAATGTTTTTAAAGTGAATTCCATAGTCTTCTAATGTATTTTTCATCCAAATGACTTGTGCACAACATGCACTTGCAGCAATGTATTCGACTTCCGCCGTAGATAGTGCAACTGAATTTTGTTTCTTGGAAGTCCAAGAAACAAGTGCATGTCCTAAAAATTGGCATGTTCCGGATGTACTTTTTCTATCGATCCTACATCCGCCAAAATCGGCGTCTGCATAAGCTATTAGATCAAATTTTTCAGATTTTGGATACCACAATCCTAAATTTGGAGTTCCTTTAAGATACCTAAATATTCTTTTAACACTCTTAAGATGAGATAATTTAGGATTAGATTGAAACCTAGCGCAAAGTCCTACACTAAACATAATATCTGGTCTAGTCGCGGTGAGGTAGAGTAGACTACCTATCATTCCCCTATATGTTTTTTTATCGAAATTTTCACTATTTTCATCCATATCTAACTTAGTCGCAGTGCTCATAGGGGTGTTTATTGCTTTTGAATTATCCATGTTAAATCATTTTAACAATTCTAATGTATATTTGGATTGGTTAAGAAATATACCATCACTAAGTTATTTGATTTGTAATCCTAAAAAGAAAGTTAATTCACCCATTAAACTCATTTCAAATTCATGACTCATACATTTGGCAAATGATTCATATAGTGATTCATCCGAAGAGCCAAAAATAATATCGTCAACATAAATTTGCACAATAAGAAATTATTTTCAAAATGTTTAATAAACAATATAGTATCAACCTTGCCTTTGGTAAAGTTATTTAAAATAAGAAAGGAACTAAGCCTTTCATACCAAGCTCTAGGAGCTTGTTTCAAGCCATAGAGAGCTTTAGTCAATTTGAATACATGATTAGGAAGTAGAGAATTTTCAAATCCAGGAGGTTGTTCGACATATACTTCTTCGGAAATAAAACCATTCAAGAAAGCACTTTTGACATCCATTTGAAATAGTTTAAAATTATTACTACTAGCATAGGCAAGGAGCATCCTTATGGCTTCTAATCGAGCCACGGGAGCGAAGGTTTCTTCGTAATCGATACCTTCTTCTTGGTTGAAACCTTTGGCCACTAATCTAGCCTTGTTTCTAACCACGATACCATTTTCGTCTTGCTTGTTTCTAAAGACCCACTTAGTACCTATGACTAAGTGGTCACTTGGTCTAGGAACAAGCTTCCATACCTCATTCCTCTCAAATTGGTTCAATTCTCCTTGCATTGCAATGACCCAAAAATCATCTTTTAAGGCTTCGTCAATGCATTTAGGTTTAATTTGAGAAAGGAAAGCGGCGTTAGCACAAAAATTCTTGAAAGAAGAACAAGTTTGAACCCCTTTTGTTGTATCTCCTATAATTAGTTCCTTTGGATGAGCATCTACATACTTTCATTCTTTGGGTAAAGAAATTTCGGAAGAAGATGCATTCAAATGGCTATTTTGAGGAGGGGGTTCGTTTAAATTCAGATTATCAAAACCAAGATCATCATCAAAATCATTTTTCTTTGAATTAGAAATTTCATTAAAAACTACATGAATAGACTCTTCTATTACTAAGGTCCTTTTGTTAAAGACACGAAAGGCCTTAGAAACGGAGGAGTAATCAAGAAAAATGCCTTCATCGGATTTAGCATCAAATTTACCTAGGGCATCCTTTTCATTTAAAATGAAGCATTTACAACCAAAAACTTTAAAATAAGAAATATTTGGTTTTTTGTTATTCCATAATTCATAGGGAGTTTTTGATAAAGATGGTCTTATTAGGACCCTATTCATGATGTAACAAGCCGTATTTACGGCTTCGGCCCAAAAATATTTGGGTAAACTATGTTCATTTAACATAGTTCTTGCCATTTCTTGTAGGTTTCTATTTTTCCTTTCAACTACTCCATTTTGTTGAGGATTTCTTGGAGTTGAGAAGTTGTGATTGTACCCATTAACTTCGCAAAAATTTTGAAAGTCACGGTTTTGGAATTCACCACCGTGATCACTCCGAATTGATGAAATCATGAAGCCTTTTTCGTTTTGAGTGAGTTTATAAAATTTAGAGAAACACTTGAAGCAATCACTTTTGTGAGCTAAGAAATAGGTCCAAGTGTATCTAGAATAGTCATCCACA
Organism: Musa acuminata AAA Group; assembly: GCF_036884655.1. Classification (NCBI taxonomy): domain Eukaryota; kingdom Viridiplantae; phylum Streptophyta; class Magnoliopsida; order Zingiberales; family Musaceae; genus Musa; species Musa acuminata. Next base: position 27,375,432 of record NC_088327.1, on the reverse strand, counting down.
ATCACGAAAGCATATTTGCTTCCACCTAGACTTGTTGTATCAATTGGTCCAAATAAGTCCAAATAGATCAATTGTAATGGTCTAGTGGTGCTAATTTGATTTTTTGGTTTGAAGCTTGTTTTTATTTGTTTGCCTAGTTGACATGCAACGCATACCTTATCCTTAATAAACTTCATATTCGGAATCCCTTGTACTAATTCTTGAGATGAGATTTTCGATATTGTTTTCATGCTTGCATGACCTAATCTCCTATGCCAAAGCCAAGCATCATCATTTACGGCGGAGAAACACATTTCATTACTTAGTTCATCAAGATTGATGGTATAGATATTATTTTGTTTTAAAGCAATCATAGTCATGTTATGATTTGGTTTTTCAATAATGCACATATTTGATTCAAATCTAACGATATAACCTTTATCGCATAGTTGACTAATACTCAAGAGATTATGTTTTAATCCATCAACTAGTAAAACATCATCAATGGAAAAACTAAATTTGTTACCAATAGTTCCCTTGCCAATGATTTTGCCTTTGTTGTTGTCTCCGAAGGTGACGTACCCTTCTTCTTTGCTAGTGAGCATAGAGAAATGAGATGGATCTCCAGTCATATGTCTTGAGCATCCACTATCGAGATACCATCTCTTGCTCCTAGCTTGTGGGTTTGTCTACAAAAGAGGATGATTTTTAGGTACCCATTTGATTTTGGGTGCCTCAAAAATTGATCCACTAACCTTGTTATTTATTTTTGAATCCTTTATAGTTCCTTTAGGAACCCATATTAATTTTTTTGAACTAATTTTCCTAAATGGACATTTGTAGGCAATATGTCCGGATTTGCAACAGAAGTTGTATTTCATATAAGAGGAAACATGTAATGTAGGTCCTTTTATGAAAGTGGTATGATTTTGATGTAATCCTTTTACAAATCCAATTCCATTTCTATTTGCGATGTGACCCTTGTGTGCAAGGATCATATCTAATCATTTGCTACCAACCTTAAACTTGTTTAAGGTTTCCTTAAGAAGAAAATTTTCATTTTTTATTGCTTCTAAATGCTCACACTTAGAACATGGAGGAGTTTGAAGACTATCAAACTTATCTTGTAGCAAAGCATGCTCTTTCTTTAAGATTCTTAACTTCTTGCTAACAGTTCTACATTCATCAAATAATTCATGAAAAGCGATAGAGAGTTCTTCAAAAGATAAATCTTCATTAAATAAATCACATACCTCTTCTCCTAAAGCCATTAGCGCGTAATGAGCAACTTGCTCGGTGTTGGACTCCTCTTCTTCGGACGCGCTTGAATCATCCCATGTTGCCTTGAGCGCCTTCTTCTTTGATGTCCTCTTTTTGGCTTGAGGACAATCGTTCTTGTAGTGTCCCGGTTTTTTGCATTCATAGCAAATCACTTGGTCCTTCTTTTGTTCAAATTTATTTTTTATATTATTTTTAAATTTATTCGTTCTTAAATATTTTTTAAATTTTTGAGTTAAAAGTGCAATGTCATTGTCACTGTCCTCATTACTTGATGTTCCTTTCAAGTGGTTTTCTTGTGATTTGAGTGTCATATCCTTCCTGTTCTTTGGAAGGGGGTTCTCGAGCTCGTCATGAGCTTGACATGTCATTTCGTAGGTCATTAGAGACCCAATGAGTTCTTCAAGAGGGAATGTTTTAAGGTCTTTGGCCTCTTGAATGGCCGTAACTTTTGGATCCCAACTTTTAGGGAGGGATCTTAAGATTTTAGTTACTAGTTCAAAGTTAGTAAAATCTTTACCAAGAGCTTTGAGTCCATTGATGACATCCATAAACCGGGTGTACATGTCTCCGATGGACTCACTTGGTTTCATTCGGAAAAGTTCGTAAGAGTGCACAAGGATGTTGATTTTGGACTCTTTCACTCGGCTAGTGCCTTCATGAGTGACCTCAAGAGTTCTCCAAATATCAAAAGCCGAATCACACATTGAAACACGATTAAATTCGTTTTTGTCTAATGCACAAAACAAGGCATTCATAGCCTTTGCATTTAAAGCAAAAACCTTCTTCTCCGATTCATTCCATTCGCTCATCGGAAGAGAAGATTTTTGAAATCCATTCTCAACAATAGACCAAAGCTCAAAGTCCATAGAAATGATGAAGATCCTCCTGCGAGTCTTCCAATATGTGTAATCCGACTTATTAAACAAAGGTGGTCGTGCAATAGAGTGGCCCTCTTGCATGCCGGAGTAAGTCATCTCTCTTGGGTATTAAACCAAATATGAGAGATAACCTCGCTCTGATACCACTTGTTAGGATCGGAGCGGCACTAAGAGGGGGGGGGGTGAATTAGTGCAGCGGATTAAAACTTCGATTTTAACAAGATCTTTCGTACGAAAAGAATGGAACTTGAAAAGTTTAACTTGAAAGCGTATTCTTAAAGTTGCGCAGCAAGGGTAATAAGGAACTAAAGCAGTAAGAAGATTTGCAGTAATGTAAATGACAATAATAAAATGCAAACCAGAGATTACACCGATTTTTAGAGTGGTTCGGTCAAATGACCTACTCCACTTGCGATGCCCCTCTTCAATGAGGCTCCCACCTTCCACTAGCAAATCTCTTGAAATGGAAGGGTAAACACCCCTCTTACAACTTTTTACAAGCAGTTCAACCTCTTACAAATTTTCAATAAGAAAGAAGGAGGAGAACTCTCTAGCAAATTGAAAACAAGACTTGCTAAGACTTTCTAAGACTTTTCTCTCAATCAAAATGCTTCTCAAAAGTTGTAATCTCAGCTGAGATTTGAGGGGTATTTATAGGCCTCAAGAGGATTCAAATTTGGGCTCCAAAATTTGAATTCTCTTAGGGTTTCCGATGCTGGAGGTGCCACCGCCCAGCCAAGCGGTGCCACCGCCCAGCGCTTGGGTGCTGGACGGTGCAACCGCCCAACCAAGGAGGTGTCACCGCCCAACCAGGCGGTGCCACCGCCTGGCTCTCTGATTCATTGGTTTGGCTTAATTTTAGCCCAAACCAAATCTGACTTTGGGCCCAGTTGGCCCCTAACCAGGATATAGGATTATCTCTTAATCCTAATCCTAATTACAGGTGAACTACATAACACAAAAAAAACATCCTAAGTAAGTTTTTTAACCGCGAACGTCGAGTCTTGTTCCGGCGAGCTTTCCGACGAACTTCTTCCGACGGACTCCCTGCAAGCTCCCAATCTTTGTGATGACTTTAACGAGTAGCCGAGCCTTCTCGGTGATCTCCGCGAGCCTCCGACGATTTCTTCGGCGAACTTCCGACACGTTCCCGATTTCTTCTCGGTTGGTTCCGGCAGCATCTCCGATGATTCTTCAGTCTCTTAAACGTCCATCGAGCTCGACTCCGGTATCCTTGCTTTATGTTTTCTGGTTATCGTAGTTAATCCTGTACACTTAACTCAATAATATGGATTAGATCAATTAACCCACCAATTGATTATATCATCAAAATCCGAGATTCAACAATTTGCAGCAACACAAAATCATTTTTAGAGATGAATTTTGAATAGATTAATCTTAGATGGAAGCCAAGATGATCTATGAAGTGTATAAGAAATTTCATTCAAAAAAGATTGCGAATAGATGGGTTAAGGCAACAATATGCGGCTGAAAGTTTTTGCAGCACAGATTTTTAAGTATAGCAGACTGGACGTAAAAGATCAGTGGTTTATATTGAGAATTTTTTGATGAAACCAAAGGGAATTCCACTATCAGGAAGTGTTAAAGCTATCATAATAATTTCGTAGAGATTTGAATAGAAACAACGTAGTAACAAGATCAAACAAACAGTGCTATGCGGCTGAAATTTTATAGTGCAGATTTTCAAGTATAGCAGATTAGACGTAAAATATCAATAGTTTATATTGAGAATTTTATGACAAAACCAAAGGAAATATGATGTTAGGAAATGTCAAAGATTTCATAAAAATTTTGTAGAGATTTGGATAGAAAAAACACAGTAGCAAGATCAAACAAACGGTGCTATACGGTTGGAATTCTGCAATGTATCTTTCATCGTAGAGATGAAAACTTTATGACGAAAAATTTATGCAGCAATATAGGAATAATTTTTTTTGGATTTTCAAATAAGGATAACTAAATTACAGCAGTAGTAAGGTAGAAAACTAGAACCTGTTACAATTCACGGGGAGATCAAAGGATGATCCGTCGTGATAGAGATGACGGCGGAATTTGGCAACGATCTCTTAAGCAATTGTGGGAATTGCTTTGGGCGGTTGTGGAGGGTTGATGGATGGCTGTGGAAGGGCAGCGAGACGCCAAGAACACTGCTCTGATACCAGGTGTTAGAAACCTTGCAGATTCTAAACTTGGGTTTGATCTCTTTAGGGGATCGGCCTCCTTGGAACTCTATAGGAGTTCCTCCCTCCAAGTTGCTGCTCAAAGGCTGTAGAAAAGATTCATCTATTGCTTATCAAAAGAGGAGGAATACATGACTATTTATAGGGTTTCTAAACCCTAACTCCTAATAGGACTCCTACAAAATACTCCTACTTCTAACCAACTCCTAATAGGACTTCTACGCAAGACTCCTATTCCTTTACAACTCCTAATTCTTCTCTAAGAAACAACCTCCTAACCCTAGCCGGCCTCTTCACCTCTTTAATAGGGGTCGGCTTAGGTAGGTTTATATAAATATCCCTCTCAATTAGGACTCTCCTAGCTAGAGTCCTAACATATCCTTAGTTTTCTAAAATCCTTTCTAAGCCCTAAACCCCAAAATAAATACTAGTGCATGAAACAACCCTTCATGCATAGGAAATTTTGAAATTAAGTGCTTTACAGCTGCCAACCAACTCCATTAATGTATTCCTTAGCTATGAATAAAAGCAGGTTAGGACTCTAGCTATGAGAGTCCTAATTGAGAGGGACATTCATGTAAAACCTACCTAAGCCGACTCTTATTAAAGAGGTGAAGATGTCGGCTAGGGTTAGGAGGTTGTTTCTTAGAGAAGAATTAGGAGTTGTAAGGGAATAAGAGTCTTAAATAGGAGTCATATTAGGAGTTGGTTAGAAGTAGGAGTCTTGAGTAGGAATTCTATTATGAGTTAGAGTTTAGAAGCCCTATAAATAGCCATGTATTCCTCCTCTTTTCATAAGCAACAGATGAATTTTTTATGTAGCCTTTGAGCAGCAACTTGGAGGGAGGAACTGTTAGAACCCTTGCAGATTCTAAACTTGGGGTTGATCTTTTTAGGGGATCGGCCTCCTTGGAACTCTATAGGGGTTCCTCCCTCCAAGTTGCTACTCAAATGCTGCAGAAAAGATTAATCTATTGCTTATGAAAAGAGGAGGAATACATGGCTATTTATAGGGCTTCTAAACCCTAACTCCTAATAGGATTCCTACTCAAGACTCCTACTTCTAACCAACTCCTAATATGACTCCCAATTAAGACTCCTATTCCCTTACAACTCCTAATTCTTCTCTAAGAAATAACCTCCTAACCCTAGCCGGCCTCTTCAGCTCTTTAATAAGAGTCGGCTTAGGTAGGTTTTACATAAATATCCCTCTCAATTAGGACTCTCCTAGCCAGAGTCCTAACAGACTCGCCCTCTTCAAATCAGCCTTGTCCTCAAGGCTGAGATTCCATGAACTTAGGGAAACGGGTCTTCAGCTCCTCATATGGTTCCCATGTGGTGTCTTCAAGTGGTAAATTATTCCAAAACACTAGTACTTCAGTAGAGGGATGTCGGCGACGCATCACGATCCTACGATCGAGGATGGCTTGTGGTTGGGCTTGAATGACTCCATCCTCTGTTGTGTTGGGCAGTTGGATCTGGGGTGACTCGTGTTCTCCCAACTTGGGCTTTAGGCATGATACGTAGAAGACAGGATGAATTTTGGCATCCTCAGGTAATTTAAGTCTGTACGCCATGACTCCAATACGCTCTGTGATCTGATAGGGCCCATAAAAACATGGGGATAGCTTCATGGAGGCTCGAGTGTTGATAGAGAGTTGCTTGTATGGTTGTTGGCGAAGATAAACCCAATCTCACACTGAAAATTCTCTTTCACTTCGTCGTGTGTCGGCTTGCTGCTTCATTCTGGCTTGAGAGGTAGAGTGATTATCTTTTAACAATTGTAAGAGTTTGTCCCTATCAATCAATTCTTGGTCAAACTGATCTACCTTGGCCGAGCCAATTACATACTTTGGAATCTCAAGGGCTGGTCGACCATACAATGCTTCATAAGGGGCACATTTTATAGATGAATGATATGTAGTATTATACCACCATTCGGCCCAGGGAAGCCATTTCACCCACTCTTTTGGTCGGTCGCTAGCGAAACACCGGAGGTACGTCTCTAAGCAACTATTTACCACCTCTGTTTGGCTGTTAGTTTGTGGATGATACGATGTGCTCATCTTGAGTTTGGTGCCTTGTAACTGAAATAACTCGGTCCAAAATTTACTAGTGAAGATCCTGTCACGATCACTTACGATGGACCTTGGCATCCCATGCAATTTAACAATATTTTCTATAAAAATCTGGGCAATACTAGCAGGAGTGTAGGGATTTCTCACAGCACAAAAATGAGCATATTTCGTAAGTCGATCAACCACCACGAGAATCGTGCTTTTACCTTTGGAAGATGACAGCCCTTCAATAAAGTCCATGGAGATGTCAGTCCACATTGAGTCTGGTATGGGTAGTGGTTGTAGCTTCCCTGGATTTGCTACAGTTTCACCCTTGTGTTGTTGACATACATCACATTATGCCATATATTCAGTAATAATTTTTTTCATCCCTCTCGAATAAAAATTTTGCTTCACTCTTTTGTAGGTTCTTAGGAATCCAGAGTGCCCTGCTGAAGGTATGTAGTGCATTTCATGCAAGATGATTGTGATGCAAGGGGAGTCAGGTATAAGCACAATGCGACCTTTGTAGCATAGATCCCTCGAATCCCATGTGTAGTGGGCTATTGCACTTGGATCCTCCTCCAATTTTTTTATGATGTTGCTGATCTCTGGATCCTTCTTCCATTCTTTCCTAATGTCCTCAAGGAGACCGGTGGTAGGAAGCGAGATGGCTGAAACCTTAGCTTGTTCAGGTAGCCATGAGAGTGCATCTGCAACAATGTTTTCTTTCCCCTTTTTGTAAATAATTTCATAATCAAATCCAAGAAGTTTGGTTACCCATTTTTGCTGCTCAAGGGATGATATCTTTTGCTCCAAAAAGTACTTGAGGCTTTTATGGTCAGTTTTAATTTGAAATCGCCGGTCGATCAGGTAGGGTCTCCACCTCGTTACTACGTGTACAATGGCAAGCATCTTCTTATCATATATTGAGATGTTTTGATGGGAGGAAGATAATGCAGTTAGAACTCTTGAAGATTCTAAATATGGGGTTGATCTTTTTAGGGGATCGGCCTCCTTGGAACTCTATAGGGGTTCCTCCCTCCAAGTTGCTGCTCAAAGGCTGCAGAAAAGATTCATCTATTGCTTATGAAAAGAGGAGGAATACATGACTATTTATAAGGCTTCTAAACCCCAACTCCTAATAGGACTCCTACTCAAGACTCCTACTTCTAACCAACTCCCAATAGGACTCCTACTCAAAACTCCTATTCCTTTACAACTCCTTATTCTTCTCTAAGAAACAACCTCCTAACCCTAGCCAGCCTCTTCACCTCTTTGATAGGGGTCGGCTTAGGTAGGTTTTACATGAATGTCTCTCTTAATTAGGACTCTCCAAGCTAGTGTCCTAATAGACCCGCCCTCTTCAAATCAGCCTTGTCCTCGAGGCTGATGATTCATGAATTCTGGGAATTTGATCTTCAAGTCGTCATAGTTCTCCCAAGTGGCATCTTCTATTGGTAGGTTCGCCCACTGTATTAGCACTTCATTAGTGGGTCATCGTCGTGGAGTCACGATCCGTCGATCAATAATGGCACTTGGCTGGGTCTGGAGTTCTCCTTGGGTAGTCTTATTTGGTGGGTGGCTTTGGGTTGTCTACAAGAACCTATTTACAACTTTCGTCTGGCCATCAGGTTGTGAGTGATATGCCGCACTCCTTTTTAATTTAATACCCTGCATATGGAATAAGTTTGTCAAAAATCTACTTGTGAAGATGCAAGTAGAATTTGTCACAAGCATAATGCATCCCTTATAGTGTAATTCTCTTGAGTCTCAATTGTAATGAGCCACGGAGGTTGGTGCTTTCTCCAATTTTTTTATATTCTTACTAGCCTTTGAACCTTCCTGCCATTCTATCTTAATATCCTCAAGGAAGTTGTTGGTCGGATGTCAAATGGCCGAAACTTCAGCTTGCTTGGGTAGCTGCGAAAGCGCATCTACAAGAACATTCTCTTTCCCCTTTTTGTAAGTTATTTCATAATCAAATTCAAGAAGTTTTGTTACCCATTTTTGCTGCTCAGGGGATGATATCTTTTGCTCCAAAAAGTACTTAAGGCTTTTAAGGTCGGTTTTAATTTGAAATCGTCGACCAATCAAGTAGGGTCTCCACCTCGTTGTTGCACGCACAATGATGAGCATCTCCTTATCATATGTTGACTTATTTTGATGGGCGGGAGATAATTCCTTGCTAGTGTATGCGAGTGGTCGACCATCTTGCATGAGAATGGCTCCAATTCTGACTCCAAATGCATCGGCCTCAATAATGAAGGTTTGATTGAAATCTGGTAGTGTTAGCACCGGCGTCATCTTCATGGCTGCCTTAAGTTTGTCGAGGGCAACGGAGGCTCTATTTAACCATTGGAAGACATCTTTTTCTAGTAAGAAAGTAAGTGGTGCATTGATCTTTTCATAGTTTTTCACGAACTTACGATAGTAGCCTGTTAAACCCAGAAAGCCATGTAGCAATTTTATGTTCCTTGGGGTAGGCCAGTTTTGCATTGCTTTAATTTTGAAGGGGTCCACTGTCACACCTTCCTCTGATATGATATGCCCAAGATATTCCACCTTCTGATGAAGAAAGCAAAAATTCATAGTGGTTGTTGTGTGTTCAAAAGGAGGTTTTCGGTATGTCTTCTTTGCACACTCATATTTGATGATACCCGGATCAAAGGTCCATCTTTGTGAAGATTTGTGCTCCCTTTCATCTAGCAATTCATCTGCTATTGGAATAAGGTATTTGTCCTTGATGATTATGCCATTGAGAGCTTGGTAATCAACGCATATTCGTCAAGTTCTGTCCTTCTTGCGTACAAGTAGCACCGGTGAAGGGCGACCACTGTAGCGGCGACGACACTGTAGCGGCGGCCAGATCTAGGGCGACCACTGTAGCGGCGACAACACTGTAGCGGCGGCCAGATCTCCCTAGGGCGATCTGACTCCTGCAGCATCGGCTTTCTCCCACGGGCGACGGGCGACGACACTGTAGCGGAGATCTGATTTCCTGCAGCGTCGGCTGTTTCCCAAGGGCGCCGGTACTGTAGCGGCGGCGACGACACTGTAGCAGCGACGGTACTGTAGCGACGACGACACTGTAGCGGCGACGAGATCTCCCTAGGGCGATATGACTCCTGCAGCGTTGGCTTTCTCCCACGGGCGACTATACTATAGTAACGATTTGATCTCCCTTACTGTAGTGGTGATCGGATCTCCTGCAGCGTCGGCTTCTAGTGGTGACCAGATCTCTGGCTTTTCCCTATGGAGACGATTCTATAGCCGCGACCAGAAGAGGGATCAAACATGGCAGCGACGGCCCCTAGGGCTGGCGACGGTGGCGGGAGGGTTGATACGATGGTAAGACTCCCTACCGTTACCCCTCAATTGGCTCCTCCTCCATATCCTCTCTAGAGAGAAACTCCTTCGACGAAACAGCATCGAAGTAGGTCGCGCTCTAGATCGCGGCAGCCTGCCCTCATTTCCAGTGACCCTAGGCCTTGGACTAGCCTCTTCAAGGCTCCGGTTGGAAGTCCGGATCTAAGCTTGGAATTCTTTACTCCAGAAGTTCAGGCTGATAAGAAGATTGCTGTATACGAGACTGCTGATTCAGCAGAGCTTATTGAGACATGGTCTATGGCGATTGTTGGCTATGTGGTAGGTCTCAAAACATCTTATTTCCCACTATCATCATTTATCAAAACTCGATGGGGAATATCGTCATTTGATCTTCATATGCTGGAGAACGGATTCTTTGTTTGCAAGCTATACTCTGAAGAAGATTTACAACGGGTTCTCGAAGGATTCTGGACTATTCGCGGCCATCCAATGATTCTACGACGCTGGTCTCCTGATGTCCGTTTGGAGTTAGATAGCCTATAGTTGGAATGTTCGCGGACTTAATAAGCCGGAGAAATGTCGGGAGCTCAACAGAATAATCAAGTCTACCGCATGTGATATTGTTATTCTAGTAGAAACGAAAATTAAACAATCGCGCATTCAAGCTCAAAAGAATTTAATATGGCCGGACGCAGAACTGTTTACCAATGACTCAAATGAAACTTTTGGTAGAATATGGGTCTTATGGCATCCTAACTCTATTAATGCTTGGTTTATTTCTGCTACTGATCAATTCATTCATCTTAAGGTAGAGGACAAAAAGAATGGCTGTTAATTCAATTTCACTGGTATATATGCTTCAAATAGTATGCAAGAAAGAAATACTCTTTGGTTTGACCTGACTAATATTGCAAATGGCTGTCTCAATGTACCTTGGATTGTTCTTGGAGACTTTAATACTGTTCGGTACACAAATGAAAAAGAGGGGGGTAGACAACTTTCAGAAAGCCAGCTTCAAAGTTTTAATGATTACATTGACACTGCAGCTTTGTTTGATATGAAATCTGTGGGTAATTGGCTCTCCTGGAGTAATTAAGGTGCAGCTAACAGAAAAATAATGGCTCGACTTGATAGGTGTTTGATTAATCATGAATGGTTAACAGTTTACCCAGATTCACTTCTTGAGTATGGTGCTCCTTTGTTTTCTGACCATTCTTTAATGTATATACACGCAGACAAAGCGACACCAAGAGGCAAGAAACCATTTAGATTCTTTAACATGTGGAGTACTCATCCTCAATTTCTTGATGTTATCAGATCTGCTTGGAATGTTAACGTGCATGGATCCCCCCCTTACATCATATGTCAAAAGCTCAAAGCCTGTAAAGCAGCACTAAAGGAGTGGAATAAAAATACCATTGGCAATATTACCACCACAGTTCAATTTTGCAGGAAGGAACTAATGTCATTGCAATATGAGCTGCAACTTCAGCCAAATGATGAGAATATTATCTACAAAGAGACAGAAGCTAGAAATAACTTCATGCAAGCCTTAAAACAGGAGGAAAGCTTTGCAAAGCAGAAGTCTCGACAGCATTGGCTTACACTAGGAGATTCCAATACTAAATTTTTCTATGCTTCAATTGCTACTCGAAGGGCTGTTAACCGTATCAGCAAATGCAGAGACAAAGATGATACTCTTATTGAGAATTTAGATGAGGTTAAAGCACACACAGAGCAATTTTTTTATTCCTTACTCAATCAAGCTGGGAAAACTAATAACATTCATGTGAAGCCGACTAGAAAACTTGATTCGGAAGCTATTTCAATCCTCAATGCCCCAATTACAGACGACGAAATTGTATGTGTTGTCTTTAAGTCACTAAAGCACAAAAGCCCAGGTCCAGATGGATTTCCAGCTGAATTTTACCAAACTTCTTGGTCTATTATTGGAAATGATGTGATCAAGGCTTGCCAACATTTTTTCTCTTCAGGTCAAATTCTTAGAGAGATGAATTGTACTTTTATTTCTTTAATCCCGAAGAATGCAGGGGCAGATTCACTAGAGAAATATCGACTATGTGCACGTCGCGGCCGGCGCATGAACGTCCGAAGCCTCTTGCCCGTCACAAAACCGTCGGCGCTTTCTTGAAAAATCACGAAATCCCTATTGCAAGCTCTCTCCGAGCCCTAGCCCAACGACTGCGTATCGGTCACGGCAAACTCGCGCCGAAACCATCGACACTTTCTCGAACGATCTCGGAAATCGCTATTGCGACCCGAATCCGGAAAGCTCTTTCCGAGCCCCACGATACTGATTGCGTAGCGGTCACGGCAAATTCCGTGCCCTAAAAAAATCGTCACGGTAGTCTACGGGAAATGTTTCGTATCTCGAGACGCAAAAAGGAGTGCAACACGAGGACTTACCGGGGGGTCACCCATCCTAGTACTACTCTCGCCCAAGCACGCTTAACTTCGGAGTTCTGATGGGATCCGGTGCTTTACTGCTTGTATGATCGCACCGGTTTCGGGTGCTTCGTCCCTCTCCTATGTGCACGTCGCGGCCGGCGCATTAACGTCCGAAGCCTCTTGCCCGTCACGAAACCGTCGGCGCTTTCTCGAACGATCACGAAATCCCTATTGCAAGCTCTCTCCGAGCCCTAGTCCAACGACTGCGTATCGGTCATGACAATCTCGCGCCGAAACCATCGACACTTTCTCGAACGATCTCGGAATCGCTATTGCGACCCCAATCCGGAAAGCTCTTTCTGAGCCCCACGATACTGGCAGCGTAGCGGTCACGGCAAATTCCGTGCCCGAAAACAATCGTCTCGGAGCTCTACGGGAGATGTTTCGTATCTCGGGACGCAAAAAGGAGTGCAACACGAGGGCTTCCCGGGGGGTCACCCATCCTAGTACTACTCTCACCCAAGCACGCTTAACTTCGGAGTTCTGATGGGATCCGGTGCTTTAGTGCTGGTATGATCGCACCGGTTTCGGGTGCTTCGTCCCTCGCCTATGTGCAAGTCGCGGCCAGCGCATCAACGTCCGGAGCCTCTTGCCCGTCACGAAACCGTCGGCGCTTTCTCGAAAGATTACGAAATCACTATTGCAAGCTCTCTCCGAGCCCTAGCCCAACGACTGCGTATTGGTCACGGCAAGCTCGCGCCGAAACCATCGACACTTTCTCGAACGATCTCGGAATCGCTATTATGACCCGAATCCAGAAAGCTCTTTCCGAGCCCCACGATACTGAATGCGTAGCGGTCACGGCAAATTCCGTGCCCGAAAACTCTCGTCTCGGAGCTCTACGGGAGATGTTTCGTATCTCGGGACGCAAAAAGGAGTGCAACACGAGGACTTACCGGGGGGTCACCCATCCTAGTACTACTCTCGCCCAAGCACGCTTAACTTCGGAGTTCTGATGGGATCCGGTGCTTTACTGCTTGTATGATCGCACCGGTTTCGGGTGCTTCGTCCCTCGGCTATGTGCATGTCGCGGCCGGTGCATGAACGTCCGAAGCCTCTTGCCCGTCACAAAACCGTCGGCGCTTTCTTGAAAAATCACGAAATCCCTATTGCAAGCTCTATCCGAGCCCTAGCCCAACGACTGCGTATCGGTCACGACAAACTCGCGCCGAAACCATCGACACTTTCTCGAACGATCTCGGAATCGCTAATGCGACCCGAATCCGGAAAGCTCTTTCCGAGCCCCACGATACTGATTGCGTAGCGGTCACGGCAAATTCCGTGCCCCAAAAAAATCGTCTCGGTAGTCTACGGGAAATGTTTCGTATCTCGGGACGCAAAAAGGAGTGCAACACGAGGACTTACCGGGGGGTCACCCATCCTAGTACTACTCTCGCCCAAGCACGCTTAACTTCGGAGTTCTGATGGGATCCGGTGCTTTACTGCTTGTATGATCGCACCGGTTTCGGGTGCTTCGTCCCTCGCCTATGTGCACGTCGCGGCCGGCGCATTAACGTCCGAAGCCTCTTGCCCGTCACGAAACCGTCGGCGCTTTCTCGAACGATCACGAAATCCCTATTGCAAGCTCTCTCCGAGCCCTAGCCCAACGACAGCGTATCGGTCACGGCAAGCTCGTGCCGAAACCATCGACACTTTCTCGAACGATCTCGGAATCGCTATTGCGACCCCAATCCGGAAAGCTCTTTCTGAGCCCCACGATACTGACAGCGTAGCGGTCACGGCAAATTCCGTGCCCGAAAACAATCGTCTCGGAGCTCTACGGGAGATGTTTCGTATCTCGGGACGCAAAAAGGAGTGCAACACGAGGGCTTCCCGGGGGGTCACCCATCCTAGTACTACTCTCGCCCAAGCACGCTTAACTTCGGAGTTCTGATGGGATCCGGTGCTTTAGTGCTGGTATGATCGCACCGGTTTCGGGTGCTTCGTCCCTCGCCTATGTGCAAGTCGCGGCCGGCGCATCAACGTCCGGAGCCTCTTGCCCGTCACGAAACCGTCGGCGCTTTCTCGAAAGATTACGAAATCACTATTGCAAGCTCTCTCCGAGCCCTAGCCCAACGACTGCGTATTGGTCACGGCAAGCTCGCGCCGAAACCATCGACACTTTCTCGAACGATCTCGGAATCGCTATTGCGACCCCAATCCGGAAAGCTCTTTCCGAGCCCCACGATACCGACTGCGTAGCGGTCACGGCAAATTCCGTGCCCGAAAACGATCGTTTCGGAGCTCTACGGGAGATGTTTCGTATCTCGGGACACAAAAAAGAGTGCAACACGAGGACTTCCCGGGGGGTCACCCATCCTAGTTCTACTCTCGCCCAAGCACGCTTAACTTCGGAGTTCTGATGGGATCCAGTGCTTTAGTGCTAGTATGATCGCACCGGTTTCGGGTGCTTCGTCCCTCGCCTATGTGCACGTCGCGGCCGGCGCATCAACGTCCGAAGCCTCTTGCCCGTCACGAAACCGTCGGCGCTTTCTCGAACGATCACGAAATCCCTATTGCAAGCTCTCTCCGAGCCCTTGCCCAACGACTGCGTAGCGTTCACGGCAAATTCAGTGCCCGAAAATAATCGTCTCGGAGCTCTACGGGAGATGTTTCGTATCTCGGGATGCAAAAAGGAGTGCAACACGATGACTTCCCGGGGGGTCACCCATCCTAGTACTACTCTCGCCCAAGCACGCTTAACTTCGGCGTTCTTATGGGATCCGATGCTTTAGTGCTGGTATGATCGCAACGGTTTCGGGTGCTTCGTCCCTCGCCTATGTGCACGTCGCGGCCGGCGCATCAACGTCCGGAGCCTCTTGCTCTTCAAGAAACCGTCGGCGCTTTCTCGAAAGATTACGAATCCCTATTGCAAGCTCTCTCCGAGCCCTAGCCCAACGACTATGTATCGGTCACGGCAAGCTCGCGCCGAAACCATTGACACTTTCTCGAACGATCACGGAATCGCTATTGCTACCCCAATCCGGAAAGCTCTTTCCGAGCCCCACGATTCTGACTGCGTAGCAGTCACGGCAAATTCCGTGCCCGAAAACTATCGTCTCGGAGCTCTACGGGAGATGTTTCGTATCTCGGGACGCAAAAAGTAATGCAACACGAGGACTTCCCGGGGGGTCACCCATCCTAGTACTACTCTCGCCCAAGCACGCTTAACTTCGGAGTTCTGATGGGATCCGGAGCTTTAGTGCTGGTATGATCGCACCGGTTTCGGGTGCTTCGTCCCTCGCCTATGTGCACGTCGCGGTCGGCGCATCAACGTCCGAATCCTCTTGCCCGTCACGAAACCGTCGGCGCTTTCTCGAACGATCACGAAATCCCTATTGCAAGCTCTCTCCGAGCCCTAGCCCAACGAATGCGTAGCTATCACGGTAAATTTCGTGCCCGAAAACAATCGTCTCGGAGCTCTACGGGAGATGTTTCGTATCTCGGGATGCAAAAAGGAGTGCAACACGAGGACATCCCGAGGTGTCACCCATCCTAGTACTTTTTTGGTAAGTAAAAAAGTAAATTGATTATGTGTAAAGTTTCTACAACTAGCTTTATCTATACAAGTCATAGACAAAGCCAAGTAACTCATAGAGTGCGAATGCGATAGTTATGACTTCACATGCTGTAGACTATAACTACCTGTGGGTACATTATTTGGCATCATTCCCAATATCTTTAGCTAATAGCAAAATTAAATTTGATAAAAATATCTTTTTCTCTTCGGGTGAAGTGCTCGGTTTTGAGATAATGCTCCATACAGGATCTTGAGTCTCTAATAATCTCTTTCAAGAGCTGAGCATTGTTTGTGTGTTGATATTCAAAGATTCTATTACATCTCTCCTTCCACATCCACCAAATAGCGCATCTGAAAGTAACCTTTGCCAGTTGTGTAAGAGGCCCTTTTCTTGAGAAACATTGCATAAGGTCGCCTAGTTCTTGATGCAAGTTTGGTTGCGGCAGTCTATTGAGTTCAAATCGCTGGAGAATCTCCTTCCATATCCATTTTGTATAATCACAAGCGAAATAGAGGTGGTCAACAGTTTCTTCTTGTTGCAAACAAAGGGAGCATCGGTTAACATGATAGATACCTCTTCTTTTCATATTGTCTATTGTAGGTAGTTTATTGAGAAGGGCCTGCCATGTACATAAGGAGTGTCTTTGTGATCCCAGTCGATCCCATGTCCAACTGCTTGGGACCCATGGGTAACAAGTGGGCACCCATCCTAGTACTACTCTCGCCCAAGCACGCTTAACTTCGGAGTTCTTATAGGATCCGGTGCTTTAGTGCTGGTATGATTGCATCGGTTTCGGGTGCTTCGTCCCTCGCCTATGTGCACGTCGCGGCCGGCGCATCAACGTCCGAAGCCTCTTGCCCGTCACGAAACCGTCGGTGCTTTCTCGAACGATCACGAAATCCCTATTGCAAGCTCTCTCCGAGCCCTAGCCCAACGACTGCGTATCGGTCACGACAATCTCGCGCCGAAACATCGACACTTTCTCGAACGATCTCGGAATCGCTATTGCGACCCCAATCCGGAAAGCTCTTTCTGAGCCCCACGATACTGACAGCGTAGCGGTCACGGCAAATTTCGTGCCCTAAAACAATCGTCTCGGAGCTCTACGGGAGATGTTTCGTATCTCGGGACGCAAAAAGTAGTGCAACATGAGGACTTCCCGGGGGGTCACCCATCCTAGTACTACTCTCGCCCAAGCACGCTTAACTTCGGAGTTCTGATGGGATCCGGTGATTTAGTGCTGGTATGATCGCGCCG
This sequence comes from Musa acuminata AAA Group, assembly GCF_036884655.1. NCBI lineage: Eukaryota > Viridiplantae > Streptophyta > Magnoliopsida > Zingiberales > Musaceae > Musa > Musa acuminata. The sequence goes on along the minus strand of NC_088327.1, from coordinate 27,358,459 downwards.
GTTTCGGGTGCCTCGTCCCTCGCCTATGTGCACGTCGCGGCCGGCGCATCAACGTCCGGAGCCTCTTGCCCGTCACGAAACCGCCGGTGCTTTCTCGAACGATCACGAAATCCCTATTGGAAGCTCTCTCCGAGCCCTAGCCCAACGACCGCGAATTGGTCACGGCAAGCTCGCGCCGAAACCATCGGCACTTTCTCGAACGATCTCGGAATCGCTATTGCGACCCCAATCCGGAAAGCTCTTTCCGAGCCCCACGATACTGACTGCGTAGCGGTCACGGCAAATTCCGTGCCCGAAAACAATCATCTCGGAGGTCTACGGGAGATGTTTCGTATCTCGGGACGCAAAAAGTAGTGCAACACGAGGACTTCCCGGGGGGTCACCCATCCTAGTACTACTCTCGCCCAAGCACGCTTAACTTCGGAGTTCTGATGGGATCCGGTGATTTAGTGCTGGTATGATCGCGCCGGTTTCGGGTGCCTCGTCCCTCGCCTATGTGCACGTCGCGGCCGGCGCATCAACGTCCGGAGCCTCTTGCCCGTCACGAAACCGCCGGTGCTTTCTCGAACGATCACGAAATCCCTATTGGAAGCTCTCTCCGAGCCCTAGCCCAACGACCGCGTATCGGTTACGGCAAGCTCGCGCCGAAACCATCGGCACTTTCTCGAACGATCTCGGAATCGCTATTGCGACCCCAATCCGGAAAGCTCTTTCCGATCCCCACGATACTGACTGCGTAGCGGTCACGGCAAATTCCGTGCCCGAAAACAATCATCTCGGAGGTCTACGGGAGTTGTTTCGTATCTCGGGACGCAAAAAGGAGTGCAACACGAGGACTTCCCGGGGGGTCACCCATCCTATTACTACTCTCGCCCAAGCACGCTTAACTTCGGAGTTCTGATGGGATCCGGTGCTTTAGTGCTGGTATGATCGCACCGGTTTCGGGTGCTTCGTCCCTTGCCTATGTGCACGTAGCGGCCGGTGCATCAACGTCCGAAGCCTCTTGCCCATCACGAAACCGTCGGCGCTTTCTCGAATGATCTCGAAATCCCTATTGCAAGCTCTCTCCGAGCCCTAGCCCAACGACGGCGTATCGGTCACGGCAATCTCGCGCAGAAACAATCGACACTTTCTCGAACGATCTCGGAATCGCTATTGCGACCCCAATCCGGAAAGCTCTTTCCGAGCCCCACGATACTGACTGCATAGCGGTCACGACAAATTCCGTGCACGAAAACTATCGTCTCGGAGCTCTACGGGAGATGTTTTGTATCTCGAGACGCAAAAAGGAGTGCAGCACGAGGACTTCCCGGGGGGTCACCCATCCTAGTACTACTCTCGCCCAAGCACGCTTAACTTCGGAGTTCTGATGGGATCCGGTGCTTTAGTGCTGGTATGATCGCACCGGTTTCGGGTGCTTCGTCCCTCGCCTATGTGCACGACGCGGCCGGCGCATCAACGTCCGAAGCCTCTTGCCCGTCACGAAACCGTCGGCGCTTTCTCGAACGATCACGAAATCCCTATTGCCAGCTCTCTCCCAGCCCTAGCCCAACAACTGCGTAGCGGTCACGGCAAATTCCGTGTCCGAAAACAATCGTCTCGGAGCTCTACGGGAGATGTTTCGTATCTCAGGACTCAAAAAGGAGTGCAACACGAGGACTTCCCGGGGGGTCACCCATCCTAGTACTACTCTCGCCCAAGCACGCTTAACTTCGGAGTTCTTATGGGATCCGGTGCTTTAGTGCTGGTATGATCGCACTGGTTTCGGGTGCTTCGTCCCTCGCCTATGTGCACGTCGTGGCCGGCGCATCAACGTCCGAAGCCTCTTGCCCGTCACGAAACCGTCGGCGCTTTCTCGAACGATCTCGAAATCCCTATTGCAAGCTCTCTCCGAGCCCTAGCCCAACGACTGCGTATCGGTCACGGCAATCTCGCGCCGAAACCATCGACACTTTCTCGAACGATCTCGGAATCGCTATTGAGACCCCAATCCGGAAAGCTCTTTCTGAGCCCCACGATACTGACTGCGTAGCGGTCACGGCAAATTCTGTGCCCGAAAACAATCGTCTCGGAGCTCTACGGTAGATGTTTCGTATCTCGGGACGCAAAAAGGAGTGCAACACGAGGAGTTCCCGGGGGGTCACCCATCCTAGTACTACTCTCGCCCAAGCACGCTTAACTTCGAAGTTCTGATGGGATCCAGTGCTTTAGTGCTGGTATGATCGCACCGGTTTCGGGTGCTTCGTCCCTCGCCTATGTGCACGTCGCGGCCGGCGCATCAACGTCCGGAGCCTCTTGCCCGTCATGAAACCGTCGGCGCTTTCTCGAAAGATTACAAAATCCCTTTTGCATGCTCTCTCCGAGCCCTAGCCCAACGACTGCGTATCGGTCACGGCAAGCTCGCGCCGAAATCATCGACACTCTCTCGAACGATCTCGGAATCGCTTTTGCGACCCCAATCCGGAAAGCTCTTTCCGAGCCCCACGATACTGACTGCATAGCGGTCACGGCAAATTCCGTGCCCGAAAACAATCGTCTCGGAGCTCTACGGGAGATGTTTCCTATCTCGGGACGCAAAAAGGAGTGCAACACGAGGACTTCCCGGGGGGTCACCCATCCTAGTACTACTCTCGCCCAAGCACGCTTAACTTCGGAGTTCTGATGGGATCCGGTGATTTAGTGCTGGTATGATCGCGCCGGTTTCGGGTGCCTCGTCCCTCGCCTATGTGCACGTCGCGGCCGGCGCATCAACGTCCGGAGCCTCTTGCCCGTCACGAAACCGCCGGTGCTTTCTCGAACGATCACGAAATCCCTATTGGAAGCTCTCTCCGAGCCCTAGCCCAACGACCGCGTATCGGTTACGGCAAGCTCGCGCCGAAACCATCGGCACTTTCTCGAACGATCTCGGAATCGCTATTGCGACCCCAATCCGGAAAGCTCTTTCCGATCCCCACGATACTGACTGCGTAGCGGTCACGGCAAATTCCGTGCCCGAAAACAATCATCTCGGAGGTCTACGGGAGTTGTTTCGTATCTCGGGACGCAAAAAGGAGTGCAACACGAGGACTTCCCGGGGGGTCACCCATCCTATTACTACTCTCGCCCAAGCACGCTTAACTTCGGAGTTCTGATGGGATCCGGTGCTTTAGTGCTGGTATGATCGCACCGGTTTCGGGTGCTTCGTCCCTTGCCTATGTGCACGTAGCGGCCGGTGCGTCAACGTCCGAAGCCTCTTGCCCATCACGAAACCGTCGGCGCTTTCTCGAATGATCTCGAAATCCCTATTGCAAGCTCTCTCCGAGCCCTAGCCCAACGACGGCGTATCGGTCACGGCAATCTCGCGCAGAAACAATCGACACTTTCTCGAACGATCTCGGAATCGCTATTGCGACCCCAATCCGGAAAGCTCTTTCCGAGCCCCACGATACTGACTGCATAGCGGTCACGACAAATTCCATGCACGAAAACTATCGTCTCGGAGCTCTACGGGAGATGTTTTGTATCTCGAGACGCAAAAAGGAGTGCAGCACGAGGACTTCCCGGGGGGTCACCCATCCTAGTACTACTCTCGCCCAAGCACGCTTAACTTCGGAGTTCTGATGGGATCCGGTGCTTTAGTGCTGGTATGATCGCACCGGTTTCGGGTGCTTCGTCCCTCGCCTATGTGCACGACGCGGCCGGCGCATCAACGTCCGAAGCCTCTTGCCCGTCACGAAACCGTCGGCGCTTTCTCGAACGATCACGAAATCCCTATTGCCAGCTCTCTCCCAGCCCTAGCCCAACAACTGCGTAGCGGTCACGGCAAATTCCGTGTCCGAAAACAATCGTCTCGGAGCTCTACGGGAGATGTTTCGTATCTCAGGACTCAAAAAGGAGTGCAACACGAGGACTTCCCGGGGGGTCACCCATCCTAGTACTACTCTCGCCCAAGCACGCTTAACTTCGGAGTTCTTATGGGATCCGGTGCTTTAGTGCTGGTATGATCGCACTGGTTTCGGGTGCTTCGTCCCTCGCCTATGTGCACGTCGTGGCCGGCGCATCAACGTCCGAAGCCTCTTGCCCGTCACGAAACCGTCGGCGCTTTCTCGAACGATCTCGAAATCCCTATTGCAAGCTCTCTCCGAGCCCTAGCCCAACGACTGCGTATCGGTCACGGCAATCTCGCGCCGAAACCATCGACACTTTCTCGAACGATCTCGGAATCGCTATTGAGACCCCAATCCGGAAAGCTCTTTCTGAGCCCCACGATACTGACTGCGTAGCGGTCACGGCAAATTCTGTGCCCGAAAACAATCGTCTCGGAGCTCTACGGTAGATGTTTCGTATCTCGGGACGCAAAAAGGAGTGCAACACGAGGAGTTCCCGGGGGGTCACCCATCCTAGTACTACTCTCGCCCAAGCACGCTTAACTTCGAAGTTCTGATGGGATCCAGTGCTTTAGTGCTGGTATGATCGCACCGGTTTCGGGTGCTTCGTCCCTCGCCTATGTGCACGTCGCGGCCGGCGCATCAACGTCCGGAGCCTCTTGCCCGTCATGAAACCGTCGGCGCTTTCTCGAAAGATTACAAAATCCCTTTTGCATGCTCTCTCCGAGCCCTAGCCCAACGACTGCGTATCGGTCACGGCAAGCTCGCGCCGAAATCATCGACACTCTCTCGAACGATCTCGGAATCGCTTTTGCGACCCCAATCCGGAAAGCTCTTTCCGAGCCCCACGATACTGACTGCATAGCGGTCACGGCAAATTCCGTGCCCGAAAACAATCGTCTCGGAGCTCTACGGGAGATGTTTCCTATCTCGGGACGCAAAAAGGAGTGCAACACGAGGACTTCCCGGGGGGTCACCCATCCTAGTACTACTCTCGCCCAAGCACGCTTAACTTCGGAGTTCTGATGGGATCCGGTGATTTAGTGCTGGTATGATCGCGCCGGTTTCGGGTGCCTCGTCCCTCGCCTATGTGCACGTCGCGGCCGGCGCATCAACGTCCGGAGCCTCTTGCCCGTCACGAAACCGCCGGTGCTTTCTCGAACGATCACGAAATCCCTATTGGAAGCTCTCTCCGAGCCCTAGCCCAACGACCGCGTATCGGTTACGGCAAGCTCGCGCCGAAACCATCGGCACTTTCTCGAACGATCTCGGAATCGCTATTGCGACCCCAATCCGGAAAGCTCTTTCCGATCCCCACGATACTGACTGCGTAGCGGTCACGGCAAATTCCGTGCCCGAAAACAATCATCTCGGAGGTCTACGGGAGTTGTTTCGTATCTCGGGACGCAAAAAGGAGTGCAACACGAGGACTTCCCGGGGGGTCACCCATCCTATTACTACTCTCGCCCAAGCACGCTTAACTTCGGAGTTCTGATGGGATCCGGTGCTTTAGTGCTGGTATGATCGCACCGGTTTCGGGTGCTTCGTCCCTTGCCAATGTGCACGTAGCGGCCGGTGCATCAACGTCCGAAGCCTCTTGCCCATCACGAAACCGTCGGCGCTTTCTCGAATGATCTCGAAATCCCTATTGCAAGCTCTCTCCGAGCCCTAGCCCAACGACGGCGTATCGGTCACGGCAATCTCGCGCAGAAACAATCGACACTTTCTCGAACGATCTCGGAATCGCTATTGCGACCCCAATCCGGAAAGCTCTTTCCGAGCCCCACGATACTGACTGCATAGCGGTCACGACAAATTCCGTGCACGAAAACTATCGTCTCGGAGCTCTACGGGAGATGTTTTGTATCTCGAGACGCAAAAAGGAGTGCAGCACGAGGACTTCCCGGGGGGTCACCCATCCTAGTACTACTCTCGCCCAAGCACGCTTAACTTCGGAGTTCTGATGGGATCCGGTGCTTTAGTGTTGGTATGATCGCACCGGTTTCGGGTGCTTCGTCCCTCGCCTATGTGCACGACGCGGCCGGCGCATCAACGTCCGAAGCCTCTTGCCCGTCACGAAACCGTCGGCGCTTTCTCGAACGATCACGAAATCCCTATTGCCAGCTCTCTCCCAGCCCTAGCCCAACAACTGCGTAGCGGTCACGGCAAATTCCGTGTCCGAAAACAATCGTCTCGGAGCTCTACGGGAGATGTTTCGTATCTCAGGACTCAAAAAGGAGTGCAACACGAGGACTTCCCGGGGGGTCACCCATCCTAGTACTACTCTCGCCCAAGCACGCTTAACTTCGGAGTTCTTATGGGATCCGGTGCTTTAGTGCTGGTATGATCGCACTGGTTTCGGGTGCTTCGTCCCTCGCCTATGTGCACGTCGTGGCCGGCGCATCAACGTCCGAAGCCTCTTGCCCGTCACGAAACCGTCGGCGCTTTCTCGAACGATCTCGAAATCCCTATTGCAAGCTCTCTCCGAGCCCTAGCCCAACGACTGCGTATCGGTCACGGCAATCTCGCGCCGAAACCATCGACACTTTCTCGAACGATCTCGGAATCGCTATTGAGACCCCAATCCGGAAAGCTCTTTCTGAGCCCCACGATACTGACTGCGTAGCGGTCACGGCAAATTCTGTGCCCGAAAACAATCGTCTCGGAGCTCTACGGTAGATGTTTCGTATCTCGGGACGCAAAAAGGAGTGCAACACGAGGAGTTCCCGGGGGGTCACCCATCCTAGTACTACTCTCGCCCAAGCACGCTTAACTTCGAAGTTCTGATGGGATCCAGTGCTTTAGTGCTGGTATGATCGCACCGGTTTCGGGTGCTTCGTCCCTCGCCTATGTGCACGTCGCGGCCGGCGCATCAACGTCCGGAGCCTCTTGCCCGTCATGAAACCGTCGGCGCTTTCTCGAAAGATTACAAAATCCCTTTTGCATGCTCTCTCCGAGCCCTAGCCCAACGACTGCGTATCGGTCACGGCAAGCTCGCGCCGAAATCATCGACACTCTCTCGAACGATCTCGGAATCGCTTTTGCGACCCCAATCCGGAAAGCTCTTTCCGAGCCCCACGATACTGACTGCATAGCGGTCACGGCAAATTCCGTGCCCGAAAACAATCGTCTCGGAGCTCTACGGGAGATGTTTCCTATCTCGGGACGCAAAAAGGAGTGCAACACGAGGACTTCCCGGGGGGTCACCCATCCTAGTACTACTCTCGCCCAAGCACGCTTAACTTCGGAGTTCTGATGGGATCCGGTGATTTAGTGCTGGTATGATCGCGCCGGTTTCGGGTGCCTCGTCCCTCGCCTATGTGCACGTCGCGGCCGGCGCATCAACGTCCGGAGCCTCTTGCCCGTCACGAAACCGCCGGTGCTTTCTCGAACGATCACGAAATCCCTATTGGAAGCTCTCTCCGAGCCCTAGCCCAACGACCGCGTATCGGTTACGGCAAGCTCGCGCCGAAACCATCGGCACTTTCTCGAACGATCTCGGAATCGCTATTGCGACCCCAATCCGGAAAGCTCTTTCCGATCCCCACGATACTGACTGCGTAGCGGTCACGGCAAATTCCGTGCCCGAAAACAATCATCTCGGAGGTCTACGGGAGTTGTTTCGTATCTCGGGACGCAAAAAGGAGTGCAACACGAGGACTTCCCGGGGGGTCACCCATCCTATTACTACTCTCGCCCAAGCACGCTTAACTTCGGAGTTCTGATGGGATCCGGTGCTTTAGTGCTGGTATGATCGCACCGGTTTCGGGTGCTTCGTCCCTTGCCAATGTGCACGTAGCGGCCGGTGCATCAACGTCCGAAGCCTCTTGCCCATCACGAAACCGTCGGCGCTTTCTCGAATGATCTCGAAATCCCTATTGCAAGCTCTCTCCGAGCCCTAGCCCAACGACGGCGTATCGGTCACGGCAATCTCGCGCAGAAACAATCGACACTTTCTCGAACGATCTCGGAATCGCTATTGCGACCCCAATCCGGAAAGCTCTTTCCGAGCCCCACGATACTGACTGCATAGCGGTCACGACAAATTCCGTGCACGAAAACTATCGTCTCGGAGCTCTACGGGAGATGTTTTGTATCTCGAGACGCAAAAAGGAGTGCAGCACGAGGACTTCCCGGGGGGTCACCCATCCTAGTACTACTCTCGCCCAAGCACGCTTAACTTCGGAGTTCTGATGGGATCCGGTGCTTTAGTGTTGGTATGATCGCACCGGTTTCGGGTGCTTCGTCCCTCGCCTATGTGCACGACGCGGCCGGCGCATCAACGTCCGAAGCCTCTTGCCCATCACGAAACCGTCGGCGCTTTCTCGAACGATCACGAAATCCCTATTGCCAGCTCTCTCCCAGCCCTAGCCCAACAACTGCGTAGCGGTCACGGCAAATTCCGTGTCCGAAAACAATCGTCTCGGAGCTCTACGGGAGATGTTTCGTATCTCAGGACTCAAAAAGGAGTGCAACACGAGGACTTCCCGGGGGGTCACCCATCCTAGTACTACTCTCGCCCAAGCACGCTTAACTTCGGAGTTCTTATGGGATCCGGTGCTTTAGTGCTGGTATGATCGCACTGGTTTCGGGTGCTTCGTCCCTCGCCTATGTGCACGTCGTGGCCGGCGCATCAACGTCCGAAGCCTCTTGCCCGTCACGAAACCGTCGGCGCTTTCTCGAACGATCTCGAAATCCCTATTGCAAGCTCTCTCCGAGCCCTAGCCCAACGACTGCGTATCGGTCACGGCAATCTCGCGCCGAAACCATCGACACTTTCTCGAACGATCTCGGAATCGCTATTGAGACCCCAATCCGGAAAGCTCTTTCTGAGCCCCACGATACTGACTGCGTAGCGGTCACGGCAAATTCTGTGCCCGAAAACAATCGTCTCGGAGCTCTACGGTAGATGTTTCGTATCTCGGGACGCAAAAAGGAGTGCAACACGAGGAGTTCCCGGGGGGTCACCCATCCTAGTACTACTCTCGCCCAAGCACGCTTAACTTCGAAGTTCTGATGGGATCCAGTGCTTTAGTGCTGGTATGATCGCACCGGTTTCGGGTGCTTCGTCCCTCGCCTATGTGCACGTCGCGGCCGGCGCATCAACGTCCGGAGCCTCTTGCCCGTCATGAAACCGTCGGCGCTTTCTCGAAAGATTACAAAATCCCTTTTGCATGCTCTCTCCGAGCCCTAGCCCAACGACTGCGTATCGGTCACGGCAAGCTCGCGCCGAAATCATCGACACTCTCTCGAACGATCTCGGAATCGCTTTTGCGACCCCAATCCGGAAAGCTCTTTCCGAGCCCCACGATACTGACTGCATAGCGGTCACGGCAAATTCCGTGCCCGAAAACAATCGTCTCGGAGCTCTACGGGAGATGTTTCCTATCTCGGGACGCAAAAAGGAGTGCAACACGAGGACTTCCCGGGGGGTCACCCATCCTAGTACTACTCTCGCCCAAGCACGCTTAACTTCGGAGTTCTGATGGGATCCGGTGATTTAGTGCTGGTATGATCGCGCCGGTTTCGGGTGCCTCGTCCCTCGCCTATGTGCACGTCGCGGCCGGCGCATCAACGTCCGGAGCCTCTTGCCCGTCACGAAACCGCCGGTGCTTTCTCGAACGATCACGAAATCCCTATTGGAAGCTCTCTCCGAGCCCTAGCCCAACGACCGCGTATCGGTTACGGCAAGCTCGCGCCGAAACCATCGGCACTTTCTCGAACGATCTCGGAATCGCTATTGCGACCCCAATCCGGAAAGCTCTTTCCGATCCCCACGATACTGACTGCGTAGCGGTCACGGCAAATTCCGTGCCCGAAAACAATCATCTCGGAGGTCTACGGGAGTTGTTTCGTATCTCGGGACGCAAAAAGGAGTGCAACACGAGGACTTCCCGGGGGGTCACCCATCCTATTACTACTCTCGCCCAAGCACGCTTAACTTCGGAGTTCTGATGGGATCCGGTGCTTTAGTGCTGGTATGATCGCACCGGTTTCGGGTGCTTCGTCCCTTGCCAATGTGCACGTAGCGGCCGGTGCATCAACGTCCGAAGCCTCTTGCCCATCACGAAACCGTCGGCGCTTTCTCGAATGATCTCGAAATCCCTATTGCAAGCTCTCTCCGAGCCCTAGCCCAACGACGGCGTATCGGTCACGGCAATCTCGCGCAGAAACAATCGACACTTTCTCGAACGATCTCGGAATCGCTATTGCGACCCCAATCCGGAAAGCTCTTTCCGAGCCCCACGATACTGACTGCATAGCGGTCACGACAAATTCCGTGCACGAAAACTATCGTCTCGGAGCTCTACGGGAGATGTTTTGTATCTCGAGACGCAAAAAGGAGTGCAGCACGAGGACTTCCCGGGGGGTCACCCATCCTAGTACTACTCTCGCCCAAGCACGCTTAACTTCGGAGTTCTGATGGGATCCGGTGCTTTAGTGTTGGTATGATCGCACCGGTTTCGGGTGCTTCGTCCCTCGCCTATGTGCACGACGCGGCCGGCGCATCAACGTCCGAAGCCTCTTGCCCATCACGAAACCGTCGGCGCTTTCTCGAACGATCACGAAATCCCTATTGCCAGCTCTCTCCCAGCCCTAGCCCAACAACTGCGTAGCGGTCACGGCAAATTCCGTGTCCGAAAACAATCGTCTCGGAGCTCTACGGGAGATGTTTCGTATCTCAGGACTCAAAAAGGAGTGCAACACGAGGACTTCCCGGGGGGTCACCCATCCTAGTACTACTCTCGCCCAAGCACGCTTAACTTCGGAGTTCTTATGGGATCCGGTGCTTTAGTGCTGGTATGATCGCACTGGTTTCGGGTGCTTCGTCCCTCGCCTATGTGCACGTCGTGGCCGGCGCATCAACGTCCGAAGCCTCTTGCCCGTCACGAAACCGTCGGCGCTTTCTCGAACGATCTCGAAATCCCTATTGCAAGCTCTCTCCGAGCCCTAGCCCAACGACTGCGTATCGGTCACGGCAATCTCGCGCCGAAACCATCGACACTTTCTCGAACGATCTCGGAATCGCTATTGAGACCCCAATCCGGAAAGCTCTTTCTGAGCCCCACGATACTGACTGCGTAGCGGTCACGGCAAATTCTGTGCCCGAAAACAATCGTCTCGGAGCTCTACGGTAGATGTTTCGTATCTCGGGACGCAAAAAGGAGTGCAACACGAGGAGTTCCCGGGGGGTCACCCATCCTAGTACTACTCTCGCCCAAGCACGCTTAACTTCGAAGTTCTGATGGGATCCAGTGCTTTAGTGCTGGTATGATCGCACCGGTTTCGGGTGCTTCGTCCCTCGCCTATGTGCACGTCGCGGCCGGCGCATCAACGTCCGGAGCCTCTTGCCCGTCATGAAACCGTCGGCGCTTTCTCGAAAGATTACAAAATCCCTTTTGCATGCTCTCTCCGAGCCCTAGCCCAACGACTGCGTATCGGTCACGGCAAGCTCGCGCCGAAATCATCGACACTCTCTCGAACGATCTCGGAATCGCTTTTGCGACCCCAATCCGGAAAGCTCTTTCCGAGCCCCACGATACTGACTGCATAGCGGTCACGGCAAATTCCGTGCCCGAAAACAATCGTCTCGGAGCTCTACGGGAGATGTTTCCTATCTCGGGACGCAAAAAGGAGTGCAACACGAGGACTTCCCGGGGGGTCACCCATCCTAGTACTACTCTCGCCCAAGCACGCTTAACTTCGGAGTTCTGATGGGATCCGGTGATTTAGTGCTGGTATGATCGCGCCGGTTTCGGGTGCCTCGTCCCTCGCCTATGTGCACGTCGCGGCCGGCGCATCAACGTCCGGAGCCTCTTGCCCGTCACGAAACCGCCGGTGCTTTCTCGAACGATCACGAAATCCCTATTGGAAGCTCTCTCCGAGCCCTAGCCCAACGACCGCGTATCGGTTACGGCAAGCTCGCGCCGAAACCATCGGCACTTTCTCGAACGATCTCGGAATCGCTATTGCGACCCCAATCCGGAAAGCTCTTTCCGATCCCCACGATACTGACTGCGTAGCGGTCACGGCAAATTCCGTGCCCGAAAACAATCATCTCGGAGGTCTACGGGAGTTGTTTCGTATCTCGGGACGCAAAAAGGAGTGCAACACGAGGACTTCCCGGGGGGTCACCCATCCTATTACTACTCTCGCCCAAGCACGCTTAACTTCGGAGTTCTGATGGGATCCGGTGCTTTAGTGCTGGTATGATCGCACCGGTTTCGGGTGCTTCGTCCCTTGCCTATGTGCACGTAGCGGCCGGTGCATCAACGTCCGAAGCCTCTTGCCCATCACGAAACCGTCGGCGCTTTCTCGAATGATCTCGAAATCCCTATTGCAAGCTCTCTCCGAGCCCTAGCCCAACGACGGCGTATCGGTCACGGCAATCTCGCGCAGAAACAATCGACACTTTCTCGAACGATCTCGGAATCGCTATTGCGACCCCAATCCGGAAAGCTCTTTCCGAGCCCCACGATACTGACTGCATAGCGGTCACGACAAATTCCGTGCACGAAAACTATCGTCTCGGAGCTCTACGGGAGATGTTTTGTATCTCGAGACGCAAAAAGGAGTGCAGCACGAGGACTTCCCGGGGGGTCACCCATCCTAGTACTACTCTCGCCCAAGCACGCTTAACTTCGGAGTTCTGATGGGATCCGGTGCTTTAGTGTTGGTATGATCGCACCGGTTTCGGGTGCTTCGTCCCTCGCCTATGTGCACGACGCGGCCGGCGCATCAACGTCCGAAGCCTCTTGCCCATCACGAAACCGTCGGCGCTTTCTCGAACGATCACGAAATCCCTATTGCCAGCTCTCTCCCAGCCCTAGCCCAACAACTGCGTAGCGGTCACGGCAAATTCCGTGTCCGAAAACAATCGTCTCGGAGCTCTACGGGAGATGTTTCGTATCTCAGGACTCAAAAAGGAGTGCAACACGAGGACTTCCCGGGGGGTCACCCATCCTAGTACTACTCTCGCCCAAGCACGCTTAACTTCGGAGTTCTTATGGGATCCGGTGCTTTAGTGCTGGTATGATCGCACTGGTTTCGGGTGCTTCGTCCCTCGCCTATGTGCACGTCGTGGCCGGCGCATCAACGTCCGAAGCCTCTTGCCCGTCACGAAACCGTCGGCGCTTTCTCGAACGATCTCGAAATCCCTATTGCAAGCTCTCTCCGAGCCCTAGCCCAACGACTGCGTATCGGTCACGGCAATCTCGCGCCGAAACCATCGACACTTTCTCGAACGATCTCGGAATCGCTATTGAGACCCCAATCCGGAAAGCTCTTTCTGAGCCCCACGATACTGACTGCGTAGCGGTCACGGCAAATTCTGTGCCCGAAAACAATCGTCTCGGAGCTCTACGGTAGATGTTTCGTATCTCGGGACGCAAAAAGGAGTGCAACACGAGGAGTTCCCGGGGGGTCACCCATCCTAGTACTACTCTCGCCCAAGCACGCTTAACTTCGAAGTTCTGATGGGATCCAGTGCTTTAGTGCTGGTATGATCGCACCGGTTTCGGGTGCTTCGTCCCTCGCCTATGTGCACGTCGCGGCCGGCGCATCAACGTCCGGAGCCTCTTGCCCGTCATGAAACCGTCGGCGCTTTCTCGAAAGATTACAAAATCCCTTTTGCATGCTCTCTCCGAGCCCTAGCCCAACGACTGCGTATCGGTCACGGCAAGCTCGCGCCGAAATCATCGACACTCTCTTGAACGATCTCGGAATCGCTTTTGCGACCCCAATCCGGAAAGCTCTTTCCGAGCCCCACGATACTGACTGCATAGCGGTCACGGCAAATTCCGTGCCCGAAAACAATCGTCTCGGAGCTCTACGGGAGATGTTTCCTATCTCGGGACGCAAAAAGGAGTGCAACACGAGGACTTCCCGGGGGGTCACCCATCCTAGTACTACTCTCGCCCAAGCACGCTTAACTTCGGAGTTCTGATGGGATCCGGTGATTTAGTGCTGGTATGATCGCGCCGGTTTCGGGTGCCTCGTCCCTCGCCTATGTGCACGTCGCGGCCGGCGCATCAACGTCCGGAGCCTCTTGCCCGTCACGAAACCGCCGGTGCTTTCTCGAACGATCACGAAATCCCTATTGGAAGCTCTCTCCGAGCCCTAGCCCAACGACCGCGTATCGGTTACGGCAAGCTCGCGCCGAAACCATCGGCACTTTCTCGAACGATCTCGGAATCGCTATTGCGACCCCAATCCGGAAAGCTCTTTCCGATCCCCACGATACTGACTGCGTAGCGGTCACGGCAAATTCCGTGCCCGAAAACAATCATCTCGGAGGTCTACGGGAGTTGTTTCGTATCTCGGGACGCAAAAAGGAGTGCAACACGAGGACTTCCCGGGGGGTCACCCATCCTATTACTACTCTCGCCCAAGCACGCTTAACTTCGGAGTTCTGATGGGATCCGGTGCTTTAGTGCTGGTATGATCGCACCGGTTTCGGGTGCTTCGTCCCTTGCCTATGTGCACGTAGCGGCCGGTGCATCAACGTCCGAAGCCTCTTGCCCATCACGAAACCGTCGGCGCTTTCTCGAATGATCTCGAAATCCCTATTGCAAGCTCTCTCCGAGCCCTAGCCCAACGACGGCGTATCGGTCACGGCAATCTCGCGCAGAAACAATCGACACTCTCTCGAACGATCTCGGAATCGCTATTGCGACCCCAATCCGGAAAGCTCTTTCCGAGCCCCACGATACTGACTGCATAGCGGTCACGACAAATTCCGTGCACGAAAACTATCGTCTCGGAGCTCTACGGGAGATGTTTTGTATCTCGAGACGCAAAAAGGAGTGCAGCACGAGGACTTCCCGGGGGGTCACCCATCCTAGTACTACTCTCGCCCAAGCACGCTTAACTTCGGAGTTCTGATGGGATCCGGTGCTTTAGTGTTGGTATGATCGCACCGGTTTCGGGTGCTTCGTCCCTCGCCTATGTGCACGACGCGGCCGGCGCATCAACGTCCGAAGCCTCTTGCCCGTCACGAAACCGTCGGCGCTTTCTCGAACGATCACGAAATCCCTATTGCCAGCTCTCTCCCAGCCCTAGCCCAACAACTGCGTAGCGGTCACGGCAAATTCCGTGTCCGAAAACAATCGTCTCGGAGCTCTACGGGAGATGTTTCGTATCTCAGGACTCAAAAAGGAGTGCAACACGAGGACTTCCCGGGGGGTCACCCATCCTAGTACTACTCTCGCCCAAGCACGCTTAACTTCGGAGTTCTTATGGGATCCGGTGCTTTAGTGCTGGTATGATCGCACTGGTTTCGGGTGCTTCGTCCCTCGCCTATGTGCACGTCGTGGCCGGCGCATCAACGTCCGAAGCCTCTTGCCCGTCACGAAACCGTCGGCGCTTTCTCGAACGATCTCGAAATCCCTATTGCAAGCTCTCTCCGAGCCCTAGCCCAACGACTGCGTATCGGTCACGGCAATCTCGCGCCGAAACCATCGACACTTTCTCGAACGATCTCGGAATCGCTATTGAGACCCCAATCCGGAAAGCTCTTTCTGAGCCCCACGATACTGACTGCGTAGCGGTCACGGCAAATTCTATGCCCGAAAACAATCGTCTCGGAGCTCTACGGTAGATGTTTCGTATCTCGGGACGCAAAAAGGAGTGCAACACGAGGAGTTCCCGGGGGGTCACCCATCCTAGTACTACTCCCGCCCAAGCACGCTTAACTTCGAAGTTCTGATGGGATCCAGTGCTTTAGTGCTGGTATGATCGCACCGGTTTCGGGTGCTTCGTCCCTCGCCTATGTGCACGTCGCGGCCGGCGCATCAACGTCCGGAGCCTCTTGCCCGTCATGAAACCGTCGGCGCTTTCTCGAAAGATTACAAAATCCCTTTTGCATGCTCTCTCCGAGCCCTAGCCCAACGACTGCGTATCGGTCACGGCAAGCTCGCGCCGAAATCATCGACACTCTCTCGAACGATCTCGGAATCGCTTTTGCGACCCCAATCCGGAAAGCTCTTTCCGAGCCCCACGATACTGACTGCATAGCGGTCACGGCAAATTCCGTGCCCGAAAACAATCGTCTCGGAGCTCTACGGGAGATGTTTCCTATCTCGGGACGCAAAAAGGAGTGCAACACGAGGACTTCCCGGGGGGTCACCCATCCTAGTACTACTCTCGCCCAAGCACGCTTAACTTCGGAGTTCTGATGGGATCCGGTGCTTTAGTGCTGGTATGATCGCACCGGTTTCGGGTGCTTCGTCCCTTGCCTATGTGCACGTCGCGGCCGGTGCATCAACGTCCGAAGCCTCTTGCCCGTCACGAAACCGTCGGCGCTTTCTCGAAAGATTACGAAATCGGTATTGCAAGCTCTCTCCGATCCCTAGCCCAACGACTGCGTATCGGTCACGGCAAGCTCGCGCCGAAACCATCGACACTTTCTCGAACGATCTCGGAATCTCTATTGCGACCCCAATCCGGAAAGCTCTTTCCGAGCCCCACGATACTGACTGCATAGCGGTCACGGCAAATTCCGTGCCCGAAAACAATCGTCTCGGAGCTCTACGAGAGATGTTTCGTATCTCGGGACGCAAAAAGGAGTGCAACACGAGGACTTCCCGGGGGGTCACCCATCCTAGTACTACTCTCGCCCAAGCACGCTTGACTTCGGAGTTCTGATGGGATCCGGTGCTTTAGTGCTGGTATGATCGCACCGGTTTCGGGTTCTTCGTCCCTTGCCTATGTGCACGTCGCGACCGGCGCATCAACGTCCGAAGCCTCTTGACCGTCACGAAACCGTCGGTGCTTTCTCGAACGATCTCGAAATCCCTATTGCAAGCTCTCTCCGAGCCCTAGCCCAACGACTGCGTATCGGTCACGGCAAGCTCGCGCCGAAATCATCGACACTCTCTCGAACGATCTCGGAATCGCTTTTGCGACCCCAATCCGGAAAGCTCTTTCCGAGCCCCACGATACTGACTGCATAGCGGTCACGGCAAATTCCGTGCCCGAAAACAATCGTCTCGGAGCTCTACGGGAGATGTTTCCTATCTCGGGACGCAAAAAGGAGTGCAACACGAGGACTTCCCGGGGGGTCACCCATCCTAGTACTACTCTCGCCCAAGCACGCTTAACTTCGGAGTTCTGATGGGATCCGGTGATTTAGTGCTGGTATGATCGCGCCGGTTTCGGGTGCCTCGTCCCTCGCCTATGTGCACGTCGCGGCCGGCGCATCAACGTCCGGAGCCTCTTGCCCGTCACGAAACCGCCGGTGCTTTCTCGAACGATCACGAAATCCCTATTGGAAGCTCTCTCCGAGCCCTAGCCCAACGACCGCGTATCGGTTACGGCAAGCTCGCGCCGAAACCATCGGCACTTTCTCGAACGATCTCGGAATCGCTATTGCGACCCCAATCCGGAAAGCTCTTTCCGATCCCCACGATACTGACTGCGTAGCGGTCACGGCAAATTCCGTGCCCGAAAACAATCATCTCGGAGGTCTACGGGAGTTGTTTCGTATCTCGGGACGCAAAAAGGAGTGCAACACGAGGACTTCCCGGGGGGTCACCCATCCTATTACTACTCTCGCCCAAGCACGCTTAACTTCGGAGTTCTGATGGGATCCGGTGCTTTAGTGCTGGTATGATCGCACCGGTTTCGGGTGCTTCGTCCCTTGCCTATGTGCACGTAGCGGCCGGTGCGTCAACGTCCGAAGCCTCTTGCCCATCACGAAACCGTCGGCGCTTTCTCGAATGATCTCGAAATCCCTATTGCAAGCTCTCTCCGAGCCCTAGCCCAACGACGGCGTATCGGTCAAGGCAATCTCGCGCAGAAACAATCGACACTTTCTCGAACGATCTCGGAATCGCTATTGCGACCCCAATCCGGAAAGCTCTTTCCGAGCCCCACGATACTGACTGCATAGCGGTCACGACAAATTCCGTGCACGAAAACTATCGTCTCGGAGCTCTACGGGAGATGTTTTGTATCTCGAGACGCAAAAAGGAGTGCAGCACGAGGACTTCCCGGGGGGTCACCCATCCTAGTACTACTCTCGCCCAAGCACGCTTAACTTCGGAGTTCTGATGGGATCCGGTGCTTTAGTGCTGGTATGATCGCACCGGTTTCGGGTGCTTCGTCCCTCGCCTATGTGCACGACGCGGCCGGCGCATCAACGTCCGAAGCCTCTTGCCCGTCACGAAACCGTCGGCGCTTTCTCGAACGATCACGAAATCCCTATTGCCAGCTCTCTCCCAGCCCTAGCCCAACGACTGCGTATCGGTCACGGCAATCTCGCGCCGAAACCATCGACACTTTCTCGAACGATCTCGGAATCGCTATTGAGACCCCAATCCGGAAAGCTCTTTCTGAGCCCCACGATACTGACTGCGTAGCGGTCACGGCAAATTTCGTGCCCGAAAACAATCGTCTCGGAGCTCTACGGTAGATGTTTCGTATCTCGGGACGCAAAAAGGAGTGCAACACGAGGAGTTCCCGGGGGGTCACCCATCCTAGTACTACTCTCGCCCAAGCACGCTTAACTTCGAAGTTCTGATGGGATCCAGTGCTTTAGTGCTGGTATGATCGCACCGGTTTCGGGTGCTTCGTCCCTCGCCTATGTGCACGTCGCGGCCGGCGCATCAACGTCCGGAGCCTCTTGCCCGTCATGAAACCGTCGGCGCTTTCTCGAAAGATTACAAAATCCCTTTTGCATGCTCTCTCCGAGCCCTAGCCCAACGACTGCGTATCGGTCACGGCAAGCTCGCGCCGAAATCATCGACACTCTCTCGAACGATCTCGGAATCGCTTTTGCGACCCCAATCCGGAAAGCTCTTTCCGAGCCCCACGATACTGACTGCATAGCGGTCACGGCAAATTCCGTGCCCGAAAACAATCGTCTCGGAGCTCTACGGGAGATGTTTCGTATCTCGGGACGCAAAAAGGAGTGCAACACGAGGACTTCCCGGGGGGTCACCCATCCTAGTACTACTCTCGCCCAAGCACGCTTAACTTCGGAGTTCTGATGGGATCCGGTGCTTTAGTGCTGGTATGATCGCACCGGTTTCGGGTGCTTCGTCCCTTGCCTATGTGCACGTCGCGGCCGGTGCATCAACGTCCGAAGCCTCTTGCCCGTCACGAAACCGTCGGCGCTTTCTCGAAAGATTACGAAATCCGTATTGCAAGCTCTCTCCGATCCCTAGCCCAACGACTGCGTATCGGTCACGGCAAGCTCGCGCCGAAACCATCGACACTTTCTCGAACGATCTCGGAATCTCTATTGCGACCCCAATCCGGAAAGCTCTTTCCGAGCCCCACGATACGGACTGCATAGCGGTCACGGCAAATTCCGTGCCCAAAAACAATCGTCTCGGATCTCTACGAGAGATGTTTCGTATCTCGGGACGCAAAAAGGAGTGCAACACGAGGACTTCCCGGGGGGTCACCCATCCTAGTTCTACTCTCGCCCAAACACGCTTAACTTCGGAGTTCTGATGGGATCCGGTGCTTTAGTGCTGGTATGATCGCACCGGTTTCGGGTTCTTCGTCCCTCGCCTATGTGCACGTCGCGACCGGCGCATCAACGTCCGAAGCCTCTTGACCGTCACGAAACCGTCGGTGCTTTCTCGAACGATCTCGAAATCCCTATTGCAAGCTCTCTCCGAGCCCTAGCCCAACGACTGCGTATCGGTCACGGCAATCTCGCGCCGAAACCATCGACACTTTCTCGAACGATCTCGGAATCGCTATTGAGACCCCAATCCGGAAAGCTCTTTCTGAGCCCCACGATACTGACTGCGTAGCGGTCACGGCAAATTCCGTGCCCGAAAACAATCGTCTCGGAGCTCTACGGTAGATGTTTCGTATCTCGGGACGCAAAAAGGAGTGCAACACGAGGAGTTCCCGGGGGGTCACCCATCCTAGTACTACTCTCGCCCAAGCACCGCTTAACTTCGAAGTTCTGATGGGATCCAGTGCTTTAGTGCTGGTATGATCGCACCGATTTCGGGTGCTTCGTCCCTCGCCTATGTGCACGTCGCGGCCGGCGCATCAACGTCCGGAGCCTCTTGCCCGTCATGAAACCGTCGGCGCTTTCTCGAAAGATTACAAAATCCCTATTGCATGCTCTCTCCGAGCCCTAGTCCAACGACTGCGTATCGATCACGGCAAGCTCGCGCTGAAACCATCGACACTCTCTCGATCGATCTCGGAATCGCTTTTGCGACCCCAATCCGGAAAGCTCTTTCCGATCCCCACGATACTGACTGCCTAGCGGTCACGGCAAATTCCGAGCCCGAAAACAATCGTCTCGGAGCTCTACGGGATATGTTTCGTATCTCGGGACGCAAAAAGGAGTGCAACACGAGGACTTCTCGGGGGGTCACCCATCCTATTACTACTCTCGCCCAAGCACGCTTAACTTCGGAGTTCTGATGGGATCCGGTGCTTTAGTGCTGGTATGATCGCACCGGTTTCGGGTGCTTCGTCCCTTGCCTATGTGCACGTAGCGGCCGGTGCATCAACGTCCGAAGCCTCTTGCCCGTCACGAAACCGTCGGCGCTTTCTCGAATGATCTCGAAATCCCTATTGCAAGCTCTCTCCGAGCCCTAGCCCAACGACTGCGTATCGGTCACGGCAATCTCGCGCTGAAACAATCGACACTTTCTCGAACGATCTCGGAATCGCTATTGCGACCCCAATCCGGAAAGCTCTTTCTGAGCCCCACGATACTGACGGCGTAGCGGTCACGGCAAATCCCGTGCCCGAAAACAATCGTCTCGGAGCTCTACGGGAGATGTTTCGTATCTCGGGACGCAAAAAGGAGTGCAACACGGGGACTTCCCGGGGGGTCACCCATCCTAGTACTACTCTCACCCAAGCACGCTTAACTTCGGAGTTCTGATGGGATCCGGTGCTTTAGTGCTGGTATGATCGCACCGGTTTCGGGTGCTTCGTCCCTCGCCTATGTGCACGTCGTGGCCGGCGCATCAACGTCCGAAGCCTCTTGCCCGTCACGAAACCGTCGGCGCTTTCTCGAACTATCACGAAATCCCTATTGCAAGCTCTCTCCGAGCCCTAGCCCAAAGTCTACGTATCGGTTACGGCAATCTTGCGCCGAAACCATCGACACTTTCTCGAACGATCTAGGAATCGCTGTTGCGACCCGAATCTGGAAAGCTCTTTCCGAGCTCTTCGATACAGACTTCGTAGCGGTCACGGCAAATTCCGTGCCCCAAAACAATCGTCTCGAAGGTCTA
Organism: Musa acuminata AAA Group; assembly: GCF_036884655.1. Classification (NCBI taxonomy): domain Eukaryota; kingdom Viridiplantae; phylum Streptophyta; class Magnoliopsida; order Zingiberales; family Musaceae; genus Musa; species Musa acuminata. The sequence continues at coordinate 27,337,371 of NC_088327.1, read as the reverse complement.
CGGGAGATGTTTCGTATCTCAGGACGCAAAAAGGAGTGCAACACGAGGACTTCCCAGGGGGTCACCCATCCTAGTACTACTCTCGCCCAAGCACGCTTAACTTCGGAGTTCTTATGGGATCCGGTGCTTTAGTGCTGGTATGATCGCACCGGTTTCGGGTGCTTCGTCCCTCGCCTATGTGCACGTCGTGGCCGGCGCATCAACGTCCGAAGCCTCTTGCCCGTCATGAAACCGTCGGCGCTTTCTCGAACGATCACGAAATCCCTATTGCAAGCTCTCTCCGAGCCCTAGCCCAAAGTCTACGTATCGGTTACGGCAATCTCGCGCCGAAACCATCGACACTTTCTCGAACGATCTCGGAATCGCTGTTGCGACCCGAATCTGGAAAGCTCTTTCCGAGCTCCTCGATACAGACTGCGTAGCGGTCACGGCAAATTCCGTGCCCCAAAACAATCGTCTCGAAGGTCTACGGGAGATGTTTCGTATCTCAGGACACAAAAAGGAGTGCAACACGAGGACTTCCCAGGGGGTCACCCATCCTACTACTACTCTCGCCCAAGCACGCTTAACTTCGGAGTTCTTATGGGATCCGGTGCTTTAGTGTTGGTATGATCGCACCGGTTTCGGGTGCTTCGTCCCTCGCCTATGTGCACGTCGTGGCCGGCGCATCAACGTCCGGAGCCTCTTGCCCGTCACGAAACCGTCGGCGCTTGCCCGAACGATCACGAAATCCCTATTGCAAGCTCTCTCCAAGCCCTAGCTCAACGACTGCGTATCGGTCACGGTAAGCTCGCGCCGAAACCATCGACACATTCTCGAACGATCTCGGAATCGCTATTGCAACCCCAATCCGGAAAGCTCTTTCCGAGCCCCACGATACTGACTGCATAGCGGTCACGGCAAATTCCGTGCACGAAAACTATCGTCTCGGAGCTCTACGGGAGATGTTTCGTATCTCGAGACGCAAAAAGGAGTGCAGCACGAGGACTTCCCGGGGGGTCACCCATCCTAGTACTACTCTCGCCCAAGCACGCTTAACTTCGGAGTTCTGATGGGATCCGGTGCTTTAGTGCTGGTATGATCGCACCGGTTTCGGGTGCTTCGTCCCTCGCCTATGTGCACGACGCGGCCGGCGCATCAACGTCCGAAGCCTCTTGCCCGTCACGAAACCGTCGGCGCTTTCTCGAACGATCACGAAATCCCTATTGCAAGCTCTCTCTGAGCCCTAGCCCAACGACTGCGTAGCGGTCACGACAAATTCCGTGCCCGAAAACAATCGTCTCGGAGCTCTACGGGAGATGTTTCGTATCTCGGGACGCAAAAAGGAGTGCAACACGAGGACTTCCCGGGGAGTCACCCATCCTAGTACTACTCTCGCCGAAGCACGCTTAACTTCGGAGTTCTTATGGGATCCGGTGCTTTAGTGCTGGTATGATCGCACCGGTTTCGGGTGCTTCGTCCCTCGCCTATGTGCACGTCGCGGCCGGTGCATCAACGTCCGAAGCCTCTTGACCGTCACGAAACCGTCGGTGCTTTCTCGAACGATCTCGAAATCCCTATTGCAAGCTCTCTCCGAGCCCTAGCCCAACGACTGCGTATCGGTCACGGCAATCTCGCGCCGAAACCATCGACACTTTCTCGAACGATCTCGGAATCGCTATTGAGACCCCAATCCGTAAAGCTCTTTCTGAGCCCCACGATACTGACTGCGTAGCGGTCACGGCAAATTCCGTGCCCGAAAACAATCGTCTCGGAGCTCTACGGTAGATGTTTCGTATCTCGGGACACAAAAAGGAGAGCAACACGAGGAGTTCCCGGGGGGTCACCCATCCTAGTACTACTCTCGCCCAAGCACGCTTAACTTCAAAGTTCTGATGGGATCCAGTGCTTTAGTGCTGGTATGATCGCACCGGTTTCGGGTGCTTCGTCCCTCGCCTATGTGCACGTCGCGGCCGGCTCATCAACGTCCGGAGCCTCTTGCCCGTCATGAAACCGTCGGCGCTTTCTCGAAAGATTACAAAATCCCTATTGCATGCTCTCTCCGAGCCCTAGCCCAACGACTGTGTATCGGTCACGGCAAGCTCGCGCCGAAACCATCGACACTCTCTCGAACGATCTCGGAATCACTTTTGCGACCCCAATCCGGAAAGCTCTTTCCGAGCCCCACGATACTGACTGCATAGCGGTCACGGCAAATTCCGTGCCCGAAAACAATCGTCTCGGAGCTCTACGAGAGATGTTTCGTATCTCGGGACGCAAAAAGGAGTGCAACACGAGGACTTCCCGGGGGGTCACCCATCCTAGTACTACTCTCGCCCAAGCACGCTTAACTTCGGAGTTCTGATGGGATCCGGTGCTTTAGTGCTGGTATGACCGCACAGGTTTCGGGTGCTTCGTCCCTTGCCTATGTGCACGTCGCGGCCGGTGCATCAACGCCCGAAGCCTCTTGCCCGTCACGAAACCGTCGGCGCTTTCTCGAACGATCTCGAAATCCCTATTGCAAGCTCTCTCCGAGCCCTAGCCCAACGACTGCGTATCGGTCACGGCAATCTCGCGCCGAAACAATCGACACTTTCTCGAACGATCTCGGAATCGCTATTGCGACCCCAATCCGGAAAGCTCTTTCTGAGCCCCACGATACTGACTGCGTAGCGGTCACGGCAAATTCCGTGCCCGAAAACAATCGTCTCGGAGATCTATGGGAGATGTTTCGTATCTCGGGACGCAAAAAGGAGTGCAACACGGGGACTTCCCGGGGGGTCACCCATCCTAGTACTACTCTCACCCAAGCACGCTTAACTTCGGAGTTCTGATGGGATCCGGTGCTTTAGTGCTGGTATGATCGCACCGGTTTCGGGTGTTTCGTCCATCGCCTATGTGCACGTCGTGGCCGGCGCATCAACGTCCGAAGCCTCTTGCCCGTCACGAAACCGTCGGCGCTTTCTCGAACGATCACGAAATCCCTATTGAAGCTCTCTCCGAGCCCTAGCCCAAAGTCTACGGAGCGGTCACGGCAAATTCCGTGCCCCAAAACAATCGTCTCGAAGGTCTACGGGAGATGTTTCGTATCTCAGGACGCAAAAAGGAGTGCAACACGAGGACTTCCCAGGGGGTCACCCATCCTAGTACTACTCTCGCCCAAACACGCTTAACTTCGGAGTTCTTATGGGATCCGGTGCTTTAGTGCTGGTATGATCGCACCGGTTTCGGGTGCTTCGTCCTTCGCTTATGTGCACGTCGTGGCCGGCGCATCAACGTCCGGAGCCTCTTGCCCGTCACGAAACCGTCGGCGCTTGCCCGAACGATCACGAAATCCCTATTGCAAGCTCTCTCCAAGCCCTAGCTCAACGACTGCGTATTGGTCACGGTAAGCTCGCGCCGAAACCATCGACACTTTCTCGAACGATCTCGGAATCGCTATTGCGACCCCAATCCGGAAAGCTCTTTCCGAGCCCCACGATACTGACTGCATAGCGGTGACGGCAAATTCCGTGCACGAAAACTATCGTCTCGGAGCTCTACGGGAGATGTTTCGTATCTCGAGACGCAAAAAGGAGTGCAGCACGAGGACTTCCCGGGGGGTCACCCATCCTAGTACTACTCTCGCCCAAGCACGCTTAACTTCGGAGTTCTGATGGGATCCGGTGCTTTAGTGCTGGTATGATCGCACCGGTTTCGGGTGCTTCGTCCCTCGCCTATGTGCACGACGCGGCCGGCGCATCAACGTCTGAAGCCTCTTGCCCGTCACGAAACCGTCGGCGCTTTCTCGAACGTTCACGAAATCCCTATTGCAAGCTCTCTCTGAGCCCTAGCCCAACGATTGCGTAGCAGTCACGACAAATTCCGTGCCCGAAAACAATCGTCTCGGAGCTCTACGGGAGATGTTTCGTATCTCGGGATGCAAAAAGGAGTGCAACACGAGGACTTCCCGGGGAGTCACCCATCCTAGTACTACTCTCGCCCAAGCACGCTTAACTTCGGAGTTTTTATGGGATCCGGTGCTTTAGTGCTGGTATGATCGCACCGGTTTCGGGTGCTTCGTCCCTCGCCTATGTGCACGTCGTGGCCGGCGCATCAACGTCCGAAGCCTCTTGCCCGTCACGAAACCGTCGGCGCTTTCTCGAACGATCATGAAATCCCTATTGCAAGCTCTCTCCGAGCCCTAGCCCAACGACTGCGTATCGGTCACGGCAATCTCGCGCCGAAACCATCGACACTTTCTCGAACGATCTCGGAATCGCTATTGCGACCCGAATCTGGAAAGCTCTTTCCGAGCTCCTCGATACTGACTGTGTAGCGGTCACGGCAAATTCCGTGCCCCAAAACAATCGTCTCGGAGGTCTACGGGAGATGTTTCGTATCTCGGGACGCAAAAAGGAGTGCAACACGGGGACTTCCCAGGGGGTCACCCATCCTAGTACTACTCTCGCCCAAGCACGCTTAACTTCGGAGTTCTTATGGGATCCGGTGCTTTAGTGCTGGTATGATCGCACCGGTTTCGGGTGCTTCGTCCCTCGCCTATGTGCACGTCGCGGCCGGCGCATCAAAATCCGAAGCCTCTTGCCCGTCACGAAACCGTCGGCGCTTTCTCGAACGATCTCGAAATCCCTATTGCAAGCTCTCTCCGAGCCCTAGCCCAACGACTGCGTATCGGTCACGGCAATCTCGCGCCGAAACCATCGACACTTTCTCGAACGATCTCGGAATCGCTATTGCTACCCCAATCCAGAAAGCGCTTTCCGAGCCCCACGATACTGACTGCATAACTGTCACGGCAAATTCCGTGACCGAAAACAATCGTCTCGGAGCTCTACGGGAGTGTTTCGTATCTCGGGACGCAAAAAGGAGTGCAACACGATGTCTTCCCGGGGGGTCACCCATCCTAGTACTACTCTCGCCCAAGCACGCTTAACTTCGGAGTTCTGATGGGATCCGGAGCTTTAGTGCTGGTATGATCGCACCGGTTTCGGGTGCTTCGTCCCTCGTCTATGTGCACGTCGCGGCCGGCGCATCAACGTCCGGAGCCTCTTGCCCGTCACGAAACCTTCGGCGCTTTCTCAAACGATCACGAAATCCCTATTGCAAGCTCTCTCCGAGCCCTTGCCCAACGACTGGGTAGCGGTCACGGCAAATTCCGTGCCCGAAAACAATCGTCTCGGAGCTCAACGGGAGATGTTTCGTATCTCGGGACGCAAAAAGGAGTGCAACATGAGGACTTCCCGGGTAGTCACCCATCCTAGTACTACTCTCGCCAAAGCACGCTTAACTTCGGAGTTCTTAAGGGATCCGGTGCTTTAGTGCTGGTATGATCGCACCGGTTACGGGTGCTTCGTCCCTCGCCTATGTGCACGTCACGGCCGGCGCATCAACGACCGAAGCCTCTTGCCCGTCACGAAACCGTCGGCGCTTTCTCGAACGATCACGAAATCCCAATTGCAAGCTCTCTCCGAGCCCTAGCCCAACGACTGCGTATCGGTCACGGCAATCTCGCGCCGAAACCATCGACACTTTCTCGAACGATCTCGGAATCGCTATTGCGACCCAAATCCGGAAAGCTCTTTCTGAGCCCCACGATACTGACTGCGTAGCGGTCACGGCAAATTTCGTGCCCGAAAACAATTGTCTCGGAGCTCTACGGGAGATGTTTCGTATCTCGGGACGCAAAAAGGAGTGCAACTCGAGGACATCCCGGGCGGTCACCCAACCTAGTACTACTCTCGCCCAAGCACGCTTAACTTCGGAGTTCTGATGGGATCCGGTGCTTTAGTGCTAGTATGATCGCAACGGTTTCGGGTGCTTCGTCCCTCGCCTATGTGCACGTCGTGGCCGGCGCATCAACGTCCGGAGCCTCTTGCCCGTCATGAAACCGTCGGCGCTTTCTCGAAAGATTACGAAATCCCTATTGCATGCTCTCTCCGAGCCGTAGCCCAATGACTGCGTATCGGTCACGGCAAGCTCGCGCCGAAACCATCGACACTTTCTCGAACGATCTCGGAATCGCTATTGCGACCCCAATCCGGAAAGCTCTTTCCGAGCCCCACGATACTGACTGCATAGCGGTCACGGCAAATTCCGTGCCCGATAACTATCGTCTCGGAGCTCTACGGGAGATGTTTCGTATCTCGGGACGCAAAAAGTGTTGAATCTCGGATTTTGATGATAAAATCAATTGATGGGTTATTTGATCTAATCCATATTATTGAGTTAAGTGTGCAGGATAAACTACGATAACCAGAAAACACAAAGCGAGAATACCGGAGTCAAGTTCGATGGACGTTTAAGAGTCCGAAGAATCGTCGGAGATGCTGCCAGAACCAACCGAGAAGAAATCGGGAACCTGTCGGAATTTTCGGAAGTTCGCCGAAGAGATCGTTGGAGGTTCACGGAGATCACCGAGAAGTCTCGGCTACTCATTAAAGTCATCACAAGTTCGGGAGCTTGCTAGAAGCCCGTCGGCAGAAAGTTCGTCGGAAAGCTCGCCAGAACAAGACTCGACGTTCGCGGTTGAAAATTTGCTTAGGATGTGTTTTGGTTATGTAGTCCACTTGTAATTAGGATTAGGATTAAGAGATAATCCTATATCCTGGTTAGGGGCCAACTGGGCCCAAAGTCAGAGTTGGTTTAGGCTAAACCAGCGAACTAGAGAGCCAAGATTGAAGCCCAACTAGTGGCTGAAAACACTGTAGTCGGGCTGAAAACACTGTAGGCGGTGGCACCGCCTAACTGGGCGGTGGCACCGCCCAGCACCCGAGTGCTGGGCGGTGACACCTCCTTGGCTGGGCGGTTGCACCGTCCAGCACCCGAGCGCTGGGCGGTGGCACCGCCTGGCTAGGCGGTGGAACCGCCAGCACCGGGAACCCTAAGAGAATTCAAATTTTGGAGCCCAAAATTTGAATCCTCTTGAGGCCTATAAATACCCCTCAAATCTCAGCTGAGGTTAACAACTTTTGAGAAGCATTTTTTGATTGAGAGAAAAGTCTTAGAAAGTCTTAGCAAGTCTTGTTTTCAATTTGCTAGAGAGTTCTCCTCCTTCTTTCTTATTGAAAATTTGTAAGAGGTTGAGCTGCTTGTAAAAGGTTGTAAGAGGGGTGTTTACCCTTCCATTTCAAGAGACTTGCTAGTGGAAGGTGGGAGCCTCATCGAAGAGGGGCCTCGCAAGTGGAGTAGGTCATTTGACCGAACCACTCTAAAAATCGGCGTAATCTCTGGTTTGCTTTTTATTATTGTCATTTACATTACTGCAAATCTTCTTACTGCTTTAGTTCCTTATTACTCTTGCTGCGCAATTTTAAGAATACGCCTTCAAGTTAAATTTCTCAAGTTTCGTTCTTAACGTACGAAAGATTTTGTTAAAATCGAAGTTTTAATCCGCTGCACTAATTCACCCCCCCCTCTTAGTGCCGCTCCGATCCTAACAAGTGGTATCAGAGCAAGGTTATCTCTCATATTTGGTTTAATACCCAAGAGAGATGGCTTACTCCGGCATGCAAGAGGGCCATTCTATTGCACGACCACCTTTGTTTAATGGGTCGGATTACACATATTGGAAGACTCGCATGAGAATCTTCCTCATTTCTATGGACTTTGAGCTTTGGTCTATTGTCGAGAATGGATTTCAAAAATCTTCTCTTCCGATGAGCGAATGGAATGAATCGGAGAAGAAGGTTTTTGCTTTAAATGCAAAGGCTATGAATGCCTTGTTTTGTGCACTAGACAAAAACGAATTTAATCGTGTTTCAATGTGTGATTCGGCTTTTGATATTTGGAGAACTCTTGAGGTCACTCATGAAGGCACTAGCCGAGTGAAAGAGTCCAAAATCAACATCCTTGTGCACTCTTACGAACTTTTCCGTATGAAACCAAGTGAGTCCATCGGAGACATGTACACCCGGTTTACGGATGTCATCAATGGACTCAAAGCTCTTGGTAAAGATTTTACTAACTTTGAACTAGTAACTAAAATCTTAAGATCCCTCCCTAAAAGTTGGGATCCAAAAGTTACGGCCATTCAAGAGGCCAAAGACCTTAAAGCATTCCCTCTTGAAGAACTCATTGGGTCTCTAATGACCTACGAAATGACATGTCAAGCTCATGACGAGCTCGAGAACCCCCTTCCAAAGAACAGGAAGGATATGGCACTCAAATCACAAGAAGACCACTTGAAAGGAACATCAAGTGATGAGGACAGTGACAATGACATTGCACTTTTGACTCAAAAGTTTAAAAAATATTTAAGAAAGAACAGATTTAAAAATAATACAAAAAATAAATTTGAACAAAAGAAGGACCAAGTGATTTGCTATGAATGCAAAAAACCGGGACACTACAAGAACGATTGTCCTCAAGCCAAAAAGAGGACATCAAAGAAGAAGGCGTTCAAGGCAACGTGGGATGATTCAAGCGCATCCGAAGAAGAGGAGTCCAACACCGAGCAAGTTGCTCATTACACGCTAATGGCTTTAGGAGAAGAGGTATGTGATTTACTTAATGAAGATTTATCTTTTGAAGAACTCTCTATCGCTTTTCATGAATTATTTGATGAATGTAGAACTGTTAGCAAGAAGTTAAGTATCTTAAAGAAAGAGCATGCTTTGCTACAAGATAAGTTTGATAATATTCAAACTCCTCCATGCTCTAAGTGTGAGCATTTAGAAGCAATAAAAAATGAAAATTTGCTTCTTAAAGAAACCTTAAACAAGTTTAAGGTTGGTAGCAAAGGATTAGATATGATCCTTGCACACAAGGGTCACATCGCAAATAGAAATGGAATTGGATTTGCAAAAGGATTACATCAAAATCCTACCACTTTCATAAAAGGACCTACATTACATGTTTCCTCTTATATGCAATGCAACTTCTGTTGCAAATCCGGACATATTGCCTACAAATGTCCTTTTAGGAAAATGAGTTCACAAAAATTAATATGGGTTCCTAAAGGAACTATAAAGGATTCGATAATAAATAACAAAGTTAGTGGGTCAATTTTTGAGGCACCCAAAATCAAATGGGTACCTAAAAATCATCCTCTTTTGTAGAAAAACCCACAAGCTAGGAGCAAGAGATGGTATCTCGATAGTGGATGCTCAAGACATATGACTGGAGATCCATCTCATTTCTCTATGCTCACTAGCAAAGAAGAAGGGTACGTCACCTTCGGAGACAACAACAAAGGCAAAATCATTGGCAAGGGAACTATTGGTAACAAATTTAGTTTTTCCATTGATGATGTTTTACTAGTTGATGGATTGAAACACAATCTCTTAAGTATAACTCAACTATGCGATAAAGGTTATATCGTTAGGTTTGAATCAAATATGTGCATTATTGAAAAACCAAATCATAACATGACTATGATTGCTTTAAAACAAAATAATGTCTATACCATCAATCTTGATGAACTAAGTAATGAAATGTGCTTCTCCGTCGTAAATGATGATGCTTGGCTTTGGCATAGGAGATTAGGCCATGCAAGCATGAAAACAATATCTAAGATCTCATCTCAAGAATTAGTACGAGGAATTCCAAATTTAAAGTTTATTAAGGACAAAGTATGCGATGCATGTCAACTAGGCAAACAAATAAAAACAAGCTTCAAACCAAAAAATCAAATTAGCACTACTAGACCATTACAATTGATCCATTTGGACTTATTTGGACCAATTGATACAACAAGTCTAGGTGGAAGCAAATATGCTTTTGTGATTGTGGATGACTACTCTAGATACACTTGGACCTATTTCTTAGCTCACAAAAGTGATTGCTTCAAGTGTTTCTCTAAATTTTGTAAACTCACTCAAAACGAAAAAGGCTTCATGATTTCATCAATTCGGAGTGATCACGGTGGTGAATTCCAAAACCGTGACTTTCAAAATTTTTGCGAAAGTAATGGGTACAATCACAACTTCTCAACTCCAAGAAATCCTCAACAAAATGGAGTAGTTGAAAGGAAAAATAGAAACCTACAAGAAATGGCAAGAACTATGTTGAATGAACAAAGTTTACCTAAGTACTTTTGGGCCGAAGCCGTAAATACGGCTTGCTACATCATGAATAGAGTCCTAATAAGACCATCCTTATCCAAAACTCCCTATGAATTATGGAATAACAAAAAACCAAACATCTCCTATTTTAAAGTTTTTGGTTGTAAATGCTTTATTTTAAATGAAAGGGATGCTTTAGGAAAATTTGATGCTAAATCCGATGAAGGCATCTTTCTTGGTTACTCTTCCGTTTCTAAAGCTTTTCGGGTTTTTAATAAAAGAACTTTAGTAATTGAAGAGTCTATTCATGTAGTTTTTAATGAAATTTCCGATTTAAAGAAAAATGATTTTGATGATGATCTTGGTTTTGATAATTTGAATTTAAATGAACCCTCTCCTCAAAATAGCCATTTGAATGCATCTTCTTCCGAAATTTCTTTACCAAAAGAATGGAAGTATGTAGATGCTCATCCAAAAGAGCAAATTATAGGAGATACATCAAAAGGGGTTCAAACTCGTTCTTCTTTCAAAAATTTTTGTGCTAACGCCGCCTTCCTTTCTCAAATTGAACCTAAATGCATTGACGAAGCCTTAAAAGATGATTTTTGGATCATTGCAATGCAAGAAGAATTGAACCAATTTGAGAGGAATGAGGTATGGAAGCTTGTTCCTAGACCAAGTGACCACTTAGTCATAGGTACTAAGTGGGTCTTTAGAAACAAGCAAGACGAAAATGGTATTGTGGTTAGAAACAAGGCTAGATTAGTGGCCAAAGGTTTCAACCAAGAAGAAGGTATCGATTACGAAGAAACCTTCGCTCCCGTGGCTCGATTAGAAGCCATAAGGATGCTCCTTGCCTATGCTAGTAGTAATAATTTTAAACTATTTCAAATGGATGTTAAAAGTGCTTTCTTGAATGGTTTTATTTCCGAAGAAGTATTTGTCGAACAACCTCCCGGATTTGAAAATTCTCTTCTTCCTAATCATGTATTCAAATTGACTAAAGCTCTCTATGGCTTAAAACAAGCTCCTAGAGCTTGGTATGAAAGGCTTAGTTCCTTTCTTATTTTAAATAATTTTACCAAAGGCAAGGTTGATACTACATTGTTTATTAAACATTTTGAAAATAATTTTCTTATTGTGCAAATTTATGTTGACGATATTGTGTTTGGCTCTTCGGATGAATCACTATGTGAATCATTTGCCAAATGTATGAGTCTTGAATTTGAAATGAGTTTAATGGGTGAATTAACTTTCTTTTTGGGATTACAAATCAAACAACTTAGTGATGGTATATTTCTTAACCAATCCAAATATATATTAGAATTGTTAAAACGATTTAACATGGATAATTCAAAAGCAATAAACACCCCTATGAGTACTGCGACTAAGTTAGATATGGATGAAAATGGTGAAAGTTTCGATCAAAAAACATATAGGGGAATGATAGGTAGTCTACTCTACCTCACTGCGACTAGACCGGATATTATGTTTAGTGTAGGACTTTGCGCTAGGTTTCAATCTAATCCTAAATTATCTCATCTTAAGAGTGTTAAAAGAATATTTAGGTATCTTAAAGGGACTTCAAATTTAGGATTGTGGTATCCAAAATCTGAAAAATTTGATTTAATAGCCTATGCGGATGCCGATTTTGGCGGATGCAGAATAGATAGAAAAAGTACATCCGGAACATGCCAATTTTTAGGACATGCACTTGTTTCTTGGACTTCCAAGAAACAAAATTCAGTTGCACTATCTACGGCAGAAGCCGAATACATAGCTGCAAGTGCATGTTGTGCACAAGTCATTTGGATGAAAAATACATTAGAAGACTATGGAATTCACTTTAAAAATATTCCCATAAAATGTGATAATACTAGTGCCATATGTCTTACTAAAAATCCAATTCAGCATTCTAGAACTAAGCACATCGACGTTAGGCATCATTTCATACGCGATCATGTCCTTAACAATAATATTGTTCTAGAATTCATTGACACAAAGCATCAATTAGCGGATATATTCACAAAAGCCTTGAATGAAGACCAATTTGAATTCATTAGAAGGGAATTAGGTATGTTAAATTGTCCCTAAACAATAAACTTGTTTGATTGGATTTTCCGTAAAGTTTTTCATCTTCTTTCCATCTCTCATTCCATATGACATGTTGTGAAATCTCGAAATCGACTTTGATGACTTGATAATGAATTTCAAGTTAGCGATTTGATTTAAATAAGTTTTATCTAAATCATAATCTTGATCTTGCAAAATTGGAATCACAAATAATATCTTTTGGCATTCATGAATTGATACTTACAAATATGAAAGTATTGGCATTCATGACTTGAATTTGATTGAAACATTGTATGCTTAAATTAATCATTCTCCTATGTTTCAAAAGTTCTTTAAATGCTTTATGTGATGATTAAAAAGTAATGTTGAGATTTTCATGAATTTGACGATTTGAATGAGTTTGTATTCGAATTATGATCTTGACTTCGTGAAATTACTACTTGAATTTTTTTTATCCCAATCTCTCTCTTATACATCTACAATTTCTGTTATTCATAGGAAGAAGAGATTAGATAATATGAATGCATGCTGAATTTTCCTCTAAAATGAACTCTGCGTAAATATTTTTGCATACTTAATTTTCAATGATAAAATCGTTGTATGACAAAATATGTGCTTCAAGTCTCATTTTCCTTTTTGTTGATGACAAACGGGGAGAAAAGTGATGACTTATATCATTCTTAATAGCATGACAAAATATGAATTGCAAAATCCTTGAGAAAAGTGATCGATCGATGATTATCTTATATGCCTTGCAAAATCCTTGAAAATATTGTAAGATTGATTGATCATATTGAATGCATGTCTAAAATGTATAATCATGCAATTCAAGTTGAAAATCTTTATCTCTTGTCATAGTAAAATTTGTCTCTTATCTTTCGACTTGAAAAAGATTTTCATCAAAGTTTCGCATTTACATTATGCTTAATGAGAATAACGATAAGTTCTACGGTTAGAGCTTATAGGTTTATACTTGAATTCAATGATGAAATTCAAGTGTTTTATCTTCTCATAATATGGCATATAGATAGGGGGAGTTACGTTTAACTCCGTCATCAATTGATTGTCATCATCAAAAAGGGGGAGATTGTTGAATCTCGGATTTTGATGATAAAATCAATTGATGGGTTATTTGATCTAATCCATATTATTGAGTTAAGTGTGCAGGATTAACTACGATAACCAGAAAACATAAAGCGAGAATACCGGAGTCAAGTTCGATGGACGTTTAAGAGTCCGAAGAATCGTCGGAGATGCTGCCAGAACCAACCGAGAAGAAATCGGGAACCTGTCGGAATTTTCGGAAGTTCGCCGAAGAGATCGTTGGAGGTTCACGGAGATCACCGAGAAGGCTCGGCTACTCATTAAAGTCATCACAAGTTCGGGAGCTTGCTAGAAGCCCGTCGGCAGAAAGTTCGTCGGAAAGCTCGCCAGAAGAAGACTCGACGATCGCGGTTGAAAATTTGCTTAGGATGTGTTTTGGTTATGTAGTCCACTTGTAATTAGGATTAGGATTAAGAGATAATCCTATATCCTGGTTAGGGGCCAACTGGGCCCAAAGTCAGAGTTGGTTTAGGCTAAACCAGCGAACTAGAGAGCCAAGATTGAAGCCCAACTAGTGGCTGAAAACACTGTAGTCGGGCTGAAAACACTGTAGGCGGTGGCACCGCCTAACTGGGCGGTGACACCTCCTTGGCTGGGCGGTTGCACCGTCCAGCACCCGAGCGCTGGGCGGTGGCACCGCCTGGCTAGGCGGTGGAACCGCCAGCACCGGGAACCCTAAGAGAATTCAAATTTTGGAGCCCAAAATTTGAATCCTCTTGAGGCCTATAAATACCCCTCAAATCTCAGCTGAGGTTAACAACTTTTGAGAAGCATTTTTTGATTGAGAGAAAAGTCTTAGAAAGTCTTAGCAAGTCTTGTTTTCAATTTGCTAGAGAGTTCTCCTCCTTCTTTCTTATTGAAAATTTGTAAGAGGTTGAGCTGCTTGTAAAAGGTTGTAAGAGGGGTGTTTACCCTTCCATTTCAAGAGACTTGCTAGTGGAAGGTGGGAGCCTCATCGAAGAGGGGCCTCGCAAGTGGAGTAGGTCATTTGACCGAACCACTCTAAAAATCGGCGTAATCTCTGGTTTGCTTTTTATTATTGTCATTTACATTACTGCAAATCTTCTTACTGCTTTAGTTCCTTATTACTCTTGCTGCGCAACTTTAAGAATACGCCTTCAAGTTAAATTTCTCAAGTTTCGTTCTTAACGTACGAAAGATTTTGTTAAAATCGAAGTTTTAATCCGCTGCACTAATTCACCCCCCCCTCTTAGTGCCGCTCCGATCCTAACAAAAAGGAATGCAACACGAGGTCTTCCCGGGGGGTCACCGATCCTAGTACTACTCTCGCCCAAGCACGCTGAACTTCGGAGTTCTGATGGGATCCGGTGCTTTAGTGCTGGTATGATAGCACCGGTTTCGGGTGCTTCGTCCCTCGCCTATGTGCACGTCGCGGCCGGCGCATCAACGTCCGGAGCCTCTTGCCCGTCATGAAACCGTCGGCCCTTTCTCGAACGATCTCGAAATCCCTATTGCAAGCTCTCTCCGAGCCCTAGCCCAACGACTGCGTATCGGTCACGGCAATCTCGCGCCGAAACCATCGACACTTTCTCGAACGATCTCGGAATCGCTATTCCGACCCCAATCCGGAAAGCTCTTTCCGAGCCCCACGATACTGACTGCATAGCTGTCACGGCAAATTCCGTGACCGAAAACAATCGTCTCGGAGCTCTACGGGAGTGTTTCGTATCTCGGGACGCAAAAAGGAGTGCAACACGATGTCTTCCCGGGGGGTCACCCATCCTAGTACTACTCTCGCCCAAGCACGCTTAACTTCGGAGTTCTGATGGGATCCGGAGCTTTAGTGCTGGTATGATCGCACCGGTTTCGGGAGCTTCGTCCCTCGTCTATGTGCACGTCGCGGCCGGCGCATCAACGTCCGGAGCCTCTTGCCCGTCACGAAACCTTCGGCGCTTTCTCAAACGATCACGAAATCCCTATTGCAAGCTCTCTCCGAGCCCTTGCCCAACGACTGCGTAGCGGTCACGGCAAATTCCGTGCCCGAAAACAATCGTCTCGGAGCTCAACGGGAGATGTTTCGTATCTCGGGACGCAAAAAGGAGTGCAACATGAGGACTTCCCGGGTAGTCACCCATCCTAGTACTACTCTCGCCAAAGCACGCTTAACTTCGGAGTTCTTAAGGGATCCGGTGCTTTAGTGCTGGTATGATCGCACCGGTTACGGGTGCTTCGTCCCTCGCCTATGTGCACGTCACGGCCGGCGCATCAACGACCGAAGCCTCTTGCCCGTCACGAAACCGTCGGCGCTTTCTCGAACGATCACGAAATCCCAATTGCAAGCTCTCTCCGAGCCCTAGCCCAACGACTGCGTATCGGTCACGGCAATCTCGCGCCGAAACCATCGACACTTTCTTGAACGATCTCGGAATCGCTATTGCGACCCAAATCCGGAAAGCTCTTTCTGAGCCCCACGATACTGACTGCGTAGCGGTCACAGCAAATTCCGTGCCCGAAAACAATTGTCTCGGAGCTCTACGGGATATGTTTCGTATCTCGGGACGCAAAAAGGAGTGCAACTCGAGGACATCCCGGGCGGTCACCCAACCTAGTACTACTCTCGCCCAAGCACGCTTAACTTCGGAGTTCTGATGGGATCCGGTGCTTTAGTGCTAGTATGATCGCACCGGTTTCGGGTGCTTCGTCCCTCGCCTATGTGCACGTCGCGGCCGGCGCATCAACGTCCGGAGCCTCTTGCCCGTCATGAAACCGTCGGCGCTTTCTCGAAAGATTACGAAATCCCTATTGCATGCTCTCTCCGAGCCGTAGCCCAATGACTGCGTATCGGTCACGGCAAGCTCGCGCCGTAACCATCGACACTTTCTCGAACGATCTCGGAATCGCTTTTGCGACCCCAATCCGGAAAGCTCTTTCCGAGCCCCACGATTCTGACTGCATAGCGGTCCCGGCAAATTCCGTGCCCGAAAACTATCGTCTCGGAGCTCTACGGGAGATGTTTCGTATCTCGGGACCCAAAAAGGAATGCAACACGAGGTCTTCCCGGGGGATCACCGATCCTAGTACTACTCTCGCCCAAACACGCTTAACTTCGGAGTTCTGATGGGATCCGGTGCTTTAGTGCTGGTATGATAGCACCGGTTTCGGGTGCATCGTCCCTCGCCTATGTGCACGTCGCGGCCGGCGCATCAACGTCCGGAGCCTCTTGCCCGTCATGAAACCGTTGGCGCTTTCTCGAAAGATTACGAAATCCCTATTCCAAGCTCTCTCCGAGCCCTAGCCCAACCACTGCGTATCGGTCACGGCAAGCTCGCGCCGAAACTATCGACACTTTCTCGAACGATCTCGGAATCGCAATTGCGACCCCAATCCGGAAAGCTCTTTCCGAGCCCCACGATACTGACTGCATAGCGGTCACGGCAAATTTCGTGCCCGAAAACTATCGTCTCGGAGCTCTACGGGAGATGTTTCGTATCTCGGGACGCAAAAAGGAGTGCAACACGAGGTCTTCCCGGGGGGTCACCCATCCTAGTACTACTCTCGCCCAAGCACGCTTAACTTCGAAGTTCTTATGGGATCCGGTGCTTTAGTGCTGGTATGATCGCACCGGTTTCGGGTGCTTCGTCGCTCGCCTATTTGCACGTCGCGGCCGGTGCATCAACGTCCGAAGCCTCTTGCCCGTCACGAAACCGTCGGCGCTTTCTCGAACGATCTCGAAATCCCTATTGCAAGCTCTCTCCGAGCCCTAGCCCAACGACTGCGTATCAGTCACGGCAATCTCGCGCCGAAACAATCGACACTTTCTCGAACGATCTCGGAATCGCTATTGCGACTCCAATCCAGAAAGCTCTCTCCGAGCCCCACGATACTGACTGCATAGCGGTAAAGGCAAATTCCGTGCCCGAAAACAATCGTATCGGAGCTCTACGGGAGATGTTTCGTATCTCGGGACGCAAAAAGGAGTGCAACACGAGGACATCCCGGGGGGTCAACCATCCTAGTACTACTCTCGCCCAAGCACGCTTAACTTCGGAGTTCTGATGGGATCCGGTGCTTTAGTGCTGGTATGATCGCACCGGTTTCGGGTGCTTCGTCCCTCGCCTATGTGCACGTCGCGGGCGGCGCATCAACGCCCGGAGCCTCTTGCCCGTCATTAAACCGTCGGCGCTTTCTCGAAAGATTACGAAATCCCTATTGCAAGCTCTCTCCGAGCCGTAGCCCAACGACTGCGTATCGGTCAAGGCAAGCTCGCGCCGAAACCATCGACACTTTCTCGAACGATCTCGGAATCGCTATTGCGACCCCAATCCGGAAAGCTCTTTCCGAACCCCACGATACTGACTGCATAGCGGTCACGGCAAATTCCGTGCCCTAAAACTATCGTCTCGGAGCTCTACGGGAGATGTTTCGTATCTCGGGACGCAAAAAGGAGTGCAACACGAGGACATCCCGGGGGGTCAACCATCCTAGTACTACTCTCGCCCAAGCACGCTTAAATTCGGAGTTCTGATGGGATCCGGTGCTTTAGTGCTGGTATGATCGCACCGGTTTCGGGTGCTTCGTCCCTCGCCTATGTGCACGTTGCGGCCGGCGCATCAACGTCCGGAGCCTCTTGCCCGTCATCAAACCGTCGGCGCTTTCTCGAAAGATTACGAAATCCCTATTGCAAGCTCTCTCCGAGCCGTGGCCCAACGACTGCGTATCGGTCAAAGCAAGCTCGCGCCGAAACTATCGACACTTTCTCGAACGATCTCGGAATCGCTATTGCGACCCCAATCCGGAAAGCTCTTTCCGAGCCCCACGATTCTGACTGCATAGCGGTCCCGGCAAATTCCGTGCCCGAAAACTATCGTCTCGGAGCTCTACGGGAGATGTTTCGTATCTCGGGACGCAAAAAGGAGTGCAACACGAGGTCTTCCCGGGGGGTCACCCATCCTAGTACTACTCTCGCCCAAGCACGCTTAACTTCGGAGTTCTTATCGGATCCGGTGCTTTAGTGCTGGTATGATAGCACCGGTTTCGGGTGCTTCGTCCCTCGCCTATGTGCACGTCGCGGCCGGCGCATCAACGTCCGGAGCCTCTTGCCCGTCATGAAACCGTCGGCGCTTTCTCGAAAGATTACGAAATCCCTATTGCAAGCTCTCTCCGAGCCCTAGCCCAACCACTGCGTATCGGTCACGGCAAGCTCGCGCCGAAACCATCGACACTTTCTCGAACGATATCTGAATCGCTATTACGACCCCAATCCGGAAAGCTCTTTCTGAGCCCCACGATACTGACAGCGTAGCGGTCACGGCAAATTCCGTGCCCGAAAACAATCGTCTCGGAGCTCTACGGGAGATGTTTCGTATCTCGGGACGCATAAAGGAGTGCAACACGAGGACATCCCGGGGGGTCACCCATCCTAGTACTACTCTCGCCCAAGCACGCTTAACTTCGGAGTTCTGATGGGATCCGGTGCTTTAGTGCTGGTATGATCGCACCGGTTTCGGGTGCTTCGTCCCTCCCCTATGTGCACGTCGCGGCCAGCGCATCAACGTCCGGAGCCTCTTGCCCGTCATGAAACCATCGACGCTTTCTCGAAAGATTACGAAATCCCTATTGCAAGCTCTCTCCGAGCCCTAGCCCAACGACTGCGTATCGGTCACAGCAAGCTCGCGCCGAAACCATCGACACTTTCTCGAACTATCTCGGAATCGCTATTGCGACCCCAATCAGGAAAGCTCTTTCCGAGCCCCACGATACTGACTGCATAGCGGTCACGGAAAATTCCGTGCCCGAAAACTATCGTTTCGGAGAACTACGGGAGATGTTTCGTATCTCGGGACGCAAAAAGGAGTGCAACACGAGGTCTTCCCGGGGGGTCACCCATCCTAGTACTACTCTCGCCAAAGCACGCTTAACTTCGGAGTTCTTATGGGATCCGGTGCTTTAGTGCTAGTATGATCGCACCGGTTTCGGGTGCTTCGTCCCTCGCCTATGTGCACGTCGCGGCCGGCGCATCAACGTCCGAAGCCTCTTGCCCGTCACGAAACCGTCGGCGCTTTCTCGAACGACCTCGAAATCCCTATTGCAAGCTCTCTCCGAGCCCTAGCCCAACGACTGCGTATCGGTCACGGCAATCTCGCGCCGAAACCATCGACACTTTCTCGAACGATCTCGGAATCGCTATTGCAACCCCAATCCGGAAAGCTCTTTCCGAACCCCACGATACTGACTGCATAGCGGTCACGGCAAATTCCGTGCCATAAAACTCTCGTCTCGGAGCTCTACGGGAGATGTTTCGTATCTCGGGACGCAAAAAGGAGTGCAACACGAGGACATCCCGGGGGGTCAACCATCCTAGTACTACTCTCGCCCAAGCACGCTTAAATTCGGAGTTCTGATGGGATCCGGTGCTTTAGTGCTGGTATGATCGCACCGGTTTCGGGTGCTTCGTCCCTCGCCTATGTGCACGTCGCGGCCGGCGCATCAACGTCCGGAGCCTCTTGCCCGTCATCAAACCGTCGGCGCTTTCTCGAAAGATTACGAAATCCCTATTGCAAGCTCTCTCCGAGCCGTGGCTCAACGACTGCGTATCGGTCAAAGCAAGCTCGCGCCGAAACCATCGACACTTTCTCGAACGATCTCGGAATCGCTTTTGCGACCCCAATCCGGAAAGCTCTTTCCGAGCCCCACGATTCTGACTGCATAGCGGTCCCTGCAAATTCCGTGCCCGAAAACTATCGTCTCGGAGCTCTACGGGAGATGTTTCGTATCTCGTGACGCAAAAAGGAGTGCAACACGAGGTCTTCCCGGGGGGTCACCCATCCTAGTACTACTCTCGCCCAAGCACGCTTAACTTCGGAGTTCTTAACGGATCCGGTGCTTTAGTGCTGGTATGATAGCACCGGTTTCGGGTGCTTCGTCCCTCGCCTATGTGCACGTCGCGGCCGGCGCATCAACGTCCGGAGCCTCTTGCCCGTCATGAAACCGTCGGCGCTTTCTCGAAAGATTACGAAATCCCTATTGCAAGCTCTCTCCGAGCCCTAGCCCAACCACTGCGTATCGGTCACGGCAAGCTCGTGCCGAAACCATCGACACTTTCTCGAACGATATCTGAATCGCTATTGCGACCCCAATCCGGAAAGCTCTTTCTGAGCCCCACGATACTGACTGCGTAGCGGTCACGGCAAATTCCGTGCCCGAAAACAATCGTCTCGGAGCTCTACGGGAGATGTTTCGTATCTCGGGACGCATAAAAGAGTGCAACACGAGGACATCCCGGGGGGTCACCCATCCTAGTACTACTCTCGCCCAAGCACGCTTAACTTCGGAGTTCTTATGGGATCCGGTGCTTTAGTGCTGGTATGATCGCACCGGTTTCGGGTGCTTCGTCCCTCCCCTATGTGCACGTCGCGGCCGGCGCATCAACGTCCGGAGCCTCTTGCCCGTCATGAAACCGTCGGCGCTTTCTCGAAAGATTACGAAATCCCTATTGCACTCTCTCCGAGCCCTAGCCCAACGACTGCGTATCGGTCACGGCAAGCTCGCGCCGAAACCATTGACACTTTCTCGAACGATCTCGGAATCGCTATTGCGACCCCAATCAGGTAAGCTCTTTCCGAGCCCCACGATACTGACTGCATAGCGGTCACGGCAAATTCCGTGCCCGAAAACTATCGTTTCGGAGAACTACGGGAGATGTTTCGTATCGCGGGACGCAAAAAGGAGTGCAACACGAGGTCTTCCCGGGTGGTCACCCATCCTAGTACTACTCTCGCCCAAGCACGCTTAACTTCGGAGTTCTTATGGCATCCGGTGCTTTAGTGCTGGTATGATCGCACCGGTTTCGGGTGCTTCGTCCCTCGCCTATGTGCACGTCGCGGCCGGCGCATCAACGTCCGAAGCCTCTTGCCCGTCACGAAACCATCGGCGCTTTCTCGAACGATCTCGAAATCCCAATTGCAAGCTCTCTCCGAGCCCTAGCCCAACGACTGCGTATCGGTCACGGCAATCTCGAGCCGAAACCATCGACACTTTCTCGAACGTTCTCGGAATCGCTATTACGACTCCAATCAGGAAAGTTCTCTCCGAGCCCCACGATACTGACTGCATAGCGGTCAAGGCAAATTCCGTGCCCGAAAACAATCGTCTCGGTGCTCTACGTGAGATGTTTCGTATCTCGGGAAGCAAAAAGGAGTGCAACACGAGGACATCACGAGGGGTCATCCATCCTAGTACTACTCTCGCCCAAGCACGCTTAACTTCGGAGTTCTGATGGGATCCGGTGCTTTAGTGCTGGTATGATCGCACTGGTTTCGGGTGCTTCGTCCCTCGCCTATGTGCACGTCGCGGCCGGCGCATCAACGTCCGAAGCCTCTAGCCCGTCACGAAACCGTCGGCGCTTTCTCGAACGATCTCGAAATCCCTATTGCAAGCTCTCTCTGAGCCCTAGCCCAACGACTACGTATCGGTCACGGCAATCTCGCGCCGAAACCATCGACATTTTCTCGAACGATCTCGGAATCGCTATTGCGACCCCAATCCGGAAAGCTCTTTCCGAACCCCACGATACTGACTGCATAGCGGTCACGGCAAATTCCGTGCCCTAAAACTATCGTCTCGGAGCTCTACGGGAGATGTTTCGTATCTCGGGACGCAAAAAGGAGTGCAACACGAGGACATCCCGGGGGGTCAACCATCCTAGTACTACTCTCGCCCAAGCACGCTTAAATTCGGAGTTCTGATGGGATCCGGTGCGTTAGTGCTGGTATGATCGCACCGGTTTCGGGTGCTTTGTCCCTCGCCTATGTGCACGTCGCGGCCGGCGCATCAACGTCCGG
Source organism: Musa acuminata AAA Group (assembly GCF_036884655.1). Classification (NCBI taxonomy): domain Eukaryota; kingdom Viridiplantae; phylum Streptophyta; class Magnoliopsida; order Zingiberales; family Musaceae; genus Musa; species Musa acuminata. The sequence continues at coordinate 27,315,413 of NC_088327.1, read as the reverse complement.
AGCCTCTTGCCCGTCATCAAACCGTCGGCGCTTTCTCGAAAGATTACGAAATCCCTATTGCAAGCTTTCTCCGAGCCGTGGCCCAACGACTGCGTATCGGTCAAAGCAAGCTCGCGCCGAAACCATCGACACTTTCTCGAACGATCTCGGAATCGCTTTTGCGACCCCAATCCGGAAAGCTCTTTCCGAGCCCCACGATTCTGACTACATAGCGGTCCCGGCAAATTCCGTGCCCGAAAACTATCGTCTCGGAGCTCTACGGGAGATGTTTCGTATCTCGGGACGCAAAAAGGAATGCAACACGAGGTCTTCCCGGGGGATCACCGATCCTAGTACTACTCTCGCCCAAACACGCTTAACTTCGGAGTTCTGATGGGATCCGGTGCTTTAGTGCTGGTATGATAGCACCGGTTTCGGGTGCATCGTCCCTCGCCTATGTGCACGTCGCGGCCGGCGCATCAACGTCCGGAGCCTCTTGCCCGTCATGAAACCGTCGGCGCTTTCTCGAAAGATTACGAAATCCCTATTGCAAGCTCTCTCCGAGCCCTAGCCCAACCACTGCGTATCGGTCATGGCAAGCTCGCGCCGAAACCATCGACACTTTCTCGAACGATCTCGGAATCGCTATTGCGACCCCAATCCAGAAAGCTCTATCCGAACCCCACGATACAGACTGCGTATTGGTCACGGCAAATTCCGTGCCCGAAAACAATCGTCTCGGAGGTCTACGGGAGATGTTTCGTATCTCGGGACGCATAAAGGAGTGCAACACGAGGACATCCCGGGGGGTCACCCATCCTAGTACTACTCTCGCCCAAGCACGCTTAACTTCGGAGTTCTGATGGGATCCGGTGCTTTAGTGCTGGTATGATCGCACCGGTTTCGGGTGCTTCGTCCCTCCCCTATGTGCACGTCGCGGCCGGCGCATCAACGTCCGTAGCCTCTTGCCCGTCATGAAACCATCGGCGCTTTCTCGAAAGATTACGAAATCCCTATTGCAAGCTCTCTCCGAGCCCTAGCCCAACGACTGCGTATCGGTCACGGCAAGCTCGCGCCGAAACCATCGACACTTTCTCGAACTATCTCGGAATCGCTATTGCGACCCCAATCAGGAAAGCTCTTTCCGAGCCCCACGATACTGACTGCATAGCGGTCACGGCAAATTCCGTGCCCGAAAACTATCGTTTCGGAGAACTACGGGAGATGTTTCGTATCTCGGGACGCAAAAAGGAGTGCAACACGAGGTCTTCCCGGGGGGTCACCCATCCTAGTACTACTCTCGCCAAAGCACGCTTAACTTCGGAGTTCTTATGGGATCCGGTGCTTTAGTGCTAGTATGATCGCACCGGTTTCGGGTGCTTCGTCCCTCGCCTATGTGCACGTCGCGGCCGGCGCATCAACGTACGAAGCCTCTTGCCCGTCACGAAACCGTCGGCGCTTTCTCGAACGACCTCGAAATCCCTATTGCAAGCTCTCTCCGAGCCCTAGCCCAACGACTGCGTATCGGTCACGGCAATCTCGCGCCGAAACCATCGACACTTTCTCGAACGATCTCGGAATCGCTATTGCAACCCCAATCCGGAAAGCTCTTTCCGAACCCCACGATACTGACTGCATAGCGGTCACGGCAAATTCCGTGCCCTAAAACTATCGTCTCGGAGCTCTACGGGAGATGTTTCGTATCTCGGGACGCAAAAAGGAGTGCAACACGAGGACATCCCGGGGGGTCAACCATCCTAGTACTACTCTCGCCCAAGCACGCTTAAATTCGGAGTTCTGATGGGATCCGGTGCTTTAGTGCTGGTATGATCGCACCGGTTTCGGGTGCTTCGTCCCTCGCCTATGTGCACGTCGCGGCCGGCGCATCAACGTCCGGAGCCTCTTGCCCGTCATCAAACCGTCGGCGCTTTCTCGAAAGATTACGAAATCCCTATTGCAAGCTCTCTCCGAGCCGTGGCCCAACGACTGCGTATCGGTCAAAGCAAGCTCGCGCCGAAACCATCGACACTTTCTCGAACGATCTCGGAATCGCTTTTGCGACCCCAATCCGGAAAGCTCTTTCCGAGCCCCACGATTCTGACTGCATAGCGGTCCCGGCAAATTCCGTGCCCGAAAACTATCGTCTCGGAGCTCTACGGGAGATGTTTCGTATCTCGTGACGCAAAAAGGAGTGCAACACGAGGTCTTCCCGGGGGGTCACCCATCCTAGTACTACTCTCGCCCAAGCACGCTTAACTTCGGAGTTCTTATCGGATCCGGTGCTTTAGTGCTGGTATGATAGCACCGGTTTCGGGTGCTTCGTCCCTCGCCTATGTGCACGTCGCGGCCGGCGCATCAACGTCCGGAGCCTCTTGCCCGTCATGAAACCGTCGGCGCTTTCTCGAAAGATTACGAAATCCCTATTGCAAGCTCTCTCCGAGCCCTAGCCCAACCACTGCGTATCGGTCACGGCAAGCTCGCGCCGATACCATCGACACTTTCTCGAACGATATCTGAATCGCTATTGCGACCCCAATCCGGAAAGCTCTTTCTGAGCCCCACGATACTGACTGCGTAGCGGTCACGGCAAATTCCGTGCCCGAAAACAATCGTCTCGGAGCTCTACGGGAGATGTTTCGTATCTCGGGACGCATAAAAGAGTGCAACACGAGGACATCCCGGGGGGTCACCCATCCTAGTACTACTCTCGCCCAAGCACGCTTAACTTCGGAGTTCTTATGGGATCCGGTGCTTTAGTGCTGGTATGATCGCACCGGTTTCGGGTGCTTCGTCCCTCCCCTATGTGCACGTCGCGGCCGGCGCATCAACGTCCGGAGCCTCTTGCCCGTCATGAAACCGTCGGCGCTTTCTCGAAAGATTACGAAATCCCTATTGCACTCTCTCCGAGCCCTAGCCCAACGACTGCGTATGGGTCACGGCAAGCTCGCGCCGAAACCATCGACACTTTCTCGAACGATCTCGGAATCGCTATTGCGACCCCAATCAGGTAATCTCTTTCCGAGCCCCACGATACTGACTGCATAGCGGTCACGGCAAATTCCGTGCCCGAAAACTATCGTTTCGGAGAACTACGGGAGATGTTTCGTATCGCGGGACGCAAAAAGTAGTGCAACACGAGGTCTTCCCGGGTGGTCACCCATCCTAGTACTACTCTCGCCCAAGCACGCTTAACTTCGGAGTTCTTATGGCATCCGGTGCTTTAGTGCTGGTATGATCGCACCGGTTTCGGGTGCTTCGTCCCTCGCCTATGTGCACGTCGCGGCCGGCGCATCAACGTCCGAAGCCTCTTGCCCGTCACGAAACCGTCGGCGCTTTCTCGAACGATCTCGAAATCCCTATTGCAAGCTCTCTCCGAGCCCTAGCCCAACGACTGCGTATCGGTCAAGGCAATCTCGCGCCGAAACCATCGACACTTTCTCGAACGTTCTCGGAATCGCTATTACGACTCCAATCAGGAAAGTTCTCTCCGAGCCCCACGATACTGACTGCATAGCGGTAAAGGCAAATTCCGTGCCCGAAAACAATCGTCTCGGTGCTCTACGGGAGATGTTTCGTATCTCGGGAAGCAAAAAGGAGTGCAACACGAGGACATCCCGAGGGGTCATCCATCCTAGTACTACTCTCGCCCAAGCACGCTTAACTTCGGAGTTCTGATGGGATCCGGTGCTTTAGTGCTGGTATGATCGCACTGGTTTCGGGTGCTTCGTCCCTCGCCTATGTGCACGTCGCGGCCGGCGCATCAACGTCCGAAGCCTCTAGCCCGTCACGAAACCGTCGGCGCTTTCTCGAACGATCTCGAAATCCCTATTGCAAGCTCTCTCTGAGCCCTAGCCCAACGACTACGTATCGGTCACGGCAATCTCGCGCCGAAACCATCGACACTTTCTCGAACGATCTCGGAATCGCTATTGCGACCCCAATCCGGAAAGCTCTTTCCGAACCCCACGATACTGACTGCATAGCGGTCACGGCAAATTCCGTGCCCTAAAACTATCGTCTCGGAACTCTACGGGAGATGTTTCGTATCTCGGGACGCAAAAAGGAGTGCAACACGAGGACATCCCGGGGGGTCAACCATCCTAGTACTACTCTCGCCCAAGCACGCTTAAATTCGGAGTTCTGATGGGATCCGGTGCTTTAGTGCTGGTATGATCGCACCGGTTTCGGGTGCTTTGTCCCTCGCCTATGTGCACGTCGCGGCCGGCGCATCAACGTCCGGAGCCTCTTGCCCGTCATCAAACCGTCGGCGCTTTCTCGAAAGATTACGAAATCCCTATTGCAAGCTTTCTCCGAGCCGTGGCCCAACGACTGCGTATCGGTCAAAGCAAGCTCGCGCCGAAACCATCGACACTTTCTCGAACGATCTCGGAATCGCTTTTGCGACCCCAATCCGGAAAGCTCTTTCCGAGCCCCACGATTCTGACTGGATAGCGGTCCCGGCAAATTCCGTGCCCGAAAACTATCGTCTCGGAGCTCTACGGGAGATGTTTCGTATCTCGGGACGCAAAAAGGAATGCAACACGAGGTCTTCCCGGGGGATCACCGATCCTAGTACTACTCTCGCCCAAACACGCTTAACTTCGGAGTTCTGATGGGATCCGGTGCTTTAGTGCTGGTATGATAGCACCGGTTTCGGGTGCATCGTCCCTCGCCTATGTGCACGTCGCGGCCGGCGCATCAACGTCCGGAGCCTCTTGCCCGTCATGAAACCGTCGGCGCTTTCTCGAAAGATTACGAAATCCCTATTGCAAGCTCTCTCCGAGCCCTAGCCCAACCACTGCGTATCGGTCACGGCAAGCTCGCGCCGAAACCATCGACACTTTCTCGAACGATCTCGGAATCGCTATTGCGACCCCAATCCAGAAAGCTCTATCCGAACCCCACGATACAGACTGCGTATTGGTCACGGCAAATTCCGTGCCCGAAAACAATCGTCTCGGAGGTCTACGGGAGATGTTTCGTATCTCGGGACGCATAAAGGAGTGCAACACGAGGACATCCCGGGGGGTCACCCATCCTAGTACTACTCTCGCCCAAGCACGCTTAACTTCGGAGTTCTGATGGGATCCGGTGCTTTAGTGCTGGTATGATCGCACCGGTTTCGGGTGCTTCGTCCCTCCCCTATGTGCACGTCGCGGCCGGCGCATCAACGTCCGGAGCCTCTTGCCCGTCATGAAACCATCGGCGCTTTCTCGAAAGATTACGAAATCCCTATTGCAAGCTCTCTCCGAGCCCTAGCCCAACGACTGCGTATCGGTCACGGCAAGCTCGCGCCGAAACCATCGACACTTTCTCGAACTATCTCGGAATCGCTATTGCGACCCCAATCAGGAAAGCTCTTTCCGAGCCCCACGATACTGACTGCATAGCGGTCACGGCAAATTCCGTGCCCGAAAACTATCGTTTCGGAGAACTACGGGAGATGTTTCGTATCTCGGGACGCAAAAAGGAGTGCAACACGAGGTCTTCCCGGGGGGTCACCCATCCTAGTACTACTCTCGCCAAAGCACGCTTAACTTCGGAGTTCTTATGGGATCCGGTGCTTTAGTGCTAGTATGATCGCACCAGTTTCGGGTGCTTCGTCCCTCGCCTATGTGCACGTCGCGGCCGGCGCATCAACGTCCGAAGCCTCTTGCCCGTCACGAAACCGTCGGCGCTTTCTCGAACGACCTCGAAATCCCTATTGCAAGCTCTCTCCGAGCCCTAGCCCAACGACTGCGTATCGGTCACGGCAATCTCGCGCCGAAACCATCGACACTTTCTCGAACGATCTCGGAATCGCTATTGCAACCCCAATCCGGAAAGCTCTTTCCGAACCCCACGATACTGACTGCATAGCGGTCACGGCAAATTCCGTGCCCTAAAACTATCGTCTCGGAGCTCTACGGGAGATGTTTCGTATCTCGGGACGCAAAAAGGAGTGCAACACGAGGACATCCCGGGGGGTCAACCATCCTAGTACTACTCTCGCCCAAGCACGCTTAAATTCGGAGTTCTGATGGGATCCGGTGCTTTAGTGCTGGTATGATCGCACCGGTTTCGGGTGCTTCGTCCCTCGCCTATGTGCACGTCGCGGCCGGCGCATCAACGTCCGGAGCCTCTTGCCCGTCATCAAACCGTCGGCGCTTTCTCGAAAGATTACGAAATCCCTATTGCAAGCTCTCTCCGAGCCGTGGCCCAACGACTGCGTATCGGTCAAAGCAAGCTCGCGCCGAAACCATCGACACTTTCTCGAACGATCTCGGAATCGCTTTTGCGACCCCAATCCGGAAAGCTCTTTCCGAGCCCCACGATTCTGACTGCATAGCGGTCCCGGCAAATTCCGTGCCCGAAAACTATCGTCTCGGAGCTCTACGGGAGATGTTTCGTATCTCGTGACGCAAAAAGGAGTGCAACACGAGGTCTTCCCGGGGGGTCACCCATCCTAGTACTACTCTCGCCCAAGCACGCTTAACTTCGGAGTTCTTATCGGATCCGGTGCTTTAGTGCTGGTATGATAGCACCGGTTTCGGGTGCTTCGTCCCTCGCCTATGTGCACGTCGCGGCCGGCGCATCAACGTCCGGAGCCTCTTGCCCGTCATGAAACCGTCGGCGCTTTCTCGAAAGATTACGAAATCCCTATTGCAAGCTCTCTCCGAGCCCTAGCCCAACCACTGCGTATCGGTCACGGCAAGCTCGCGCCGATACCATCGACACTTTCTCGAACGATATCTGAATCGCTATTGCGACCCCAATCCGGAAAGCTCTTTCTGAGCCCCACGATACTGACTGCGTAGCGGTCACGGCAAATTCCGTGCCCGAAAACAATCGTCTCGGAGCTCTACGGGAGATGTTTCGTATCTCGGGACGCATAAAAGAGTGCAACACGAGGACATCCCGGGGGGTCACCCATCCTAGTACTACTCTCGCCCAAGCACGCTTAACTTCGGAGTTCTTATGGGATCCGGTGCTTTAGTGCTGGTATGATCGCACCGGTTTCGGGTGCTTCGTCCCTCCCCTATGTGCACGTCGCGGCCGGCGCATCAACGTCCGGAGCCTCTTGCCCGTCATGAAACCGTCGGCGCTTTCTCGAAAGATTACGAAATCCCTATTGCACTCTCTCCGAGCCCTAGCCCAACGACTGCGTATGGGTCACGGCAAGCTCGCGCCGAAACCATCGACACTTTCTCGAACGATCTCGGAATCGCTATTGCGACCCCAATCAGGTAATCTCTTTCCGAGCCCCACGATACTGACTGCATAGCGGTCACGGCAAATTCCGTGCCCGAAAACTATCGTTTCGGAGAACTACGGGAGATGTTTCGTATCGCGGGACGCAAAAAGTAGTGCAACACGAGGTCTTCCCGGGTGGTCACCCATCCTAGTACTACTCTCGCCCAAGCACGCTTAACTTCGGAGTTCTTATGGCATCCGGTGCTTTAGTGCTGGTATGATCGCACCGGTTTCGGGTGCTTCGTCCCTCGCCTATGTGCACGTCGCGGCCGGCGCATCAACGTCCGAAGCCTCTTGCCCGTCACGAAACCGTCGGCGCTTTCTCGAACGATCTCGAAATCCCTATTGCAAGCTCTCTCCGAGCCCTAGCCCAACGACAGCGTATCGGTCAAGGCAATCTCGCGCCGAAACCATCGACACTTTCTCGAACGTTCTCGGAATCGCTATTACGACTCCAATCAGGAAAGTTCTCTCCGAGCCCCACGATACTGACTGCATAGCGGTAAAGGCAAATTCCGTGCCCGAAAACAATCGTCTCGGTGCTCTACGGGAGATGTTTCGTATCTCGGGAAGCAAAAAGGAGTGCAACACGAGGACATCCCGAGGGGTCATCCATCCTAGTACTACTCTCGCCCAAGCACGCTTAACTTCGGAGTTCTGATGGGATCCGGTGCTTTAGTGCTGGTATGATCGCACTGGTTTCGGGTGCTTCGTCCCTCGCCTATGTGCACGTCGCGGCCGGCGCATCAACGTCCGAAGCCTCTAGCCCGTCACGAAACCGTCGGCGCTTTCTCGAACGATCTCGAAATCCCTATTGCAAGCTCTCTCTGAGCCCTAGCCCAACGACTACGTATCGGTCACGGCAATCTCGCGCCGAAACCATCGACACTTTCTCGAACGATCTCGGAATCGCTATTGCGACCCCAATCCGGAAAGCTCTTTCCGAACCCCACGATACTGACTGCATAGCGGTCACGGCAAATTCCGTGCCCTAAAACTATCGTCTCGGAGCTCTACGGGAGATGTTTCGTATCTCGGGACGCAAAAAGGAGTGCAACACGAGGACATCCCGGGGGGTCAACCATCCTAGTACTACTCTCGCCCAAGCACGCTTAAATTCGGAGTTCTGATGGGATCCGGTGCTTTAGTGCTGGTATGATCGCACCGGTTTCGGGTGCTTTGTCCCTCGCCTATGTGCACGTCGCGGCCGGCGCATCAACGTCCGGAGCCTCTTGCCCGTCATCAAACCGTCGGCGCTTTCTCGAAAGATTACGAAATCCCTATTGCAAGCTTTCTCCGAGCCGTGGCCCAACGACTGCGTATCGGTCAAAGCAAGCTCGCGCCGAAACCATCGACACTTTCTCGAACGATCTCGGAATCGCTTTTGCGACCCCAATCCGGAAAGCTCTTTCCGAGCCCCACGATTCTGACTGCATAGCGGTCCCGGCAAATTCCGTGCCCGAAAACTATCGTCTCGGAGCTCTACGGGAGATGTTTCGTATCTCGGGACGCAAAAAGGAATGCAACACGAGGTCTTCCCGGGGGATCACCGATCCTAGTACTACTCTCGCCCAAACACGCTTAACTTCGGAGTTCTGATGGGATCCGGTGCTTTAGTGCTGGTATGATAGCACCGGTTTCGGGTGCATCGTCCCTCGCCTATGTGCACGTCGCGGCCGGCGCATCAACGTCCGGAGCCTCTTGCCCGTCATGAAACCGTCGGCGCTTTCTCGAAAGATTACGAAATCCCTATTGCAAGCTCTCTCCGAGCCCTAGCCCAACCACTGCGTATCGGTCACGGCAAGCTCGCGCCGAAACCATCGACACTTTCTCGAACGATCTCGGAATCGCTATTGCGACCCCAATCCAGAAAGCTCTATCCGAACCCCACGATACAGACTGCGTATTGGTCACGGCAAATTCCGTGCCCGAAAACAATCGTCTCGGAGGTCTACGGGAGATGTTTCGTATCTCGGGACGCATAAAGGAGTGCAACACGAGGACATCCCGGGGGGTCACCCATCCTAGTACTACTCTCGCCCAAGCACGCTTAACTTCGGAGTTCTGATGGGATCCGGTGCTTTAGTGCTGGTATGATCGCACCGGTTTCGGGTGCTTCGTCCCTCCCCTATGTGCACGTCGCGGCCGGCGCATCAACGTCCGGAGCCTCTTGCCCGTCATGAAACCATCGGCGCTTTCTCGAAAGATTACGAAATCCCTATTGCAAGCTCTCTCCGAGCCCTAGCCCAACGACTGCGTATCGGTCACGGCAAGCTCGCGCCGAAACCATCGACACTTTCTCGAACTATCTCGGAATCGCTATTGCGACCCCAATCAGGAAAGCTCTTTCCGAGCCCCACGATACTGACTGCATAGCGGTCACGGCAAATTCCGTGCCCGAAAACTATCGTTTCGGAGAACTACGGGAGATGTTTCGTATCTCGGGACGCAAAAAGGAGTGCAACACGAGGTCTTCCCGGGGGGTCACCCATCCTAGTACTACTCTCGCCAAAGCACGCTTAACTTCGGAGTTCTTATGGGATCCGGTGCTTTAGTGCTAGTATGATCGCACCGGTTTCGGGTGCTTCGTCCCTCGCCTATGTGCACGTCGCGGCCGGCGCATCAACGTCCGAAGCCTCTTGCCCGTCACGAAACCGTCGGCGCTTTCTCGAACGACCTCGAAATCCCTATTGCAAGCTCTCTCCGAGCCCTAGCCCAACGACTGCGTATCGGTCACGGCAATCTCGCGCCGAAACCATCGACACTTTCTCGAACGATCTCGGAATCGCTATTGCAACCCCAATCCGGAAAGCTCTTTCCGAACCCCACGATACTGACTGCATAGCGGTCACGGCAAATTCCGTGCCCTAAAACTATCGTCTCGGAGCTCTACGGGAGATGTTTCGTATCTCGGGACGCAAAAAGGAGTGCAACACGAGGACATCCCGGGGGGTCAACCATCCTAGTACTACTCTCGCCCAAGCACGCTTAAATTCGGAGTTCTGATGGGATCCGGTGCTTTAGTGCTGGTATGATCGCACCGGTTTCGGGTGCTTCGTCCCTCGCCTATGTGCACGTCGCGGCCGGCGCATCAACGTCCGGAGCCTCTTGCCCGTCATCAAACCGTCGGCGCTTTCTCGAAAGATTACGAAATCCCTATTGCAAGCTCTCTCCGAGCCGTGGCCCAACGACTGCGTATCGGTCAAAGCAAGCTCGCGCCGAAACCATCGACACTTTCTCGAACGATCTCGGAATCGCTTTTGCGACCCCAATCCGGAAAGCTCTTTCCGAGCCCCACGATTCTGACTGCATAGCGGTCCCGGCAAATTCCGTGCCCGAAAACTATCGTCTCGGAGCTCTACAGGAGATGTTTCGTATCTCGTGACGCAAAAAGGAGTGCAACACGAGGTCTTCCCGGGGGGTCACCCATCCTAGTACTACTCTCGCCCAAGCACGCTTAACTTCGGAGTTCTTATCGGATCCGGTGCTTTAGTGCTGGTATGATAGCACCGGTTTCGAGTGCTTCGTCCCTCGCCTATTTGCACGTCGCGGCCGGCGCATCAACGTCCGGAGCCTCTTGCCCGTCATGAAACCGTCGGCGCTTTCTCGAAAGATTACGAAATCCCTATTGCAAGCTCTCTCCGAGCCCTAGCCCAACCACTGCGTATCGGTCACGGCAAGCTCGCGCCGATACCATCGACACTTTCTCGAACGATATCTGAATCGCTATTGCGACCCCAATCCGGAAAGCTCTTTCTGAGCCCCACGATACTGACTGCGTAGCGGTCACGGCAAATTCCGTGCCCGAAAACAATCGTCTCGGAGCTCTACGGGAGATGTTTCGTATCTCGGGACGCATAAAAGAGTGCAACACGAGGACATCCCGGGGGGTCACCCATCCTAGTACTACTCTCGCCCAAGCACGCTTAACTTCGGAGTTCTTATGGGATCCGGTGCTTTAGTGCTGGTATGATCGCACCGGTTTCGGGTGCTTCGTCCCTCCCCTATGTGCACGTCGCGGCCGGCGCATCAACGTCCGGAGCCTCTTGCCCGTCATGAAACCGTCGGCGCTTTCTCGAAAGATTACGATCCCTATTGCACTCTCTCCGAGCCCTAGCCCAACGACTGCGTATCGGTCACGGCAAGCTCGCGCCGAAACCATCGACACTTTCTCGAACGATCTCGGAATCGCTATTGCGACCCCAATCAGGTAAGCTCTTTCCGAGCCCCACGATACTGACTGCATAGCGGTCACGGCAAATTCCGTGCCCGAAAACTATCGTTTCGGAGAACTACGGGAGATGTTTCGTATCGCGGGACGCAAAAAGGAGTGCAACACGAGGTCTTCCCGGGTGGTCACCCATCCTAGTACTACTCTCGCCCAAGCACGCTTAACTTCGGAGTTCTTATGGCATCCGGTGCTTTAGTGCTGGTATGATCGCACCGGTTTCGGGTGCTTCGTCCCTCGCCTATGTGCACGTCGCGGCCGGCGCATCAACGTCCGAAGCCTCTTGCCCGTCACGAAACCGTCGGCGCTTTTTCGAACGATCTCGAAATCCCTATTGCAAGCTCTCTCCGAGCCCTAGCCCAACGACTGCGTATCGGTCAAGGCAATCTCGCGCCGAAACCATCGACACTTTCTCGAACGTTCTCGGAATCGCTATTACGACTCCAATCAGGAAAGTTCTCTCCGAGCCCCACGATACTGACTGCATAGCGGTAAAGGCAAATTCCGTGCCCGAAAACAATCGTCTCGGTGCTCTACGGGAGATGTTTCGTATCTCGGGAAGCAAAAAGGAGTGCAAAACGAGGACATCCCGAGGGGTCATCCATCCTAGTACTACTCTCGCCCAAGCACGCTTAACTTCGGAGTTCTGATGGGATCCGGTGCTTTAGTGCTGGTATGATCGCACTGGTTTCGGGTGCTTCGTCCCTCGCCTATGTGCACGTCGCGGCCGGCGCATCAACGTCCGAAGCCTCTAGCCCGTCACGAAACCGTCGGCGCTTTCTCGAACGATCTCGAAATCCCTATTGCAAGCTCTCTCTGAGCCCTAGCCCAACGACTACGTATCGGTCACGGCAATCTCGCGCCGAAACCATCGACACTTTCTCGAACGATCTCGGAATCGCTATTGCGACCCCAATCCGGAAAGCTCTTTCCGAACCCCACGATACTGACTGCATAGCGGTCACGGCAAATTCCGTGCCCTAAAACTATCATCTCGGAGCTCTACGGGAGATGTTTCGTATCTCGGGACGCAAAAAGGAGTGCAACACGAGGACATCCCGGGGGGTCAACCATCCTAGTACTACTCTTGCCCAAGCACGCTTAAATTCGGAGTTCTGATGGGATCCGGTGCTTTAGTGCTGGTATGATCGCACCGGTTTCGGGTGCTTTGTCCCTCGCCTATGTGCACGTCGCGGCCGGCGCATCAACGTCCGGAGCCTCTTGCCCGTCATCAAACCGTCGGCGCTTTCTCGAAAGATTACGAAATCCCTATTGCAAGCTTTCTCCGAGCCGTGGCCCAACGACTGCGTATCGGTCAAAGCAAGCTCGCGCCGAAACCATCGACACTTTCTCGAACGATCTCGGAATCGCTTTTGCGACCCCAATCCGGAAAGCTCTTTCCGAGCCCCACGATTCTGACTGCATAGCGGTCCCGGCAAATTCCGTGCCCGAAAACTATCGTCTCGGAGCTCTACGGGAGATGTTTCGTATCTCGGGACGCAAAAAGGAATGCAACACGAGGTCTTCCCGGGGGATCACCGATCCTAGTACTACTCTCGCCCAAACACGCTTAACTTCGGAGTTCTGATGGGATCCGGTGCTTTAGTGCTGGTATGATAGCACCGGTTTCGGGTGCATCGTCCCTCGCCGATGTGCACGTCGCGGCCGGCGCATCAACGTCCGGAGCCTCTTGCCCGTCATGAAACCGTCGGCGCTTTCTCGAAAGATTACGAAATCCCTATTGCAAGCTCTCTCCGAGCCCTAGCCCAACCACTGCGTATCGGTCACGGCAAGCTCGCGCCGAAACTATCGACACTTTCTCGAACGATCTCGGAATCGCAATTGCGACCCCAATCCGGAAAGCTCTTTCCGAGCCCAACGATACTGACTGCATAACGGTCACGGCAAATTTCGTGCCCGAAAACTATCGTCTCGGAGCTCTACGGGAGATGTTTCGTATCTCGGGACGCAAAAAGGTGTGCAACACGAGGTCTTCCCGGGGGGTCACCCATCCTAGTACTACTCTCGCCCAAGCACGCTTAACTTCGAAGTTCTTATGGGATCCGGTGCTTTAGTGCTGGTATGATCGCACCGGTTTCGGGTGCTTCGTCCCTCGCCTATTTGCACGTCGCGGCCGGTGCATCAACGTCCGAAGCCTCTTGCCCGTCACGTAACCGTCGACGCTTTCTCGAACGATCTCGAAATCCCTATTGCAAGCTCTCTCCGAGCCCTAGCCCAACGACTGCGTATCGGTCACGGCAATCTCGCGCCGAAACAATCGACACTTTCTCGAACGATCTCGGAATCGCTATTGCGACTCCAATCCAGAAAGCTCTCTCCGAGCCCCACGATACTGACTGCATAGCGGTAAAGGCAAATTCCGTGCCCGAAAACAATCGTATCGGAGCTCTACGGGAGATGTTTCGTATCTCGGGACGCAAAAAGGAGTGCAACACGAGGACATCCCGGGGGGTCAACCATCCTAGTACTACTCTCGCCCAAGCACGCTTAACTTCGGAGTTCTGATGGGATCCGGTGCTTTAGTGCTGGTATGATCGCAACGGTTTCGGGTGCTTCGTCCCTCGCCTATGTGCACGTCGCGGGCGGCGCATCAACGCCCGGAGCCTCTTGCCCGTCATTAAACCGTCGGCGCTTTCTCGAAAGATTACGAAATCCCTATTGCAAGCTCTCTCCGAGCCGTAGCCCAACGACTGCGTATCGGTCAAGGCAAGCTCGTGCCGAAACCATCGACACTTTCTCGAACGATCTCGGAATCGCTATTGCGACCCCAATCCGGAAAGCTCTTTCCGAACCCCACGATACTGACTGCATAGCGGTCACGGCAAATTCCGTGCCCTAAAACTATCGTCTCGGAGCTCTACGGGAGATGTTTCGTATCTCGGGACGCAAAAAGGAGTGCAACACGAGGACATCCCGGGGGGTCAACCATCCTAGTACTACTCTCGCCCAAGCACGCTTAAATTCGGAGTTCTGATGGGATCCTATGCTTTAGTGCTGGTATGATCGCACCGGTTTCGGGTGCTTCGTCCCTCGCCTATGTGCACGTCGCGGCCGGCGCATCAACGTCCGGAGCCTCTTGCCCGTCATCAAACCGTCGGCGCTTTCTCGAAAGATTACGAAATCCCTATTGCAAGCTCTCTCCGAGCCGTGGCCCAACGACTGCGTATCGGTCAAAGCAAGCTCGCGCCGAAACTATCGACACTTTCTCGAACGATCTCGGAATCGCTATTGCGACCCCAATCCGGAAAGCTCTTTCCGAGCCCCACGATTCTGACTGCATAGCGGTCCCGGCAAATTCCGTGCCCGAAAACTATCGTCTCGGAGCTCTACGGGAGATGTTTCGTATCTCGGGACGCAAAAAGGAGTGCAACACGAGGTCTTCCCGGGGGGTCACCCATCCTAGTACTACTCTCGCCCAAGCACGCTTAACTTCGGAGTTCTTATCGGATCCGGTGCTTTAGTGCTGGTATGTTAGCACCGATTTCGGGTGCTTCGTCCCTCGCCTATGTGCACGTCGCGGCCGGCGCATCAACGTCCGGAGCCTCTTGCCCTTCATGAAACCGTCGGCGCTTTCTCGAAAGATTACGAAATCCCTATTGCAAGCTCTCTCCGAGCCCTAGCCCAACCACTGCGTATCGGTCACGGCAAGCTCGCGCCGAAACCATCGACACTTTCTCGAACGATCTCGGAATCGCTATTGCGACCCCAATCCAGAAAGCTCTATCCGAACCCCACGATACAGACTGCGTATTGGTCACGGCAAATTCCGTGCCCGAAAACAATCGTCTCGGATGTCTACGGGAGATGTTTCGTATCTCGGGACGAAAAAAGGAGTGCAACACGAGGTCTTCCCGGGGGGTCACCCATCCTAGTACTACTCTCGCCCAAGCACGCTTAACTTCGGAGTTCTTATCGGATCCGGTGCTTTAGTGCTGGTATGATAGCACCGGTTTCGGGTGCTTCGTCCCTCGCTTATGTGCACGTCGCGGCCGGCGCATCAACGTCCGGAGCCTCTTGCCCGTCATGAAACCGTCGGCGCTTTCTCGAAAGATTACGAAATCCCTATTGCAAGCTCTCTCCGAGCCCTAGCCCAACCACTGCGTATCGGTCACGGCAAGCTCGCGCCGAAACCATCGACACTTTCTCGAACGATATCTGAATCGCTATTGCGACCCCAATCCGGAAAGTACTCTCCGAGCCCCACGATACTGACTGCATAGCGGTCACGGCAAATTCCGTGCCCGAAAACAATCGTCTCGGTGCTCTACGAAAGATGTTTCGTATCTCGGGACGCAAAAAGGAGTGCAACACGAGGACATCCCGATGGGTCACCCATCCTAGTACTACTCTTGCCCAAGCACGCTTAACTTCGGAGTTCTGATGGGATCCGGTGCTTTAGTGCTGGTATGATCGCACCGGTTTCGGGTGCTTCGTCCCTCGCCTATGTGCACGTCGCGGCCCCCGCATCAACGTCCGGAGCCTCTTGCCCGTCATGAAACTGTCGGCGCTTTCTCGAAAGATTACGAAATCCCTATTGCAAGCTCTCTCCGAGTCCTAGCCCAACGACTGCGTATCGGTCACGGCAGGCTCGCGCCGAAACCATCGACACTTTCTCAAACGATCTCGGAATAGCTATTGCGACCCCAATCCGGAAAGCTCTTTCCCAGCCCCACGATACTGACTGCATAGCGGTCACGGCAAATTCCGTGCCCGAAAACTATCGTTTCGGAGAACTACGGGAGATGTTTCGTATCTCGGGACGCAAAAAGGAGTGCAACACGAGGTCTTCCCGGGGGGTCACCCATCCTAGTGCTACTCTCGCCCTAGCACGCTTAACTTCGGAGTTCTGATGGGATCCGGTGCTTTAGTGCTGGTATGATCGCACCGGTTTCGGGTGCTTCGTCCCACGCCTATGTGCACGTCGCGGCCGGCGCATCAACGTCCGGAGCCTCTTGCCCGTCACGAAACCGTCGGCGCTTTCTCGAACGATCACGAAATCCCTATTGGAATCTCTCTCCGAGCCCTAGCTCAACGACCGCGTATCGGTCACGGCAAGCTCGCGCCGAAACCATCGGCACTTTCTCGAACGATCTCGGAATCGCTATTGCGACCCCAATACGGAAAGCTCTTTCTGAGCCCCACGACACTGACTGCGTAGCGGTCACGGCAAATTCCGTGCCCGAAAACAATCATCTCGGAGGTCTACGGGAGATGTTTCGTATCTCGGGACGCAAAAAGTAGTGCAACACGAGGACTTCCCGGGGGGTCACCCATCCTAGTACTACTCTCGCCCAAGCAGGCTTAACTTCGGAGTTCTGATGGGATCCGGTGATTTAGTGCTGGTATGATCGCACCGGTTTCGGGTGCTTCGTCCCTCGCCTATGAGCACGTCGCGGCCGGCGCATCAACGTCCGGAGCCTCTGGCCCGTCACGAAACCGCCGGCGCTTTCTCGAACGATCACGAAATCCCTATTGGAAGCTCTCTCCGAGCCCTAGCCCAACTACCGCGTATCGGTCACGGCAAGCTCGCGCCGAAACCATCGGCACTTTCTCGAACGATCTCGGAATCGCTATTGCGACCCCAATCCGGAAAGCTCTTTCCGAGCCCCACGATACTGACTGCATAGCGGTCACGGCAAATTCCGTGCCCGAAAACAATCGTCTCGGAGGTCTACGGGAGATGTTTCGTATCTCGGGACGCAAAAAGTAGTGCAACACGAGGACTTCCCGGGGGGTCACCCATCCTAGTACTACTCTCGCCCAAGCAGGCTTAACTTCGGAGTTCTGATGGGATCCGGTGATTTAGTGCTGGTATGATCGCACCGGTTTCGGGTGTTTCGTCCCTCGCCTATGTGCACGTCGCGGCCGGCGCATCAACGTCCGTAGCCTCTAGCCCGTCACGAAACCGCCGGCGCTTTCTCGAACGATCACGAAATCCCTATTGGAATCTCTCTCCGAGCCCTAGCTCAACGACCGCGTATCGGTCACGGCAAGCTCGCGCCGAAACCATCGGCACTTTCTCGAACGATCTCGGAATCGCTATTGCGACCCCAATCCGGAAAGCTCTTTCTGAGCCCCACGACACTGACTGCGTAGCGGTCACGGCAAATTCCGTGCCCGAAAACAATCATCTCGGAGGTCTACGGGATATGTTTCGTATCTCGGGACGCAAAAAGTAGTGCAACACGAGGACTTCCCGAGAGGTCACCCATCCTAGTACTACTCTCGCCCAAGCACGCTTAACTTCGGAGTTCTAATAGGATCCGGTGATTTAGTGCTGGTATGATCGCACCGGTTTTGGGTGCTTCGTCCCTCGCCTATGTGCACGTCGCGGCCGGCGCATCAACGTCCGGAGCCTCTGGCCCGTCACGAAACCGCCGCCGCTTTCTCGAACGATCACGAAATCCCTATTGGAAGCTCTCTCCGAGCCCTAGCCCAACGACCGCGTATCTGTCACGGGAAGCTCGCGCCGTAACCATCGGCACTTTCTCGAACGATCTCGGAATCTCTATTGCGACCCAAATCCGGAAAGCTCTTTCCGAGCCCCACGATACTGACTGCATAGCGGTCACGGCAAATTCCGTGCCCGAAAACAATCGTCTCGGAGGTCTACGGGAGATGTTTCGTATCTCGGGACGCAAAAAGTAGTGCAACACGAGGACTTCCCGGGGGGTCACCCATCCTAGTACTACTCTCGCCCAAGCAGGCTTAACTTCGGAGTTCTGATGGGATCCGGTGATTTAGTGCTGGTATGATCGCACCGGTTTCGGGTGCTTCGTCCCTCGCCTATGAGCACGTCGCGGCCGGCGCATCAACGTCCGGAGCCTCTGGCCCGTCACGAAACCGCCGGCGCTTTCTCGAACGATCACGAAATCCCTATTGGAAGCTCTCTCCGAGCCCTAGCCCAACGACCGCGTATCGGTCACGGCAAGCTCGCGCCGAAACCATCGGCACTTTCTCGAACGATCTCGGAATCGCTATTGCGACCCCAATCCGGAAAGCTCTTTCCGAGCCCCACGATACTGACTGCATAGCGGTCACGGCAAATTCCGTGCCCGAAAACAATCGTCTCGGAGGTCTACGGGAGATGTTTCGTATCTCGGGACGCAAAAAGTAGTGCAACACGAGGACTTCCCGGGGGGTCACCCATCCTAGTACTACTCTCGCCCAAGCAGGCTTAACTTCGGAGTTCTGATGGGATCCGGTGATTTAGTGCTGGTATGATCGCACCGGTTTCGGGTGCTTCGTCCCTCGCCTATGAGCACGTCGCGGCCGGCGCATCAACGTCCGGAGCCTCTGGCCCGTCACGAAACCGCCGGCGCTTTCTCGAACGATCACGAAATCCCTATTGGAAGCTCTCTCCGAGCCCTAGCCCAACGACCGCGTATCGGTCACGGCAAGCTCGCGCCGAAACCATCGGCACTTTCTCGAACGATCTCGGAATCGCTATTGCGACCCCAATCCGGAAAGCTCTTTCCGAGCCCCACGATACTGACTGCATAGCGGTCACGGCAAATTCCGTGCCCGAAAACAATCGTCTCGGAGGTCTACGGGAGATGTTTCGTATCTCGGGACGCAAAAAGTAGTGCAACACGAGGACTTCCCGGGGGGTCACCCATCCTAGTACTACTCTCGCCCAAGCAGGCTTAACTTCGGAGTTCTGATGGGATCCGGTGATTTAGTGCTGGTATGATCGCACCGGTTTCGGGTGCTTCGTCCCTCGCCTATGTGCACGTCGCGGCCGGCGCATCAACGTCCGTAGCCTCTAGCCCGTCACGAAACCGCCGGCGCTTTCTCGAACGATCACGAAATCCCTATTGGAATCTCTCTCCGAGCCCTAGCTCAACGACCGCGTATCGGTCACGGCAAGCTCGCGCCGAAACCATCGGCACTTTCTCGAACGATCTCGGAATCGCTATTGCGACCCCAATCCGGAAAGCTCTTTCTGAGCCCCACGACACTGACTGCGTAGCGGTCACGGCAAATTCCGTGCCCGAAAACAATCATCTCGGAGGTCTACGGGAGATGTTTCGTATCTCGGGACGCAAAAAGTAGTGCAACACGAGGACTTCCCGGGAGGTCACCCATCCTAGTACTACTCTCGCCCAAGCACGCTTAACTTCGGAGTTCTAATAGGATCCGGTGATTTAGTGCTGGTATGATCGCACCGGTTTTGGGTGCTTCGTCCCTCGCCTATGTGCACGTCGCGGCCGGCGCATCAACGTCCGGAGCCTCTGGCCCGTCACGAAACCGCCGCCGCTTTCTCGAACGATCACGAAATCCCTATTGCAAGCTCTCTCCGAGCCCTAGCCCAACGACCGCGTATCTGTCACGGGAAGCTCGCGCCGTAACCATCGGCACTTTCTCGAACGATCTCGGAATCTCTATTGCGACCCAAATCTGGAAAGCTCTTTCCGAGCCCCACGATACTGACTGCATAGCGGTCACGGCAAATTCCGTGCCCGAAAACAATCGTCTCGGAGGTCTACGGGAGATGTTTCGTATCTCGGGACGCAAAAAGTAGTGCAACACGAGGACTTCCCGGGGTGTCACCCATCCTAGTACTACTCTCGCCCAAGCAGGCTTAACTTCGGAGTTCTGATGGGATCCGGTGATTTAGTGCTGGTATGATCGCACCGGTTTCGGGTGCTTCGTCCCTCGCCTATGTGCACGTCGCGGCCGGCGCATCAACGTCCGGAGCCTCTAGCCCGTCACGAAACCGCCGGCGCTTTCTCGAACGATCACGAAATCCCTATTGGAATCTCTCTCCGAGCCCTAGCTCAACGACCGCGTATCGGTCACGGCAAGCTCGCGCCGAAACCATCGGCACTTTCTCGAACGATCTCGGAATCGCTATTGCGACCCCAATCCGGAAAGCTCTTTCTGAGCCCCACGACACTGACTGCGTAGCGGTCACGGCAAATTCCGTGCCCGAAAACAATCATCTCGGAGGTCTACGGGAGATGTTTCGTATCTCGGGACGCAAAAAGTAGTGCAACACGAGGACTTCCCGGGGGGTCACCCATCCTAGTACTACTCTCGCCCAAGCAGGCTTAACTTCGGAGTTCTGATGGGATCCGGTGATTTAGTGCTGGTATGATCGCACCGGTTTCGGGTGCTTCGTCCCTCGCCTATGTGCACGTCGCGGCCGGCGCATCAACGTCCGGAGCCTCTAGCCCGTCACGAAACCGCCGGCGCTTTCTCGAACGATCACGAAATCCCTATTGGAATCTCTCTCCGAGCCCTAGCTCAACGACCGCGTATCGGTCACGGCAAGCTCGCGCCGAAACCATCGGCACTTTCTCGAACGATCTCGGAATCGCTATTGCGACCCCAATCCGGAAAGCTCTTTCTGAGCCCCACGACACTGACTGCGTAGCGGTCACGGCAAATTCCGTGCCCGAAAACAATCATCTCGGAGGTCTACGGGAGATGTTTCGTATCTCGGGACGCAAAAAGTAGTGCAACACGAGGACTTCCCGGGAGGTCACCCATCCTAGTACTACTCTCGCCCAAGCACGCTTAACTTCGGAGTTCTAATATGATCCGGTGATTTAGTGCTGGTATGATCGCACCGGTTTTGGGTGCTTCGTCCCTCGCCTATGTGCACGTCGCGGCCGGCGCATCAACGTCCGGAGCCTCTGGCCCGTCACGAAACCGCCGCCGCTTTCTCGAACGATCACGAAATCCCTATTGGAAGCTCTCTCCGAGCCCTAGCCCAACGACCGCGTATCTGTCACGGGAAGCTCGCGCCGTAACCATCGGCACTTTCTCGAACGATCTCGGAATCTCTATTGCGACCCAAATCCGGAAAGCTCTTTCCGAGCCCCACGATACTGACTGCATAGCGGTCACGGCAAATTCCGTGCCCGAAAACAATCGTCTCGGAGGTCTACGGGAGATGTTTCGTATCTCGGGACGCAAAAAGTAGTGCAACACGAGGACTTCCCGGGGGGTCACCCATCCTAGTACTACTCTCGCCCAAGCAGGCTTAACTTCGGAGTTCTGATGGGATCCGGTGATTTAGTGCTGGTATGATCGCACCGGTTTCGGGTGCTTCGTCCCTCGCCTATGTGCACGTCGCGGCCGGCGCATCAACGTCCGGAGCCTCTAGCCCGTCACGAAACCGCCGGCGCTTTCTCGAACGATCACGAAATCCCTATTGGAATCTCTCTCCGAGCCCTAGCTCAACGACCGCGTATCGGTCACGGCAAGCTCGCGCCGAAACCATCGGCACTTTCTCGAACGATCTCGGAATCGCTATTGCGACCCCAATCCGGAAAGCTCTTTCTGAGCCCCACGACACTGACTGCGTAGCGGTCACGGCAAATTCCGTGCCCGAAAACAATCATCTCGGAGGTCTACGGGAGATGTTTCGTATCTCGGGACGCAAAAAGTAGTGCAACACGAGGACTTCCCGGGAGGTCACCCATCCTAGTACTACTCTCGCCCAAGCACGCTTAACTTCGGAGTTCTAATAGGATCCGGTGATTTAGTGCTGGTATGATCGCACCGGTTTTGGGTGCTTCGTCCCTCGCCTATGTGCACGTCGCGGCCGGCGCATCAACGTCCGGAGCCTCTGGCCCGTCACGAAACCGCCGCCGCTTTCTCGAACGATCACGAAATCCCTATTGGAAGCTCTCTCCGAGCCCTAGCCCAACGACCGCGTATCTGTCACGGGAAGCTCGCGCCGTAACCATCGGCACTTTCTCGAACGATCTCGGAATCTCTATTGCGACCCAAATCCGGAAAGCTCTTTCCGAGCCCCACGATACTGACTGCATAGCGGTCACGGCAAATTCCGTGCCCGAAAACAATCGTCTCGGAGGTCTACGGGAGATGTTTCGTATCTCGGGACGCAAAAAGTAGTGCAACACGAGGACTTCCCGGGGGGTCACCCATCCTAGTACTACTCTCGCCCAAGCAGGCTTAACTTCGGAGTTCTGATGGGATCCGGTGATTTAGTGCTGGTATGATCGCACCGGTTTCGGGTGCTTCGTCCCTCGCCTATGAGCACGTCGCGGCCGGCGCATCAACGTCCGGAGCCTCTGGCCCGTCACGAAACCGCCGGCGCTTTCTCGAACGATCACGAAATCCCTATTGGAAGCTCTCTCCGAGCCCTAGCCCAACGACCGCGTATCGGTCACGGCAAGCTCGCGCCGAAACCATCGGCACTTTCTCGAACGATCTCGGAATCGCTATTGCGACCCCAATCCGGAAAGCTCTTTCCGAGCCCCACGATACTGACTGCATAGCGGTCACGGCAAATTCCGTGCCCGAAAACAATCGTCTCGGAGGTCTACGGGAGATGTTTCGTATCTCGGGACGCAAAAAGTAGTGCAACACGAGGACTTCCCGGGGGGTCACCCATCCTAGTACTACTCTCGCCCAAGCAGGCTTAACTTCGGAGTTCTGATGGGATCCGGTGATTTAGTGCTGGTATGATCGCACCGGTTTCGGGTGCTTCGTCCCTCGCCTATGTGCACGTCGCGGCCGGCGCATCAACGTCCGTAGCCTCTAGCCCGTCACGAAACCGCCGGCGCTTTCTCGAACGATCACGAAATCCCTATTGGAATCTCTCTCCGAGCCCTAGCTCAACGACCGCGTATCGGTCACGGCAAGCTCGCGCCGAAACCATCGGCACTTTCTCGAACGATCTCGGAATCGCTATTGCGACCCCAATCCGGAAAGCTCTTTCTGAGCCCCACGACACTGACTGCGTAGCGGTCACGGCAAATTCCGTGCCCGAAAACAATCATCTCGGAGGTCTACGGGAGATGTTTCGTATCTCGGGACGCAAAAAGTAGTGCAACACGAGGACTTCCCGGGAGGTCACCCATCCTAGTACTACTCTCGCCCAAGCACGCTTAACTTCGGAGTTCTAATAGGATCCGGTGATTTAGTGCTGGTATGATCGCACCGGTTTTGGGTGCTTCGTCCCTCGCCTATGTGCACGTCGCGGCCGGCGCATCAACGTCCGGAGCCTCTGGCCCGTCACGAAACCGCCGCCGCTTTCTCGAACGATCACGAAATCCCTATTGGAAGCTCTCTCCGAGCCCTAGCCCAACGACCGCGTATCTGTCACGGGAAGCTCGCGCCGTAACCATCGGCACTTTCTCGAACGATCTCGGAATCTCTATTGCGACCCCAATCCGGAAAGCTCTTTCTGAGCCCCACGACACTGACTGCGTAGCGGTCACGGAAAATTCCGTGCCCGAAAACAATCATCTCGGAGGTCTACGGGAGATGTTTCGTATCTCGGGACGCAAAAAGTAGTGCAACACGAGGACTTCCCGAGAGGTCACCCATCCTAGTACTACTCTCGCCCAAGCACGCTTAACTTCGGAGTTCTAATAGGATCCGGTGATTTAGTGCTGGTATGATCGCACCGGTTTTGGGTGCTTCGTCCCTCGCCTATGTGCACGTCGCGGCCGGCGCATCAACGTCCGGAGCCTCTGGCCCGTCACGAAACCGCCGCCGCTTTCTCGAACGATCACGAAATCCCTATTGGAAGCTCTCTCCGAGCCCTAGCCCAACGACCGCGTATCTGTCACGGGAAGCTCGCGCCGTAACCATCGGCACTTTCTCGAACGATCTCGGAATCTCTATTGCGACCCAAATCTGGAAAGCTCTTTCCGAGCCCCACGATACTGACTGCATAGCGGTCACGGCAAATTCCGTGCCCGAAAACAATCGTCTCGGAGGTCTACGGGAGATGTTTCGTATCTCGGGACGCAAAAAGTAGTGCAACACGAGGACTTCCCGGGGTGTCACCCATCCTAGTACTACTCTCGCCCAAGCAGGCTTAACTTCGGAGTTCTGATGGGATCCGGTGATTTAGTGCTGGTATGATCGCACCGGTTTCGGGTGCTTCGTCCCTCGCCTATGTGCACGTCGCGGCCGGCGCATCAACGTCCGGAGCCTCTAGCCCGTCACGAAACCGCCGGCGCTTTCTCGAACGATCACGAAATCCCTATTGGAATCTCTCTCCGAGCCCTAGCTCAACGACCGCGTATCGGTCACGGCAAGCTCGCGCCGAAACCATCGGCACTTTCTCGAACGATCTCGGAATCGCTATTGCGACCCCAATCCGGAAAGCTCTTTCTGAGCCCCACGACACTGACTGCGTAGCGGTCACGGCAAATTCCGTGCCCGAAAACAATCATCTCGGAGGTCTACGGGAGATGTTTCGTATCTCGGGACGCAAAAAGTAGTGCAACACGAGGACTTCCCGGGGGGTCACCCATCCTAGTACTACTCTCGCCCAAGCAGGCTTAACTTCGGAGTTCTGATGGGATCCGGTGATTTAGTGCTGGTATGATCGCACCGGTTTCGGGTGCTTCGTCCCTCGCCTATGTGCACGTCGCGGCCGGCGCATCAACGTCCGGAGCCTCTAGCCCGTCACGAAACCGCCGGCGCTTTCTCGAACGATCACGAAATCCCTATTGGAATCTCTCTCCGAGCCCTAGCTCAACGACCGCGTATCGGTCACGGCAAGCTCGCGCCGAAACCATCGGCACTTTCTCGAACGATCTCGGAATCGCTATTGCGACCCCAATCCGGAAAGCTCTTTCTGAGCCCCACGACACTGACTGCGTAGCGGTCACGGCAAATTCCGTGCCCGAAAACAATCATCTCGGAGGTCTACGGGAGATGTTTCGTATCTCGGGACGCAAAAAGTAGTGCAACACGAGGACTTCCCGGGAGGTCACCCATCCTAGTACTACTCTCGCCCAAGCACACTTAACTTCGGAGTTCTAATATGATCCGGTGATTTAGTGCTGGTATGATCGCACCGGTTTTGGGTGCTTCGTCCCTCGCCTATGTGCACGTCGCGGCCGGCGCATCAACGTCCGGAGCCTCTGGCCCGTCACGAAACCGCCGCCGCTTTCTCGAACGATCACGAAATCCCTATTGGAAGCTCTCTCCGAGCCCTAGCCCAACGACCGCGTATCTGTCACGGGAAGCTCGCGCCGTAACCATCGGCACTTTCTCGAACGATCTCGGAATCTCTATTGCGACCCAAATCCGGAAAGCTCTTTCCGAGCCCCACGATACTGACTGCATAGCGGTCACGGCAAATTCCGTGCCCGAAAACAATCGTCTCGGAGGTCTACGGGAGATGTTTCGTATCTCGGGACGCAAAAAGTAGTGCAACACGAGGACTTCCCGGGGGGTCACCCATCCTAGTACTACTCTCGCCCAAGCAGGCTTAACTTCGGAGTTCTGATGGGATCCGGTGATTTAGTGCTGGTATGATCGCACCGGTTTCGGGTGCTTCGTCCCTCGCCTATGTGCACGTCGCGGCCGGCGCATCAACGTCCGGAGCCTCTAGCCCGTCACGAAACCGCCGGCGCTTTCTCGAACGATCACGAAATCCCTATTGGAATCTCTCTCCGAGCCCTAGCTCAACGACCGCGTATCGGTCACGGCAAGCTCGCGCCGAAACCATCGGCACTTTCTCGAACGATCTCGGAATCGCTATTGCGACCCCAATCCGGAAAGCTCTTTCTGAGCCCCACGACACTGACTGCGTAGCGGTCACGGCAAATTCCGTGCCCGAAAACAATCATCTCGGAGGTCTACGGGAGATGTTTCGTATCTCGGGACGCAAAAAGTAGTGCAACACGAGGACTTCCCGGGAGGTCACCCATCCTAGTACTACTCTCGCCCAAGCACGCTTAACTTCGGAGTTCTAATAGGATCCGGTGATTTAGTGCTGGTATGATCGCACCGGTTTTGGGTGCTTCGTCCCTCGCCTATGTGCACGTCGCGGCCGGCGCATCAACGTCCGGAGCCTCTGGCCCGTCACGAAACCGCCGCCGCTTTCTCGAACGATCACGAAATCCCTATTGGAAGCTCTCTCCGAGCCCTAGCCCAACGACCGCGTATCTGTCACGGGAAGCTCGCGCCGTAACCATCGGCACTTTCTCGAACGATCTCGGAATCTCTATTGCGACCCAAATCCGGAAAGCTCTTTCCGAGCCCCACGATACTGACTGCATAGCGGTCACGGCAAATTCCGTGCCCGAAAACAATCGTCTCGGAGGTCTACGGGAGATGTTTCGTATCTCGGGACGCAAAAAGTAGTGCAACACGAGGACTTCCCGGGGGGTCACCCATCCTAGTACTACTCTCGCCCAAGCAGGCTTAACTTCGGAGTTCTGATGGGATCCGGTGATTTAGTGCTGGTATGATCGCACCGGTTTCGGGTGCTTCGTCCCTCGCCTATGAGCACGTCGCGGCCGGCGCATCAACGTCCGGAGCCTCTGGCCCGTCACGAAACCGCCGGCGCTTTCTCGAACGATCACGAAATCCCTATTGGAAGCTCTCTCCGAGCCCTAGCCCAACGACCGCGTATCGGTCACGGCAAGCTCGCGCCGAAACCATCGGCACTTTCTCGAACGATCTCGGAATCGCTATTGCGACCCCAATCCGGAAAGCTCTTTCCGAGCCCCACGATACTGACTGCATAGCGGTCACGGCAAATTCCGTGCCCGAAAACAATCGTCTCGGAGGTCTACGGGAGATGTTTCGTATCTCGGGACGCAAAAAGTAGTGCAACACGAGGACTTCCCGGGGGGTCACCCATCCTAGTACTACTCTCGCCCAAGCAGGCTTAACTTCGGAGTTCTGATGGGATCCGGTGATTTAGTGCTGGTATGATCGCACCGGTTTCGGGTGCTTCGTCCCTCGCCTATGAGCACGTCGCGGCCGGCGCATCAACGTCCGGAGCCTCTGGCCCGTCACGAAACCGCCGGCGCTTTCTCGAACGATCACGAAATCCCTATTGGAAGCTCTCTCCGAGCCCTAGCCCAACGACCGCGTATCGGTCACGGCAAGCTCGCGCCGAAACCATCGGCACTTTCTCGAACGATCTCGGAATCGCTATTGCGACCCCAATCCGGAAAGCTCTTTCCGAGCCCCACGATACTGACTGCATAGCGGTCACGGCAAATTCCGTGCCCGAAAACAATCGTCTCGGAGGTCTACGGGAGATGTTTCGTATCTCGGGACGCAAAAAGTAGTGCAACACGAGGACTTCCCGGGGGGTCACCCATCCTAGTACTACTCTCGCCCAAGCAGGCTTAACTTCGGAGTTCTGATGGGATCCGGTGATTTAGTGCTGGTATGATCGCACCGGTTTCGGGTGCTTCGTCCCTCGCCTATGTGCACGTCGCGGCCGGCGCATCAACGTCCGTAGCCTCTAGCCCGTCACGAAACCGCCGGCGCTTTCTCGAACGATCACGAAATCCCTATTGGAATCTCTCTCCGAGCCCTAGCTCAACGACCGCGTATCGGTCACGGCAAGCTCGCGCCGAAACCATCGGCACTTTCTCGAACGATCTCGGAATCGCTATTGCGACCCCAATCCGGAAAGCTCTTTCTGAGCCCCACGACACTGACTGCGTAGCGGTCACGGCAAATTCCGTGCCCGAAAACAATCATCTCGGAGGTCTACGGGAGATGTTTCGTATCTCGGGACGCAAAAAGTAGTGCAACACGAGGACTTCCCGGGAGGTCACCCATCCTAGTACTACTCTCGCCCAAGCACGCTTAACTTCGGAGTTCTAATAGGATCCGGTGATTTAGTGCTGGTATGATCGCACCGGTTTTGGGTGCTTCGTCCCTCGCCTATGTGCACGTCGCGGCCGGCGCATCAACGTCCGGAGCCTCTGGCCCGTCACGAAACCGCCGCCGCTTTCTCGAACGATCACGAAATCCCTATTGGAAGCTCTCTCCGAGCCCTAGCCCAACGACCGCGTATCTGTCACGGGAAGCTCGCGCCGTAACCATCGGCACTTTCTCGAACGATCTCGGAATCTCTATTGCGACCCCAATCCGGAAAGCTCTTTCTGAGCCCCACGACACTGACTGCGTAGCGGTCACGGAAAATTCCGTGCCCGAAAACAATCATCTCGGAGGTCTACGGGAGATGTTTCGTATCTCGGGACGCAAAAAGTAGTGCAACACGAGGACTTCCCGAGAGGTCACCCATCCTAGTACTACTCTCGCCCAAGCACGCTTAACTTCGGAGTTCTAATAGGATCCGGTGATTTAGTGCTGGTATGATCGCACCGGTTTTGGGTGCTTCGTCCCTCGCCTATGTGCACGTCGCGGCCGGCGCATCAACGTCCGGAGCCTCTGGCCCGTCACGAAACCGCCGCCGCTTTCTCGAACGATCACGAAATCCCTATTGGAAGCTCTCTCCGAGCCCTAGCCCAACGACCGCGTATCTGTCACGGGAAGCTCGCGCCGTAACCATCGGCACTTTCTCGAACGATCTCGGAATCTCTATTGCGACCCAAATCTGGAAAGCTCTTTCCGAGCCCCACGATACTGACTGCATAGCGGTCACGGCAAATTCCGTGCCCGAAAACAATCGTCTCGGAGGTCTACGGGAGATGTTTCGTATCTCGGGACGCAAAAAGTAGTGCAACACGAGGACTTCCCGGGGTGTCACCCATCCTAGTACTACTCTCGCCCAAGCAGGCTTAACTTCGGAGTTCTGATGGGATCCGGTGATTTAGTGCTGGTATGATCGCACCGGTTTCGGGTGCTTCGTCCCTCGCCTATGTGCACGTCGCGGCCGGCGCATCAACGTCCGGAGCCTCTAGCCCGTCACGAAACCGCCGGCGCTTTCTCGAACGATCACGAAATCCCTATTGGAATCTCTCTCCGAGCCCTAGCTCAACGACCGCGTATCGGTCACGGCAAGCTCGCGCCGAAACCATCGGCACTTTCTCGAACGATCTCGGAATCGCTATTGCGACCCCAATCCGGAAAGCTCTTTCTGAGCCCCACGACACTGACTGCGTAGCGGTCACGGCAAATTCCGTGCCCGAAAACAATCATCTCGGAGGTCTACGGGAGATGTTTCGTATCTCGGGACGCAAAAAGTAGTGCAACACGAGGACTTCCCGGGGGGTCACCCATCCTAGTACTACTCTCGCCCAAGCAGGCTTAACTTCGGAGTTCTGATGGGATCCGGTGATTTAGTGCTGGTATGATCGCACCGGTTTCGGGTGCTTCGTCCCTCGCCTATGTGCACGTCGCGGCCGGCGCATCAACGTCCGGAGCCTCTAGCCCGTCACGAAACCGCCGGCGCTTTCTCGAACGATCACGAAATCCCTATTGGAATCTCTCTCCGAGCCCTAGCTCAACGACCGCGTATCGGTCACGGCAAGCTCGCGCCGAAACCATCGGCACTTTCTCGAACGATCTCGGAATCGCTATTGCGACCCCAATCCGGAAAGCTCTTTCTGAGCCCCACGACACTGACTGCGTAGCGGTCACGGCAAATTCCGTGCCCGAAAACAATCATCTCGGAGGTCTACGGGAGATGTTTCGTATCTCGGGACGCAAAAAGTAGTGCAACACGAGGACTTCCCGGGAGGTCACCCATCCTAGTACTACTCTCGCCCAAGCACGCTTAACTTCGGAGTTCTAATATGATCCGGTGATTTAGTGCTGGTATGATCGCACCGGTTTTGGGTGCTTCGTCCCTCGCCTATGTGCACGTCGCGGCCGGCGCATCAACGTCCGGAGCCTCTGGCCCGTCACGAAACCGCCGCCGCTTTCTCGAACGATCACGAAATCCCTATTGGAAGCTCTCTCCGAGCCCTAGCCCAACGACCGCGTATCTGTCACGGGAAGCTCGCGCCGTAACCATCGGCACTTTCTCGAACGATCTCGGAATCTCTATTGCGACCCAAATCCGGAAAGCTCTTTCCGAGCCCCACGATACTGACTGCATAGCGGTCACGGCAAATTCCGTGCCCGAAAACAATCGTCTCGGAGGTCTACGGGAGATGTTTCGTATCTCGGGACGCAAAAAGTAGTGCAACACGAGGACTTCCCGGGGGGTCACCCATCCTAGTACTACTCTCGCCCAAGCAGGCTTAACTTCGGAGTTCTGATGGGATCCGGTGATTTAGTGCTGGTATCATCGCACCGGTTTTGGGTGCTTCGTCCCTCGCCTATGTGCACGTCGCGGCCGGCGCATCAACGTCCGGAGCCTCTAGCCCGTCACGAAACCGCCGGCGCTTTCTCGAACGATCACGAAATCCCTATTGGAATCTCTCTCCGAACCCTAGCCCAACGACCGCGTATCGGTCACGGCAAGCTCGCGCCGAAACCATCGGCACTTTCTCGAACGATCTCGGAATCACTATTGCGACCCCAATCCGGAAAGCTCTTTCCGAGCCCCACGATACTGACTGCGTAGCGGTCACGGCAAATTTCGTGCCCGAAAACAATCATCTCGGAGGTCGACGGGAGATGTTTCGTATCTCGGGATGCAAAAAGTAGTGCAACACGAGGACTTCCCGGGGGGTCACCCATCCTAGTACTACTCTCGCCCAAGCACGCTTAACTTCGGAGTTCTGATGGGATCCGGTGGTTTAGTGCTGGTATGATCGCACCGGTTTCGGGTGCTTCGTCCCTCGCCTATGTGCACGTCGCGGCCGGCGCATCAACGTCCGGAGCCTCTAGCCCGTCACGAAACCGCCGGCGCTTTCTCGAACGATCACGAAATCCCTATTGGAATCTCTCTCCGAGCCCTAGCCCAACGACCGCGTATCGGTCACGGCAAGCTCGCGCCGAAACCATCGGCACTTTCTCGAACGATCTCGGAATCGCTATTGCGACCCCAAGCCGGAAAGCTCTTTCCGAGCCCCACGACACTGACTGCGTAGCGGTCACGGCAAATTCCGTGCCCGAAAACAATCATCTCGGAGGTCTTCGGGAGATGTTTCTTATCTCGGGACGCAAAAAGTAGTGCAACACGAGGACTTCCCGGGAGGTCACCCATCCTAGTACTACTCTCGCCCAAGCACGCTTAACTTCGGAGTTCTAATAGGATCCGGTGATTTAGTGCTGGTATGATCGCACCGGTTTTGGGTGCTTCGTCCCTCGCCTATGTGCACGTCGCGGCCGGCGCATCAACGTCCGGAGCCTCTGGCCCGTCACGAAACCGCCGCCGCTTTCTCGAACGATCACGAAATCCCTATTGGAAGCTCTCTCCGAGCCCTAGCCCAACGACCGCGTATCTGTCACGGGAAGTACGCGCCGTAACCATCGGCACTTTCTCGAACGATCTCGGAATCTCTATTGCGACCCAAATCCGGAAAGCTCTTTCCGAGCCCCACGATACTGACTGCATAGCGGTCACGGCAAATTCCGTGCCCGAAAACAATCGTCTCGGAGGTCTACGGGAGATGTTTCGTATCTCGGGACGCAAAAAGTAGTGCAACACGAGGACTTCCCGGGGGGTCACCCATCCTAGTACTACTCTCGCCCAAGCAGGCTTAACTTCGGAGTTCTGATGGGATCCGGTGATTTAGTGCTGGTATGATCGCACCGGTTTCGGGTGCTTCGTCCCTCGCCTATGTGCACGTCGCGGCCGGCGCATCAACGTCCGGAGCCTCTAGCCCGTCACGAAACCGCCGGCGCTTTCTCGAACGATCACGAAATCCCTATTGGAATCTCTCTCCGAGCCCTAGCCCAACGACCGCGTATCGGTCACGGCAAGCTCGCGCCGAAACCATCGGCACTTTCTCGAACGATCTCGGAATCGCTATTGCGACCCCAATCCGGAAAGCTCTTTCTGAGCCCCACGACACTGACTGCGTAGCGGTCACGGCAAATTCCGTGCCCGAAAACAATCATCTCGGAGGTCTACGGGAGATGTTTCGTATCTCGGGACGCAAAAAGTAGTGCAACACGAGGACTTCCCGGGAGGTCACCCATCCTAGTACTACTCTCGCCCAAGCACGCTTAACTTCGGAGTTCTAATAGGATCCCGTGATTTAGTGCTGGTATGATCGCACCGGTTTTGGGTGCTTCGTCCCTCGCCTATGTGCACGTCGCGGCCGGCGCATCAACGTCCGGAGCCTCTGGCCCGTCACGAAACCGCCGGCGCTTTCTTGAACGATCACGAAATCCCTATTGGAATCTCTCTCCGAGCCCTAGCCCAACGACGGAGCCTCTGGCCCGTCACGAAACCGCCGGCGCTTTCTTGAACGATCACGAAATCCCTATTGGAATCTCTCTCCGAGCCCTAGCCCAACGACCGCGTATCGGTCACGGCAAGCTCGCGCCGAAACCATCGGCACTTTCTCGAACGATCTCGGAATCGCTATTGCGACCCCAATCCGGAAAGCTCTTTCTGAGCCCCACGACACTGACTGCGTAGCGGTCACGGCAAATTCCGTGCCCGAAAACAATCATCTCGGAGGTCTACGGGAGATGTTTCGTATCTCGGGACGCAAAAAGTAGTGCAACACGAGGACTTCCCGGGAGGTCACCCATCCTAGTACTACTCTCGCCCAAGCACGCTTAACTTCGGAGTTCTAATAGGATCTGGTGATTTAGTGCTGGTATGATCTCACCGGTTTTGGGTGCTTCGTCCCTCGCCTATGTGCACGTCGCGGCCGGCGCATCAACGTCCGGAGCCTCTGGCCCGTCACGAAACCGCCGCCGCTTTCTCGAACGATCACGAAATCCCTATTGGAAGCTCTCTCCGAGCCCTAGCCCAACGACCGCGTATCTGTCACGGGAAGCTCGCGCCGTAACCATCGGCACTTTCTCGAACGATCTCGGAATCTCTATTGCGACCCAAATCCGGAAAGCTCTTTCCGAGCCCCACGATACTGACTGCATAGCGGTCACGGCAAATTCCGTGCCCGAAAACAATCGTCTCGGAGGTCTACGGGAGATGTTTCGTATCTCGGGACGCAAAAAGTAGTGCAACACGAGGACTTCCCGGGGGGTCACCCATCCTAGTACTACTCTCGCCCAAGCAGGCTTAACTTCGGAGTTCTGATGGGATCCGGTGATTTAGTGCTGGTATGATCGCACCGGTTTCGGGTGCTTCGTCCCTCGCCTATGTGCACGTCGCGGCCGGCGCATCAACGTCCGGAGCCTCTAGCCCGTCACGAAACCGCCGGCGCTTTCTCGAACGATCACGAAATCCCTATTGGAATCTCTCTCTGAACCCTAGCCCAACGACCGCGTATCGGTCACGGCAAGCTCGCGCCGAAACCATCGGCACTTTCTCGAACGATCTCGGAATCACTATTGCGACCCCAATCCGGAAAGCTCTTTCCGAGCCCCACGATACTGACTGCGTAGCGGTCACGGCAAATTTCGTGACCGAAAACAATCATCTCGGAGGTCGACGGGAGATGTTTCGTATCTCGGGATGCAAAAAGTAGTGCAACACGAGGACTTCCCGGGGGGTCACCCATCCTAGTACTACTCTCGCCCAAGCACGCTTAACTTCGGAGTTCTGATGGGATCCGGTGGTTTAGTGCTGGTATGATCGCACCGGTTTCGGGTGCTTCGTCCCTCGCCTATGTGCACGTCGCGGCCGGCGCATCAACGTCCGGAGCCTCTAGCCCGTCACGAAACCGCCGGCGCTTTCTCGAACGATCACGAAATCCCTATTGGAATCTCTCTCCGAGCCCTAGCCCAACGACCGCGTATCGGTCACGGCAAGCTCGCGCCGAAACCATCGGCACTTTCTCGAACGATCTCGGAATCGCTATTGCGACCCCAAGCCGGAAAGCTCTTTCCGAGCCCCACGACACTGACTGCGTAGCGGTCACGGCAAATTCCGTGCCCGAAAACAATCATCTCGGAGGTCTACGGGAGATGTTTCTTATCTCGGGACGCAAAAAGTAGTGCAACACGAGGACTTCCCGGGAGGTCACCCATCCTAGTACTACTCTCGCCCAAGCACGCTTAACTTCGGAGTTCTAATAGGATCCGGTGATTTAGTGCTGGTATGATCGCACCGGTTTTCGGTGCTTCGTCCCTCGCCTATGTGCACGTCGCGGCCGGCGCATCAACGTCCGGAGCCTCTGGCCCGTCACGAAACCGCCGCCGCTTTCTCGAACGATCACGAAATCCCTATTGGAAGCTCTCTCCGAGCCCTAGCCCAACGACCGCGTATCTGTCACGGGAAGCTCGCGCCGTAACCATCGGCACTTTCTCGAACGATCTCGGAATCTCTATTGCGACCCAAATCCGGAAAGCTCTTTCCGAGCCCCACGATACTGACTGCATAGCGGTCACGGCAAATTCAGTGCCCGAAAACAATCGTCTCGGAGGTCTACGGGAGATGTTTCGTATCTCGGGACGCAAAAAGTAGTGCAACACGAGGACTTCCCGAGGGGTCACCCATCCTAGTACTACTCTCGCCCAAGCAGGCTTAACTTCGGAGTTCTGATGGGATCCGGTGATTTAGTGCTGGTATGATCGCACCGGTTTCGGGTGCTTCGTCCCTCGCCTATGTGCACGTCGCGGCCGGCGCATCAACGTCCGGAGCCTCTGGCCCGTCACGAAACCGCCGACGCTTTCTCGAACGATCACGAAATCCCTATTGGAATCTCTCTCCGAGCCCTAGCCCAACGACCGCGTATCGGTCACGGCAAGCTCGCGCCGAAACCATCGGCACTTTCTCGAACGATCTCGGAATCTCTATTGCGACCCAAATCCGGAAAGCTCTTTCCGAGCCCCACGATACTGGCTGCATAGCGGTCACGGCAAATTCCGTGCCCGAAAACAATCGTCTCGGAGGTCTACGGGAGATGTTTCTTATCTCGGGACGCAAAAAGTAGTGCAACACGAGGACTTCCCGGGAGGTCACCCATCCTAGTACTACTCTCGCCCAAGCACGCTTAACTTCGGAGTTCTAATAGGATCCGGTGATTTAGTGCTGGTATGATCGCACCGGTTTTGGGTGCTTCGTCCCTCGCCTATGTGCACGTCGCGGCCGGCGCATCAACGTCCGGAGCCTCTGGCCCGTCACGAAACCGCCGCCGCTTTCTCGAACGATCACGAAATCCCTATTGGAAGCTCTCTCCGAGCCCTAGCCCAACGACCGCGTATCTGTCACGGGAAGCTCGCGCCGTAACCATCGGCACTTTCTCGAACGATCTCGGAATCTCTATTGCGACCCAAATCCGGAAAGCTCTTTCCGAGCCCCACGATACTGACTGCATAGCGGTCACGGCAAATTCCGTGCCCGAAAACAATCGTCTCGGAGGTCTACGGGAGATGTTTCGTATCTCGGAACGCAAAAAGTAGTGCAACACGAGGACTTCCCGAGGGGTCACCCATCCTAGTACTACTCTCGCCCAAGCAGGCTTAACTTCGGAGTTCTGATGGGATCCGGTGATTTAGTGCTGGTATGATCGCACCGGTTTCGGGTGCTTCGTCCCTCGCCTATGTGCACGTCGCGGCCGGCGCATCAACGTCCGGAGCCTCTGGCCCGTCACGAAACCGCCGACGCTTTCTCGAACGATCACGAAATCCCTATTGGAATCTCTCTCCGAGCCCTAGCCCAACGACCGCGTATCGGTCACGGCAAGCTCGCGCCGAAACCATCGGCACTTTCTCGAACGATCTCGGAATCGCTATTGCGACCCCAATCCAGAAAGCTCTTTCCGAGCCCCACGATACTGACTGCGTAGCGGTCACGGCAAATTTCGTGCCCGAAAACAATCATCTCAGAGGTCGACGGGAGATGTTTCGTATCTCGGGAAGCAAAAAGTAGTGCAACACGAGAACTTCCCGGGGGGTCACCCATCCTAGTACTACTCTCGCCCAAGCACGCTTAACTTCGGAGTTCTGATGGGATCCGGTGGTTTAGTGCTGGTATGATCGCACCGGTTTCGGGTGATTCGTCCCTCGCCTATGTGCACGTCGCGGCCGGCGCATCAACGTCCGGAGCCTCTTGCCCGTCACGAAACCGCCGGCGCTTTCCCGAACGATCACGAAATCCCTATTGGGAGCTCTCTCCGAGCCCTAGCCCAACGACCGCGTATCGGTCACGGCAAGCTCGCGCCGAAACCATCGGCACTTTCTCGAACGATCTCGGAATCGCTATTGCGACCCCAAGCCGGAAAGCTCTTTCCGAGCCCCACGACACTGACTGCGTAGCGGTCACGGCAAATTCCGTGCCCGAAAACAATCATCTCGGAGGTCTACGGGAGATGTTTCGTATCTCGGGACGCAAAAAGTAGTGCAACACGAGGACTTCCCGGGAGGTCACCCATCCTAGTACTACTCTCGCCCAAGCACGCTTAACTTCGGAGTTCTAATAGGATCCGGTGATTTAGTGCTGGTATGATCGCACCGGTTTTGGGTGCTTCGTCCCTCGCCTATGTGCACGTCGCGGCCGGCGCATCAACGTCCGGAGCCTCTGGCCCGTCACGAAACCGCCGCCGCTTTCTCGAACGATCACGAAATCCCTATTGGAAGCTCTCTCCGAGCCCTAGCCCAACGACCGCGTATCTGTCACGGGAAGCTCGCGCCGTAACCATCGGCACTTTCTCGAACGATCTCGGAATCTCTATTGCGACCCAAATCCGGAAAGCTCTTTCCGAGCCCCACGATACTGACTGCATAGCGGTCACGGCAAATTCCGTGCCCGAAAACAATCGTCTCGGAGGTCTACGGGAGATGTTTCGTATCTCGGGACGCAAAAAGTAGTGCAACACGAGGACTTCCCGGGGGGTCACCCATCCTAGTACTACTCTCGCCCAAGCAGGCTTAACTTCGGAGTTCTGAAGGGATCCGGTGATTTAGTGCTGGTATGATCGCACCGGTTTCGGGTGCTTCGTCCCTCGCCTATGTGCACGTCGCGGCCGGCGCATCAACGTCCGGAGCCTCTAGCCCGTCACGAAACCGCCGGCGCTTTCTCGAACGATCACGAAATCCCTATTGGAATCTCTCTCTGAACCCTAGCCCAACGACCGCGTATCGGTCACGGCAAGCTCGCGCCGAAACCATCGGCACTTTCTCGAACGATCTCGGAATCACTATTGCGACCCCAATCCGGAAAGCTCTTTCCGAGCCCCACGATACTGACTGCGTAGCGGTCACGGCAAATTTCGTGACCGAAAACAATCATCTCGGAGGTCGACGGGAGATGTTTCGTATCTCGGGATGCAAAAAGTAGTGCAACACGAGGACTTCCCGGGGGGTCACCCATCCTAGTACTACTCTCGCCCAAGCACGCTTAACTTCGGAGTTCTGATGGGATCCGGTGGTTTAGTGCTGGTATGATCGCACCGGTTTCGGGTGCTTCGTCCCTCGCCTATGTGCACGTCGCGGCCGGCGCATCAACGTCCGGAGCCTCTAGCCCGTCACGAAACCGCCGGCGCTTTCTCGAACGATCACGAAATCCCTATTGGAATCTCTCTCCGAGCCCTAGCCCAACGACCGCGTATCGGTCACGGCAAGCTCGCGCCGAAACCATCGGCACTTTCTCGAACGATCTCGGAATCGCTATTGCGACCCCAAGCCGGAAAGCTCTTTCCGAGCCCCACGACACTGACTGCGTAGCGGTCACGGCAAATTCCGTGCCCGAAAACAATCATCTCGGAGGTCTACGGGAGATGTTTCTTATCTCGGGACGCAAAAAGTAGTGCAACACGAGGACTTCCCGGGAGGTCACCCATCCTAGTACTACTCTCGCCCAAGCACGCTTAACTTCGGAGTTCTAATAGGATCCGGTGATTTAGTGCTGGTATGATCGCACCGGTTTTGGGTGCTTCGTCCCTCGCCTATGTGCACGTCGCGGCCGGCGCATCAACGTCCGGAGCCTCTGGCCCGTCACGAAACCGCCGCCGCTTTCTCGAACGATCACGAAATCCCTATTGGAAGCTCTCTCCGAGCCCTAGCCCAACGACCGCGTATCTGTCACGGGAAGCTCGCGCCGTAACCATCGGCACTTTCTCGAACGATCTCGGAATCTCTATTGCGACCCAAATCCGGAAAGCTCTTTCCGAGCCCCACGATACTGACTGCATAGCGGTCACGGCAAATTCCGTGCCCGAAAACAATCGTCTCGGAGGTCTACGGGAGATGTTTCGTATCTCGGGACGCAAAAAGTAGTGCAACACGAGGACTTCCCGAGGGGTCACCCATCCTAGTACTACTCTCGCCCAAGCAGGCTTAACTTCGGAGTTCTGATGGGATCCGGTGATTTAGTGCTGGTATGATCGCACCGGTTTCGGGTGCTTCGTCCCTCGCCTATGTGCACGTCGCGGCCGGCGCATCAACGTCCGGAGCCTCTGGCCCGTCACGAAACCGCCGACGCTTTCTCGAACGATCACGAAATCCCTATTGGAATCTCTCTCCGAGCCCTAGCCCAACGACCGCGTATCGGTCACGGCAAGCTCGCGCCGAAACCATCGGCACTTTCTCGAACGATCTCGGAATCTCTATTGCGACCCAAATCCGAATCTCTATTGCGACCCAAATCCGGAAAGCTCTTTCCGAGCCCCACGATACTGGCTGCATAGCGGTCACGGCAAATTCCGTGCCCGAAAACAATCGTCTCGGAGGTCTACGGGAGATGTTTCTTATCTCGGGACGAAAAAGTAGTGCAACACGAGGACTTCCCGGGAGGTCACCCATCCTAGTACTACTCTCGCCCAAGCACGCTTAACTTCGGAGTTCTAATAGGATCCGGTGATTTAGTGCTGGTATGATCGCACCGGTTTTGGGTGCTTCGTCCCTCGCCTATGTGCACGTCGCGGCCGGCGCATCAACGTCCGGAGCCTCTGGCCCGTCACGAAACCGCCGCCGCTTTCTCGAACGATCACGAAATCCCTATTGGAAGCTCTCTCCGAGCCCTAGCCCAACGACCGCGTATCTGTCACGGGAAGCTCGCGCCGTAACCATCGGCACTTTCTCGAACGATCTCGGAATCTCTATTGCGACCCAAATCCCGAAAGCTCTTTCCGAGCCCCACGATACTGACTGCATAGCGGTCACGGCAAATTCCGTGCCCGAAAACAATCGTCTCGGAGGTCTACGGGAGATGTTTCGTATCTCGGGACGCAAAAAGTAGTGCAACACGAGGACTTCCCGAGGGGTCACCCATCCTAGTACTACTCTCGCCCAAGCAGGCTTAACTTCGGAGTTCTGATGGGATCCGGTGATTTAGTGCTGGTATGATCGCACCGGTTTCGGGTGCTTCGTCCCTCGCCTATGTGCACGTCGCGGCCGGCGCATCAACGTCCGGAGCCTCTGGCCCGTCACGAAACCGCCGACGCTTTCTCGAACGATCACGAAATCCCTATTGGAATCTCTCTCCGAGCCCTAGCCCAACGACCGCGTATCGGTCACGGCAAGCTCGCGCCGAAACCATCGGCACTTTCTCGAACGATCTCGGAATCGCTATTGCGACCCCAATCCAGAAAGCTCTTTCCGAGCCCCACGATACTGACTGCGTAGCGGTCACGGCAAATTTCGTGCCCGAAAACAATCATCTCAGAGGTCGACGGGAGATGTTTCGTATCTCGGGAAGCAAAAAGTAGTGCAACACGAGAACTTCCCGGGGGGTCACCCATCCTAGTACTACTCTCGCCCAAGCACGCTTAACTTCGGAGTTCTGATGGGATCCGGTGGTTTAGTGCTGGTATGATCGCACCGGTTTCGGGTGATTCGTCCCTCGCCTATGTGCACGTCGCGGCCGGCGCATCAACGTCAGGAGCCTCTTGCCCGTCACGAAACCGCCGGCGCTTTCCCGAACGATCACGAAATCCCTATTGGGAGCTCTCTCCGAGCCCTAGCCCAACGACCGCATATCGGTCACGGCAAGCTCGCGCCGAAACCATCGGCACTTTCTCGAACGATCTCGGAATCGCTATTGCGACCCCAAGCCGGAAAGCTCTTTCCGAGCCCCACGACACTGACTGCGTAGCGGTCACGGCAAATTCCGTGCCCGAAAACAATCGTCTCGGAGGTCTACGGGAGATGTTTCGTATCTCGGGACGCAAAAAGTAGTGCAACACGAGGACTTCCCGGGGGGTCACCCATCCTAGTACTACTCTCACCCAAGCACGCTTAACTTCGGAGTTCTGATGGGATCCGGTGGTTTAGTGCTGGTATGATCGCACCGGTTTCGGGTGCTTCGTCCCTCGCCTATGTGCACGTCGCGGCCGGCGCATCAACGTCCGGAGCCTCTTGCCCGTCACGAAACCGCCGGCGCTTTCTCGAACGATCACGAAATCCCTATTGGAATCTCTCTCCGAACCCTAGCCCAACGACCGCGTATCGGTCACGACAAGCTCGCGCCGAAACCATCGGCACTTTCTCGAACGATCTCGGAATCACTATTGCGACCCCAATCCGGAAAGCTCTTTCCGAGCCCCACGATACTGACTGCGTAGCGGTCACGGCAAATTTCGTGCCCGAAAACAATCATCTCGGAGGTCGACGGGAGATGTTTCGTATCTCGGGATGCAAAAAGTAGTGCAACACGAGGACTTCCCGGGGGGTCACCCATCCTAGTACTACTCTCGCCCAAGCAG
The DNA here is from genome assembly GCF_036884655.1 of Musa acuminata AAA Group. Lineage (NCBI taxonomy): Eukaryota > Viridiplantae > Streptophyta > Magnoliopsida > Zingiberales > Musaceae > Musa > Musa acuminata. The sequence goes on along the minus strand of NC_088327.1, from coordinate 27,274,619 downwards.
GCTTAACTTCGGAGTTCTGATGGGATCCGGTGATTTAGTGCTGGTATGATCGCACCGGTTTCGGGTGCTTCGTCCCTCGCCTATGTGCACGTCGCGGCCGGCGCATCAACGTCCGGAGCCTCTGGCCCGTCACGAAACCGCCGACGCTTTCTCGAACGATCACGAAATCCCTATTGGAATCTCTCTCCGAGCCCTAGCCCAACGACCGCGTATCGGTCACGGCAAGCTCGCGCCGAAACCATCGGCACTTTCTCGAATGATCTCGGAATCGCTATTGCGACCCCAATCCAGAAAGCTCTTTCCGAGCCCCACGATACTGACTGCGTAGCGGTCACGGCAAATTTCGTGCCCGAAAACAATCATCTCAGAGGTCGACGGGAGATGTTTCGTATCTCGGGAAGCAAAAAGTAGTGCAACACGAGAACTTCCCGGGGGGTCACCCATCCTAGTACTACTCTCGCCCAAGCACGCTTAACTTCGGAGTTCTGATGGGATCCGGTGGTTTAGTGCTGGTATGATCGCACCGGTTTCGGGTGATTCGTCCCTCGCCTATGTGCACGTCGCGGCCGGCGCATCCGGGAGATGTTTCTTATCTCGGGACGCAAAAAGTAGTGCAACACGAGGACTTCCCGGGAGGTCACCCATCCTAGTACTACTCTCGCCCAAGCACGCTTAACTTCGGAGTTCTAATAGGATCCGGTGATTTAGTGCTGGTATGATCGCACCGGTTTTGGGTGCTTCGTCCCTCGCCTATGTGCACGTCGCGGCCGGCGCATCAACGTCCGGAGCCTCTGGCCCGTCACGAAACCGCCGCCGCTTTCTCGAACGATCACGAAATCCCTATTGGAAGCTCTCTCCGAGCCCTAGCCCAACGACCGCGTATCTGTCACGGGAAGCTCGCGCCGTAACCATCGGCACTTTCTCGAACGATCTCGGAATCTCTATTGCGACCCAAATCCGGAAAGCTCTTTCCGAGCCCCACGATACTGACTGCATAGCGGTCACGGCAAATTCCGTGCCCGAAAACAATCGTCTCGGAGGTCTACGGGAGATGTTTCGTATCTCGGGACGCAAAAAGTAGTGCAACACGAGGACTTCCCGGGGGGTCACCCATCCTAGTACTACTCTCACCCAAGCACGCTTAACTTCGGAGTTCTGATGGGATCCGGTGGTTTAGTGCTGGTATGATCGCACCGGTTTCGGGTGCTTCGTCCCTCGCCTATGTGCACGTCGCGGCCGGCGCATCAACGTCCGGAGCCTCTTGCCCGTCACGAAACCGCCGGCGCTTTCTCGAACGATCACGAAATCCCTATTGGAATCTCTCTCCGAACCCTAGCCCAACGACCGCGTATCGGTCACGACAAGCTCGCGCCGAAACCATCGGCACTTTCTCGAACGATCTCGGAATCACTATTGCGACCCCAATCCGGAAAGCTCTTTCCGAGCCCCACGATACTGACTACGTAGCGGTCACGGCAAATTTCGTGCCCGAAAACAATCATCTTGGAGGTCGACGGGAGATGTTTCGTATCTCGGGATGCAAAAAGTAGTGCAACACGAGGACTTCCCGGGGGGTCACCCATCCTAGTACTACTCTCGCCCAAGCAGGCTTAACTTCGGAGTTCTGATGGGATCCGGTGATTTAGTGCTGGTATGATCGCACCGGTTTCGGGTGCTTCGTCCCTCGCCTATGTGCACGTCGCGGCCGGCGCATCAACGTCCGGAGCCTCTGGCCCGTCACGAAACCGCCGACGCTTTCTCGAACGATCACGAAATCCCTATTGGAATCTCTCTCCGAGCCCTAGCCCAACGACCGCGTATCGGTCACGGCAAGCTCGCGCCGAAACCATCGGCACTTTCTCGAACGATCTCGGAATCGCTATTGCGACCCCAATCCAGAAAGCTCTTTCCGAGCCCCACGATACTGACTGCGTAGCGGTCACGGCAAATTTCGTGCCCGAAAACAATCATCTCAGAGGTCGACGGGAGATGTTTCGTATCTCGGGAAGCAAAAAGTAGTGCAACACGAGAACTTCCCGGGGGGTCACCCATCCTAGTACTACTCTCGCCCAAGCAGGCTTAACTTCGGAGTTCTGATGGGATCCGGTGATTTAGTGCTGGTATGATCGCACCGGTTTCGGGTGCTTCGTCCCTCGCCTATGTGCACGTCGCGGCCGGTGCATCAACGTCCGGAGCCTCTGGCCCGTCACGAAACCGCCGCCGCTTTCTCGAACGATCACGAAATCCCTATTGGAAGCTCTCTCCGAGCCCTAGCCCAACGACCGCGTATCTGTCACGGGAAGCTCGCGCCGTAACCATCGGCACTTTCTCGAACGATCTCGGAATCTCTATTGCGACCCAAATCCGGAAAGCTCTTTCCGAGCCCCACGATACTGACTGCATAGCGGTCACGGCAAATTCCGTGCCCGAAAACAATCGTCTCGGAGGTCTACGGGAGATGTTTCGTATCTCGGGACGCAAAAAGTAGTGCAACACGAGGACTTCCCGGGGGGTCACCCATCCTAGTACTACTCTCGCCCAAGCAGGCTTAACTTCGGAGTTCTGATGGGATCCGGTGATTTAGTGCTGGTATGATCGCACCGGTTTCGGGTGCTTCGTCCCTCGCCTATGTGCACGTCGCGGCCGGCGCATCAACGTCCGGAGCCTCTGGCCCGTCACGAAACCGCCGACGCTTTCTCGAACGATCACGAAATCCCTATTGGAATCTCTCTCCGAGCCCTAGCCCAACGACCGCGTATCGGTCACGGCAAGCTCGCGCCGAAACCATCGGCACTTTCTCGAACGATCTCGGAATCGCTATTGCGACCCCAATCCAGAAAGCTCTTTCCGAGCCCCACGATACTGACTGCGTAGCGGTCACGGCAAATTTCGTGCCCGAAAACAATCATCTCAGAGGTCGACGGGAGATGTTTCGTATCTCGGGAAGCAAAAAGTAGTGCAACACGAGAACTTCCCGGGGGGTCACCCATCCTAGTACTACTCTCGCCCAAGCACGCTTAACTTCGGAGTTCTGATGGGATCCGGTGGTTTAGTGCTGGTATGATCGCACCGGTTTCGGGTGATTCGTCCCTCGCCTATGTGCACGTCGCGGCCGGCGCATCAACGTCCGGAGCCTCTTGCCCGTCACGAAACCGCCGGCGCTTTCCCGAACGATCACGAAATCCCTATTGGGAGCTCTCTCCGAGCCCTAGCCCAACGACCGCGTATCGGTCACGGCAAGCTCGCGCCGAAACCATCGGCACTTTCTCGAACGATCTCGGAATCGCTATTGCGACCCCAAGCCGGAAAGCTCTTTCCGAGCCCCACGACACTGACTGCGTAGCGGTCACGGCAAATTCCGTGCCCGAAAACAATCATCTCGGAGGTCTACGGGAGATGTTTCGTATCTCGGGACGCAAAAAGTAGTGCAACACGAGGACTTCCCGGGAGGTCACCCATCCTAGTACTACTCTCGCCCAAGCACGCTTAACTTCGGAGTTCTAATAGGATCCGGTGATTTAGTGCTGGTATGATCGCACCGGTTTTGGGTGCTTCGTCCCTCGCCTATGTGCACGTCGCGGCCGGCGCATCAACGTCCGGAGCCTCTGGCCCGTCACGAAACCGACGCCGCTTTCTCGAACGATCACGAAATCCCTATTGGAAGCTCTCTCCGAGCCCTAGCCCAACGACCGCGTATCTGTCACGGGAAGCTCGCGCCGTAACCATCGGCACTTTCTCGAACGATCTCGGAATCTCTATTGCGACCCAAATCCGGAAAGCTCTTTCCGAGCCCCACGATACTGACTGCATAGCGGTCACGGCAAATTCCGTGCCCGAAAACAATCGTCTCGGAGGTCTACGGGAGATGTTTCGTATCTCGGGACGCAAAAAGTAGTGCAACACGAGGACTTCCCGGGGGGTCACCCATCCTAGTACTACTCTCGCCCAAGCAGGCTTAACTTCGGAGTTCTGATGGGATCCGGTGATTTAGTGCTGGTATGATCGCACCGGTTTCGGGTGCTTCGTCCCTCGCCTATGTGCACGTCGCGGCCGGCGCATCAACGTCCGGAGCCTCTGGCCCGTCACGAAACCGCCGACGCTTTCTCGAACGATCACGAAATCCCTATTGGAATCTCTCTCCGAGCCCTAGCCCAACGACCGCGTATCGGTCACGGCAAGCTCGCGCCGAAACCATCGGCACTTTCTCGAACGATCTCGGAATCGCTATTGCGACCCCAATCCAGAAAGCTCTTTCCGAGCCCCACGATACTGACTGCGTAGCGGTCACGGCAAATTTCGTGCCCGAAAACAATCATCTCAGAGGTCGACGGGAGATGTTTCGTATCTCGGGAAGCAAAAAGTAGTGCAACACGAGAACTTCCCGGGGGGTCACCCATCCTAGTACTACTCTTCGCCCAAGCACGCTTAACTTCGGAGTTCTGATGGGATCCGGTGGTTTAGTGCTGGTATGATCGCACCGGTTTCGGGTGATTCGTCCCTCGCCTATGTGCACGTCGCGGCCGGCGCATCAACGTCCGGAGCCTCTTGCCCGTCACGAAACCGCCGGCGCTTTCCCGAACGATCACGAAATCCCTATTGGAAGCTCTCTCTGAGCCCTAGCCCAACGACCGCGTATCGGTCACGGCAAGCTCGCGCCGAAACCATCGGCACTTTCTCGAACGATCTCGGAATCGCTATTGCGACCCCAAGCCGGAAAGCTCTTTCCGAGCCCCACGACACTGACTGCGTAGCGGTCACGGCAAATTCCGTGCCCGAAAACAATCATCTCGGAGGTCTACGGGAGATGTTTCGTATCTCGGGACGCAAAAAGTAGTGCAACACGAGGACTTCCCGGGAGGTCACCCATCCTAGTACTACTCTCGCCCAAGCACGCTTAACTTCGGAGTTCTAATAGGATCCGGTGATTTAGTGCTGGTATGATCGCACCGGTTTTGGGTGCTTCGTCCCTCGCCTATGTGCACGTCGCGGCCGGCGCATCAACGTCCGGAGCCTCTGGCCCGTCACGAAACCGCCGCCGCTTTCTCGAACGATCACGAAATCCCTATTGGAAGCTCTCTCCGAGCCCTAGCCCAACGACCGCGTATCGGTCACGGCAAGCTCGCGCCGAAACCATCGGCACTTTCTCGAACGATCTCGGAATCGCTATTGCGACCCTATTCCGGAAAGCTCTTTCCGAGCCCCACGATACTGACTGTGTAGCGGTCACGGTAAATTCCGTGCCCGAAAACAATCATCTCGGAGGTCTACGGGAGAAGTTTCGTATCTCGGGACGCAAAAAGTAGTGCAACACGAGGACTTCCCGGGGGGTCACCCATCCTAGTACTACTCTCGCCCAAGCACGCTTAACTTCGGAGTTCTAATAGGATCCGGTGATTTAGTGCTGGTATGATCGCACCGGTTTCGGGTGCCTCGTCCCTCGCCTATGTGCACGTCGCGGCCGGCGCATCAACGTCCGGAGCCTCTTGCCCGTCACGAAACCGCCGGCGCTTTCTCGAACGATCACGAAATCCCTATTGGAATCTCTCTCCGAACCCTAGCCCAACGACCGCGTATCGGTCACGGCAAGCTCGCGCCGAAACCATCGGCACTTTCTCGAACGATCTCGGAATCACTATTGCGACCCCAATCCGGAAAGCTCTTTCCGAGCCCCACGATACTGACTGCGTAGCGGTCACGGCAAATTTCGTGCCCGAAAACAATCATCTCGGAGGTCGACGGGAGATGTTTCGTATCTCGGGATGCAAAAAGTAGTGCAACACGAGGACTTCCCGGGGGGTCACCCATCCTAGTACTACTCTCGCCCAAGCACGCTTAACTTCGGAGTTCTGATGGGATCCGGTGGTTTAGTGATGGTATGATCGCACCGGTTTCGGGTGCTTCGTCCCTCGCCTATGTGCACGTCGCGGCCGGCGCATTAACGTCCGGAGCCTCTAGCCCGTCACGAAACCGCCGGCGCTTTCTCGAACGATCACGAAATCCCTATTGGAATCTCTCTCCGAGCCCTAGCCCAACGACCGCGTATCGGTCACGGCAAGCTCGCGCCGAAACAATCGGCACTTTCTCGAACGATCTCGGAATCGCTATTGCGACCCCAATCCGGAAAGCTCTTTCCGAGCCCCACGACACTGACTGCGTAGCGGTCACGGCAAATTCCGTGCCCGAAAACAATCATCTCGGAGGTCTACGGGAGATGTTTCGTATCTCGGGACGCAAAAAGTAGTGCAACACGAGGACTTCCCGGGAGGTCACCCATCCTAGTACTACTCTCGCCCAAGCACGCTTAACTTCGGAGTTCTAATAGGATCCGGTGATTTAGTGCTGGTATGATCGCACCGGTTTTGGGTGCTTCGTCCCTCGCCTATGTGCACGTCGCGGCCGGCGCATCAACGTCCGGAGCCTTTGGCCCGTCACGAAACCGCCGCCGCTTTCTCGAACGATCACGAAATCCCTATTGCAAGCTCTCTCCGAGCCCTAGCCCAACGACCGCGTATCTGTCACGGGAAGCTCGCGCCGTAACCATCGGCACTTTCTCGAACGATCTCGGAATCTCTATTGCGACCCAAATCCGGAAAGCTCTCTCGGAATCTCTATTGCGACCCAAATCCGGAAAGCTCCTTCCGAGCCCCACGATACTGACTGCATAGCGGTCGCGGCAAATTCCGTGCCCGAAAACAATCGTCTCGGAGGTCTACGGGAGATGTTTCGTATCTCGGGACGCAAAAAGTAGTGCAACACGAGGACTTCCCAGGGGGTCACCCATCCTAGTACTACTCTCGCCCAAGCAGGCTTAACTTCGGAGTTCTGATGGGATCCGGTGATTTAGTGCTGGTATGATCGCACCGGTTTTGGATGCTTCGTCCCTCGCCTATGTGCACGTCGCGGCCGGCGCATCAACGTCCGGAGCCTCTGGCCCGTCACGAAACCGCCGTCGCTTTCTCGAACGATCACGAAATCCCTATTGGAAGCTCTCTCCGAGCCCTAGCCCAACGACCGCGTATCTGTCACGGGAAGCTCGCGCCGTAACCATCGGCACTTTCTCGAACGATCTCGGAATCTCTATTGCGACCCAAATCCGGAAAGCTCTTTCCGAGCCCCACGATACTGACTGCATAGCGGTCACGGCAAATTCCGTGCCCGAAAACAATCGTCTCGGAGGTCTACGGGAGATGTTTCGTATCTCGGGACGCAAAAAGTAAAGCAACACGAGGACTTCCCGGGGGGTCACCCATCCTAGTACTACTCTCGCCCAAGCACGCTTAACTTCAGAGTTCTGATGGGATCCGGTGGTTTAGTGCTGGTATGATCGCACCTGTTTCGGGTGCTTCGTCCCTCGCCTATGTGCACGTCGCGGCCGGCGCATCAACGTCCGGAGCCTCTTGCCCGTCACGAAACCGCCGGCGCTTTCTCGAACGATCACGAAATCCCTATTGGAATCTCTCTCCGAACCCTAGCCCAACGACCGCGTATCGGTCACGGCAAGCTCGCGCCGAAACCATCGGCACTTTCTCGAACGATCTCGGAATCGCTATTGCGACCCCAATCCGGAAAGCTCTTTCCGAGCCCCACAATACTGACTGCGTAGCGGTCATGGCAAATTCCGTGACCGAAAACAATCATCTCGGAGGTCGACGGGAGATGTTTCGTATCTCGGGAAGCAAAAAGTAGTGCAACACGAGGACTTCCCGGGGGGTCACCCATCCTAGTACTACTCTCGCCCAAGCACGCTTAACTTCGGAGTTCTAATAGGATCCGGTGATTTAGTGCTGGTATGATCGCACCGGTTTTGGGTGCTTCGTCCCTCGCCTATGTGCACGTCGCGGCCGGCGCATCAACGTCCGGAGCCTTTGGCCCGTCACGAAACCGCCGCCGCTTTCTCGAACGATCACGAAATCCCTATTGCAAGCTCTCTCCGAGCCCTAGCCCAACGACCGCGTATCTGTCATGGGAAGCTCGCGCCGTAACCATCGGCACTTTCTCGAACGATCTCGGAATCTCTATTGCGACCCAAATCCGGAAAGCTCTCTCGGAATCTCTATTGCGACCCAAATCCGGAAAGCTCCTTCCGAGCCCCACGATACTGACTGCATAGCGGTCGCGGCAAATTCCGTGCCCGAAAACAATCGTCTCGGAGGTCTACGGGAGATGTTTCGTATCTCGGGACGCAAAAAGTAGTGCAACACGAGGACTTCCCAGGGGGTCACCCATCCTAGTACTACTCTCGCCCAAGCAGGCTTAACTTCGAAGTTCTGATGGGATCCGGTGATTTAGTGCTGGTATGATCGCACCGGTTTTGGATGCTTCGTCCCTCGCCTATGTGCACGTCGCGGCCGGCGCATCAACGTCCGGAGCCTCTGGCCCGTCACGAAACCGCCGTCGCTTTCTCGAACGATCACGAAATCCCTATTGGAAGCTCTCTCCGAGCCCTAGCCCAACGACCGCGTATCTGTCACGGGAAGCTCGCGCCGTAACCATCGGCACTTTCTCGAACGATCTCGGAATCTCTATTGCGACCCAAATCCGGAAAGCACTTTCCGAGCCCCACGATACTGACTGCATAGCGGTCACGGCAAATTCCGTGCCCGAAAACAATCGTCTCGGAGGTCTACGGGAGATGTTTCGTATCTCGGGACGCAAAAAGTAAAGCAACACGAGGACTTCCCGGGGGGTCACCCATCCTAGTACTACTCTCGCCCAAGCACGCTTAACTTCAGAGTTCTGATGGGATCCGGTGGTTTAGTGCTGGTATGATCGCACCTGTTTCGGGTGCTTCGTCCCTCGCCTATGTGCACGTCGCGGCCGGCGCATCAACGTCCGGAGCCTCTTGCCCGTCACGAAACCGCTGGCGCTTTCTCGAACGATCACGAAATCCCTATTGGAATCTCTCTCCGAACCCTAGCCCAACGACCGCGTATCGGTCACGGCAAGCTCGCGCCGAAACCATCGGCACTTTCTCGAACGATCTCGGAATCGCTATTGCGACCCCAATCCGGAAAGCTCTTTCCGAGCCCCACAATACTGACTGCGTAGCGGTCATGGCAAATTCCGTGACCGAAAACAATCATCTCGGAGGTCGACGGGAGATGTTTCGTATCTCGGGAAGCAAAAAGTAGTGCAACACGAGGACTTCCCGGGGGGTCACCCATCCTAGTACTACTCTCGCCCAAGCACGCTTAACTTCGGAGTTCTGATGGGATCCGGTGGTTTAGTGATGGTATGATCGCACCGGTTTCGGGTGCTTCGTCCCTCGCCTATGTGCACGTCGCGGCCGGCGCATCAACGTCCGGAGCCTCTGGCCCGTCACGAAACCGCCGACGCTTTCTCGAACGATCACGAAATCCCTATTGGAATCTCTCTCCGAGCCCTAGCCCAACGACCGCGTATCGGTCACGGCAAGCTCGCGCCGAAACCATCGGCACTTTCTCGAACGATCTCGGAATCGCTATTGCGACCCCAATCCAGAAAGCTCTTTCCGAGCCCCACGATACTGACTGCGTAGCGGTCACGGCAAATTTCGTGCCCGAAAACAATCATCTCAGAGGTCGACGGGAGATGTTTCGTATCTCGGGAAGCAAAAAGTAGTGCAACACGAGAACTTCCCGGGGGGTCACCCATCCTAGTACTACTCTCGCCCAAGCACGCTTAACTTCGGAGTTCTGATGGGATCCGGTGGTTTAGTGCTGGTATGATCGCACCGGTTTCGGGTGATTCGTCCCTCGCCTATGTGCACGTCGCGGCCGGCGCATCAACGTCCGGAGCCTCTTGCCCGTCACGAAACCGCCGGCGCTTTCCCGAACGATCACGAAATCCCTATTGGAAGCTCTCTCCGTGCCCTAGCCCAACGACCGCGTATCGGTCACGGCAAGCTCGCGCCGAAACCATCGGCACTTTCTCGAACGATCTCGGAATCGCTATTGCGACCCCAAGCCGGAAAGCTCTTTCCGAGCCCCACGACACTGACTGCGTAGCGGTCACGGCAAATTCCGTGCCCGAAAACAATCATCTCGGAGGTCTACGGGAGATGTTTCGTATCTCGGGACGCAAAAAGTAGTGCAACACGAGGACTTCCCGGGAGGTCACCCATCCTAGTACTACTCTCGCCCAAGCACGCTTAACTTCGGAGTTCTAATAGGATCCGGTGATTTAGTGCTGGTATGATCGCACCGGTTTTGGGTGCTTCGTCCCTCGCCTATGTGCACGTCGCGGCCGGCGCATCAACGTCCGGAGCCTCTGGCCCGTCACGAAACCGCCGCCGCTTTCTCGAACGATCACGAAATCCCTATTGGAAGCTCTCTCCGAGCCCTAGCCCAACGACCGCGTATCTGTCACGGGAAGCTCGCGCCGTAACCATCGGCACTTTCTCGAACGATCTCGGAATCTCTATTGCGACCCAAATCCGGAAAGCTCTTTCCGAGCCCCACGATACTGACTGCATAGCGGTCACGGCAAATTCCGTGCCCGAAAACAATCGTCTCGGAGGTCTACGGGAGATGTTTCGTATCTCGGGACGCAAAAAGTAGTGCAACACGAGGACTTCCCGGGGGGTCACCCATCCTAGTACTACTCTCGCCCAAGCAGGCTTAACTTCGGAGTTCTGATGGGATCCGGTGATTTAGTGCTGGTATGATCGCACCGGTTTCGGGTGCTTCGTCCCTCTCCTATGTGCACGTCGCGGCCGGCGCATCAACGTCCGGAGCCTCTAGCCCGTCACGAAACCGCCGGCGCTTTCTCGAACGATCACGAAATCCCTATTGGAATCTCTCTCCGAGCCCTAGCCCAACGACCGCGTATCGGTCACGGCAAGCTCGCGCCGAAACCATCGGCACTTTCTCGAACGATCTCGGAATCGCTATTGCGACCCCAATCCAGAAAGCTCTTTCCGAGCACCACGATACTGACTGCGTAGCGGTCATGGCAAATTCCGTGCCCGAAAACAATCGTCTCGGAGGTCTACGGGAGATGTTTCGTATCTCGGGACGCAAAAAGAAGTGCAACACGAGGACTTCCCGGGGGGTCACCCATCCTAGTACTACTCTCGCCCAAGCACGCATAACTTCGGAGTTCTGAAGGGATCCGGTGGTTTAGTGCTGGTGTGATCGCACCGGTTTCGGGTGCTTCGTCCCTCGCCTATGTGAATGTCGCGGCCGGCGCATCAACGTCCGGAGCCTCTTGCCCGTCACGAAACCGCCGGCGCTTTCTCGAACGATCACGAAATCCCTATTGGAATCTCTCTCCGAGCCCTAGCCCAACGACCGCGTATCGGTCACGGCAAGCTCGCGCCGAAACCATCGGCACTTTCTCGAACGATCTCGGAATCGCTATTGCGACCCCAATCCGGAAAGCTCTTTCCGAGCCCCACGATACTGACTGCGTAGCGGTCATGGCAAATTCCGTGCCCGAAAACAATCATCTCGGAGGTCGACGGGAGATGTTTCGTATCTCGGGACGCAAAAAGTAGTGCAACACGAGGACTTCCCGGGGGGTCACCCATCCTAGTACTACTCTCGCCCAAGCACGCTTAACTTCGGAGTTCTGATGGGATCTGGTGGTTTAGTGCTGGTATGATCGCACCGGTTTCGGGTGCTTCGTCCCTCGCCTATGTGCACGTCGCGGCCGGCGCATCAACGTCCGGAGCCTCTAGCCCGTCACGAAACCGCCGGCGCTTTCTCGAACGATCACGAAATCCCTATTGGAATCTCTCTCCGAGCCCTAGCCCAACGACCGCGTATCGGTCACGGCAAGCTCGCGCCGAAACCATCGGCACTTTCTCGAACGATCTCGGAATCGCTATTGCGACCCCAATCCGGAAAGCTCTTTCCGAGCCCCACGACACTGACGGCGTAGCGGTCACGGCAAATTCCGTGCCCGAAAACAATCATCTCGGAGGTCTACGGGAGATGTTTCGTATCTCGGGACGCAAAAAGTAGTGCAACACGAGGACTTCCCGGGAGGTCACCCATCCTAGTACTACTCTCGCCCAAGCACGCTTAACTTCGGAGTTCTAATAGGATCCGGTGATTTAGTGCTGGTATGATCGCACCGGTTTTGGGTGCTTCGTCCCTCGCCTATGTGCACGTCGCGGCCGGCGCATCAACGTCCGGAGCCTCTGGCCCGTCACGAAACCGCCGCCGCTTTCTCGAACGATCACGAAATCCCTATTGGAAGCTCTCTCCGAGCCCTAGCCCAACGACCGCGTATCGGTCACGGCAAGCTCGCGCCGAAACCATCGGCACTTTCTCGAACGATCTCGGAATCGCTATTGCGACCCTAATCCGGAAAGCTCTTTCCGAGCCCCACGATACTGACTGTGTAGCGGTCACGGTAAATTCCGTGCCCGAAAACAATCATCTCGGAGGTCTACGGGAGAAGTTTCGTATCTCGGGACGCAAAAAGTAGTGCAACACGAGGACTTCCCGGGGGGTCACCCATCCTAGTACTACTCTCGCCCAAGCACGCTTAACTTCGGAGTTCTAATAGGATCCGGTGATTTAGTGCTGGTATGATCGCACCGGTTTCGGGTGCCTCGTCCCTCGCCTATGTGCACGTCGCGGCCGGCGCATCAACGTCCGGAGCCTCTTGCCCGTCACGAAACCGCCGGCGCTTTCTCGAACGATCACGAAATCCCTATTGGAATCTCTCTCCGAACCCTAGCCCAACGACCGCGTATCGGTCACGGCAAGCTCGCGCCGAAACCATCGGCACTTTCTCGAACGATCTCGGAATCGCTATTGCGACCCCAAGCCGGAAAGCTCTTTCCGAGCCCCACGATACTGACTGCGTAGCGGTCACGGCAAATTTCGTGCCCGAAAACAATCATCTCAGAGGTCGACGGGAGATGTTTCGTATCTCGGGATGCAAAAAGTAGTGCAACACGAGGACTTCCCGGGGGGTCACCCATCCTAGTACTACTCTCGCCCAAGCACGCTTAACTTCGGAGTTCTGATGGGATCCGGTGGTTTAGTGATGGTATGATCGCACCGGTTTCGGGTGCTTCGTCCCTCGCCTATGTGCACGTCGCGGCCGGCGCATCAACGTCCGGAGCCTCTGGCCCGTCACGAAACCGCCGACGCTTTCTCGAACGATCACGAAATCCCTATTGGAATCTCTCTCCGAGCCCTAGCCCAACGACCGCGTATCGGTCACGGCAAGCTCGCGCCGAAACCATCGGCACTTTCTCGAACGATCTCGGAATCGCTATTGCGACCCCAATCCAGAAAGCTCTTTCCGAGCCCCACGATACTGACTGCGTAGCGGTCACGGCAAATTTCGTGCCCGAAAACAATCATCTCAGAGGTCGACGGGAGATGTTTCGTATCTCGGGAAGCAAAAAGTAGTGCAACACGAGGACTTCCCGGGGGGTCACCCATCCTAGTACTACTCTCGCCCAAGCACGCTTAACTTCGGAGTTCTGATGGGATCCGTTGGTTTAGTGCTGGTATGATCGCACCGGTTTCGGGTGCTTCGTCCCTCGCCTATGTGCACGTCGCGGCCGGCGCATCAACGTCCGGAGCCTCTTGCCCGTCACACGATCTCGGAATCGCTATTGCGACCCCAATCCGGAAAGCTCTTTCCGAGCCCCACGACACTGACGGCGTAGCGGTCACGGCAAATTCCGTGCCCGAAAACAATCATCTCGGAGGTCTACGGGAGATGTTTCGTATCTCGGGACGCAAAAAGTAGTGCAACACGAGGACTTCCCGGGAGGTCACCCATCCTAGTACTACTCTCGCCCAAGCACGCTTAACTTCGGAGTTCTAATAGGATCCGGTGATTTAGTGCTGGTATGATCGCACCGGTTTTGGGTGCTTCGTCCCTCGCCTATGTGCACGTCGCGGCCGGCGCATCAACGTCCGGAGCCTCTGGCCCGTCACGAAACCGCCGCCGCTTTCTCGAACGATCACGAAATCCCTATTGGAAGCTCTCTCCGAGCCCTAGCCCAACGACCGCGTATCGGTCACGGCAAGCTCGCGCCGAAACCATCGGCACTTTCTCGAACGATCTCGGAATCGCTATTGCGACCCTAATCCGGAAAGCTCTTTCCGAGCCCCACGATACTGACTGTGTAGCGGTCACGGTAAATTCCGTGCCCGAAAACAATCATCTCGGAGGTCTACGGGAGAAGTTTCGTATCTCGGGACGCAAAAAGTAGTGCAACACGAGGACTTCCCGGGGGGTCACCCATCCTAGTACTACTCTCGCCCAAGCACGCTTAACTTCGGAGTTCTAATAGGATCCGGTGATTTAGTGCTGGTATGATCGCACCGGTTTCGGGTGCCTCGTCCCTCGCCTATGTGCACGTCGCGGCCGGCGCATCAACGTCCGGAGCCTCTTGCCCGTCACGAAACCGCCGGCGCTTTCTCGAACGATCACGAAATCCCTATTGGAATCTCTCTCCGAACCCTAGCCCAACGACCGCGTATCGGTCACGGCAAGCTCGCGCCGAAACCATCGGCACTTTCTCGAACGATCTCGGAATCGCTATTGCGACCCCAAGCCGGAAAGCTCTTTCCGAGCCCCACGATACTGACTGCGTAGCGGTCACGGCAAATTTCGTGCCCGAAAACAATCATCTCAGAGGTCGACGGGAGATGTTTCGTATCTCGGGATGCAAAAAGTAGTGCAACACGAGGACTTCCCGGGGGGTCACCCATCCTAGTACTACTCTCGCCCAAGCACGCTTAACTTCGGAGTTCTGATGGGATCCGGTGGTTTAGTGATGGTATGATCGCACCGGTTTCGGGTGCTTCGTCCCTCGCCTATGTGCACGTCGCGGCCGGCGCATCAACGTCCGGAGCCTCTGGCCCGTCACGAAACCGCCGACGCTTTCTCGAACGATCACGAAATCCCTATTGGAATCTCTCTCCGAGCCCTAGCCCAACGACCGCGTATCGGTCACGGCAAGCTCGCGCCGAAACCATCGGCACTTTCTCGAACGATCTCGGAATCGCTATTGCGACCCCAATCTAGAAAGCTCTTTCCGAGCCCCACGATACTGACTGCGTAGCGGTCACGGCAAATTTCGTGCCCGAAAACAATCATCTCAGAGGTCGACGGGAGATGTTTCGTATCTCGGGAAGCAAAAAGTAGTGCAACACGAGGACTTCCCGGGGGGTCACCCATCCTAGTACTACTCTCGCCCAAGCACGCTTAACTTCGGAGTTCTGATGGGATCCGTTGGTTTAGTGCTGGTATGATCGCACCGGTTTCGGGTGCTTCGTCCCTCGCCTATGTGCACGTCGCGGCCGGCGCATCAACGTCCGGAGCCTCTTGCCCGTCACGAAACCGCCGGCGCTTTCTCGAACGATCACGAAATCCCTATTGGAATCTCTCTCCGAGCCCTAGCCCAACGACCGCGTATCGGTCACGGCAAGCTCGCGCCGAAACCATCGGCACTTTCTCGAACGATCTCGGAATCGCTATTGCGACCCCAATCCGGAAAGCTCTTTCCGAGCCCCACGACACTGACTGCGTAGCGGTCACGGCAAATTCCGTGCCCGAAAACAATCATCTCGGAGGTCTACGGGAGATGTTTCGTATCTCGGGACGCAAAAAGTAGTGCAACACGAGGACTTCCCGGGAGGTCACCCATCCTAGTACTACTCTCGCCCAAGTACGCTTAACTTCGGAGTTCTAATAGGATCCGGTGATTTAGTGCTGGTATGATCGCACCGGTTTTGGATGCTTCGTCCCTCGCCTATGTGCACGTCGCGGCCGGCGCATCAACGTCCGGAGCCTCTGGCCCGTCACGAAACCGCCGCCGCTTTCTCGAACGATCACGAAATCCCTATTGGAAGCTCTCTCCGAGCCCTAGCCCAACGACCGCGTATCGGTCACGGCAAGCTCGCGCCGAAACCATCGGCACTTTCTCGAACGATCTCGGAATCGCTATTGCGACCCCAAGCCGGAAAGCTCTTTCCGAGCCCCACGACACTGACTGCGTAGCGGTCACGGCAAATTCCGTGCCCGAAAACAATCATCTCGGAGGTCTACGGGAGATGTTTCTTATCTCGGGACGCAAAAAGTAGTGCAACACGAGTACTACTCTCGCCCAAGCACGCTTAACTTCGGAGTTCTAATAGGATCCGGTGATTTAGTGCTGGTATGATCGCACCGGTTTTGGGTGCTTCGTCCCTCGCCTATGTGCACGTCGCGGCCGGCGCATCAACGTCCGGAGCCTCTGGCCCGTCACGAAACCGCCGCCGCTTTCTCGAACGATCACGAAATCCCTATTGGAAGCTCTCTCCGAGCCCTAGCCCAACGACCGCGTATCTGTCACGGGAAGCTCGCGCCGTAACCATCGGCACTTTCTCGAACGATCTCGGAATCTCTATTGCGACCCAAATCCGGAAAGCTCTTTCCGAGCCCCACGATACTGACTGCATAGCGGTCACGGCAAATTCCGTGCCCGAAAACAATCGTCTCGGAGGTCTACGGGAGATGTTTCGTATCTCGGGACGCAAAAAGTAGTGCAACACGAGGACTTCCCGGGGGGTCACCCATCCTAGTACTACTCTCGCCCAAGCAGGCTTAACTTCGGAGTTCTGATGGGATCCGGTGATTTAGTGCTGGTATGATCGCACCGGTTTCGGGTGCTTCGTCCCTCTCCTATGTGCACGTCGCGGCCGGCGCATCAACGTCCGGAGCCTCTAGCCCGTCACGAAACCGCCGGCGCTTTCTCGAACGATCACGAAATCCCTATTGGAATCTCTCTCCGAGCCCTAGCCCAACGACCGCGTATCGGTCACGGCAAGCTCGCGCCGAAACCATCGGCACTTTCTCGAACGATCTCGGAATCGCTATTGCGACCCCAATCCGGAAAGCTCTTTCCGAGCCCCACGACACTGACTGCGTAGCGGTCATGGCAAATTCCGTGCCCGAAAACAATCGTCTCGGAGGTCTACGGGAGATGTTTCGTATCTCGGGACGCAAAAAGAAGTGCAACACGAGGACTTCCCGGGGGGTCACCCATCCTAGTACTTCTCTCGCCCAAGCACGCATAACTTCGGAGTTCTGAAGGGATCCGGTGGTTTAGTGCTGGTGTGATCGCACCGGTTTCGGGTGCTTCGTCCCTCGCCTATGTGAATGTCGCGGCCGGCGCATCAACGTCCGGAGCCTCTTGCCCGTCACGAAACCGCCGGCGCTTTCTCGAACGATCACGAAATCCCTATTGGAATCTCTCTCCGAGCCCTAGCCCAACGACCGCGTATCGGTCACGGCAAGCTCGCGCCGAAACCATCGGCACTTTCTCGAACGATCTCGGAATCGCTATTGCGACCCCAATCCGGAAAGCTCTTTCCGAGCCCCACGATACTGACTGCGTAGCGGTCATGGCAAATTCCGTGCCCGAAAACAATCATCTCGGAGGTCGACGGGAGATGTTTCGTATCTCGGGACGCAAAAAGTAGTGCAACACGAGGACTTCCCGGGGGGTCACCCATCCTAGTACTACTCTCGCCCAAGCACGCTTAACTTCGGAGTTCTGATGGGATCTGGTGGTTTAGTGCTGGTATGATCGCACCGGTTTCGGGTGCTTCGTCCCTCGCCTATGTGCACGTCGCGGCCGGCGCATCAACGTCCGGAGCCTCTAGCCCGTCACGAAACCGCCGGCGCTTTCTCGAACGATCACGAAATCCCTATTGGAATCTCTCTCCGAGCCCTAGCCCAACGACCGCGTATCGGTCACGGCAAGCTCGCGCCGAAACCATCGGCACTTTCTCGAACCATCTCGGAATCGCTATTGCGACCCCAATCCGGAAAGCTCTTTCCGAGCCCCACGACACTGACGGCGTAGCGGTCACGGCAAATTCCGTGCCCGAAAACAATCATCTCGGAGGTCTACGGGAGATGTTTCGTATCTCGGGACGCAAAAAGTAGTGCAACACGAGGACTTCCCGGGAGGTCACCCATCCTAGTACTACTCTCGCCCAAGCACGCTTAACTTCGGAGTTCTAATAGGATCCGGTGATTTAGTGCTGGTATGATCGCACCGGTTTTGGGTGCTTCGTCCCTCGCCTATGTGCACGTCGCGGCCGGCGCATCAACGTCCGGAGCCTCTGGCCCGTCACGAAACCGCCGCCGCTTTCTCGAACGATCACGAAATCCCTATTGGAAGCTCTCTCCGAGCCCTAGCCCAACGACCGCGTATCTGTCACGGGAAGCTCGCGCCGTAACCATCGGCACTTTCTCGAACGATCTCGGAATCTCTATTGCGACCCAAATCCGGAAAGCTCTTTCCGAGCCCCACGATACTGACTGCATAGCGGTCACGGCAAATTCCGTGCCCGAAAACAATCGTCTCGGAGGTCTACGGGAGATGTTTCGTATCTCGGGACGCAAAAAGTAGTGCAACACGAGGACTTCCCGGGGGGTCACCCATCCTAGTACTACTCTCGCCCAAGCAGGCTTAACTTCGGAGTTCTGATGGGATCCGGTGATTTAGTGCTGGTATGATCGCACCGGTTTCGGGTGCTTCGTCCCTCTCCTATGTGCACGTCGCGGCCGGCGCATCAACGTCCGGAGCCTCTAGCCCGTCACGAAACCGCCGGCGCTTTCTCGAACGATCACGAAATCCCTATTGGAATCTCTCTCCGAGCCCTAGCCCAACGACCGCGTATCGGTCACGGCAAGCTCGCGCCGAAACCATCGGCACTTTCTCGAACGATCTCGGAATCGCTATTGCGACCCCAATCCAGAAAGCTCTTTCCGAGCACCACGATACTGACTGCGTAGCGGTCACGGCAAATTTCGTGCCCGAAAACAATCATCTCAGAGGTCGACGGGAGATGTTTCGTATCTCGGGAAGCAAAAAGTCGTGCAACACGAGGACTTCCCGGGGGGTCACCCATCCTAGTACTACTCTCGCCCAAGCACGCTTAACTTCGGAGTTCTGATGGGATCCGGTGGTTTAGTGCTGGTATGATCGCACCGGTTTCGGGTGCTTCGTCCCTCGCCTATGTGCACGTCGCGGCCGGCGCATCAACGTCCGGAGCCTCTTGCCCGTCACGAAACCGCCGGCGCTTTCCCGAACGATCACGAAATCCCTATTGGAAGCTCTCTCCGAGCCCTAGCCCAACGACCGCGTATCGGTCACGGCAAGCTCGCGCCGAAACCATCGGCACTTTCTCGAACGATCTCGGAATCGCTATTGCGACCCTAATCCGGAAAGCTCTTTCCGAGCCCCACGATACTGACTGTGTAACGGTCATGGCAAATTTCGTGCCCGAAAACAATCATCTCGGAGGTCTACGGGAGATGTTTCGTATCTCGGGACGCAAAAAGAAGTGCAACACGAGGACTTCCCGGGGGGTCACCCATCCTAGTACTACTCTCGCCCAAGCACGCTTAACTTCGGAGTTCTAATAGGATCCGGTGATTTAGTGCTGGTATGATCGCACCGGTTTCGGGTGCTTCGTCCCTCGCCTATGTGCACGTCGCGGCCGGCGCATCAACGTCCGGAGCCTCTGGCCCGTCACGAAACCGCCGCCGCTTTCTCGAACGATCACGAAATCCCTATTGGAAGCTCTCTCCGAGCCCTAGCCCAACGACCGCGTATCTGTCACGGGAAGCTCGCGCCGTAACCATCGGCACTTTCTCGAACGATCTCGGAATCTCTATTGCGACTCAAATCCGGAAAGCTCTTTCCGAGCCCCACGATACTGACTGCATAGCGGTCACGGCAAATTCCGTGCCCGAAAACAATCGTCTCGGAGGTCTACGGGAGATGTTTCGTATCTCGGGACGCAAAAAGTAGTGCAACACGAGGACTTCCCGGGGGGTCACCCATCCTAGTACTACTCTCGCCCAAGCAGGCTTAACTTCGGAGTTCTGATGGGATCCGGTGATTTAGTGCTGGTATGATCGCACCGGTTTCGGGTGCTTCGTCCCTCGCCTATGTGCACGTCGCGGCCGGCGCATCAACGTCCGGAGCCTCTGGCCCGTCACGAAACCGCCGCCGCTTTCTCGAACGATCACGAAATCCCTATTGGAATCTCTCTCCGAGCCCTAGCCCAACGACCGCGTATCGGTCACGGCAAGCTCGCGCCGAAACCATCGGCACTTTCTCGAACGATCTCGGAATCGCTATTGCGACCCCAATCCAGAAAGCTCTTTCCGAGCCCCACGATACTGACTGCGTAGCGGTCACGGCAAATTTCGTGCCCGAAAACAATCATCTCAGAGGTCGACGGGAGATGTTTCGTATCTCGGGACGCAAAAAGTAGTGCAACACGAGGACTTCCCGGGGGGTCACCCATCCTAGTACTACTCTCGCCCAAGCATGCTTAACTTCGGAGTTCTGATGGGATCCGGTGGTTTAGTGCTGGTATGATCGCACCGGTTTCGGGTGCTTCGTCCCTCGCCTATGTGCACGTCGCGGCCGGCGCATCAACGTCCGGAGCCTCTTGCCCGTCACGAAACCGCCGGCGCTTTCCCGAACGATCACGAAATCCCTATTGGATGCTCTCTCCGAGCCCTAGCCCAACGACCGCGTATCGGTCACGGCAAGCTCGCGCCGAAACCATCGGCACTTTCTCGAACGATCTCGGAATCGCTATTGCGACACTAATCCGGAAAGCTCTTTCCGAGCCCCACGATACTGACTGTGTAGCGGTCACGGTAAATTCCGTGCCCGAAAACAATCATCTCGGAGGTCTACGGGAGATGTTTCGTATCTCGGGACGCAAAAAGTAGTGCAACACGAGGACTTCCCGGGGGGTCACCCATCCTAGTACTACTCTCGCCCAAGCACGCTTAACTTCGGAGTTCTAATAGGATCCGGTGATTTAGTGCTGGTATGATCGCACCGGTTTCGGGTGCCTCGTCCCTCGCCTATGTGCACGTCGCGGCCGGCGCATCAACGTCCGGAGCCTCTTGCCCGTCACGAAACCGCCGGCGCTTTCTCGAACGATCACGAAATCCCTATTGGAATCTCTCTCCGAGCCCTAGCCCAACGACCGCGTATCGGTCACGGCAAGCTCGCGCCGAAACCATCGGCACTTTCTCGAACGATCTCGGAATCGCTATTGCGACCCCAATCTGGAAAGCTCTTTCCGAGCCCCACGATACTGACTGCGTAGCGGTCATGGCAAATTCCGTGCCCGAAAACAATCATCTCGGAGGTCGACGGGAGATGTTTCGTATCTCGGGACGCAAAAAGTAGTGCAACACGAGGACTTCCCGGGGGGTCACCCATCCTAGTACTACTCTCGCCCAAGCACGCTTAACTTCGGAGTTATGATGGGATCCGGTGGTTTAGTGCTGGTATGATCGCACCGGTTTCGGGTGCTTCGTCCCTCGCCTATGTGCACGTCGCGGCCGGCGCAGCGACCCCAATCCGGAAAGCTCTTTCCGAGCCCCACGACACTGACTGCGTAGCGGTCACGGCAAATTCCGTGCCCGAAAACAATCATCTCGGAGGTCTACGGGAGATGTTTCGTATCTCGGGACGCAAAAAGTAGTGCAACACGAGGACTTCCCGGGAGGTCACCCATCCTAGTACTACTCTCGCCCAAGCACGCTTAACTTCGGAGTTCTAATAGGATCCGGTGATTTAGTGCTGGTATGATCGCACCGGTTTTGGGTGCTTCGTCCCTCGCCTATGTGCACGTCGCGGCCGGCGCATCAACGTCCGGAGCCTCTGGCCCGTCACGAAACCGCCGCCGCTTTCTCGAACGATCACGAAATCCCTATTGGAAGCTCTCTCCGAGCCCTAGCCCAACGACCGCGTATCTGTCACGGGAAGCTCGCGCCGTAACCATCGGCACTTTCTCGAACGATCTCGGAATCTCTATTGCGACCCAAATCCGGAAAGCTCTTTCCGAGCCCCACGATACTGACTGCATAGCGGTCACGGCAAATTCCGTGCCCGAAAACAATCGTCTCGGAGGTCTACGGGAGATGTTTCGTATCTCGGGACGCAAAAAGTAGTGCAACACGAGGACTTCCCGGGGGGTCACCCATCCTAGTACTACTCTCGCCCAAGCAGGCTTAACTTCGGAGTTCTGATGGGATCCGGTGATTTAGTGCTGGTATGATCGCACCGGTTTCGGGTGCTTCGTCCCTCTCCTATGTGCACGTCGCGGCCGGCGCATCAACGTCCGGAGCCTCTAGCCCGTCACGAAACCGCCGGCGCTTTCTCGAACGATCACGAAATCCCTATTGGAATCTCTCTCCGAGCCCTAGCCCAACGACCGCGTATCGGTCACGGCAAGCTCGCGCCGAAACCATCGGCACTTTCTCGAACGATCTCGGAATCGCTATTGCGACCCCAATCCAGAAAGCTCTTTCCGAGCACCACGATACTGACTGCGTAGCGGTCACGGCAAATTTCGTGCCCGAAAACAATCATCTCAGAGGTCGACGGGAGATGTTTCGTATCTCGGGAAGCAAAAAGTCGTGCAACACGAGGACTTCCCGGGGGGTCACCCATCCTAGTACTACTCTCGCCCAAGCACGCTTAACTTCGGAGTTCTGATGGGATCCGGTGGTTTAGTGCTGGTATGATCGCACCGGTTTCGGGTGCTTCGTCCCTCGCCTATGTGCACGTCGCGGCCGGCGCATCAACGTCCGGAGCCTCTTGCCCGTCACGAAACCGCCGGCGCTTTCCCGAACGATCACGAAATCCCTATTGGAAGCTCTCTCCGAGCCCTAGCCCAACGACCGCGTATCGGTCACGGCAAGCTCGCGCCGAAACCATCGGCACTTTCTCGAACGATCTCGGAATCGCTATTGCGACCCTAATCCGGAAAGCTCTTTCCGAGCCCCACGATACTGACTGTGTAACGGTCATGGCAAATTTCGTGCCCGAAAACAATCATCTCGGAGGTCTACGGGAGATGTTTCGTATCTCGGGACGCAAAAAGAAGTGCAACACGAGGACTTCCCGGGGGGTCACCCATCCTAGTACTACTCTCGCCCAAGCACGCTTAACTTCGGAGTTCTAATAGGATCCGGTGATTTAGTGCTGGTATGATCGCACCGGTTTCGGGTGCTTCGTCCCTCGCCTATGTGCACGTCGCGGCCGGCGCATCAACGTCCGGAGCCTCTGGCCCGTCACGAAACCGCCGCCGCTTTCTCGAACGATCACGAAATCCCTATTGGAAGCTCTCTCCGAGCCCTAGCCCAACGACCGCGTATCTGTCACGGGAAGCTCGCGCCGTAACCATCGGCACTTTCTCGAACGATCTCGGAATCTCTATTGCGACTCAAATCCGGAAAGCTCTTTCCGAGCCCCACGATACTGACTGCATAGCGGTCACGGCAAATTCCGTGCCCGAAAACAATCGTCTCGGAGGTCTACGGGAGATGTTTCGTATCTCGGGACGCAAAAAGTAGTGCAACACGAGGACTTCCCGGGGGGTCACCCATCCTAGTACTACTCTCGCCCAAGCAGGCTTAACTTCGGAGTTCTGATGGGATCCGGTGATTTAGTGCTGGTATGATCGCACCGGTTTCGGGTGCTTCGTCCCTCGCCTATGTGCACGTCGCGGCCGGCGCATCAACGTCCGGAGCCTCTGGCCCGTCACGAAACCGCCGCCGCTTTCTCGAACGATCACGAAATCCCTATTGGAATCTCTCTCCGAGCCCTAGCCCAACGACCGCGTATCGGTCACGGCAAGCTCGCGCCGAAACCATCGGCACTTTCTCGAACGATCTCGGAATCGCTATTGCGACCCCAATCCAGAAAGCTCTTTCCGAGCCCCACGATACTGACTGCGTAGCGGTCACGGCAAATTTCGTGCCCGAAAACAATCATCTCAGAGGTCGACGGGAGATGTTTCGTATCTCGGGACGCAAAAAGTAGTGCAACACGAGGACTTCCCGGGGGGTCACCCATCCTAGTACTACTCTCGCCCAAGCATGCTTAACTTCGGAGTTCTGATGGGATCCGGTGGTTTAGTGCTGGTATGATCGCACCGGTTTCGGGTGCTTCGTCCCTCGCCTATGTGCACGTCGCGGCCGGCGCATCAACGTCCGGAGCCTCTTGCCCGTCACGAAACCGCCGGCGCTTTCCCGAACGATCACGAAATCCCTATTGGATGCTCTCTCCGAGCCCTAGCCCAACGACCGCGTATCGGTCACGGCAAGCTCGCGCCGAAACCATCGGCACTTTCTCGAACGATCTCGGAATCGCTATTGCGACACTAATCCGGAAAGCTCTTTCCGAGCCCCACGATACTGACTGTGTAGCGGTCACGGTAAATTCCGTGCCCGAAAACAATCATCTCGGAGGTCTACGGGAGATGTTTCGTATCTCGGGACGCAAAAAGTAGTGCAACACGAGGACTTCCCGGGGGGTCACCCATCCTAGTACTACTCTCGCCCAAGCACGCTTAACTTCGGAGTTCTAATAGGATCCGGTGATTTAGTGCTGGTATGATCGCACCGGTTTCGGGTGCCTCGTCCCTCGCCTATGTGCACGTCGCGGCCGGCGCATCAACGTCCGGAGCCTCTTGCCCGTCACGAAACCGCCGGCGCTTTCTCGAACGATCACGAAATCCCTATTGGAATCTCTCTCCGAGCCCTAGCCCAACGACCGCGTATCGGTCACGGCAAGCTCGCGCCGAAACCATCGGCACTTTCTCGAACGATCTCGGAATCGCTATTGCGACCCCAATCCGGAAAGCTCTTTCCGAGCCCCACGATACTGACTGCGTAGCGGTCATGGCAAATTCCGTGCCCGAAAACAATCATCTCGGAGGTCGACGGGAGATGTTTCGTATCTCGGGACGCAAAAAGTAGTGCAACACGAGGACTTCCCGGGGGGTCACCCATCCTAGTACTACTCTCGCCCAAGCACGCTTAACTTCGGAGTTCTGATGGGATCCGGTGGTTTAGTGCTGGTATGATCGCACCGGTTTCGGGTGCTTCGTCCCTCGCCTATGTGCACGTCGCGGCCGGCGCATCAACGTCCGGAGCCTCTAGCCCGTCACGAAACCGCCGGCGCTTTCTCGAACGATCACGAAATCCCTATTGGAATCTCTCTCCGAGCCCTAGCCCAACGACCGCGTATCGGTCACGGCAAGCTCGCGCCGAAACCATCGGCACTTTCTCGAACGATCTCGGAATCGCTATTGCGACCCCAATCCGGAAAGCTCTTTCCGAGCCCCACGACACTGACTGCGTAGCGGTCACGGCAAATTCCGTGCCCGAAAACAATCATCTCGGAGGTCTACGGGAGATGTTTCGTATCTCGGGACGCAAAAAGTAGTGCAACACGAGGACTTCCCGGGAGGTCACCCATCCTAGTACTACTCTCGCCCAAGCACGCTTAACTTCGGAGTTCTAATAGGATCCGGTGATTTAGTGCTGGTATGATCGCACCGGTTTTGGGTGCTTCGTCCCTCGCCTATGTGCACGTCGCGGCCGGCGCATCAACGTCCGGAGCCTCTGGCCCGTCACGAAACCGCCGCCGCTTTCTCGAACGATCACGAAATCCCTATTGGAAGCTCTCTCCGAGCCCTAGCCCAACGACCGCGTATCTGTCACGGGAAGCTCGCGCCGTAACCATCGGCACTTTCTCGAACGATCTCGGAATCTCTATTGCGACTCAAATCCGGAAAGCTCTTTCCGAGCCCCACGATACTGACTGCATAGCGGTCACGGCAAATTCCGTGCCCGAAAACAATCGTCTCGGAGGTCTACGGGAGATGTTTCGTATCTCGGGACGCAAAAAGTAGTGCAACACGAGGACTTCCCGGGGGGTCACCCATCCTAGTACAACTCTCGCCCAAGCAGGCTTAACTTCGGAGTTCTGATGGGATCCGGTGATTTAGTGCTGGTATGATCGCACCGGTTTCGGGTGCTTCGTCCCTCTCCTATGTGCACGTCGCGGCCGGCGCATCAACGTCCGGAGCCTCTAGCCCGTCACGAAACCGCCGGCGCTTTCTCGAACGATCACGAAATCCCTATTGGAATCTCTCTCCGAGCCCTAGCCCAACGACCGCGTATCGGTCACGACAAGCTCGCGCCGAAACCATCGGCACTTTCTCGAACGATCTCGGAATCGCTATTGCGACCCCAATCCGGAAAGCTCTTTCCGAGCTCCACGACACTGACTGCGTAGCGGTCACGGCAAATTCCGTGCCCGAAAACAATCATCTCGGAGGTCTACGGGAGATGTTTCGTATCTCGGGACGCAAAAAGTAGTGCAACACGAGGACTTCCCGGGAGGTCACCCATCCTAGTACTACTCTCGCCCAAGCACGCTTAACTTCGGAGTTCTAATAGGATCCGGTGATTTAGTGCTGGTATGATCGCACCGGTTTTGGGTGCTTCGTCCCTCGCCTATGTGCACGTCGCGGCCGGCGCATCAACGTCCGGAGCCTCTTGCCCGTCACGAAACCGCCGGCGCTTTCTCGAACGATCACGAAATCCCTATTGGAATCTCTCTCCGAACCCTAGCCCAACGACCGCGTATCGGTCACGGCAAGCTCGCGCCGTAACCATCGGCACTTTCTCGAACGATCTCGGAATCTCTATTGCGACCCAAATCCGGAAAGCTCTTTCCGAGCCCCACGATACTGACTGCATAGCGGTCACGGCAAATTCCGTGCCCGAAAACAATCGTCTCGGAGGTCTACGGGAGATGTTTCGTATCTCGGGACGCAAAAAGTAGTGCAACACGAGGACTTCCCGGGGGGTCACCCATCCTAGTACTACTCTCGCCCAAGCAGGCTTAACTTCGGAGTTCTGATGGGATCCGGTGATTTAGTGCTGGTATGATCGCACCGGTTTCGGGTGCTTCGTCCCTCGCCTATGTGCACGTCGCGGCCGGCGCATCAACGTCCGGAGCCTCTGGCCCGTCACGAAACCGCCGACGCTTTCTCGAACGATCACGAAATCCCTATTGGAATCTCTCTCCGAGCCCTAGCCCAACGACCGCGTATCGGTCACGGCAAGCTCGCGCCGAAACCATCGGCACTTTCTCGAACGATCTCGGAATCGCTATTGCGACCCCAATCCAGAAAGCTCTTTCCGAGCCCCACGATACTGACTGCGTAGCGGTCACGGCAAATTTCGTGCCCGAAAACAATCATCTCAGAGGTCGACGGGAGATGTTTCGTATCTCGGGAAGCAAAAAGTAGTGCAACACGAGGACTTCCCGGGGGGTCACCCATCCTAGTACTACTCTCGCCCAAGCACGCTTAACTTCGGAGTTCTGATGGGATCCGGTGGTTTAGTGCTGGTATGATCGCACCGGTTTCGGGTGCTTCGTCCCTCGCCTATGTGCACGTCGCGGCCGGCGCATCAACGTCCGGAGCCTCTTGCCCGTCACGAAACCGCCGGCGCTTTCCCGAACGATCACGAAATCCCTATTGGAAGCTCTCTCCGAGCCCTAGCCCAACGACCGCGTATCGGTCACGGCAAGCTCGCGCCGAAACCATCGGCACTTTATCGAACGATCTCGGAATCGCTATTGCGACCCTAATCCGGAAAGCTCTTTCCGAGCCCCACGATACTGACTGTGTAGCGGTCACGGTAAATTTCGTGCCCGAAAACAATCATCTCGGAGGTCTACGGGAGATGTTTCGTATCTCGGGACGCAAAAAGTAGTGCAACACGAGGACTTCCCGGGGGGTCACCCATCCTAGTACTACTCTCGCCCAAGCACGCTTAACTTCGGAGTTCTAATAGGATCCGGTGATTTAGTGCTGGTATGATCGCACCGGTTTCGGGTGCCTCGTCCCTCGCCTATGTGCACGTCGCGGCCGGCGCATCAACGTCCGGAAAGCTCTTTCCGAGCCCCACGACACTGACTGCGTAGCGGTCAAGGCAAATTCCGTGCCCGAAAACAATCGTCTCGGAGGTCTACGGGAGATGTTTCGTATCTCGGGACGCAAAAAGTAGTGCAACACGAGGACTTCCCGGGGGGTCACCCATCCTAGTACTACTCTCGCCCAAGCAGGCTTAACTTCGGAGTTCTGATGGGATCCGGTGATTTAGTGCTGGTATGATCGCACCGGTTTCGGGTGCTTCGTCCCTCGCCTATGTGCACGTCGCGGCCGGCGCATCAACGTCCGGAGCCTTTGGCCCGTCACGAAACCGCCGACGCTTTCTCGAACGATCACGAAATCCCTATTGGAATCTCTCTCCGAGCCCTAGCCCAACGACCGCGTATCGGTCACGGCAAGCTCGCGCCGAAACCATCGGCACTTTCTCGAACGATCTCGGAATCGCTATTGCGACCCCAACCCAGAAAGCTCTTTCCGAGCCCCACGATACTGACTGCGTAGCGGTCACGGCAAATTTCGTGCCCGAAAACAATCATCTCAGAGGTCGACGGGAGATGTTTCGTATCTCGGGAAGCAAAAAGTAGTGCAACACGAGGACTTCCCGGGGGGTCACCCATCCTAGTACTACTCTCGCCCAAGCATGCTTAACTTCGGAGTTCTGATGGGATCCGGTGGTTTAGTGCTGGTATGATCGCACCGGTTTCGGGTGCTTCGTCCCTCGCCTATGTGCACGTCGCGGCCGGCGCATCAACGTCCGGAGCCTCTTGCCCGTCACGAAACCGCCGGCGCTTTCCCGAACGATCACGAAATCCCTATTGGATGCTCTCTCCGAGCCCTAGCCCAACGACCGCGTATCGGTCACGGCAAGCTCGCGCCGAAACCATCGGCACTTTCTCGAACGATCTCGGAATCGCTATTGCGACACTAATCCGGAAAGCTCTTTCCGAGCCCCACGATACTGACTATGTAGCGGTCACGGTAAATTCCGTGCCCGAAAACAATCATCTCGGAGGTCTACGGGAGATGTTTCGTATCTCGGGACGCAAAAAGTAGTGCAACACGAGGACTTCCCGGGGGGTCACCCATCCTAGTACTACTCTCGCCCAAGCACGCTTAACTTCGGAGTTCTAATAGGATCCGGTGATTTAGTGCTGGTATGATCGCACCGGTTTCGGGTGCCTCGTCCCTCGCCTATGTGCACGTCGCGGCCGGCGCATCAACGTCCGGAGCCTCTTGCCCGTCACGAAACCGCCGGCGCTTTCTCGAACGATCACGAAATCCCTATTGGAATCTCTCTCCGAGCCCTAGCCCAACGACCGCGTATCGGTCACGGCAAGCTCGCGCCGAAACCATCGGCACTTTCTCGAACGATCTCGGAATCGCTATTGCGACCCCAATCCGGAAAGCTCTTTCCGAGCCCCACGATACTGACTGCGTAGCGGTCATGGCAAATTCCGTGCCCGAAAACAATCATCTCGGAGGTCGACGGGAGATGTTTCGTATCTCGGGACGCAAAAAGTAGTGCAACACGAGGACTTCCCGGGGGGTCACCCATCCTAGTACTACTCTCGCCCAAGCACGCTTAACTTCGGAGTTCTGATGGGATCCGGTGGTTTAGTGCTGGTATGATCGCACCGGTTTCGGGTGCTTCGTCCCTCGCCTATGTGCACGTCGCGGCCGGCGCATCAACGTCCGGAGCCTCTAGCCCGTCACGAAACCGCCGGCGCTTTCTCGAACGATCACGAAATCCCTATTGGAATCTCTCTCCGAGCCCTAGCCCAACGACCGCGTATCGGTCACGGCAAGCTCGCGCCGAAACCATCGGCACTTTCTCGAACGATCTCGGAATCGCTATTGCGACCCCAATCCGGAAAGCTCTTTCCGAGCCCCACGACACTGACTGCGTAGCGGTCACGGCAAATTCCGTGCCCGAAAACAATCATCTCGGAGGTCTACGGGAGATGTTTCGTATCTCGGGACGCAAAAAGTAGTGCAACACGAGGACTTCCCGGGAGGTCACCCATCCTAGTACTACTCTCGCCCAAGCACGCTTAACTTCGGAGTTCTAATAGGATCCGGTGATTTAGTGCTGGTATGATCGCACCGGTTTTGGGTGCTTCGTCCCTCGCCTATGTGCACGTCGCGGCCGGCGCATCAACGTCCGGAGCCTCTGGCCCGTCACGAAACCGCCGCCGCTTTCTCGAACGATCACGAAATCCCTATTGGAAGCTCTCTCCGAGCCCTAGCCCAACGACCGCGTATCTGTCACGGGAAGCTCGCGCCGTAACCATCGGCACTTTCTCGAACGATCTCGGAATCTCTATTGCGACTCAAATCCGGAAAGCTCTTTCCGAGCCCCACGATACTGACTGCATAGCGGTCACGGCAAATTCCGTGCCCGAAAACAATCGTCTCGGAGGTCTACGGGAGATGTTTCGTATCTCGGGACGCAAAAAGTAGTGCAACACGAGGACTTCCCGGGGGGTCACCCATCCTAGTACTACTCTCGCCCAAGCAGGCTTAACTTCGGAGTTCTGATGGGATCCGGTGATTTAGTGCTGGTATGATCGCACCGGTTTCGGGTGCTTCGTCCCTCTCCTATGTGCACGTCGCGGCCGGCGCATCAACGTCCGGAGCCTCTAGCCCGTCACGAAACCGCCGGCGCTTTCTCGAACGATCACGAAATCCCTATTGGAATCTCTCTCCGAGCCCTAGCCCAACGACCGCGTATCGGTCACGGCAAGCTCGCGCCGAAACCATCGGCACTTTCTCGAACGATCTCGGAATCGCTATTGCGACCCCAATCCGGAAAGCTCTTTCCGAGCTCCACGACACTGACTGCGTAGCGGTCACGGCAAATTCCGTGCCCGAAAACAATCATCTCGGAGGTCTACGGGAGATGTTTCGTATCTCGGGACGCAAAAAGTAGTGCAACACGAGGACTTCCCGGGAGGTCACCCATCCTAGTACTACTCTCGCCCAAGCGCGCTTAACTTCGGAGTTCTAATAGGATCCGTTGATTTAGTGCTGGTATGATCGCACCGGTTTTGGGTGCTTCGTCCCTCGCCTATGTGCACGTCGCGGCCGGCGCATCAACGTCCGGAGCCTCTTGCCCGTCACGAAACCGCCGGCGCTTTCTCGAACGATCACGAAATCCCTATTGGAATCTCTCTCCGAACCCTAGCCCAACGACCGCGTATCGGTCACGGCAAGCTCGCGCCGTAACCATCGGCACTTTCTCGAACGATCTCGGAATCTCTATTGCGACCCAAATCCGGAAAGCTCTTTCCGAGCCCCACGATACTGACTGCATAGCGGTCACGGCAAATTCCGTGCCCGAAAACAATCGTCTCGGAGGTCTACGGGAGATGTTTCGTATCTCGGGACGCAAAAAGTAGTGCAACACGAGGACTTCCCGGGGGGTCACCCATCCTAGTACTACTCTCGCCCAAGCAGGCTTAACTTCGGAGTTCTGATGGGATCCGGTGATTTAGTGCTGGTATGATCGCACCGGTTTCGGGTGCTTCGTCCATCGCCTATGTGCACGTCGCGGCCGGCGCATCAACGTCCGGAGCCTCTGGCCCGTCACGAAACCGCCGACGCTTTCTCGAACGATCACGAAATCCCTATTGGAATCTCTCTCCGAGCCCTAGCCCAACGACCGCGTATCGGTCACGGCAAGCTCGCGCCGAAACCATCGGCACTTTCTCGAACGATCTCGGAATCGCTATTGCGACCCCAATCCAGAAAGCTCTTTCCGAGCCCCACGATACTGACTGCGTAGCGGTCACGGCAAATTTCGTGCCCGAAAACAATCATCTCAGAGGTCGACGGGAGATGTTTCGTATCTCGGGAAGCAAAAAGTAGTGCAACACGAGGACTTCCCGGGGGGTCACCCATCCTAGTACTACTCTCGCCCAAGCACGCTTAACTTCGGAGTTCTGATGGGATCCGGTGGTTTAGTGCTGGTATGATCGCACCGGTTTCGGGTGCTTCGTCCCTCGCCTATGTGCACGTCGCGGCCGGCGCATCAACGTCCGGAGCCTCTTGCCCGTCACGAAACCGCCGGCGCTTTCCCGAACGATCACGAAATCCCTATTGGAAGCTCTCTCCGAGCCCTAGCCCAACGACCGCGTATCGGTCACGGCAAGCTCGCGCCGAAACCATCGGCACTTTCTCGAACGATCTCGGAATCGCTATTGCGACCCTAATCCGGAAAGCTCTTTCCGAGCCCCACGATACTGACTGTGTAGCGGTCACGGTAAATTTCGTGCCCGAAAACAATCATCTCGGAGGTCTACGGGAGATGTTTCGTATCTCGGGACGCAAAAAGTAGTGCAACACGAGGACTTCCCGGGGGGTCACCCATCCTAGTACTACTCTCCCCCAAGCACGCTTAACTTCGGAGTTCTAATAGGATCCGGTGATTTAGTGCTGGTATGATCGCACCGGTTTCGGGTGCCTCGTCCCTCGCCTATGTGCACGTCGCGGCCGGCGCATCAACGTCCGGAGCCTCTTGCCCGTCACGAAACCGCCGGCGCTTTCTCGAACGATCACGAAATCCCTATTGGAATCTCTCTCCGAACCCTAGCCCAACGACCGCGTATCGGTCACGGCAAGCTCGCGCCGAAACCATCGGCACTTTCTCGAACGATCTCGGAATCACTATTGCGACCCCAATCCGGAAAGCTCTTTCCGAGCCCCACGACACTGACTGCGTAGCGGTCAAGGCAAATTCCGTGCCCGAAAACAATCGTCTCGGAGGTCTACGGGAGATGTTTCGTATCTCGGGACGCAAAAAGTAGTGCAACACGAGGACTTCCCGGGGGGTCACCCATCCTAGTACTACTCTCGCCCAAGCAGGCTTAACTTCGGAGTTCTGATGGGATCCGGTGATTTAGTGCTGGTATGATCGCACCGGTTTCGGGTGCTTCGTCCCTCGCCTATGTGCACGTCGCGGCCGGCGCATCAACGTCCGGAGCCTCTGGCCCGTCACGAAACCGCCGACGCTTTCTCGAACGATCACGAAATCCCTATTGGAATCTCTCTCCGAGCCCTAGCCCAACGACCGCGTATCGGTCACGGCAAGCTCGCGCCGAAACCATCGGCACTTTCTCGAACGATCTCGGAATCGCTATTGCGACCCCAATCCAGAAAGCTCTTTCCGAGCCCCACGATACTGACTGCGTAGCGGTCACGGCAAATTTCGTGCCCGAAAACAATCATCTCAGAGGTCGACGGGAGATGTTTCGTATCTCGGGAAGCAAAAAGTAGTGCAACACGAGGACTTCCCGGGGGGTCACCCATCCTAGTACTACTCTCGCCCAAGCATGCTTAACTTCGGAGTTCTGATGGGATCCGGTGGTTTAGTGCTGGTATGATCGCACCGGTTTCGGGTGCTTCGTCCCTCGCCTATGTGCACGTCGCGGCCGGCGCATCAACGTCCGGAGCCTCTTGCCCGTCACGAAACCGCCGGCGCTTTCCCGAACGATCACGAAATCCCTATTGGATGCTCTCTCCGAGCCCTAGCCCAACGACCGCGTATCGGTCACGGCAAGCTCGCGCCGAAACCATCGGCACTTTCTCGAACGATCTCGGAATCGCTATTGCGACACTAATCCGGAAAGCTCTTTCCGAGCCCCACGATACTGACTGTGTAGCGGTCACGGTAAATTCCGTGCCCGAAAACAATCATCTCGGAGGTCTACGGGAGATGTTTCGTATCTCGGGACACAAAAAGTAGTGCAACACGAGGACTTCCCGGGGGGTCACCCATCCTAGTACTACTCTCGCCCAAGCACGCTTAACTTCGGAGTTCTAATAGGATCCGGTGATTTAGTGCTGGTATGATCGCACCGGTTTCGGGTGCCTCGTCCCTCGCCTATGTGCACGTCGCGGCCGGCGCATCAACGTCCGGAGCCTCTTGCCCGTCACGAAACCGCCGGCGCTTTCTCGAACGATCACGAAATCCCTATTGGAATCTCTCTCCGAACCCTAGCCCAACGACCGCGTATCGGTCACGGCAAGCTCGCGCCGAAACCATCGGCACTTTCTCGAACGATCTCGGAATCGCTATTGCGACCCCAATCCAGAAAGCTCTTTCCGAGCCCCACGATACTGACTGCGTAGCGGTCACGGCAAATTTCGTGCCCGAAAACAATCATCTCAGAGGTCGACGGGAGATGTTTCGTATCTCGGGAAGCAAAAAGTAGTGCAACACGAGGACTTCCCGGGGGGTCACCCATCCTAGTACTACTCTCGCCCAAGCATGCTTAACTTCGGAGTTCTGATGGGATCCGGTGATTTAGTGCTGGTATGATCGCACCGGTTTCGGGTGCCTCGTCCCTCGCCTATGTGCACGTCGCGGCCGGCGCATCAACGTCCGGAGCCTCTTGCCCGTCACGAAACCGCCGGCGCTTTCTCGAACGATCACGAAATCCCTATTGGATGCTCTCTCCGAACCCTAGCCCAACGACCGCGTATCGGTCACGGCAAGCTCGCGCCGTAACCATCGGCACTTTCTCGAACGATCTCGGAATCTCTATTGCGACCCAAATCCGGAAAGCTCTTTCCGAGCCCCACGATACTGACAGCATAGCGGTCACGGCAAATTCCGTGCCCGAAAACAATCGTCTCGGAGGTCTACGGGAGATGTTTCGTATCTCGGGACGCAAAAAGTAGTGCAACACGAGGACTTCCCGGGGGGTCACCCATCCTAGTACTACTCTCGCCCAAGCAGGCTTAACTTCGGAGTTCTGATGGGATCCGGTGATTTAGTGGTGGTATGATCGCACCGGTTTCGGGTGCTACGTCCCTCGCCTATGTGCACGTCGCGGCCGGCGCATCAACGTCCGGAGCCTCTGGCCCGTCACGAAACCGCCGGCGCTTTCTCGAACGATCACGAAATCCCTATTTGAATCTCTCTCCGAGCCCTAGCCCAACGACCGCGTATCGGTCACGGCAAGCTCGCGCCGAAACCATCGGCACTTTCTCGAACGATCTCGGAATCGCTATTGCGACCCCAATCCGGAAAGCTCTTTCCGAGCCCCACGATACTGACTGCGTAGCGGTCATGGCAAATTCCGTGCCCGAAAACAATCATCTCGGAGGTCTACGGGAGATGTTTCGTATCTCGGGACGCAAAAAGTAGTGCAACACGAGGACTTCCCGGGGGGTCACCCATCCTAGTACTACTCTCGCCCAAGCTCGCTTAACTTCGGAGTTCTAATAGGATCCGGTGATTTAGTGCTGGTATGATCGCACCGGTTTCGGGTGCCTCGTCCCTCGCCTATGTGCACGTCGCGGCCGGCGCATCAACGTCCGGAGCCTCTTGCCCGTCACGAAACCGCCGGCGCTTTCTCGAACGATCACGAAATCCCTATTGGAATCTCTCTCCGAACCCTAGCCCAACGACCGCGTATCGGTCACGGCAAGCTCGCGCCGAAACCATCGGCAGTTTCTCGAACGATTTCGCTATCACTATTGCGACCCCAATCCGGAAAGCTCTTTCCGAGCCCCACGATACTGACTGCGTAGCGGTCACGGCAAATTCCGTGCCCGAAAACAATCATCTCGGAGGTCTACGGGAGATGTTTCGTATCTCGGGACGCAAAAAGTAGTGCAACACGAGGACTTCCCGAGGGGTCACCCATCCTAGTACTACTCTCGCCCAAGCAGGCTTAACTTCGGAGTTCTGATGGGATCCGGTGATTTAGTGCTGGTATGATCGCACCGGTTTCGGGTGCTTCGTCCCTCGCCTATGTGCACGTCGCGGCCGGCGCATCAACGTCCGGAGCCTCTTGCCCGTCACGAAACCGCCGGCGCTTTCTCGAACGATCACGAAATCCCTATTGGAATCTCTCTCCGAACCCTAGCCCAACGACCGCGTATCGGTCACGGCAAGCTCGCGCCGAAACCATCGGCACTTTCTCGAACGATCTCGGAATCTCTATTGCGACCCAAATCCGGAAAGCTCTTTCCGAGCCCCACGATACTGACTGTGTAGCGGTCACGGTAAATTCCGTGCCCGAAAACAATCATCTCGGAGGTCTACGGGAGATGTTTCGTATCTCGGGACGCAAAAAGTAGTGCAACACGAGGACTTCCCGGGGGGTCACCCATCCTAGTACTACTCTAGCCCAAGCAGGCTTAACTTCGGAGTTCTGATGGGATCCGGTGATTTAGTGCTGGTATGATCGCACCGGTTTCGGGTGCTTCGTCCCTCGCCTATGTGCACGTCGCGGCCGGCGCATCAACGTCCGGAGCCTCTTGCCCGTCACGAAACCGCCGACGCTTTCTCGAACGATCACGAAATCCCTATTGGAATCTCTCTCCGAGCCCTAGCCCAACGACCGCGTATCGGTCACGGCAAGCTCGCGCCGAAACCATCGGCACTTTCTCGAACGATCTCGGAATCGCTATTGCGACCCCAATCCAGAAAGCTCTTTCCGAGCCCCACGATACTGACTGCGTAGCGGTCACGGCAAATTCCGTGCCCGAAAACAATCATCTCGGAGGTCGACGGGAGATGTTTCGTATCTCGGGAAGCAAAAAGTAGTGCAACACGAGGACTTCCCGGGGGGTCACCCATCCTAGTACTACTCTCGCCCAAGCAGGCTTAACTTCGGAGTTCTGATGGGATCCGGTGATTTAGTGCTGGTATGATCGCACCGGTTTCGGGTGCTACGTCCCTCTCCTATGTGCACGTCGCGGCCGGCGCATCAACGTCCGGAGCCTCTGGCCCGTCACGAAACCGCCGACGCTTTCTCGAACGATCACGAAATCCCTATTGGAATCTCTCTCCGAGCCCTAGCCCAACGACCGCGTATCGGTCACGGCAAGCTCGCGCCGAAACCATCGGCACTTTCTCGAACGATCTCGGAATCGCTATTGCGACCCCAATCCAGAAAGCTCTTTCCGAGCCCCACGATACTGACTGCGTAGCGGTCACGGCAAATTTCGTGCCCGAAA
Organism: Musa acuminata AAA Group; assembly: GCF_036884655.1. NCBI lineage: Eukaryota > Viridiplantae > Streptophyta > Magnoliopsida > Zingiberales > Musaceae > Musa > Musa acuminata. The sequence continues at coordinate 27,237,900 of NC_088327.1, read as the reverse complement.
ACAATCATCTCAGAGGTCGACGGGAGATGTTTCGTATCTCGGGAAGCAAAAAGTAGTGCAACACGAGGACTTCCCGGGGGGTCACCCATCCTAGTACTACTCTCGCCCAAGCAGGCTTAACTTCGGAGTTCTGATGGGATCCGGTGATTTAGTGCTGGTATGATCGCACCGGTTTCGGGTGCTACGTCCCTCTCCTATGTGCACGTCGCGGCCGGCGCATCAACGTCCGGAGCCTCTGGCCCGTCACGAAACCGCCGACGCTTTCTCGAACGATCATGAAATCCCTTTTGGAATCTCTCTCCGAGCCCTAGCCCAACGACCGCGTATCGGTCACGGCAAGCTCGCGCCGAAACCATCGGCACTTTCTCGAACGATCTCGGAATCGCTATTGCGACCCCAATCCGTAAAGCTCTTTCCGAGCCCCACGATACTGACTGCGTAGCGGTCATGGCAAATTCCGTGCCCGAAAACAATCATCTCGGAGGTCTACGGGAGATGTTTCGTATCTCGGGACGTAAAAAGTAGTGCAACACGAGGACTTCCCGGGGGGTCACCCATCCTAGTACTACTCTCGCCCAAGCACGCTTAACTTCGGAGTTCTAATAGGATCCGGTGATTTAGTGCTGGTATGATCGCACCGGTTTCGGGTGCCTCGTCCCTCGCCTATGTGCACGTCGCGGCCGGCGCATCAACGTCCGGAGCCTCTTGCCCGTCACGAAACCGCCGGCGCTTTCTCGAACGATCACGAAATCCCTATTGGAATCTCTCTCCGAACCCTAGCCCAACGACCGCGTATCGGTCACGGCAAGCTCGCGCCGAAACCATCGGCAGTTTCTCGAACGATTTCGCTATCACTATTGCGACCCCAATCCGGAAAGCTCTTTCCGAGCCCCACGATACTGACTGCGTAGCGGTCACGGCAAATTCCGTGCCCGAAAACAATCATCTCGGAGGTCTACGGGAGATGTTTCGTATCTCGGGACGCAAAAAGTAGTGCAACACGAGGACTTCCCGAGGGGTCACCCATCCTAGTACTACTCTCGCCCAAGCAGGCTTAACTTCAGAGTTCTGATGGGATCCGGTGATTTAGTGCTGGTATGATCGCACCGGTTTCGGGTGCTTCGTCCCTCGCCTATGTGCACGTCGCTGCCGGCGCATCAACGTCCGGAGCCTCTTGCCCGTCACGAAACCGCCGGCGCTTTCTCGAACGATCACGAAATCCCTATTGGAATCTCTCTCCGAACCCTAGCCCAACGACCGCGTATCGGTCACGGCAAGCTCGCGCCGTAACCATCGGCACTTTCTCGAACGATCTCGGAATCTCTATTGCGATCCAAATCTGGAAAGCTCTTTCCGAGCCCCACGATACTGACTGCATAGCGGTCACGGCAAATTCCGTGCCCGAAAACAATCATCTCGGAGGTCTACGGGAGATGTTTCGTATCTCGGGACGCAAAAAGTAGTGCAACACAAGGACTTCCCGGGAGGTCACCCATCCTAGTACTACTCTCGCCCAAGCACGCTTAACTTCGGAGTTCTAATAGGATCCGGTGATTTAGTGCTGGTATGATCGCACCGGTTTTGGGTGCTTCGTCCCTCGCCTATGTGCACGTCGCGGCCGGCGCATCAACGTCCGGAGCCTCTGGCCCGTCACGAAACCGCCGCCGCTTTCTCGAACGATCACGAAATCCCTATTGGAAGCTCTCTCCGAGCCCTAGCCCAACGACCGCGTATCTGTCACGGGAAGCTCGCGCCGTAACCATCGGCACTTTCTCGAACGATCTCGGAATCTCTATTGCGACTCAAATCCGGAAAGCTCTTTCCGAGCCCCACGATACTGACTGCATAGCGGTCACGGCAAATTCCGTGCCCGAAAACAATCGTCTCGGAGGTCTACGGGAGATGTTTCGTATCTCGGGACTCAAAAAGTAGTGCAACACGAGGACTTCCCGGGGGGTCACCCATCCTAGTACTACTCTCGCCCAAGCAGGCTTAACTTCGGAGTTCCGATGGGATCCGGTGATTTAGTGCTGGTATGATCGCACCGGTTTCGGGTGCTTCGTCCCTCGCCTATGTGCACGTCGCGGCCGGCGCATCAACGTCCGGAGCCTCTGGCCCGTCACGAAACCGCCGACGCTTTCTCGAACGATCACGAAATCCCTATTGGAATCTCTCTCCGAGCCCTAGCCCAACGACCGCGTATCGGTCACGGCAAGCTCGCGCCGAAACCATCGGCACTTTCTCGAACGATCTCGGAATCGCTATTGCGACCCCAATCCAGAAAGCTCTTTCCGAGCCCCACGATACTGACTGCGTAGCGGTCTCGGCAAATTTCGTGCCCGAAAACAATCATCTCAGAGGTCGACGGGAGATGTTTCGTATCTCGGGAAGCAAAAAGTAGTGCAACACGAGGACTTCCCGGGGGGTCACCCATCCTAGTACTACTCTCGCCCAAGCAGGCTTAACTTCGGAGTTCTGATGGGATCCGGTGATTTAGTGCTGGTATGATCGCACCGGTTTTGGTTGCTTCGTCCCTCGCCTATGTGCACGTCGCGGCCGGCGCATCAACGTCCGGAGCCTCTGGCCCGTCACGAAACCGCCGCCGCTTTCTCGAACGATCACGAAATCCCTATTGGAAGCTCTCTCCGAGCCCTAGCCCAACGACCGCGTATCTGTCACTGGAAGCTCGCGCCGTAACCATCGGCACTTTCTCGAACGATCTCGGAATCTCTATTGCGACTCAAATCCGGAAAGCTCTTTCCGAGCCCCACGATACTGACTGCATAGCGGTCACGGCAAATTCCGTGCCCGAAAACAATCGTCTCGGAGGTCTACGAGAGATGTTTCGTATCTCGGGACGCAAAAAGTAGTGCAACACGAGGACTTCCCGGGGGGTCACCCATCCTAGTACTACTCTCGCCCAAGCAGGCTTAACTTCGGAGTTCTGATGGGATCCGGTGGTTTAGTGCTGGTATGATCGCACCGGTTTCGGGTGCTTCGTCCCTCGCCTATGTGCACGTCGCGGCCGGCGCATCAACGTCCGGAGCCTCTTGCCCGTCACGAAACCGCCGGCGCTTTCCCGAACGATCACGAAATCCCTATTGGAAGCTCTCTCCGAGCCCTAGCCCAACGACCGCGTATCGGTCACGGCAAGCTCGCGCCGAAACCATCGGCACTTTCTCGAACGATCTCGGAATCGCTATTGCGACCCTAATCCGGAAAGCTCTTTCCGAGCCCCACGATACTGACTGTGTAGCGGTCACGGTAAATTCCGTGCCCGAAAACAATCATCTCGGAGGTCTACGGGAGATGTTTCGTATCTCGGGACGCAAAAAGTAGTGCAACACGAGGACTTCCCGAGGGGTCACCCATCCTAGTACTACTCTCGCCCAAGCAGGCTTAACTTCGGAGTTCTGATGGGATCCGGTGATTTAGTGCTGGTATGATCGCACCGGTTTCGGGTGCTTCGTCCCTCGCCTATGTGCACGTCGCGGCCGGCGCATCAACGTCCGGAGCCTCTTGCCCGTCACGAAACCGCCGGCGCTTTCTCGAACGATCACGAAATCCCTATTGGAATCTCTCTCCGAACCCTAGCCCAACGACCGCGTATCGGTCACGGCAAGCTCGCGCCGTAACCATCGGCACTTTCTCGAACGATCTCGGAATCTCTATTGCGACCCAAATCCGGAAAGCTCTTTCCGAGCCCCACGATACTGACTGCATAGCGGTCACGGCAAATTCCGTGCCCGAAAACAATCGTCACGGAGGTCTCCGGGTGATGTTTCGTATCTCGGGACGCAAAAAGTAGTGCAACACGAGGACTTCCCGGGGGGTCACCCATCCTAGTACTACTCTCGCCCAAGCAGGCTTAACTTCGGAGTTCTGATGGGATCCGGTGATTTAGTGCTGGTATGATCGCACCGGTTTCGGGTGCTTCGTCCCTCGCCTATGTGCACGTCGCGGCCGGCGCATCAACGTCCGGAGCCTCTGGCCCGTCACGAAACCGCCGACGCTTTCTCGAACGATCACGAAATCCCTATTGGAATCTCTCTCCGAGCCCTAGCCCAACGACCGCGTATCGGTCACGGCAAGCTCGCGCCGAAACCATCGGCACTTTCTCGAACGATCTCGGAATCGCTATTGCGACCCCAATCCAGAAAGCTCTTTCCGAGCCCCACGATACTGACTGCGTAGCGGTCATGGCAAATTTCGTGCCCGAAAACAATCATCTCAGAGGTCGACGGGAGATGTTTCGTATCTCGGGAAGCCAAAAGTAGTGCAACACGAGGACTTCCCGGGGGGTCACCCATCCTAGTACTACTCTCGCCCAAGCACGCTTAACTTCGGAGTTCTGATGGGATCCGGTGGTTTAGTGCTGGTATGATCGCACCGGTTTCGGGTGCTTCGTCCCTCGCCTATGTGCACGTCGCGGCCGGCGCATCAACGTCCGTAGCCTCTTGCCCGTCACGAAACCGCCGGCGCTTTCCCGAACGATCACGAAATCCCTATTGGAAGCTCTCTCCGAGCCCTAGCCCAACGACCGCGTATCGGTCACGGCAAGCTCGCGCCGAAACCATCGGCACTTTCTCGAACGATCTCGGAATCGCTATTGCGACCCTAATCCGGAAAGCTCTTTCCGAGCCCCACGACACTGACTGCGTAGCGGTCACGGCAAATTCCGTGCCCGAAAACAATCATCTCGGAGGTCTACGGGAGATGTTTCGTATCTCGGGACGCAAAAAGTAGTGCAACACGAGGACTTCCCGGGGGGTCACCCATCCTAGTACTACTCTCGCCCAAGCAGGCTTAACTTCGGAGTTCTGATGGGATCCGGTGATTTAGTGCTGGTATGATCGCACCGGTTTCGGGTGCTACGTCCCTCTCCTATGTGCACGTCGCGGCCGGCGCATCAACGTCCGGAGCCTCTGGCCCGTCACGAAACCGCCGACGCTTTCTCGAACGATCACGAAATCCCTATTGGAATCTCTCTCCGAGCCCTAGCCCAACGACCGCGTATCGGTCACGGCAAGCTCGCGCCGAAACCATCGGCACTTTCTCGAACGATCTCGGAATCGCTATTGCGACCCCAATCCAGAAAGCTCTTTCCGAGCCCCACGATACTGACTGCGTAGCGGTCACGGCAAATTCCGTGCCCGAAAACAATCATCTCGGAGGTCGACGGGAGATGTTTCGTATCTCGGGAAGCAAAAAGTAGTGCAACACGAGGACTTCCCGGGGGGTCACCCATCCTAGTACTACTCTCGCCCAAGCAGGCTTAACTTCGGAGTTCTGATGGGATCCGGTGATTTAGTGCTGGTATGATCGCACCGGTTTCGGGTGCTACGTCCCTCTCCTATGTGCACGTCGCGGCCGGCGCATCAACGTCCGGAGCCTCTGGCCCGTCACGAAACCGCCGACGCTTTCTCGAACGATCACGAAATCCCTATTGGAATCTCTCTCCGAGCCCTAGCCCAACGACCGCGTATCGGTCACGGCAAGCTCGCGCCGAAACCATCGGCACTTTCTCGAACGATCTCGGAATCGCTATTGCGACCCCAATCCAGAAAGCTCTTTCCGAGCCCCACGATACTGACTGCGTAGCGGTCACGGCAAATTTCGTGCCCGAAAACAATCATCTCAGAGGTCGACGGGAGATGTTTCGTATCTCGGGAAGCAAAAAGTAGTGCAACACGAGGACTTCCCGGGGGGTCACCCATCCTAGTACTACTCTCGCCCAAGCAGGCTTAACTTCGGAGTTCTGATGGGATCCGGTGATTTAGTGCTGGTATGATCGCACCGGTTTCGGGTGCTACGTCCCTCTCCTATGTGCACGTCGCGGCCGGCGCATCAACGTCCGGAGCCTCTGGCCCGTCACGAAACCGCCGACGCTTTCTCGAACGATCATGAAATCCCTTTTGGAATCTCTCTCCGAGCCCTAGCCCAACGACCGCGTATCGGTCACGGCAAGCTCGCGCCGAAACCATCGGCACTTTCTCGAACGATCTCGGAATCGCTATTGCGACCCCAATCCGTAAAGCTCTTTCCGAGCCCCACGATACTGACTGCGTAGCGGTCATGGCAAATTCCGTGCCCGAAAACAATCATCACGGAGGTCTACGGGAGATGTTTCGTATCTCGGGACGTAAAAAGTAGTGCAACACGAGGACTTCCCGGGGGGTCACCCATCCTAGTACTACTCTCGCCCAAGCACGCTTAACTTCGGAGTTCTAATAGGATCCGGTGATTTAGTGCTGGTATGATCGCACCGGTTTCGGGTGCCTCGTCCCTCGCCTATGTGCACGTCGCGGCCGGCGCATCAACGTCCGGAGCCTCTTGCCCGTCACGAAACCGCCGGCGCTTTCTCGAACGATCACGAAATCCCTATTGGAATCTCTCTCCGAACCCTAGCCCAACGACCGCGTATCGGTCACGGCAAGCTCGCGCCGAAACCATCGGCAGTTTCTCGAACGATTTCGCTATCACTATTGCGACCCCAATCCGGAAAGCTCTTTCCGAGCCCCACGATACTGACTGCGTAGCGGTCACGGCAAATTCCGTGCCCGAAAACAATCATCTCGGAGGTCTACGGGAGATGTTTCGTATCTCGGGACGCAAAAAGTAGTGCAACACGAGGACTTCCCGAGGGGTCACCCATCCTAGTACTACTCTCGCCCAAGCAGGCTTAACTTCAGAGTTCTGATGGGATCCGGTGATTTAGTGCTGGTATGATCGCACCGGTTTCGGGTGCTTCGTCCCTCGCCTATGTGCACGTCGCTGCCGGCGCATCAACGTCCGGAGCCTCTTGCCCGTCACGAAACCGCCGGCGCTTTCTCGAACGATCACGAAATCCCTATTGGAATCTCTCTCCGAACCCTAGCCCAACGACCGCGTATCGGTCACGGCAAGCTCGCGCCGTAACCATCGGCACTTTCTCGAACGATCTCGGAATCTCTATTGCGATCCAAATCTGGAAAGCTCTTTCCGAGCCCCACGATACTGACTGCATAGCGGTCACGGCAAATTCCGTGCCCGAAAACAATCATCTCGGAGGTCTACGGGAGATGTTTCGTATCTCGGGACGCAAAAAGTAGTGCAACACAAGGACTTCCCGGGAGGTCACCCATCCTAGTACTACTCTCGCCCAAGCACGCTTAACTTCGGAGTTCTAATAGGATCCGGTGATTTAGTGCTGGTATGATCGCACCGGTTTTGGGTGCTTCGTCCCTCGCCTATGTGCACGTCGCGGCCGGCGCATCAACGTCCGGAGCCTCTGGCCCGTCACGAAACCGCCGCCGCTTTCTCGAACGATCACGAAATCCCTATTGGAAGCTCTCTCCGAGCCCTAGCCCAACGACCGCGTATCTGTCACGGGAAGCTCGCGCCGTAACCATCGGCACTTTCTCGAACGATCTCGGAATCTCTATTGCGACTCAAATCCGGAAAGCTCTTTCCGAGCCCCACGATACTGACTGCATAGCGGTCACGGCAAATTCCGTGCCCGAAAACAATCGTCTCGGAGGTCTACGGGAGATGTTTCGTATCTCGGGACTCAAAAAGTAGTGCAACACGAGGACTTCCCGGGGGGTCACCCATCCTAGTACTACTCTCGCCCAAGCAGGCTTAACTTCGGAGTTCCGATGGGATCCGGTGATTTAGTGCTGGTATGATCGCACCGGTTTCGGGTGCTTCGTCCCTCGCCTATGTGCACGTCGCGGCCGGCGCATCAACGTCCGGAGCCTCTGGCCCGTCACGAAACCGCCGACGCTTTCTCGAACGATCACGAAATCCCTATTGGAATCTCTCTCCGAGCCCTAGCCCAACGACCGCGTATCGGTCACGGCAAGCTCGCGCCGAAACCATCGGCACTTTCTCGAACGATCTCGGAATCGCTATTGCGACCCCAATCCAGAAAGCTCTTTCCGAGCCCCACGATACTGACTGCGTAGCGGTCTCGGCAAATTTCGTGCCCGAAAACAATCATCTCAGAGGTCGACGGGAGATGTTTCGTATCTCGGGAAGCAAAAAGTAGTGCAACACGAGGACTTCCCGGGGGGTCACCCATCCTAGTACTACTCTCGCCCAAGCAGGCTTAACTTCGGAGTTCTGATGGGATCCGGTGATTTAGTGCTGGTATGATCGCACCGGTTTTGGTTGCTTCGTCCCTCTCCTATGTGCACGTCGCGGCCGGCGCATCAACGTCCGGAGCCTCTGGCCCGTCACGAAACCGCCGCCGCTTTCTCGAACGATCACGAAATCCCTATTGGAAGCTCTCTCCGAGCCCTAGCCCAACGACCGCGTATCTGTCACTGGAAGCTCGCGCCGTAACCATCGGCACTTTCTCGAACGATCTCGGAATCTCTATTGCGACTCAAATCCGGAAAGCTCTTTCCGAGCCCCACGATACTGACTGCATAGCGGTCACGGCAAATTCCGTGCCCGAAAACAATCGTCTCGGAGGTCTACGAGAGATGTTTCGTATCTCGGGACGCAAAAAGTAGTGCAACACGAGGACTTCCCGGGGGGTCACCCATCCTAGTACTACTCTCGCCCAAGCAGGCTTAACTTCGGAGTTCTGAAGGGATCCGGTGGTTTAGTGCTGGTATGATCGCACCGGTTTCGGGTGCTTCGTCCCTCGCCTATGTGCACGTCGCGGCCGGCGCATCAACGTCCGGAGCCTCTTGCCCGTCACGAAACCGCCGGCGCTTTCCCGAACGATCACGAAATCCCTATTGGAAGCTCTCTCCGAGCCCTAGCCCAACGACCGCGTATCGGTCACGGCAAGCTCGCGCCGAAACCATCGGCACTTTCTCGAACGATCTCGGAATCGCTATTGCGACCCTAATCCGGAAAGCTCTTTCCGAGCCCCACGATACTGACTGTGTAGCGGTCACGGTAAATTCCGTGCCCGAAAACAATCATCTCGGAGGTCTACGGGAGATGTTTCGTATCTCGGGACGCAAAAAGTAGTGCAACACGAGGACTTCCCGAGGGGTCACCCATCCTAGTACTACTCTCGCCCAAGCAGGCTTAACTTCGGAGTTCTGATGGGATCCGGTGATTTAGTGCTGGTATGATCGCACCGGTTTCGGGTGCTTCGTCCCTCGCCTATGTGCACGTCGCGGCCGGCGCATCAACGTCCGGAGCCTCTTGCCCGTCACGAAACCGCCGGCGCTTTCTCGAACGATCACGAAATCCCTATTGGAATCTCTCTCCGAACCCTAGCCCAACGACCGCGTATCGGTCACGGCAAGCTCGCGCCGTAACCATCGGCACTTTCTCGAACGATCTCGGAATCTCTATTGCGACCCAAATCCGGAAAGCTCTTTCCGAGCCCCACGATACTGACTGCATAGCGGTCACGGCAAATTCCGTGCCCGAAAACAATCGTCACGGAGGTCTCCGGGTGATGTTTCGTATCTCGGGACGCAAAAAGTAGTGCAACACGAGGACTTCCCGGGGGGTCACCCATCCTAGTACTACTCTCGCCCAAGCAGGCTTAACTTCGGAGTTCTGATGGGATCCGGTGATTTAGTGCTGGTATGATCGCACCGGTTTCGGGTGCTTCGTCCCTCGCCTATGTGCACGTCGCGGCCGGCGCATCAACGTCCGGAGCCTCTGGCCCGTCACGAAACCGCCGACGCTTTCTCGAACGATCACGAAATCCCTATTGGAATCTCTCTCCGAGCCCTAGCCCAACGACCGCGTATCGGTCACGGCAAGCTCGCGCCGAAACCATCGGCACTTTCTCGAACGATCTCGGAATCGCTATTGCGACCCCAATCCAGAAAGCTCTTTCCGAGCCCCACGATACTGACTGCGTAGCGGTCATGGCAAATTTCGTGCCCGAAAACAATCATCTCAGAGGTCGACGGGAGATGTTTCGTATCTCGGGAAGCCAAAAGTAGTGCAACACGAGGACTTCCCGGGGGGTCACCCATCCTAGTACTACTCTCGCCCAAGCACGCTTAACTTCGGAGTTCTGATGGGATCCGGTGGTTTAGTGCTGGTATGATCGCACCGGTTTCGGGTGCTTCGTCCCTCGCCTATGTGCACGTCGCGGCCGGCGCATCAACGTCCGTAGCCTCTTGCCCGTCACGAAACCGCCGGCGCTTTCCCGAACGATCACGAAATCCCTATTGGAAGCTCTCTCCGAGCCCTAGCCCAACGACCGCGTATCGGTCACGGCAAGCTCGCGCCGAAACCATCGGCACTTTCTCGAACGATCTCGGAATCTCTATTGCGACCCAAATCCGGAAAGCTCTTTCCGAGCCCCACGATACTGACTGCGTAGCGGTCACGGCAAATTCCGTGCCCGAAAACAATCATCTCGGAGGTCTACGGGAGATGTTTCGTATCTCGGGACGCAAAAAGTAGTGCAACACGAGGACTTCCCGGGAGGTCACCCATCCTAGTACTACTCTCGCCCAAGCACGCTTAACTTCGGAGTTCTAATAGGATCCGGTGATTTAGTGCTGGTATGATCGCACCGGTTTTGGGTGCTTCGTCCCTCGCCTATGTGCACGTCGCGGCCGGCGCATCAACGTCCGGAGCCTCTGGCCCGTCATGAAACCGCCGCCGCTTTCTCGAACGATCACGAAATCCCTATTGGAAGCTCTCTCCGAGCCCTAGCCCAACGACCGCGTATCTGTCACGGGAAGCTCGCGCCGTAACCATCGGCACTTTCTCGAACGATCTCGGAATCTCTATTGCGACCCAAATCCGGAAAGCTCTTTCCGAGCCCCACGATACTGACAGCATAGCGGTCACGGCAAATTCCGTGCCCGAAAACAATCGTCTCGGAGGTCTACGGGAGATGTTTCGTATCTCGGGACGCAAAAAGTAGTGCAACACGAGGACTTCCCGGGGGGTCACCCATCCTAGTACTACTCTCGCCCAAGCACGCTTAACTTCGGAGTTCTAATAGGATCCGGTGATTTAGTGCTGGTATGATCGCACCGGTTTCGGGTGCCTCGTCCCTCGCCTATGTGCACGTCGCGGCCGGCGCATCAACGTCCGGAGCCTCTTGCCCGTCACGAAACCGCCGGCGCTTTCTCGAACGATCACGAAATCCCTATTGGAATCTCTCTCCGAACCCTAGCCCAACGACCGCGTATCGGTCACGGCAAGCTCGCGCCGAAACCATCGGCACTTTCTCGAACGATCTCGGAATCACTATTGCGACCCCAATCCGGAAAGCTCTTTCCGAGCCCCACGATACTGACTGCGTAGCGGTCACGGCAAATTTCGTGCCCGAAAACAATCATCTCGGAAGTCGACGGGAGATGTTTCGTATCTCGGGATGCAAAAAGTAGTGCAACACGAGGACTTCCCGGGGGGTCACCCATCCTAGTACTACTCTCGCCCAAGCACGCTTAACTTCGGAGTTCTGATGGGATCCGGTGGTTTAGTGCTGGTATTATCGCACCGGTTTCGGGTGCTTCGTCCCTCGCCTATGTGCACGTCGCGTCCGGCGCATCAACGTCCGGAGCCTCTAGCCCGTCACGAAACCGCCGGTGCTTTCTCGAACGATCACGAAATCCCTATTGGAATCTCTCTCCGAGCCCTAGCCCAACGACCGCGTATCGGTCACGGCAAGCTCGCGCCGAAACCATCGGCACTTTCTCGAACGATCTCGGAATCGCTATTGCGACCCCAATCCGGAAAGCTTTTTCCGAGCCCCACGATACTGACTGCGTAGCGGTCATGGCAAATTCCGTGCCCGAAAACAATCATCTCGGAGGTCTACGGGAGATGTTTCGTATCTCGGGACGCAAAAAGTAGTGCAACACAAGGACTTCCCGGGGGGTCACCCATCCTAGTACTACTCTCGCCCAAGCACGCTTAACTTCGGAGTTCTAATAGGATCCGGTGATTTAGTGCTGGTATGATCGCACCGGTTTCGGGTGCCTCGTCCCTCGCCTATGTGCACGTCGCGGCCGGCGCATCAACGTCCGGAGCCTCTTGCCCGTCACGGAACCGCCGGCGCTTTCTCGAACGATCACGAAATCCCTATTGGAATCTCTCTCCGAACCCTAGCCCAACGACCGCGTATCGGTCACGGCAAGCTCGCGCCGAAACCATCGGCAGTTTCTCGAACGATTTCGCTATCACTATTGCGACCCCAATCCGGAAAGCTCTTTCCGAGCCCCACGATACTGACTGCGTAGCGGTCACGGCAAATTCCGTGCCCGAAAACAATCATCTCGGAGGTCTACGGGAGATGTTTCGTATCTCGGGACGCAAAAAGTAGTGCAACACGAGGACTTCCCGAGGGGTCACCCATCCTAGTACTACTCTCGCCCAAGCATGCTTAACTTCGGAGTTCTGATGGGATCCGGTGATTTAGTGCTGGTATGATCGCACCGGTTTCGGGTGCTTCGTCCCTCGCCTATGTGCACGTCGCGGCCGGCGCATCAACGTCCGGAGCCTCTTGCCCGTCACGAAACCGCCGGCGCTTTCTCGAACGATCACGAAATCCCTATTGGAATCTCTCTCCGAACCCTAGCCCAACGACCGCGTATCGGTCACGGCAAGCTCGCGCCGTAACCATCGGCACTTTCTCGAACGATCTCGGAATCTCTATTGCGACCCAAATCCGGAAAGCTCTTTCCGAGCCCCACGATACTGACTGCATAGCGGTCACGGCAAATTCCGTGCCCGAAAACAATCGTCACGGAGGTCTACGGGTGATGTTTTGTATCTCGGGACGCAAAAAGTAGTGCAACACGAGGACTTCCCGGGGGGTCACCCATCCTAGTACTACTCTCGCCAAAGCAGGCTTAACTTCGGAGTTCTGATGGGATCCGGTGATTTAGTGCTGGTATGATCGCACCGGTTTCGGGTGCTTCGTCCCTCGCCTATGTGCACGTCGCGGCCGGCGCATCAACGTCCGGAGCCTCTGGCCCGTCACGAAACCGCCGACGCTTTCTCGAATGATCACGAAATCCCTATTGGAATCTCTCTCCGATCCCTAGCCCAACGACCGCGTATCGGTCACGGCAAGCTCGCGCCGAAACCATCGGCACTTTCTCGAACGATCTCGGAATCGCTATTGCGACCCCAATCCAGAAAGCGCTTTCCGAGCCCCACAATACTGACTGCGTAGCGGTCACGGCAAATTTCGTGCCCGAAAACAATCATCTCAGAGGTCGACGGGAGATGTTTCGTATCTCGGGAAGCAAAAAGTAGTGCAACACGAGGACTTCCCTGGGGGTCACCCATCCTAGTACTACTCTCGCCCAAGCACGCTTAACTTCGGAGTTCTGATGGGATCCGGTGGTTTAGTGCTGGTATGATCGCACCGGTTTCGGGTGCTTCGTCCCTCGCCTATGTGCACGTCGCGGCCGGCGCATCAACGTCCGGAGCCTCTTGCCCGTCACGAAACCGCCGGCGCTTTCCCGAACGATCACGAAATCCCTATTGGAAGCTCTCTCCGAGCCCTAGCCCAACGACCGCGTATCGGTCACGGCAAGCTCGCGCCGAAACCATCGGCACTTTCTCGAACGATCTCGGAATCGCTATTGCGACCCTAATCCGGAAAGCTCTTTCCGAGCCCCACGATACTGACTGTGTAGCGGTCACGGTAAATTCCGTGCCCGAAAACAATCATCTCGGAGGTCTACGGGAGATGTTTCGTATCTCGGGACGCAAAAAGTAGTGCAACACGAGGACTTCCCGGGGGGTCACCCATCCTAGTACTACTCTCGCCCAAGCAGGCTTAACTTCAGAGTTCTGATGGGATCCGATGATTTAGTGCTGGTATGATCGCACCGGTTTCGGGTGCCTCGTCCCTCGCCTATGTGCACGTCGCGGCCGGCGCATCAACGTCCGGAGCCTCTTGCCCGTCACGAAACCGCCGGCGCTTTCTCGAACGATCACGAAATCCCTATTGGAATCTCTCTCCGAACCCTAGCCCAACGACCGCGTATCGGTCACGGCAAGCTCGCGCCGAAACCATCGGCACTTTCTCGAACGATCTCGGAATCACTATTGCGACCCCAATCCGGAAAGCTCTTTCCGAGCCCCACGATACTGACTGCATAGCGGTCACGGCAAATTCCGTGCCCGAAAACAATCGTCTCGGAGGTCTACGGGAGATGTTTCGTATCTCGGGACGCAAAAAGTAGTGCAACACGAGGACTTCCCGAGGGGTCACCCATCCTAGTACTACTCTCGCCCAAGCAGGCTTAACTTCGGAGTTCTGATGGGATCCGGTGATTTAGTGCTGGTATGATCGCACCGGTTTCGGGTGCCTCGTCCCTCGCCTATGTGCACGTCGCGGCCGGCGCATCAACGTCCGGAGCCTCTTGCCCGTCACGAAACCGCCGGCGCTTTCTCGAACGATCACGAAATCCCTATTGGAATCTCTCTCCGAACCCTAGCCCAACGACCGCGTATCGGTCACGGCAAGCTCGCGCCGAAACCATCGGCAGTTTCTCGAACGATTTCGCTATCACTATTGCGACCCCAATCCGGAAAGCTCTTTCCGAGCCCCACGATACTGACTGCGTAGCGGTCACGGCAAATTCCGTGCCCGAAAACAATCATCTCGGAGGTCTACGGGAGATGTTTCGTATCTCGGGACGCAAAAAGTAGTGCAACACGAGGACTTCCCGAGGGGTCACCCATCCTAGTACTACTCTCGCCCAAGCAGGCTTAACTTCGGAGTTCTGATGGGATCCGGTGATTTAGTGCTGGTATGATCGCACCGGTTTCGGGTGCTTCGTCCCTCGCCTATGTGCACGTCGCGGCCGGCGCATCAACGTCCGGAGCCTCTTGCCCGTCACGAAACCGCCGGCGCTTTCTCGAACGATCACGAAATCCCTATTGGAATCTCTCTCCGAACCCTAGCCCAACGACCGCGTATCGGTCACGGCAAGCTCGCGCCGTAACCATCGGCACTTTCTCGAACGATCTCGGAATCTCTATTGCGACCCAAATCCGGAAAGCTCTTTCCGAGCCCCACGATACTGACTGTGTAGCGGTCACGGTAAATTCCGTGCCCGAAAACAATCATCTCGGAGGTCTACGGGAGATGTTTCGTATCTCGGGACGCAAAAAGTAGTGCAACACGAGGACTTCCCGGGGGGTCACCCATCCTAGTACTACTCTAGCCCAAGCAGGCTTAACTTCGGTGTTCTGATGGGATCCGGTGATTTAGTGCTGGTATGATCGCACCGGTTTCGGGTGCTTCGTCCCTCGCCTATGTGCACGTCGCGGCCGGCGCATCAACGTCCGGAGCCTCTGGCCCGTCATGAAACCGCCGACGCTTTCTCGAACGATCACGAAATCCCTATTGGAATCTCTCTCCGAGCCCTAGCCCAACGACCGCGTATCGGTCACGGCAAGCTCGCGCCGAAACCATCGGCACTTTCTCGAACGATCTCGGAATCGCTATTGCGACCCCAATCCAGAAAGCTCTTTCCGAGCCCCACGATACTGACTGCGTAGCGGTCACGGCAAATTTCGTGCCCGAAAACAATCATCTCAGAGGTCTACGGGAGATGTTTCGTATCTCGGGACGCAAAAAGTAGTGCAACACGAGGACTTCCCGAGGGGTCACCCATCCTAGTACTACTCTCGCCCAAGCAGGCTTAACTTCAGAGTTCTGATGGGATCCGGTGATTTAGTGCTGGTATGATCGCACCGGTTTCGGGTGCTTCGTCCCTCGCCTATGTGCACGTCGCGGCCGGTGCATCAACGTCCGGAGCCTCTTGCCCGTCACGAAACCGCCGGCGCTTTCTCGAACGATCACGAAATCCCTATTGGAATCTCTCTCCGAACCCTAGCCCAACGACCGCGTATCGGTCACGGCAAGCTCGCGCCGTAACCATCGGCACTTTCTCGAACGATCTCGGAATCTCTATTGCGACCCAAATCCGGAAAGCTCTTTCGGAGCCCCACGATACTGACTGCATAGCGGTCACGGCAAATTCCGTGCCCGAAAACAATCGTCACGGAGGTCTACGGGTGATGTTTCGTATCTCGGGACGCAAAAAGTAGTGCAACACGAGGACTTCCCGGGGGGTCACCCATCCTAGTACTACTCTCGCCAAAGCAGGCTTAACTTCGGAGTTCTAATGGGATCCGGTGATTTAGTGCTGGTATGATCGCACCGGTTTCGGGTGCTTCGTCCCTCGCCTATGTGCACGTCGCGGCCGGCGCATCAACGTCCGGAGCCTCTGGCCCGTCACGAAACCGCCGACGCTTTCTCGAACGATCACGAAATCCCTATTGGAATCTCTCTCCGAGCCCTAGCCCAACGACCGCGTATCGGTCACGGCAAGCTCGCGCCGAAACCATCGGCACTTTCTCGAACGATCTCGGAATCGCTATTGCGACCCCAATCCAGAAAGCGCTTTCCGAGCCCCACGATACTGACTGCGTAGCGGTCACGGCAAATTTCGTGCCCGAAAACAATCATCTCAGAGGTCGACGTGAGATGTTTCGTATCTCGGGAAGCAAAAAGTAGTGCAACACGAGGACTTCCCGGGGGGTCACCCATCCTAGTACTACTCTCGCCCAAGCACGCTTAACTTCGGAGTTCTGATGGGATCCGGTGGTTTAGTGCTGGTATGATCGCACCGGTTTCGGGTGCTTCGTCCCTCGCCTATGTGCACGTCGCGGCCGGCGCATCAACGTCCGGAGCCTCTTGCCCGTCACGAAACCGCCGGCGCTTTCCCGAACGATCACGAAATCCCTATTGGAAGCTCTCTCCGAGCCCTAGCCCAACGACCGCGTATCGGTCACGGCAAGCTCGCGCCGAAACCATCGGCACTTTCTCGAACGATCTCGGAATCGCTATTGCAACCCTAATCCGGAAAGCTCTTTCCGAGCCCCACGATACTGACTGTGTAGCGGTCACGGTAAATTCCGTGCCCGAAAACAATCATCTCGGAGGTCTACGGGAGATGTTTCGTATCTCGGGACGCAAAAAGTAGTGCAACACGAGGACTTCCCGGGGGGTCACCCATCCTAGTACTACTCTCGCCCAAGCAGGCTTAACTTCAGAGTTCTGATGGGATCCGATGATTTAGTGCTGGTATGATCGCACCGGTTTCGGGTGCCTCGTCCCTCGCCTATGTGCACGTCGCGGCCGGCGCATCAACGTCCGGAGCCTCTTGCCCGTCACGAAACCGCCGGCGCTTTCTCGAACGATCACGAAATCCCTATTGGAATCTCTCTCCGAACCCTAGCCCAACGACCGCGTATCGGTCACGGCAAGCTCGCGCCGAAACCATCGGCACTTTCTCGAACGATCTCGGAATCACTATTGCGACCCCAATCCGGAAAGCTCTTTCCGAGCCCCACGATACTGACTGCATAGCGGTCACGGCAAATTCCGTGCCCGAAAACAATCGTCTCGGAGGTCTACGGGAGATGTTTCGTATCTCGGGACGCAAAAAGTAGTGCAACACGAGGACTTCCCGAGGTGTGACCCATCCTAGTACTACTCTCGCCCAAGCAGGCTTAACTTCGGAGTTCTGATGGGATCCGGTGATTTAGTGCTGGTATGATCGCACCGGTTTCGGGTGCTTCGTCCCTCGCCTATGTGCACGTCGCGGCCGGCGCATCAACGTCCGGAGCCTCTTGCCCGTCACGAAACCGCCGGCGCTTTCTCGAACGATCACGAAATCCCTATTGGAATCTCTCTCCGAACACTAGCCCAACGACCGCGTATCGGTCACGGCAAGCTCGCGCCGTAACCATCGGCACTTTCTCGAACGATCTCGGAATCTCTATTGCGACCCAAATCCGGAAAGCTCTTTCCGAGCCCCACGATACTGACTGCATAGCGGTCACGGCAAATTCCGTGCCCGAAAACAATCATCTCGGAGGTCTACGGGAGATGTTTCGTATCTCGGGACGCAAAAAGTAGTGCAACACGAGGACTTCCCGAGGGGTCACCCATCCTAGTACTACTCTCGCCCAAGCAGGCTTAACTTCGGAGTTCTGATGGGATCCGGTGATTTAGTGCTGGTATGATCGCACCGGTTTCGGGTGCTTCGTCCCTCGCCTATGTGCACGTCTTGGCCGGCGCATCAACGTCCGGAGCCTCTTGCCCGTCACGAAACCGCCGGCGCTTTCTCGAACGATCACGAAATCCCTATTGGAATCTCTCTCCGAACCCTAGCTCAACGACCGCGTATCGGTCACGGCAAGCTCGCGCCGTAACCATCGGCACTTTCTCGAACGATCTCGGAATCTCTATTGCGACCCAAATCCGGAAAGCTCTTTCCGAGCCCCACGATACTGACTGCATAGCGGTCACGGCAAATTCCGTGCCCGAAAACAATCATCTCGGAGGTCTACGGGAGATGTTTCGTATCTCGGGACGCAAAAAGTAGTGCAACACGAGGACTTCCCGGGGGGTCACCCATCCTAGTACTACTCTCGCCCAAGCAGGCTTAACTTCGGAGTTCTGATGGGATCCGGTGATTTAGTGCTGGTATGATCGCACCGGTTTCGGGTGCTTCGTCCCTCGCCTATGTGCACGTCGCGGCCGGCGCATCAACGTCCGGAGCCTCTGGCCCGTCACGAAACCGCCGCCGCTTTCTCGAACGATCACGAAATCCCTATTGGAAGCTCTCTCCGAGCCCTAGCCCAACGACCGCGTATCTGTCACGGGAAGCTCGCGCCGTAACCATCGGCACTTTCTCGAACGATCTCGGAATCTCTATTGCGACTCAAATCCGGAAAGCTCTTTCCGAGCCCCACGATACTGACTGCATAGCGGTCACGGCAAATTCCGTGCCCGAAAACAATCGTCTCGGAGGTCTACGGGAGATGTTTCGTATCTCGGGACGCAAAAAGTAGTGCAACACGAGGACTTCCCGGGGGGTCACCCATCCTAGTACTACTCTCGCCCAAGCAGGCTTAACTTCGGAGTTCTGATGGGATCCGGTGATTTAGTGCTGGTATGATCGCACCGGTTTCGGGTGCTTCGTCCCTCGCCTATGTGCACGTCGCGGCCGGCGCATCAACGTCCGGAGCCTCTGGCCCGTCACGAAACCGCCGACGCTTTCTCGAACGATCACGAAATCCCTATTGGAATCTCTCTCCGAGCCCTAGCCCAACGACCGCGTATCGGTCACGGCAAGCTCGCGCCGAAACCATCGGCACTTTCTCGAACGATCTCGGAATCGCTATTGCGACCCCAATCCAGAAAGCTCTTTCCGAGCCCCACGATACTGACTGCGTAGCGGTCACGGCAAATTTCGTGCCCGAAAACAATCATCTCAGAGGTCGACGGGAGATGTTTCGTATCTCGGGAAGCAAAAAGTAGTGCAACACGAGGACTTCCCGGGGGGTCACCCATCCTAGTACTACTCTCGCCCAAGCAGGCTTAACTTCGGAGTTCTGATGGGATCCGGTGATTTAGTGCTGGTATGATCGCACCGGTTTTGGGTGCTTCGTCCCTCGCCTATGTGCACGTCGCGGCCGGCGCATCAACGTCCGGAGCCTCTGGCCCGTCACGAAACCGCCGCCGCTTTCTCGAACGATCACGAAATCCCTATTGGAAGCTCTCTCCGAGCCCTAGCCCAACGACCGCGTATCTGTCACGGGAAGCTCGCGCCGTAACCATCGGCACTCTCTCGAACGATCTCGGAATCTCTATTGCGACTCAAATCCGGAAAGCTCTTTCCGAGCCCCACGATACTGACTGCATAGCGGTCACGGCAAATTCCGTGCCCGAAAACAATCGTCTCGGAGGTCTACGAGAGATGTTTCGTATCTCGGGACGCAAAAAGTAGTGCAACACGAGGACTTCCCGGGGGGTCACCCATCCTAGTACTACTCTCGCCCAAGCAGGCTTAACTTCGGAGTTCTGATGGGATCCGGTGGTTTAGTGCTGGTATGATCGCACCGGTTTCGGGTGCTTCGTCCCTCGCCTATGTGCACGTCGCGGCCGGCGCATCAACGTCCGGAGCCTCTTGCCCGTCACGAAACCGCCGGCGCTTTCCCGAACGATCACGAAATCCCTATTGGAAGCTCTCTCCGAGCCCTAGCCCAACGACCGCGTATCGGTCACGGCAAGCTCGCGCCGAAACCATCGGCACTTTCTCGAACGATCTCGGAATCGCTATTGCGACCCTAATCCGGAAAGCTCTTTCCGAGCCCCACGATACTGACTGTGTAGCGGTCACAGTAAATTCCGTGCCCGAAAACAATCATCTCGGAGGTCTACGGGAGATGTTTCGTATCTCGGGACGCAAAAAGTAGTGCAACACGAGGACTTCCCGAGGGGTCACCCATCCTAGTACTACTCTCGCCCAAGCAGGCTTAACTTCGGAGTTCTGATGGGATCCGGTGATTTAGTGCTGGTATGATCGCACCGGTTTCGGGTGCTTCGTCCCTCGCCTATGTGCACGTCGCGGCCGGCGCATCAACGTCCGGAGCCTCTTGCCCGTCACGAAACCGCCGGCGCTTTCTCGAACGATCACGAAATCCCTATTGGAATCTCTCTCCGAACCCTAGCCCAACGACCGCGTATCGGTCACGGCAAGCTCGCGCCGTAACCATCGGCACTTTCTCGAACGATCTCGGAATCTCTATTGCGACCCAAATCCGGAAAGCTCTTTCCGAGCCCCACGATACTGACTGCATAGCGGTCACGGCAAATTCCGTGCCCGAAAACAATCGTCACGGAGGTCTACGGGTGATGTTTCGTATCTCGGGACGCAAAAAGTAGTGCAACACGAGGACTTCCCGGGGGGTCACCCATCCTAGTACTACTCTCGCCCAAGCAGGCTTAACTTCGGAGTTCTGATGGGATCCGGTGATTTAGTGCTGGTATGATCGCACCGGTTTCGGGTGCTTCGTCCCTCGCCTATGTGCACGTCGCGGCCGGCGCATCAACGTCCGGAGCCTCTTGCCCGTCACGAAACCGCCGGCGCTTTCTCGAACGATCACGAAATCCCTATTGGAATCTCTCTCCGAACCCTAGCCCAACGACCGCGTATCGGTCACGGCAAGCTCGCGCCGTAACCATCGGCACTTTCTCGAACGATCTCGGAATCTCTATTGCGACCCAAATCCGGAAAGCTCTTTCCGAGCCCCACGATACTGACTGCATAGCGGTCACGGCAAATTCCGTGCCCGAAAACAATCGTCTCGGAGGTCTACGGGAGATGTTTCGTATCTCGGGACGCAAAAAGTAGTGCAACACGAGGACTTCCCGGGGGGTCACCCATCCTAGTACTACTCTCGCCCAAGCAGGCTTAACTTCGGAGTTCTGATGGGATCCGGTGATTTAGTGCTGGTATGATCGCACCGGTTTCGGGTGCTACGTCCCTCGCCTATGTGCACGTCGCGGCCGGCGCATCAACGTCCGGAGCCTCTGGCCCGTCACGAAACCGCCGACGCTTTCTCGAACGATCACGAAATCCCTATTGGAATCTCTCTCCGAGCCCTAGCCCAACGACCGCGTATCGGTCACGGCAAGCTCGCGCCGAAACCATCGGCACTTTCTCGAACGATCTCGGAATCGCTATTGCGACCCCAATCCGGAAAGCTCTTTCCGAGCCCCACGATACTGACTGCGTAGCGGTCATGGCAAATTCCGTGCCCGAAAACAATCATCTCGGAGGTCTACGGGAGATGTTTCGTATCTCGGGACGCAAAAAGTAGTGCAACACGAGGACTTCCCGGGGGGTCACCCATCCTAGTACTACTCTCGCCCAAGCACGCTTAACTTCGGAGTTCTAATAGGATCCGGTGATTTAGTGCTGGTATGATCGCACCGGTTTCGGGTGCCTCGTCCCTCGCCTATGTGCACGTCGCGGCCGGCGCATCAACGTCCGGAGCCTCTGGCCCGTCACGAAACCGCCGACGCTTTCTCGAACGATCACGAAATCCCTATTGGAATCTCTCTCCGAGCCCTAGCCCAACGACCGCGTATCGGTCACGGCAAGCTCGCGCCGAAACCATCGGCACTTTCTCGAACGATCTCGGAATCGCTATTGCGACCCCAATCCAGAAAGCTCTTTCCGAGCCCCACGATACTGACTGCGTAGCGGTCACGGCAAATTTCGTGCCCGAAAACAATCATCTCAGAGGTCGACGGGAGATGTTTCGTATCTCGGGAAGCAAAAAGTAGTGCAACACGAGGACTTCCCGGGGGGTCACCCATCCTAGTACTACTCTCGCCCAAGCACGCTTAACTTCGGAGTTCTGATGGGATCCGGTGGTTTAGTGCTGGTATGATCGCACCGGTTTCGGGTGCTTCGTCCCTCGCCTATGTGCACGTCGCGGCCGGCGCATCAACGTCCGGAGCCTCTTGCCCGTCACGAAACCGCCGGCGCTTTCTCGAACGATCACGAAATCCCTATTGGAATCTCTCTCCGAACCCTAGCCCAACGACCGCGTATCGGTCACGGCAAGCTCGCGCCGTAACCATCGGGACTTTCTCGAACGATCTCGGAATCTCTATTGCGACCCAAATCCGGAAAGCTCTTTCCGAGCCCCACGATACTGACTGCATAGCGGTCACGGCAAATTCCGTGCCCGAAAACAATCGTCTCGGAGGTCTACGGGAGATGTTTCGTATCTCGGGACGCAAAAAGTAGTGCAACACGAGGACTTCCCGGGGGGTCACCCATCCTAGTACTACTCTCGCCCAAGCAGGCTTAACTTCGGAGTTCTGAT
Source organism: Musa acuminata AAA Group (assembly GCF_036884655.1). Taxonomy (NCBI): domain Eukaryota; kingdom Viridiplantae; phylum Streptophyta; class Magnoliopsida; order Zingiberales; family Musaceae; genus Musa; species Musa acuminata. The sequence goes on along the minus strand of NC_088327.1, from coordinate 27,215,253 downwards.
GGGATCCGGTGATTTAGTGCTGGTATGATCGCACCGGTTTCGGGTGCTACGTCCCTCGCCTATGTGCACGTCGCGGCCGGCGCATCAACGTCCGGAGCCTCTGGCCCGTCACGAAACCGCCGGCGCTTTCTCGAACGATCACGAAATCCCTATTGGAATCTCTCTCCGAGCCCTAGCCCAACAACCGCGTATCGGTCACGGCAAGCTCGCGCCGAAACCATCGGCACTTTCTCGAACGATCTCGGAATCGCTATTGCGACCCCAATCCGGAAAGCTCTTTCCGAGCCCCACGATACTGACTGCGTAGCGGTCATGGCAAATTCCGTGCCCGAAAACAATCATCTCGGAGGTCTACGGGAGATGTTTCGTATCTCGGGACGCAAAAAGTAGTGCAACACGAGGACTTCCCGGGGGGTCACCCATCCTAGTACTACTCTCGCCCAAGCACGCTTAACTTCGGAGTTCTAATAGGATCCGGTGATTTAGTGCTGGTATGATCGCACCGGTTTCGGGTGCCTCGTCCCTCGCCTATGTGCACGTCGCGGCCGGCGCATCAACGTCCGGAGCCTCTGGCCCGTCACGAAACCGCCGACGCTTTCTCGAACGATCACGAAATCCCTATTGGAATCTCTCTCCGAGCCCTAGCCCAACGACCGCGTATCGGTCACGGCAAGCTCGCGCCGAAACCATCGGCACTTTCTCGAACGATCTCGGAATCGCTATTGCGACCCCAATCCAGAAAGCTCTTTCCGAGCCCCACGATACTGACTGCGTAGCGGTCACGGCAAATTTCGTGCCCGAAAACAATCATCTCAGAGGTCGACGGGAGATGTTTCGTATCTCGGGAAGCAAAAAGTAGTGCAACACGAGGACTTCCCGGGGGGTCACCCATCCTAGTACTACTCTCGCCCAAGCACGCTTAACTTCGGAGTTCTGATGGGATCCGGTGGTTTAGTGCTGGTATGATCGCACCGGTTTCGGGTGCTTCGTCCCTCGCCTATGTGCACGTCGCGGCCGGCGCATCAACGTCCGGAGCCTCTTGCCCGTCACGAAACCGCCGGCGCTTTCTCGAACGATCACGAAATCCCTATTGGAATCTCTCTCCGAACCCTAGCCCAACGACCGCGTATCGGTCACGGCAAGCTCGCGCCGTAACCATCGGGACTTTCTCGAACGATCTCGGAATCTCTATTGCGACCCAAATCCGGAAAGCTCTTTCCGAGCCCCACGATACTGACTGCATAGCGGTCACGGCAAATTCCGTGCCCGAAAACAATCGTCTCGGAGGTCTACGGGAGATGTTTCGTATCTCGGGACGCAAAAAGTAGTGCAACACGAGGACTTCCCGGGGGGTCACCCATCCTAGTACTACTCTCGCCCAAGCAGGCTTAACTTCGGAGTTCTGATGGGATCCGGTGATTTAGTGCTGGTATGATCGCACCGGTTTCGGGTGCTACGTCCCTCGCCTATGTGCACGTCGCGGCCGGCGCATCAACGTCCGGAGCCTCTGGCCCGTCACGAAACCGCCGGCGCTTTCTCGAACGATCACGAAATCCCTATTGGAATCTCTCTCCGAGCCCTAGCCCAACGACCGCGTATCGGTCACGGCAAGCTCGCGCCGAAACCATCGGCACTTTCTCGAACGATCTCGGAATCGCTATTGCGACCCCAATCCGGAAAGCTCTTTCCGAGCCCCACGATACTGACTGCGTAGCGGTCATGGCAAATTCCGTGCCCGAAAACAATCATCTCGGAGGTCTACGGGAGATGTTTCGTATCTCGGGACGCAAAAAGTAGTGCAACACGAGGACTTCCCGGGGGGTCACCCATCCTAGTACTACTCTCGCCCAAGCACGCTTAACTTCGGAGTTCTAATAGGATCCGGTGATTTAGTGCTGGTATGATCGCACCGGTTTCGGGTGCCTCGTCCCTCGCCTATGTGCACGTCGCGGCCGGCGCATCAACGTCCGGAGCCTCTGGCCCGTCACGAAACCGCCGACGCTTTCTCGAACGATCACGAAATCCCTATTGGAATCTCTCTCCGAGCCCTAGCCCAACGACCGCGTATCGGTCACGGCAAGCTCGCGCCGAAACCATCGGCACTTTCTCGAACGATCTCGGAATCGCTATTGCGACCCCAATCCAGAAAGCTCTTTCCGAGCCCCACGATGCTGACTGCGTAGCGGTCACGGCAAATTTCGTGCCCGAAAACAATCATCTCAGAGGTCGACGGGAGATGTTTCGTATCTCGGGAAGCAAAAAGTAGTGCAACACGAGGACTTCCCGGGGGGTCACCCATCCTAGTACTACTCTCGCCCAAGCACGCTTAACTTCGGAGTTCTGATGGGATCCGGTGGTTTAGTGCTGGTATGATCGCACCGGTTTCGGGTGCTTCGTCCCTCGCCTATGTGCACGTCGCGGCCGGCGCATCAACGTCCGGAGCCTCTTGCCCGTCACGAAACCGCCGGCGCTTTCTCGAACGATCACGAAATCCCTATTGGAATCTCTCTCCGAACCCTAGCCCAACGACCGCGTATCGGTCACGGCAAGCTCGCGCCGTAACCATCGGGACTTTCTCGAACGATCTCGGAATCTCTATTGCGACCCAAATCCGGAAAGCTCTTTCCGAGCCCCACGATACTGACTGCATAGCGGTCACGGCAAATTCCGTGCCCGAAAACAATCGTCTCGGAGGTCTACGGGAGATGTTTCGTATCTCGGGACGCAAAAAGTAGTGCAACACGAGGACTTCCCGGGGGGTCACCCATCCTAGTACTACTCTCGCCCAAGCAGGCTTAACTTCGGAGTTCTGATGGGATCCGGTGATTTAGTGCTGGTATGATCGCACCGGTTTCGGGTGCTACGTCCCTCGCCTATGTGCACGTCGCGGCCGGCGCATCAACGTCCGGAGCCTCTGGCCCGTCACGAAACCGCCGGCGCTTTCTCGAACGATCACGAAATCCCTATTGGAATCTCTCTCCGAGCCCTAGCCCAACGACCGCGTATCGGTCACGGCAAGCTCGCGCCGAAACCATCGGCACTTTCTCGAACGATCTCGGAATCGCTATTGCGACCCCAATCCGGAAAGCTCTTTCCGAGCCCCACGATACTGACTGCGTAGCGGTCATGGCAAATTCCGTGCCCGAAAACAATCATCTCGGAGGTCTACGGGAGATGTTTCGTATCTCGGGACGCAAAAAGTAGTGCAACACGAGGACTTCCCGGGGGGTCACCCATCCTAGTACTACTCTCGCCCAAGCACGCTTAACTTCGGAGTTCTAATAGGATCCGGTGATTTAGTGCTGGTATGATCGCACCGGTTTCGGGTGCCTCGTCCCTCGCCTATGTGCACGTCGCGGCCGGCGCATCAACGTCCGGAGCCTCTGGCCCGTCACGAAACCGCCGACGCTTTCTCGAACGATCACGAAATCCCTATTGGAATCTCTCTCCGAGCCCTAGCCCAACGACCGCGTATCGGTCACGGCAAGCTCGCGCCGAAACCATCGGCACTTTCTCGAACGATCTCGGAATCGCTATTGCGACCCCAATCCAGAAAGCTCTTTCCGAACCCCACGATACTGACTGCGTAGCGGTCACGGCAAATTTCGTGCCCGAAAACAATCATCTCAGAGGTCGACGGGAGATGTTTCGTATCTAGGGAAGCAAAAAGTAGTGCAACACGAGGACTTCCCGGGGGGTCACCCATCCTAGTACTACTCTCGCCCAAGCACGCTTAACTTCGGAGTTCTGATGGGATCCGGTGGTTTAGTGCTGGTATGATCGCACCGGTTTCGGGTGCTTCGTCCCTCGCCTATGTGCACGTCGCGGCCGGCGCATCAACGTCCGGAGCCTCTTGCCCGTCACGAAACCGCCGGCGCTTTCTCGAACGATCACGAAATCCCTATTGGAATCTCTCTCCGAACCCTAGCCCAACGACCGCGTATCGGTCACGGCAAGCTCGCGCCGTAACCATCGGCACTTTCTCGAACGATCTCGGAATCTCTATTGCGACCCAAATCCGGAAAGCTCTTTCCGAGCCCCACGATACTGACTGCATAGCGGTCACGGCAAATTCCGTGCCCGAAAACAATCGTCTCGGAGGTCTACGGGAGATGTTTCGTATCTCGGGACGCAAAAAGTAGTGCAACACGAGGACTTCCCGGGGGGTCACCCATCCTAGTACTACTCTCGCCCAAGCAGGCTTAACTTCGGAGTTCTGATGGGATCCGGTGATTTAGTGCTGGTATGATCGCACCGGTTTCGGGTGCTACGTCCCTCGCCTATGTGCACGTCGCGGCCGGCGCATCAACGTCCGGAGCCTCTGGCCCGTCACGAAACCGCCGGCGCTTTCTCGAACGATCACGAAATCCCTATTGGAATCTCTCTCCGAGCCCTAGCCCAACGACCGCGTATCGGTCACGGCAAGCTCGCGCCGAAACCATCGGCACTTTCTCGAACGATCTCGGAATCGCTATTGCGACCCCAATCCGGAAAGCTCTTTCCGAGCCCCACGATACTGACTGCGTAGCGGTCATGGCAAATTCCGTGCCCGAAAACAATCATCTCGGAGGTCTACGGGAGATGTTTCGTATCTCGGGACGCAAAAAGTAGTGCAACACGAGGACTTCCCGGGGGGTCACCCATCCTAGTACTACTCTCGCCCAAGCACGCTTAACTTCGGAGTTCTAATAGGATCCGGTGATTTAGTGCTGGTATGATCGCACCGGTTTCGGGTGCCTCGTCCCTCGCCTATGTGCACGTCGCGGCCGGCGCATCAACGTCCGGAGCCTCTGGCCCGTCACGAAACCGCCGACGCTTTCTCGAACGATCACGAAATCCCTATTGGAATCTCTCTCCGAGCCCTAGCCCAACGACCGCGTATCGGTCACGGCAAGCTCGCGCCGAAACCATCGGCACTTTCTCGAACGATCTCGGAATCGCTATTGCGACCCCAATCCAGAAAGCTCTTTCCGAGCCCCACGATGCTGACTGCGTAGCGGTCACGGCAAATTTCGTGCCCGAAAACAATCATCTCAGAGGTCGACGGGAGATGTTTCGTATCTCGGGAAGCAAAAAGTAGTGCAACACGAGGACTTCCCGGGGGGTCACCCATCCTAGTACTACTCTCGCCCAAGCACGCTTAACTTCGGAGTTCTGATGGGATCCGGTGGTTTAGTGCTGGTATGATCGCACCGGTTTCGGGTGCTTCGTCCCTCGCCTATGTGCACGTCGCGGCCGGCGCATCAACGTCCGGAGCCTCTTGCCCGTCACGAAACCGCCGGCGCTTTCTCGAACGATCACGAAATCCCTATTGGAATCTCTCTCCGAACCCTAGCCCAACGACCGCGTATCGGTCACGGCAAGCTCGCGCCGTAACCATCGGCACTTTCTCGAACGATCTCGGAATCTCTATTGCGACCCAAATCCGGAAAGCTCTTTCCGAGCCCCACGATACTGACTGCATAGCGGTCACGGCAAATTCCGTGCCCGAAAACAATCGTCTCGGAGGTCTACGGGAGATGTTTCGTATCTCGGGACGCAAAAAGTAGTGCAACACGAGGACTTCCCGGGGGGTCACCCATCCTAGTACTACTCTCGCCCAAGCAGGCTTAACTTCGGAGTTCTGATGGGATCCGGTTACTTAGTGCTGGTATGATCGCACCGGTTTCGGGTGCTACGTCCCTCGCCTATGTGCACGTCGCGGCCGGCGCATCAACGTCCGGAGCCTCTGGCCCGTCACGAAACCGCCGACGCTTTCTCGAACGATCACGAAATCCCTATTGGAATCTCTCTCCGAGCCCTAGCCCAACGACCGCGTATCGGTCACGGCAAGCTCGCGCCGAAACCATCGGCACTTTCTCGAACGATCTCGGAATCGCTATTGCGACCCCAATCCGGAAAGCTCTTTCCGAGCCCCACGATACTGACTGCGTAGCGGTCATGGCAAATTCCGTGCCCGAAAACAATCATCTCGGAGGTCTACGGGAGATGTTTCGTATCTCGGGACGCAAAAAGTAGTGCAACACGAGGACTTCCCGGGGGGTCACCCATCCTAGTACTACTCTCGCCCAAGCACGCTTAACTTCGGAGTTCTAATAGGATCCGGTGATTTAGTGCTGGTATGATCGCACCGGTTTCGGGTGCCTCGTCCCTCGCCTATGTGCACGTCGCGGCCGGCGCATCAACGTCCGGAGCCTCTGGCCCGTCACGAAACCGCCGACGCTTTCTCGAACGATCACGAAATCCCTATTGGAATCTCTCTCCGAGCCCTAGCCCAACGACCGCGTATCGGTCACGGCAAGCTCGCGCCGAAACCATCGGCACTTTCTCGAACGATCTCGGAATCGCTATTGCGACCCCAATCCGGAAAGCTCTTTCCGAGCCCCACGATACTGACTGCGTAGCGGTCATGGCAAATTCCGTGCCCGAAAACAATCATCTCGGAGGTCTACGGGAGATGTTTCGTATCTCGGGACGCAAAAAGTAGTGCAACACGAGGACTTCCCGGGGGGTCACCCATCCTAGTACTACTCTCGCCCAAGCACGCTTAACTTCGGAGTTCTAATAGGATCCGGTGATTTAGTGCTGGTATGATCGCACCGGTTTCGGGTGCCTCGTCCCTCGCCTATGTGCACGTCGCGGCCGGCGCATCAACGTCCGGAGCCTCTGGCCCGTCACGAAACCGCCGACGCTTTCTCGAACGATCACGAAATCCCTATTGGAATCTCTCTCCGAGCCCTAGCCCAACGACCGCGTATCGGTCACGGCAAGCTCGCGCCGAAACCATCGGCACTTTCTCGAACGATCTCGGAATCGCTATTGCGACCCCAATCCAGAAAGCTCTTTCCGAACCCCACGATACTGACTGCGTAGCGGTCACGGCAAATTTCGTGCCCGAAAACAATCATCTCAGAGGTCGACGGGAGATGTTTCGTATCTAGGGAAGCAAAAAGTAGTGCAACACGAGGACTTCCCGGGGGGTCACCCATCCTAGTACTACTCTCGCCCAAGCACGCTTAACTTCGGAGTTCTGATGGGATCCGGTGGTTTAGTGCTGGTATGATCGCACCGGTTTCGGGTGCTTCGTCCCTCGCCTATGTGCACGTCGCGGCCGGCGCATCAACGTCCGGAGCCTCTTGCCCGTCACGAAACCGCCGGCGCTTTCTCGAACGATCACGAAATCCCTATTGGAATCTCTCTCCGAACCCTAGCCCAACGACCGCGTATCGGTCACGGCAAGCTCGCGCCGTAACCATCGGCACTTTCTCGAACGATCTCGGAATCTCTATTGCGACCCAAATCCGGAAAGCTCTTTCCGAGCCCCACGATACTGACTGCATAGCGGTCACGGCAAATTCCGTGCCCGAAAACAATCGTCTCGGAGGTCTACGGGAGATGTTTCGTATCTCGGGACGCAAAAAGTAGTGCAACACGAGGACTTCCCGGGGGGTCACCCATCCTAGTACTACTCTCGCCCAAGCAGGCTTAACTTCGGAGTTCTGATGGGATCCGGTTATTTAGTGCTGGTATGATCGCACCGGTTTCGGGTGCTACGTCCCTCGCCTATGTGCACGTCGCGGCCGGCGCATCAACGTCCGGAGCCTCTGGCCCGTCACGAAACCGCCGACGCTTTCTCGAACGATCACGAAATCCCTATTGGAATCTCTCTCCGAGCCCTAGCCCAACGACCGCGTATCGGTCACGGCAAGCTCGCGCCGAAACCATCGGCACTTTCTCGAACGATCTCGGAATCGCTATTGCGACCCCAATCCGGAAAGCTCTTTCCGAGCCCCACGATACTGACTGCGTAGCGGTCATGGCAAATTCCGTGCCCGAAAACAATCATCTCGGAGGTCTACGGGAGATGTTTCGTATCTCGGGACGCAAAAAGTAGTGCAACACGAGGACTTCCCGGGGGGTCACCCATCCTAGTACTACTCTCGCCCAAGCACGCTTAACTTCGGAGTTCTAATAGGATCCGGTGATTTAGTGCTGGTATGATCGCACCGGTTTCGGGTGCCTCGTCCCTCGCCTATGTGCACGTCGCGGCCGGCGCATCAACGTCCGGAGCCTCTTGCCCGTCACGAAACCGCCGGCGCTTTCTCGAACGATCACGAAATCCCTATTGGAATCTCTCTCCGAGCCCTAGCCCAACGACCGCGTATCGGTCACGGCAAGCTCGCGCCGAAACCATCGGCACTTTCTCGAACGATCTCGGAATCGCTATTGCGACCCCAATCCAGAAAGCTCTTTCCGAGCCCCACGATACTGACTGCGTAGCGGTCACGGCAAATTTCGTGCCCGAAAACAATCATCTCAGAGGTCGACGGGAGATGTTTCGTATCTCGGGAAGCAAAAAGTAGTGCAACACGAGGACTTCCCGGGGGGTCACCCATCCTAGTACTACTCTCGCCCAAGCACGCTTAACTTCGGAGTTCTGATGGGATCCGGTGGTTTAGTTCTGGTATGATCGCACCGGTTTCGGGTGCTTCGTCCCTCGCCTATGTGCACGTCGCGGCCGGCGCATCAACGTCCGGAGCCTCTTGCCCGTCACGAAACCGCCGGCGCTTTCTCGAACGATCACGAAATCCCTATTGGAATCTCTCTCCGAACCCTAGCCCAACGACCGCGTATCGGTCACGGCAAGCTCGCGCCGTAACCATCGGCACTTTCTCGAACGATCTCGGAATCTCTATTGCGACCCAAATCCGGAAAGCTCTTTCCGAGCCCCACGATACTGACTGCATAGCGGTCACGGCAAATTCCGTGCCCGAAAACAATCGTCTCGGAGGTCTACGGGAGATGTTTCGTATCTCGGGACGCAAAAAGTAGTGCAACACGAGGACTTCCCGGGGGGTCACCCATCCTAGTACTACTCTCGCCCAAGCAGGCTTAACTTCGGAGTTCTGATGGGATCCGGTGATTTAGTGCTGGTATGATCGCACCGGTTTCGGGTGCTACGTCCCTCGCCTATGTGCACGTCGCGGCCGGCGCATCAACGTCCGGAGCCTCTGGCCCGTCACGAAACCGCCGGCGCTTTCTCGAACGATCACGAAATCCCTATTGGAATCTCTCTCCGAGCCCTAGCCCAACGACCGCGTATCGGTCACGGCAAGCTCGCGCCGAAACCATCGGCACTTTCTCGAACGATCTCGGAATCGCTATTGCGACCCCAATCCGGAAAGCTCTTTCCGAGCCCCACGATACTGACTGCGTAGCGGTCACGGCAAATTTCGTGCCCGAAAACAATCATCTCAGAGGTCGACGGGAGATGTTTCGTATCTCGGGAAGCAAAAAGTAGTGCAACACGAGGACTTCCCGGGGGGTCACCCATCCTAGTACTACTCTCGCCCAAGCACGCTTAACTTCGGAGTTCTGATGGGATCCGGTGGTTTAGTGCTGGTATGATCGCACCGGTTTCGGGTGCTTCGTCCCTCGCCTATGTGCACGTCGCGGCCGGCGCATCAACGTCCGGAGCCTCTTGCCCGTCACGAAACCGCCGGCGCTTTCTCGAACGATCACGAAATCCCTATTGGAATCTCTCTCCGATCCCTAGCCCAACGACCGCGTATCGGTCACGGCAAGCTCGCGCCGAAACCATCGGCACTTTCTCGAACGATCTCGGAATCGCTATTGCGACCCCAATCCAGAAAGCTCTTTCCAAGCCCCACGACACTGACTGCGTTGCGGTCACGGCAAATTCCGTGCCCGAAAACAATCATCTCGGAGGTCTACGGGAGATGTTTCGTATCTCGGGACGCAAAAAGTAGTGCAACACGAGGACTTCCCGGGAGGTCACCCATCCTAGTACTACTCTCGCCCAAGCACGCTTAACTTCGGAGTTCTAATAGGATCCGGTGATTTAGTGCTGGTATGATCGCACCGGTTTCGGGTGCTTCGTCCCTCGCCTATGTGCACGTCGCGGCCGGCGCATCAACGTCCGGAGCCTCTGGCCCGTCACGAAACCGCCGACGCTTTCTCGAACGATCACGAAATCCCTATTGGAATCTCTCTCCGAGCCCTAGCCCAACGACCGCGTATCGGTCACGGCAAGCTCGCGCCGAAACCATCGGCACTTTCTCGAACGATCTCGGAATCGCTATTGCGACCCCAATCCAGAAAGCTCTTTCCGAACCCCACGATACTGACTGCGTAGCGGTCACGGCAAATTTCGTGCCCGAAAACAATCATCTCAGAGGTCGACGGGAGATGTTTCGTATCTCGGGAAGCAAAAAGTAGTGCAACACGAGGACTTCCCGGGGGGTCACCCATCCTAGTACTACTCTCGCCCAAGCACGCTTAACTTCGGAGTTCTGATGGGATCCGGTGGTTTAGTGCTGGTATGATCGCACCGGTTTCGGGTGCTTCGTCCCTCGCCTATGTGCACGTCGCGGCCGGCGCATCAACGTCCGGAGCCTCTTGCCCGTCACGAAACCGCCGGCGCTTTCTCGAACGATCACGAAATCCCTATTGGAATCTCTCTCCGAACCCTAGCCCAACGACCGCGTATCGGTCACGGCAAGCTCGCGCCGTAACCATCGGGACTTTCTCGAACGATCTCGGAATCTCTATTGCGACCCAAATCCGGAAAGCTCTTTCCGAGCCCCACGATACTGACTGCATAGCGGTCACGGCAAATTCCGTGCCCGAAAACAATCGTCTCGGAGGTCTACGGGAGATGTTTCGTATCTCGGGACGCAAAAAGTAGTGCAACACGAGGACTTCCCGGGGGGTCACCCATCCTAGTACTACTCTCGCCCAAGCAGGCTTAACTTCGGAGTTCTGATGGGATCCGGTGATTTAGTGCTGGTATGATCGCACCGGTTTCGGGTGCTACGTCCCTCGCCTATGTGCACGTCGCGGCCGGCGCATCAACGTCCGGAGCCTCTGGCCCGTCACGAAACCGCCGGCGCTTTCTCGAACGATCACGAAATCCCTATTGGAATCTCTCTCCGAGCCCTAGCCCAACGACCGCGTATCGGTCACGGCAAGCTCGAGCCGAAACCATCGGCACTTTCTCGAAGGATCTCGGAATCGCTATTGCGACCCCAATCCGGAAAGCTCTTTCCGAGCCCCACGATACTGACTGCGTAGCGGTCATGGCAAATTCCGTGCCCGAAAACAATCATCTCGGAGGTCTACGGGAGATGTTTCGTATCTCGGGACGCAAAAAGTAGTGCAACACGAGGACTTCCCGGGGGGTCACCCATCCTAGTACTACTCTCGCCCAAGCACGCTTAACTTCGGAGTTCTGATGGGATCCGGTGGTTTAGTGCTGGTATGATCGCACCGGTTTCGGGTGCTACGTCCCTCGCCTATGTGCACGTCGCGGCCGGCGCATCAACGTCCGGAGCCTCTGGCCCGTCACGAAACCGCCGACGCTTTCTCGAACGATCACGAAATCCCTATTGGAATCTCTCTCCGAGCCCTAGCCCAACGACCGCGTATCGGTCACGGCAAGCTCGCGCCGAAACCATCGGCACTTTCTCGAACGATCTCGGAATCGCTATTGCGACCCCAATCCAGAAAGCTCTTTCCGAGCCCCACGACACTGACTGCGTAGCGGTCACGGCAAATTCCGTGCCCGAAAACAATCATCTCGGAGGTCTACGGGAGATGTTTCGTATCTCGGGACGCAAAAAGTAGTGCAACACGAGGACTTCCCGGGAGGTCACCCATCCTAGTACTACTCTCGCCCAAGCACGCTTAACTTCGGAGTTCTAATAGGATCCGGTGATTTAGTGCTGGTATGATCGCACCGGTTTCGGGTGCTTCGTCCCTCGCCTATGTGCACGTCGCGGCCGGCGCATCAACGTCCGGAGCCTCTGGCCTGTCACGAAACCGCCGACGCTTTCTCGAACGATCACGAAATCCCTATTGGAATCTCTCTCCGAGCCATAGCCCAACGACCGCGTATCGGTCACGGCAAGCTCGCGCCTAAACCATCGGCACTTTCGCGAACGATCTCGGAATCGCTATTGCGACCCCAATCCAGAAAGCTCTTTCCGAGCCCCACGACACTGACTGCGTAGCGGTCACGGCAAATTCCGTGCCCGAAAACAATCATCTCGGAGGTCTACGGGAGATGTTTCGTATCTCGGGACGCAAAAAGTAGTGCAACACGAGGACTTCCCGGGAGGTCACCCATCCTAGTACTACTCTCGCCCAAGCACGCTTAACTTCGGAGTTCTAATAGGATCCGGTGATTTAGTGCTGGTATGATCGCACCGGTTTCGGGTGCTTCGTCCCTCGCCTATGTGCACGTCGCGGCCGGCGCATCAACGTCCGGAGCCTCTGGCCCGTCACGAAACCGCCGACGCTTTCTCGAACGATCACGAAATCCCTATTGGAATCTCTCTCCGAGCCCTAGCCCAACGACCGCGTATCGGTCACGGCAAGCTCGCGCCGAAACCATCGGCACTTTCTCGAACGATCTCGGAATCGCTATTGCGACCCCAATCCAGAAAGCTCTTTCCGAGCCCCACGACACTGACTGCGTAGCGGTCACGGCAAATTCCGTGCCCGAAAACAATCATCTCGGAGGTCTACGGGAGATGTTTCGTATCTCGGGACGCAAAAAGTAGTGCAACACGAGGACTTCCCGGGAGGTCACCCATCCTAGTACTACTCTCGCCCAAGCACGCTTAACTTCGGAGTTCTAATAGGATCCGGTGATTTAGTGCTGGTATGATCGCACCGGTTTCGGGTGCTTCGTCCCTCGCCTATGTGCACGTCGCGGCCGGCGCATCAACGTCCGGAGCCTCTGGCCCGTCACGAAACCGCCGACGCTTTCTCGAACGATCACGAAATCCCTATTGGAATCTCTCTCCGAGCCCTAGCCCAACGACCGCGTATCGGTCACGGCAAGCTCGCGCCGAAACCATCGGCACTTTCTCGAACGATCTCGGAATCGCTATTGCGACCCCAATCCAGAAAGCTCTTTCCGAACCCCACGATACTGACTGCGTAGCGGTCACGGCAAATTTCGTGCCCGAAAACAATCATCTCAGAGGTCGACGGGAGATGTTTCGTATCTCGGGAAGCAAAAAGTAGTGCAACACGAGGACTTCCCGGGGGGTCACCCATCCTAGTACTACTCTCGCCCAAGCACGCTTAACTTCGGAGTTCTGATGGGATCCGGTGGTTTAGTGCTGGTATGATCGCACCGGTTTCGGGTGCTTCGTCCCTCGCCTATGTGCACGTCGCGGCCGGCGCATCAACGTCCGGAGCCTCTTGCCCGTCACGAAACCGCCGGCGCTTTCTCGAACGATCACGAAATCCCTATTGGAATCTCTCTCCGAACCCTAGCCCAACGACCGCGTATCGGTCACGGCAAGCTCGCGCCGTAACCATCGGGACTTTCTCGAACGATCTCGGAATCTCTATTGCGACCCAAATCCGGAAAGCTCTTTCCGAGCCCCACGATACTGACTGCATAGCGGTCACGGCAAATTCCGTGCCCGAAAACAATCGTCTCGGAGGTCTACGGGAGATGTTTCGTATCTCGGGACGCAAAAAGTAGTGCAACACGAGGACTTCCCGGGGGGTCACCCATCCTAGTACTACTCTCGCCCAAGCAGGCTTAACTTCGGAGTTCTGATGGGATCCGGTGATTTAGTGCTGGTATGATCGCACCGGTTTCGGGTGCTACGTCCCTCGCCTATGTGCACGTCGCGGCCGGCGCATCAACGTCCGGAGCCTCTGGCCCGTCACGAAACCGCCGGCGCTTTCTCGAACGATCACGAAATCCCTATTGGAATCTCTCTCCGAGCCCTAGCCCAACGACCGCGTATCGGTCACGGCAAGCTCGCGCCGAAACCATCGGCACTTTCTCGAACGATCTCGGAATCGCTATTGCGACCCCAATCCGGAAAGCTCTTTCCGAGCCCCACGATACTGACTGCGTAGCGGTCATGGCAAATTCCGTGCCCGAAAACAATCATCTCGGAGGTCTACGGGAGATGTTTCGTATCTCGGGACGCAAAAAGTAGTGCAACACGAGGACTTCCCGGGGGGTCACCCATCCTAGTACTACTCTCGCCCAAGCACGCTTAACTTCGGAGTTCTAATAGGATCCGGTGATTTAGTGCTGGTATGATCGCACCGGTTTCGGGTGCTTCGTCCCTCGCCTATGTGCACGTCGCGGCCGGCGCATCAACGTCCGGAGCCTCTGGCCCGTCACGAAACCGCCGACGCTTTCTCGAACGATCACGAAATCCCTATTGGAATCTCTCTCCGAGCCCTAGCCCAACGACCGCGTATCGGTCACGGCAAGCTCGCGCCGAAACCATCGGCACTTTCTCGAACGATCTCGGAATCGCTATTGCGACCCCAATCCAGAAAGCTCTTTCCGAGACCCACGATACTGACTGCGTAGCGGTCACGGCAAATTTCGTGCCCGAAAACAATCATCTCAGAGGTCGACGGGAGATGTTTCGTATCTCGGGAAGCAAAAAGTAGTGCAACACGAGGACTTCCCGGGGGGTCACCCATCCTAGTACTACTCTCGCCCAAGCACGCTTAACTTCGGAGTTCTGATGGGATCCGGTGGTTTAGTGCTGGTATGATCGCACCGGTTTCGGGTGCTACGTCCCTCGCCTATGTGCACGTCGCGGCCGGCGCATCAACGTCCGGAGCCTCTGGCCCGTCACGAAACCGCCGGCGCTTTCTCGAACGATCACGAAATCCCTATTGGAATCTCTCTCCGAGCCCTAGCCCAACGACCGCGTATCGGTCACGGCAAGCTCGCGCCGAAACCATCGGCACTTTCTCGAACGATCTCGGAATCGCTATTGCGACCCCAATCCGGAAAGCTCTTTCCGAGCCCCACGATACTGACTGCGTAGCGATCATGGCAAATTCCGTGCCCGAAAACAATCATCTCGGAGGTCTACGGGAGATGTTTCGTATCTCGGGACGCAAAAAGTAGTGCAACACGAGGACTTCCCGGGGGGTCACCCATCCTAGTACTACTCTCGCCCAAGCACGCTTAACTTCGGAGTTCTAATAGGATCCGGTGATTTAGTGCTGGTTTGATCGCACCGGTTTCGGGTGCTACGTCCCTCGCCTATGTGCACGTCGCGGCCGGCGCATCAACGTCCGGAGCCTCTGGCCCGTCACGAAACCGCCGGCGCTTTCTCGAACGATCACGAAATCCCTATTGGAATCTCTCTCCGAGCCCTAGCCCAACGACAGCGTATCGGTCACGGCAAGCTCGCGCCGAAACCATCGGCACTTTCTCGAACGATCTCGGAATCGCTATTGCGACCCCAATCCGGAAAGCTCTTTCCGAGCCCCACGATACTGACTGCGTAGCGGTCACGGCAAATTTCGTGCCCGAAAACAATCATCTCAGAGGTCGACGGGAGATGTTTCGTATCTCGGGAAGCAAAAAGTAGTGCAACACGAGGACTTCCCGGGGGGTCACCCATCCTAGTACTACTCTCGCCCAAGCACGCTTAACTTCGGAGTTCTGATGGGATCCGGTGGTTTAGTGCTGGTATGATCGCACCGGTTTCGGGTGCTTCGTCCCTCGCCTATGTGCACGTCGCGGCCGGCGCATCAACGTCCGGAGCCTCTTGCCCGTCACGAAACCGCCGGCGCTTTCTCGAACGATCACGAAATCCCTATTGGAATCTCTCCCCGAACCCTAGCCCAACGACCGCGTATCGGTCACGGCAAGCTCGCGCCGTAACCATCGGCACTTTCTCGAACGATCTCGGAATCTCTATTGCGACCCAAATCCGGAAAGCTCTTTCCGAGCCCCACGATACTGACTGCATAGCGGTCACGGCAAATTCCGTGCCCGAAAACAATCGTCTCGGAGGTCTACGGGAGATGTTTCGTATCTCGGGACGCAAAAAGTAGTGCAAAACGAGGACTTCCCGGGGGGTCACCCAACCTAGTACTACTCTCGCCCAAGCAGGCTTAACTTCGGAGTTCTGATGGGATCCGGTGATTTTGTGCTGGTATGATCGCACCGGTTTCGGGTGCTACGTCCCTCGCCTATGTGCACGTCGCGGCCGGCGCATCAACGTCCGGAGCCTCTGGCCCGTCACGAAACCGCCGGCGCTTTCTCGAACGATCACGAAATCCCTATTGGAATCTCTCTCCGAGCCCTAGCCCAACGACCGCGTATCGGTCACGGCAAGCTCGCGCCGAAACCATCGGCACTTTCTCGAACGATCTCGGAATCGCTATTGCGACCCCAATCCGGAAAGCTCTTTCCGAGCCCCACGATACTGACTGCGTAGCGGTCACGGCAAATTTCGTGCCCGAAAACAATCATCTCAGAGGTCGACGGGAGATGTTTCGTATCTCGGGAAGCAAAAAGTAGTGCAACACGAGGACTTCCCGGGGGGTCACCCATCCTAGTACTACTCTCGCCCAAGCACGCTTAACTTCGGAGTTCTGATGGGATCCGGTGGTTTAGTGCTGGTATGATCGCACCGGTTTCGGGTGCTTCGTCCCTCGCCTATGTGCACGTCGCGGCCGGCGCATCAACGTCCGGAGCCTCTTGCCCGTCACGAAACCGCCGGCGCTTTCTCGAACGATCACGAAATCCCTATTGGAATCTCTCTCCGAGCCCTAGCCCAACGACCGCGTATCGGTCACGGCAAGCTCGCGCCGAAACCATCGGCACTTTCTCGAACGATCTCGGAATCGCTATTGCGACCCCAATCCAGAAAGCTCTTTCCGAGCCCCACGACACGGACTGCGTAGCGGTCACGGCAAATTCCGTGTCCGAAAACAATCATCTCGGAGGTCTACGGGAGATGTTTCGTATCTCGGGACGCAAAAAGTAGTGCAACACGAGGACTTCCCGGGAGGTCACCCATCCTAGTACTACTCTCGCCCAAGCACGCTTAACTTCGGAGTTCTAATAGGATCCGGTGATTTAGTGCTGGTATGATCGCACCGGTTTCGGGTGCTTCGTCCCTCGCCTATGTGCACGTCGCGGCCGGCGCATCAACGTCCGGAGCCTCTGGCCCGTCACGAAACCGCCGACGCTTTCTCGAACGATCACGAAATCCCTTTTGGAATCTCTCTCCGAGCCCTAGCCCAACGACCGCGTATCGGTCACGGCAAGCTCGCGCCGAAACCATCGGCACTTTCTCGAACGATCTCGGAATCGCTATTGCGACCCCAATCCAGAAAGCTCTTTCCGAGCCCCACGATACTGACTGCGTAGCGGTCACGGCAAATTTCGTGCCCGAAAACAATCATCTCAGAGGTCGACGGGAGATGTTTCGTATCTCGGGAAGCAAAAAGTAGTGCAACACGAGGACTTCCCGGGGGGTCACCCATCCTAGTACTACTCTCGCCCAAGCACGCTTAACTTCGGAGTTCTGATGGGATCCGGTGGTTTAGTGCTGGTATGATCGCACCGGTTTCGGGTGCTTCGTCCCTCGCCTATGTGCACGTCGCGGCCGGCGCATCAACGTCCGGAGCCTCTTGCCCGTCACGAAACCGCCGGCGCTTTCTCGAACGATCACGAAATCCCTATTGGAATCTCTCTCCGAACCCTAGCCCAACGACCGCGTATCGGTCACGGCAAGCTCGCGCCGTAACCATCGGCACTTTCTCGAACGATCTCGGAATCTCTATTGCGACCCAAATCCGGAAAGCTCTTTCCGAGCCCCACGATACTGACTGCATAGCGGTCACGGCAAATTCCGTGCCCGAAAACAATCGTCTCGGAGGTCTACGGGAGATGTTTTGTATCTCGGGACGCAAAAAGTAGTGCAACACGAGGACTTCCCGGGGGGTCACCCATCCTAGTACTACTCTCGCCCAAGCAGGCTTAACTTCGGAGTTCTGATGGGATCCGGTGATTTAGTGCTGGTATGATCGCACCGGTTTCGGGTGCTACGTCCCTCGCCTATGTGCACGTCGCGGCCGGCGCATCAACGTCCGGAGCCTCTGGCCCGTCACGAAACCGCCGGCGCTTTCTCGAACGATCACGAAATCCCTATTGGAATCTCTCTCCGAGCCCTAGCCCAACGACCGCGTATCGGTCACGGCAAGCTCGCGCCGAAACCATCGGCACTTTCTCGAACGATCTCGGAATCGCTATTGCGACCCCAATCCGGAAAGCTCTTTCCGAGCCCCACGATACTGACTGCGTAGCGGTCATGGCAAATTCCGTGCCCGAAAACAATCATCTCGGAGGTCTACGGGAGATGTTTCGTATCTCGGGACGCAAAAAGTAGTGCAACACGAGGACTTCCCGGGGGGTCACCCATCCTAGTACTACTCTCGCCCAAGCACACTTAACTTCGGAGTTCTAATAGGATCCGGTGATTTAGTGCTGGTATGATCGCACCGGTTTCGGGTGCCTCGTCCCTCGCCTATGTGCACGTCGCGGCCGGCGCATCAACGTCCGGAGCCTCTTGCCCGTCACGAAACCGCCGGCGCTTTCTCGAACGATCACGAAATCCCTATTGGAATCTCTCTCCGAGCCCTAGCCCAACGACCGCGTATCGGTCACGGCAAGCTCGCGCCGAAACCATCGGCACTTTCTCGAACGATCTCGGAATCGTTATTGCGACCCCAATCCAGAAAGCTCTTTCCGAGCCCCACGATACTGATTGCGTAGCGGTCACGGCAAATTTCGTGCCCGAAAACAATCATCTCAGAGGTCGACGGGAGATGTTTCGTATCTCGGGAAGCAAAAAGTAGTGCAACACGAGGACTTCCCGGGGGGTCACCCATCCTAGTACTACTCTCGCCCAAGCACGCTTAACTTCGGAGTTCTGATGGGATCCGGTGGTTTAGTGCTGGTATGATCGCACCGGTTTCGGGTGCTTCGTCCCTCGCCTATGTGCACGTCGCGGCCGGCGCATCAACGTCCGGAGCCTCTTGCCCGTCACGAAACCGCCGGCGCTTTCTCGAACGATCACGAAATCCCTATTGGAATCTCTCTCCGAGCCCTAGCCCAACGACCGCGTATCGGTCACGGCAAGCTCGCGCCGAAACCATCGGCACTTTCTCGAACGATCTCGGAATCACTATTGCGACCCCAATCCGGAAAGCGTATCGGTCACGGCAAGCTCGCGCCGAAACCATCGGCACTTTCTCGAACGATCTCGGAATCACTATTGCGACCCCAATCCGGAAAGCTCTTTCCGAGCCCCACGATACTGACTGCGTAGCGGTCACGGCAAATTTCGTGCCCGAAAACAATCATCTCGGAGGTCGACGGGAGATGTTTCGTATCTCGGGAAGCAAAAAGTAGTGCAACACGAGGACTTCCCGGGGGGTCACCCATCCTAGTACTACTCTCGCCCAAGCACGCTTAACTTCGGAGTTCTGATGGGATCCGGTGGTTTAGTGCTGGTATGATCGCACCGGTTTCGGGTGCTTCGTCCCTCGCCTATGTGCACGTCGCGGCCGGCGCATCAACGTCCGGAGCCTCTGGCCCGTCACGAAACCGCCGGCGCTTTCTCGAACGATCACGAAATCCCTATTGGAAGCTCTCTCCGTGCCCTAGCCCAACGACCGCGTATCGGTCACGGCAAGCTCGCGCCGAAACCATCGGCACTTTCTCGAACGATCTCGGAATCACTATTGCGACCCCAATCCGGAAAGCTCTTTCCGAGCCCCACGATACTGACTGTGTAGCGGTCATGGCAAATTCCGTGCCCGAAAACAATCGTCTCGGAGGTCTACGGGATATGTTTCGTATCTCGGGACGCAAAAAGAAGTGCAACACGAGGACTTCCCGGGAGGTCACCCATCCTAGTACTACTCTCGCCCAAGCACGCTTAACTTCGGAGTTCTGAAGGGATCCGGTGGTTTAGTGCTTGTATGCTCGCACCGGTTTCGGGAGCTTCGTCCCTCGCCTATGTGCACGTCGCGGCCGGCGCATCAACGTCCGGAGCCTCTTGCCCGTCACGAAACCGCCGGCGCTTTCTCAAACGATCTTGAAATCCCTATTGGAAGCTCTCTCCGAGCCCTAGCCCAACGACCGCGTATCGGTCACGGCAAGCTCGCGCCGAAACCATCGGCACTTTCTCGAACGATCTCGGAATCGCTATTGCGACCCCAATCCGGAATGCTCTTTCGGAGCCCCACGATACTGACTGTGTAGCGGTCACGGCAAATTCCGTGCCCGAAAACAATCATCTCGGAGGTCTACGGGAGATGTTTCGTATCTCGGGACGCAAAAAGTAGTGCAACACGAGGACTTCCCGGGGGGTCACCCATCCTAGTACTACTCTCGCCCAAGCACGCTTAACTTCGGAGTTCTGATGGGATCCGGTGGTTTAGTGCTGGTATGATCGCACCGGTTTCGGGTGCTTCGTACCTCGCCTATGTGCACGTCGCGGCCGGCGCATCAACGTCCGGAGCCTCTGGCCCGTCACGAAACCGCTGGCGCTTTCTCGAACGATCACGAAATCCCTATTGGAAGCTCTCTCCGAGCCCTAGCCCAACGACCGCGTATCGGTCACGACAAGCTCGCGCCGAAACCATCGGCACTTTCTCGAACGATCTCGGAATCGCTATTGCGACCCCAATCCGGAAAGCTCTTTCCGAGCCCCACGATACTGACTGTGTAGCGGTCACGGCAAATTTCGTTCCCGAAAACAATCATCTCGGAGGTCTACGGGAGATGTTTCGTATCTCGGGACGCAAAAAGTAGTGCAACACGAGGACTTCCTGGTGGGTCACCCATCCTAGTACTACTCTCGCCCAAGCAGGGTTAACTTCGGAGTTCTGATGGGATCCGGTGATTTAGTGCTGGTATGATCGCACCGGTTTCGGGTGCTTCGTCCCTCGCCTATGTGCACGTCGCGGCCGGCGCATCAACGTCCGGAGCCTCTTGCCCGTCACGAAACCGCCGGCGCTTTCCCGAACGATCACGAAATCCCTATTGGAATCTCTCTCCGAGCCCTAGCCCAACGACCGCGTATCGGTCACGGCAAGTTCGCGCCGAAACCATCGGCACTTTCTCGAACGATCTCGGAATCGCTATTGCGACCCCAATCCGGAAAGCTCTTTCCGAGCCCCACGACACTGACTGCGTAGCGGTCATGGCAAATTCCGTGCCCGAAAACAATCATCTCGGAGGTCTACGGGAGATGTTTCGTATCTCGGGACGCAAAAAGTAGTGCAACACAAGGACTTCCCGGGGGGTCACCCATCCTAGTACTACTCTCGCCCAAGCACGCTTAACTTCGGAGTTCTAATAGGATCCGGTGATTTAGTGCTGGTATGATCGCACCGGTTTTGGGTGCTTCGTCCCTCGCCTATGTGCACGTCGCGGCCGGCGCATCAACGTCCGGAGCCTCTGGCCCGTCACGAAACCGCCGCCGCTTTCTCAAACGATCACGAAAGCCCTATTGGAAGCTCTCTCCGAGCCCTAGCCCAATGACCGCGTATCTGTCACGGGAAGCTCGCGCCGTAACCATCGGCACTTTCTCGAACGATCTCGGAATCTCTATTGCGACCCAAATCCGGAAAGCTCTTTCCGAGCCCCACGATACTGACTGCATAGCAGTCACGGCAAATTCCGTGCCCGAAAACAATCGTCTCGGAGGTCTACGGGAGATGTTTCGTATCTCGGGACGTAAAAAGTATTGCAACACGAGGACTTCCCGGGGGGTCACCCATCCTAGTACTACTCTCGCCCAAGCAGGCTTAACTTCGGAGTTCTGATGGGATCCGGTGATTTAGTGCTGGTATGATCGCACCGGTTTCGGGTGCTTCGTCCCTCGCCTATGTGCACGTCGCGGCCGGCGCATCAACGTCCGAAGCCTCTTGCCCGTCACGAAACCGCCGGCGCTTTCTCGAACGATCACGAAATCCCTATTGGAATCTCTCTCCGAGCCGTAGCCCAACGACCGCGTATCGGTCACGGCAAGCTCGCGCCGAAACCATTGGCACTTTCTCGAACGATCTCGGAATCCCTATTGCGACCCCAATCCGGAAAGCTCTTTCCGAGCCCCACGACACTGACTGCGTAGCGGTCATGGCAAATTCCGTGCCCGAAAACAATCATCTCGGAGGTCTACGGGAGATGTTTCGTATCTCGGGACGCAAAAAGTAGTGCAACACGAGGACTTCCCGGGGGGTCACCCATCCTAGTACTACTCTCGCCCAAGCACGCTTAACTTCGGAGTTCTAATAGGATCCGGTGATTTAGTGCTGGTATGATCGCACCGGTTTCGGGTGCTTCGTCCCTCGCCTATGTGCACGTCGCGGCCGGCGCATCAACGTCCGGAGCCTCTGGCCCGTCACGAAACCGCCGACGCTTTCTCGAACGATCACGAAATCCCTATTGGAATCTCTCTCCGAGCCCTAGCCCAACGACCGCGTATCGGTCACGGCAAGCTCGCGCCGAAACCATCGGCACTTTCTCGAACGATCTCGGAATCGCTATTGCGACCCCAATCCAGAAAGCTCTTTCCGAGACCCACGATACTGACTGCGTAGCGGTCACGGCAAATTTCGTGCCCGAAAACAATCATCTCAGAGGTCGACGGGAGATGTTTCGTATCTCGGGAAGCAAAAAGTAGTGCAACACGAGGACTTCCCGGGGGGTCACCCATCCTAGTACTACTCTCGCCCAAGCACGCTTAACTTCGGAGTTCTGATGGGATCCGGTGGTTTAGTGCTGGTATGATCGCACCGGTTTCGGGTGCTACGTCCCTCGCCTATGTGCACGTCGCGGCCGGCGCATCAACGTCCGGAGCCTCTGGCCCGTCACGAAACCGCCGGCGCTTTCTCGAACGATCACGAAATCCCTATTGGAATCTCTCTCCGAGCCCTAGCCCAACGACCGCGTATCGGTCACGGCAAGCTCGCGCCGAAACCATCGGCACTTTCTCGAACGATCTCGGAATCGCTATTGCGACCCCAATCCGGAAAGCTCTTTCCGAGCCCCACGATACTGACTGCGTAGCGGTCATGGCAAATTCCGTGCCCGAAAACAATCATCTCGGAGGTCTACGGGAGATGTTTCGTATCTCGGGACGCAAAAAGTAGTGCAACACGAGGACTTCCCGGGGGGTCACCCATCCTAGTACTACTCTCGCCCAAGCACGCTTAACTTCGGAGTTCTAATAGGATCCGGTGATTTAGTGCTGGTTTGATCGCACCGGTTTCGGGTGCTACGTCCCTCGCCTATGTGCACGTCGCGGCCGGCGCATCAACGTCCGGAGCCTCTGGCCCGTCACGAAACCGCCGGCGCTTTCTCGAACGATCACGAAATCCCTATTGGAATCTCTCTCCGAGCCCTAGCCCAACGACAGCGTATCGGTCACGGCAAGCTCGCGCCGAAACCATCGGCACTTTCTCGAACGATCTCGGAATCGCTATTGCGACCCCAATCCGGAAAGCTCTTTCCGAGCCCCACGATACTGACTGCGTAGCGGTCACGGCAAATTTCGTGCCCGAAAACAATCATCTCAGAGGTCGACGGGAGATGTTTCGTATCTCGGGAAGCAAAAAGTAGTGCAACACGAGGACTTCCCGGGGGGTCACCCATCCTAGTACTACTCTCGCCCAAGCACGCTTAACTTCGGAGTTCTGATGGGATCCGGTGGTTTAGTGCTGGTATGATCGCACCGGTTTCGGGTGCTTCGTCCCTCGCCTATGTGCACGTCGCGGCCGGCGCATCAACGTCCGGAGCCTCTTGCCCGTCACGAAACCGCCGGCGCTTTCTCGAACGATCACGAAATCCCTATTGGAATCTCTCCCCGAACACTAGCCCAACGACCGCGTATCGGTCACGGCAAGCTCGCGCCGTAACCATCGGCACTTTCTCGAACGATCTCGGAATCTCTATTGCGACCCAAATCCGGAAAGCTCTTTCCGAGCCCCACGATACTGACTGCATAGCGGTCACGGCAAATTCCGTGCCCGAAAACAATCGTCTCGGAGGTCTACGGGAGATGTTTCGTATCTCGGGACGCAAAAAGTAGTGCAACACGAGGACTTCCCGGGGGGTCACCCAACCTAGTACTACTCTCGCCCAAGCAGGCTTAACTTCGGAGTTCTGATGGGATCCGGTGATTTAGTGCTGGTATGATCGCACCGGTTTCGGGTGCTACGTCCCTCGCCTATGTGCACGTCGCGGCCGGCGCATCAACGTCCGGAGCCTCTGGCCCGTCACGAAACCGCCGGCGCTTTCTCGAACGATCACGAAATCCCTATTGGAATCTCTCTCCGAGCCCTAGCCCAACGACCGCGTATCGGTCACGGCAAGCTCGCGCCGAAACCATCGGCACTTTCTCGAACGATCTCGGAATCGCTATTGCGACCCCAATCCGGAAAGCTCTTTCCGAGCCCCACGATACTGACTGCGTAGCGGTCACGGCAAATTTCGTGCCCGAAAACAATCATCTCAGAGGTCGACGGGAGATGTTTCGTATCTCGGGAAGCAAAAAGTAGTGCAACACGAGGACTTCCCGGGGGGTCACCCATCCTAGTACTACTCTCGCCCAAGCACGCTTAACTTCGGAGTTCTGATGGGATCCGGTGGTTTAGTGCTGGTATGATCGCACCGGTTTCGGGTGCTTCGTCCCTCGCCTATGTGCACGTCGCGGCCGGCGCATCAACGTCCGGAGCCTCTTGCCCGTCACGAAACCGCCGGTGCTTTCTCGAACGATCACGAAATCCCTATTGGAATCTCTCTCCGAACCCTAGCCCAACGACCGCGTATCGGTCACGGCAAGCTCGCGCCGTAACCATCGGCACTTTCTCGAACGATCTCGGAATCTCTATTGCGACCCAAATCCGGAAAGCTCTTTCCGAGCCCCACGATACTGACTGCATAGCGGTCACGGCAAATTCCGTGCCCGAAAACAATCGTCTCGGAGGTCTACGGGAGATGTTTTGTATCTCGGGACGCAAAAAGTAGTGCAACACGAGGACTTCCCGGGGGGTCACCCATCCTAGTACTACTCTCGCCCAAGCAGGCTTAACTTCGGAGTTCTGATGGGATCCGGTGATTTAGTGCTGGTATGATCGCACCGGTTTCGGGTGCTACGTCCCTCGCCTATGTGCACGTCGCGGCCGGCGCATCAACGTCCGGAGCCTCTGGCCCGTCACGAAACCGCCGGCGCTTTCTCGAACGATCACGAAATCCCTATTGGAATCTCTCTCCGAGCCCTAGCCCAACGACCGCGTATCGGTCACGGCAAGCTCGCGCCGAAACCATCGGCACTTTCTCGAACGATCTCGGAATCGCTATTGCGACCCCAATCCGGAAAGCTCTTTCCGAGCCCCACGATACTGACTGCGTAGCGGTCATGGCAAATTCCGTGCCCGAAAACAATCATCTCGGAGGTCTACGGGAGATGTTTCGTATCTCGGGACGCAAAAAGTAGTGCAACACGAGGACTTCCCGGGGGGTCACCCATCCTAGTACTACTCTCGCCCAAGCACGCTTAACTTCGGAGTTCTAATAGGATCCGGTGATTTAGTGCTGGTATGATCGCACCGGTTTCGGGTGCCTCGTCCCTCGCCTATGTGCACGTCGCGGCCGGCGCATCAACGTCCGGAGCCTCTTGCCCGTCACGAAACCGCCGGCGCTTTCTCGAACGATCACGAAATCCCTATTGGAATCTCTCTCCGAGCCCTAGCCCAACGACCGCGTATCGGTCACGGCAAGCTCGCGCCGAAACCATCGGCACTTTCTCGAACGATCTCGGAATCGTTATTGCGACCCCAATCCAGAAAGCTCTTTCCGAGCCCCACGATACTGATTGCGTAGCGGTCACGGCAAATTTCGTGCCCGAAAACAATCATCTCAGAGGTCGACGGGAGATGTTTCGTATCTCGGGAAGCAAAAAGTAGTGCAACACGAGGACTTCCCGGGGGGTCACCCATCCTAGTACTACTCTCGCCCAAGCACGCTTAACTTCGGAGTTCTGATGGGATCCGGTGGTTTAGTGCTGGTATGATCGCACCGGTTTCGGGTGCTTCGTCCCTCGCCTATGTGCACGTCGCGGCCGGCGCATCAACGTCCGGAGCCTCTTGCCCGTCACGAAACCGCCGGCGCTTTCTCGAACGATCACGAAATCCCTATTGGAATCTCTCTCCGAGCCCTAGCCCAACGACCGCGTATCGGTCACGGCAAGCTCGCGCCGAAACCATCGGCACTTTCTCGAACGATCTCGGAATCACTATTGCGACCCCAATCCGGAAAGCGTATCGGTCACGGCAAGCTCGCGCCGAAACCATCGGCACTTTCTCGAACGATCTCGGAATCACTATTGCGACCCCAATCCGGAAAGCTCTTTCCGAGCCCCACGATACTGACTGCGTAGCGGTCACGGCAAATTTCGTGCCCGAAAACAATCATCTCGGAGGTCGACGGGAGATGTTTCGTATCTCGGGAAGCAAAAAGTAGTGCAACACGGGGACTTCCCGGGGGGTCACCCATCCTAGTACTACTCTCGCCCAAGCACGCTTAACTTCGGAGTTCTGATGGGATCCGGTGGTTTAGTGCTGGTATGATCGCACCGGTTTCGGGTGCTTCGTCCCTCGCCTATGTGCACGTCGCGGCCGGCGCATCAACGTCCGGAGCCTCTGGCCCGTCACGAAACCGCCGGCGCTTTCTCGAACGATCACGAAATCCCTATTGGAAGCTCTCTCCGAGCCCTAGCCCAACGACCGCGTATCGGTCACGGCAAGCTCGCGCCGAAACCATCGGCACTTTCTCGAACGATCTCGGAATCACTATTGCGACCCCAATCCGGAAAGCTCTTTCCGAGCCCCACGATACTGACTGTGTAGCGGTCATGGCAAATTCCGTGCCCGAAAACAATCGTCTCGGAGGTCTACGGGATATGTTTCGTATCTCGGGACGCAAAAAGAAGTGCAACACGAGGACTTCCCGGGAGGTCACCCATCCTAGTACTACTCTCGCCCAAGCACGCTTAACTTCGGAGTTCTGAAGGGATCCGGTGGTTTAGTGCTTGTATGCTCGCACCGGTTTCGGGAGCTTCGTCCCTCGCCTATGTGCACGTCGCGGCCGGCGCATCAACGTCCGGAGCCTCTTGCCCGTCACGAAACCGCCGGCGCTTTCTCAAACGATCTTGAAATCCCTATTGGAAGCTCTCTCCGAGCCCTAGCCCAACGACCGCGTATCGGTCACGGCAAGCTCGCGCCGAAACCATCGGCACTTTCTCGAACGATCTCGGAATCGCTATTGCGACCCCAATCCGGAATGCTCTTTCGGAGCCCCACGATACTGACTGTGTAGCGGTCACGGCAAATTCCGTGCCCGAAAACAATCATCTCGGAGGTCTACGGGAGATGTTTCGTATCTCGGGACGCAAAAAGTAGTGCAACACGAGGACTTCCCGGGGGGTCACCCATCCTAGTACTACTCTCGCCCAAGCACGCTTAACTTCGGAGTTCTGATGGGATCCGGTGGTTTAGTGCTGGTATGATCGCACCGGTTTCGGGTGCTTCGTACCTCGCCTATGTGCACGTCGCGGCCGGCGCATCAACGTCCGGAGCCTCTGGCCCGTCACGAAACCGCTGGCGCTTTCTCGAACGATCACGAAATCCCTATTGGAAGCTCTCTCCGAGCCCTAGCCCAACGACCGCGTATCGGTCACGGCAAGCTCGCGCCGAAACCATCGGCACTTTCTCGAACGATCTCGGAATCGCTATTGCGACCCCAATCCGGAAAGCTCTTTCCGAGCCCCACGATACTGACTGTGTAGCGGTCACGGCAAATTTCGTTCCCGAAAACAATCATCTCGGAGGTCTACGGGAGATGTTTCGTATCTCGGGACGCAAAAAGTAGTGCAACACGAGGACTTCCTGGTGGGTCACCCATCCTAGTACTACTCTCGCCCAAGCAGGGTTAACTTCGGAGTTCTGATGGGATCCGGTGATTTAGTGCTGGTATGATCGCACCGGTTTCGGGTGCTTCGTCCCTCGCCTATGTGCACGTCGCGGCCGGCGCATCAACGTCCGGAGCCTCTTGCCCGTCACGAAACCGCCGGCGCTTTCCCGAACGATCACGAAATCCCTATTGGAATCTCTCTCCGAGCCCTAGCCCAACGACCGCGTATCGGTCACGGCAAGTTCGCGCCGAAACCATCGGCACTTTCTCGAACGATCTCGGAATCGCTATTGCGACCCCAATCCGGAAAGCTCTTTCCGAGCCCCACGACACTGACTGCGTAGCGGTCATGGCAAATTCCGTGCCCGAAAACAATCATCTCGGAGGTCTACGGGAGATGTTTCGTATCTCGGGACGCAAAAAGTAGTGCAACACAAGGACTTCCCGGGGGGTCACCCATCCTAGTACTACTCTCGCCCAAGCACGCTTAACTTCGGAGTTCTAATAGGATCCGGTGATTTAGTGCTGGTATGATCGCACCGGTTTTGGGTGCTTCGTCCCTCGCCTATGTGCACGTCGCGGCCGGCGCATCAACGTCCGGAGCCTCTGGCCCGTCACGAAACCGCCGCCGCTTTCTCAAACGATCACGAAAGCCCTATTGGAAGCTCTCTCCGAGCCCTAGCCCAACGACCGCGTATCTGTCACGGGAAGCTCGCGCCGTAACCATCGGCACTTTCTCAAACGATCTTGGAATCTCTATTGCGACCCAAATCCGGAAAGCTCTTTCCGAGCCCCACGATACTGACTGCATAGCAGTCACGGCAAATTCCGTGCCCGAAAACAATCGTCTCGGAGGTCTACGGGAGATGTTTCGTATCTCGGGACGTAAAAAGTAGTGCAACACGAGGACTTCCCGGGGGGTCACCCATCCTAGTACTACTCTCGCCCAAGCAGGCTTAACTTCGGAGTTCTGATGGGATCCGGTGATTTAGTGCTGGTATGATCGCACCGGTTTCGGGTGCTTCGTCCCTCGCCTATGTGCACGTCGCGGCCGGCGCATCAACGTCCGAAGCCTCTTGCCCGTCACGAAACCGCCGGCGCTTTCTCGAACGATCACGAAATCCCTATTGGAATCTCTCTCCGAGCCCTAGCCCAACGACCGCGTATCGGTCACGGCAAGCTCGCGCCGAAACCATTGGCACTTTCTCGAACGATCTCGGAATCCCTATTGCGACCCCAATCCGGAAAGCTCTTTCCGAGCCCCACGACACTGACTGCGTAGCGGTCATGGCAAATTCCGTGCCCGAAAACAATCATCTCGGAGGTCTACGGGAGATGTTTCGTATCTCGGGACGCAAAAAGTAGTGCAACACGAGGACTTCCCGGGGGGTCACCCATCCTAGTACTACTCTCGCCCAAGCACCGTAATATCCCCCACTTTTAAAAATGTATTAATAAGGATTTATATGTAAATTGGGGGACCTATATGTAAATATAGAAATTACAAGGACTAAACTGCTAAGTTGCAAAAAGAAAAAAAAAAGAAAAGGAAAAACCGAAAATTCGGTATTATCCCACCGCCTCCCACGCACTCTGTTTCTTTCCAGAAACAGAGAGAGCGGTGGGGCGTGAGGAGAAGAAGGAGAGTGGTTGAAGAAAAGAAGAAGAAGAGGGAAAAGAAGAGAGGAGGAAGAAGAGAGGAAGAAGAGGGAGAAGAGAAGAAGATGAAGAAGAAGAAGAAGAGGAGGTGGCTGCAGCGAGGGCTGCAGCGAGAAGCTGTGGGGCGTGGGGAGAAGAAGAGAGGAAGAAGAGGGAGAAGAGAAGAAGAAGAAGAAGAAGCAGAAGAAGAAGAAGAAGAAGAAGAAGAGAGGATGATAGCTGCGGCAAGGCTACAGCGAGGAGGTGTGTGTGGTTGGGGAGGAAAGGGGAAGAGGAGAAGAAAAGAAGGAGAAGAAGAGGGAAAAGAGAGGGAAGAGGGAGAGGAGCGAGAGGTGGCAGCAGCTAGGGCTGCAGCACCTCTGTTTCCTGCAGGTTGAAACAGAGGAGAGGTGGGGCGTTCGAAGAGGAGAAGAAGAAGAAGAAGGAAGAGAAGAGGAAGAGGAAGCAGGAGAAGAGGTTGTCATACCTCTGTTTCCTGCAGAGGAAACAGAGGAGAGGGTGTGTGTGACGTCGGGGAGAAGAAGGGGAGGAAGGAGAAGAAGAGAAGAAGAAGAAAGGAAGGAGAGGAAGAAGAGAAGGGAAAGGAGGAGCTGCGGCTGCGGCGGTGGCAGCTGCAGCTGGAAGAGAAGGAGAGGAAGAGATGGTGAGGAAGAAGAGAAGAAGTAGAAGCGAGTGAAGAGGCGGCACCTCTTTTTCCTGCAGGAGGAAACAGAGGAAAGGAGGTGCTGTTCGTCGGGGAGAAGAAGGGGGCTGCAGCTGCGGCGATGGCAGCTGCAGTTGGAAGAGAAGAAGAAGAGGAAGATGAGCAGGGGAGGAGGGAGAGGTTGCGGCCGTGGCTGCGGCCGCGACTGCAGCAGTTGCAGCGGGGAGAGAAGAAGAAGAAAGGAAGGAGAAGGAAGAGGAGAAGGGAAAGAAGTAGCTGCGGCTGCGGTTGTGGCAGCTGTGGCAGGGAAAGAGGAAGAGAAAAAGGAAAGGAAGAAGAAGAGAAAGGGAAGGAGAGGAAGAAGAGAGGAAGAGGAGAAGGGGCTGCGGCTGCGGCGATGGCAGCTGCAGCTGTGGCTGGGAAAGAAGAGAAGGAAAGGAAGAAGAAGAGAAAGGGAAGGAGAGGAAGAAGAGAGGAAGAGGAGAAGGGGTGGCAGCTGCGGCAGTGGCAGCTGCAGCTGGAAGAGGAGGAGGAAATAGAGCAGGGGAGGAAGAAGAGGCTGCGAGTGTGGTGGCTGCGGCCGTGGCTGCGACTCCGGCTGCGGCTGCGACGTTGGCTGCGGTAGCTGCGGTAGCGGTGGTGGCTGCAGTAGCTGCAGTAGCTGCTTTTGGGAAAGAGAAAGAGTAGGAACGAGAGAAGGGAAGAAGGAAATAGTGCAGTGGAAGGGGGCTGCGGTTGTGACCGCAGTTGCGATTGTGGTAGCGGCAGCGGCGGCGGCTGTGGCAGCTGCGTTTGGGAAAGAAAAAGAAGGAATGAGAGTAAGAGAGAGCAGGTGACTGTGCCTCGATGTTCGACACGTGATGTAGTTACGAAGAAAGGAAGAAAACGGGAGCACAAAACGAAACAGAGAGAGGACACGGAGGAAAAGTAGAAAGATTGGACTGGCACCTTCCTTGGATATTCAGATCAAAATATTTGAAAGGCAAGTTCCCTGATCGTTTCTCCTATAATTGCTCTGATATGTCTTATTGCAAGTTCCCTGATCGTTTCTCCTATAATTGCTCTGATATGTCTTATTGCAAGTTCCCTGATCGTTTCTCCTATAATTGCTCTGATATGTCTTATTGCAAGTTCCCTGATCGTTTCTCCTATAATTGCTCTGATATGTCTTATTGCAAGTTCCCTGATCGTTCCTCCTATAATTGCTCTAATCTTTCCTATTGCAAGTATCTTGATCGTTCCTCACTGCCATTTTATCTCTACATTTGCTTTGAATATGAGGAACTCTGAATTGTTCTAGCCTTGCATTTGATATATCTCCTGTTTAGACGTAACGATTCGAATCTGTGCAACTTCTGATATTCTGACCTTTTGATACCGAGCTGCCTATAAGTCTTTGTTGGAAACTCTGATTTGTTCAAAATTGATTTCATTGGAAACTAGACTCGTAGACCTTTCTTTGATATATGGATTGAAAGATTTGGAATCCAAACACCTGTCCAGCTATCTGTTGAATCTGACATTAGGAATTCTGCCAACAGAGATTTTGTTCTACGACACTTGCTTACCAAATTATTTGTAACTCTCTCTGTTGGACAGTTCAATTCATATGAAGCATGTCTTATCTGAAAGTATTATCCAATGATTATTTCTGAGTAAATTGGAGCACGTTTGATAGTTTGAATCATTTGTTCAATGTGCCTTCTGTATTCTGCCAGAAATCGAGCTTTGGTCGATTTCTCATATTCTGGTTTCATTCCTTTGGAAATTGATATCCTTTAGCTTTCTTATTCAATTGAGCTTTATATTACTGCTTTGAATTCTTGTATGTTCTTGTCCTTAAAGTTATTGCATTCTTGAAAACTGTTGTGTAACGTTTATGCTATATCGTATTGACTCATATAGGCACATGTATATCCTATTGTTCCGCATTTGCTTTCGATATGTCCCTATTCCAGTTTCATTCCTTTGGATATTGAATTCATCAAATCTTCTTATTGAATTGAGGTATAAGTGATTGCTTGGATTCCATATGTGCCCTTGTTTTCAATTCCTTTCAAGTCTGAATATACTTGTGAAAGATTATTGCTTACTTCGGATTGACTCGTAAAGGCACATGTACGTTTGTTGTTCCGCGTGTGCTTCCGATATATGCTACTTATTGTTGAAACTGTCCTTTTGTACTCTGGTGTGTGGGATTGTCTGGACCTTTGCCAGAAATGGTAAAGGGTATGCGCTATTTGCCCGCTATGTGGGGTCCCGCTATGAGGGATATTCTGTATGCGCTTGTTGCCCGCTACGTGGGTATGTGATTAGAGCCTGCGATGCTCTGTCGGCTCCCTTTGACTTCACCTAGACGTGGGTGGATGGAGCTCCCAGACGTGGGAGACTTTTGTCAGGTGGTCATTCAGAAATGGATGAATCACATTCTGACTGAGATCCCACTACACCCTCTATGTGTTTGATATGACATCCAGAGTTTTGGTGAGTTTGTTTTTGTTCATACTCTGGATAAGATTGATATGATTGCAACGTCAAGGACGACGTTTGAGCTCTTGTACGATATGTGTACCGATATGCTCTAAAAGGCTTCATTCCCTAATGATTTTGTTTCGAAATGTTCCATATGCCGTTGATATGCTTCGGAACATTTTATATGCCATTGATAAGCTTGATATGTTTCCTTTGCTTCTGATATGCTCCAATTACGCTGTGCTCCATTTGCTATGAACTGATATGTTCTTATATGTCCTATTTGCCATTGATATGCTCCAATTACTCTGTGCTCCATTCGCTATGAACTGATATGTTCTGAAATGTCCTATCTACCATTGATATGCTCCAAATTACTCTGTGCTCCATTTGCTATGAGCTGATTTGTTCTGAAATGTCCTATCTGCCATTGATATGTTCCAATTACTCTATGCTCCATTCGTTATGGATCAAATATGTTATAAATGACATGATACGTATGATTTGGTATCTATTGAGATGGTATCCTTGAGAATTCTGGTATTCTGCCTTGCATTATGATACCTTACTCATTTCAAACCGTTCCTTTTGTTCTGAATATGCTTTGTCACTTGCTGAGCCGTTTTTGGCTCACTCCGTTGTTATATAAACCTTTCAGGTCAGCTTGTCACTCTTCGAGATGTTTGATTTGGGCTGAGGCAGTGGATAGCTATTCAGAATTATGGGCAAGTCCTGTTGGTTGTTATGCTATTGTTGTATAAGCATATTTTGTATGTAATGAATTGTTCTGATGATCGAAATGGATATACTGTGTAAAAGTGTTAGAAGATCTCTCTTATTTGGAATTTCGGAATGTTAAGTCTAATTTATGACGATATGAACTTGTGGTGAATAGTTGGAGTTCTGATTGTATAATTTATTTAGCTTGTGGATTTATAAATGTTGTTCATGTTTGTCAAGTTGGCTTGGGTTGCCATAAATGTGAATTATCGAGTGATGTGATATATGATTATAAACTGCACAGGTTTTATGGATGTGAATATGAATAGAATGTTTTCAGTGTCCTCAAACGTTAGTTTGGATCCTGGATTGGTCTGTGACGAAAATTTTAAAAATCATGGATATTTTGAGGGGCGTGACAAGCACGCTTAACTTCGGAGTTCTAATAGGATCCGGTGATTTAGTGCTGGTAAGATCGCACCGGTTTCGGGTGCTTCGTCCCTCGCCTATGTGCACGTCGCGGCCGGCGCATCAACGTCCGGAGCCTCTTGCCCGTCACGAAACCGCCGGCGCTTTCTCGAACGATCACGAAATCCCTATTGGAATCTCTCTCCGAGCCCTAGCCCAACGTCCGCGTATCGGTCACGGCAAGCTCGCGCCGAAACCATCGGCACTTTCTCGAACGATCTCGGAATCACTATTGCGACCCCAATCCGGAAAGCTCTTTCCGAGCCCCACGATACTGACTGCGTAGCGGTCACGGCAAATTTCGTGCCCGAAAACAATCATCTCGGAGGTCGACGGGAGATGTTTCGTATCTCGGGACGCAAAAAGAAGTGCAACACGAGGACTTCCCGGGGGGTCACCCATCCTAGTACTACTCTCGCCCAAGCACGCTTAACTTCGGAGTTCTGATGGGATCCGGTGGTTTAGTGCTGGTATGATCGCACCGGTTTCGGGTGCTTCGTCCCTCGCCTATGTGCACGTCGCGGCCGGCGCATCAACGTCCGGAGCCTCTTGCCCGTCACGAAACCGCCGGCGCTTTCTCGAACGATCACGAAATCCCTATTGGAATCTCTCTCCGAGCCCTAGCCCAACGACCGCGTATCGGTCACGGCAAGCTCGCGCCGAAACCATCGGCACTTTCTCGAACGATCTCGGAATCGCTATTGCGACCCCAATCCGGAAAGCTCTTTCCGAGCCCCACGATACTGACTGCGTAGCGGTCACGGCAAATTTCGTGCCCGAAAACAATCATCTCGGAGGTCGACGGGAGATGTTTCGTATCTCGGGAAGCAAAAAGTAGTGTAACACGAGGACTTCCCGGGGGGTCACCCATCCTAGTACTACTCTCGCCCAAGCACGCTTAACTTCGGAGTTCTGATGGGATCCGGTGGTTTAGTGCTGGTATGATCGCACCGGTTTCGGGTGCTTCGTCCCTCGCCTATGTGCACGTCGCGGCCGGCGCATCAACGTTCGGAGTCTCTGGCCCGTCACGAAACCGCCGGCGCTTTCTCGAACGATCACGAAATCCCTATTGGAAGCTCTCTCCGAGCCCTAGCCCAACGACCGCGTTTCGGTCACGGCAAGCTCGCGCCGAAACCATCGGCACTTTCTCGAACGATCTCGGAATCGCTATTGCGACCCCAATCCGGAAAGCTCTTTCCGAGCCCCACGATACTGACTGTGTAGCGGTCACGGCAAATTCCGTGCCCGAAAACAATCATCTCGGAGGTCTACGGGAGATGTTTCGTATCTCGGGACGCAAAAAGTAGTGCAACACGAGGA
This sequence comes from Musa acuminata AAA Group, assembly GCF_036884655.1. Lineage (NCBI taxonomy): Eukaryota > Viridiplantae > Streptophyta > Magnoliopsida > Zingiberales > Musaceae > Musa > Musa acuminata. Next base: position 27,180,163 of record NC_088327.1, on the reverse strand, counting down.
CTTCCCGGGGGGTCACCCATCCTAGTACTACTCTCGCCCAAGCACGCTTAACTTCGGAGTTCTGATGGGATCCGGTGGTTTAGTGCTGGTATGATCGCACCGGTTTCGGGTGCTTCGTCCCTCGCCTATGTGCACGTCGCGGCCGGCGCATCAATGTCCGGAGCCTCTGGCCCGTCACGAAACCGCCGGCGCTTTCTCGAACGATCACGAAATCCCTATTGGAAGCTCTCTCCGAGCCCTAGCCCAACGACCGCGTATCGGTCACGGCAAGCTCGCGCCGAAACCATCGGCACTTTCTCGAACGATCTCGGAATCGCTATTGCGACCCCAATCCGGAAAGCTCTTTCCGAGCCCCACTATACTGACTGTGTAGCGGTCACGGCAAATTCCGTGCCCGAAAACAATCATCTCGGAGGTCGACGGGAGATGTTTCGTATCTCGGGACGCAAAAAGTAGTGCAACACGAGGACTTCCCGGGGGGTCACCCACCCTAGTACTACTCTCGCCCAAGCACGCTTAACTTCGGAGTTCTGATGGGATCCGGTGGTTTAGTGCTGGTATGATCGCACCGGTTTCGGGTGCTTCATCCCTCGCCTATGTGCACGTCGCGGCCGGCGCATCAACGTCCGGAGCCTCTGGCCCGTCACGAAACCGCCGGCGCTTTCTCGAACGATCACGAAATCCCTATTGGAAGCTCTCTCCGAGCCCTAGCCCAACGACCGCGTATCGGTCACGGCAAGCTCGCGCCGAAACCATCGGCACTTTCTCGAACGATCTCGGAATCGCTATTGCGACCCCAATCCGGAAAGCTCTTTCCGAGCCCCACGATACTGACTGCGTAGCGGTCATGGCAAATTCCGTGCCCGAAAACAATCGTCTCGGAGGTCTACGGGAGATGTTTCGTATCTCGGGACGCAAAAAGAAGTGCAACACGAGGACTTCCCGGGAGGTCACCCATCCTAGTACTACTCTCGCCCAAGCACGCTTAACTTCGGAGTTCTGAAGGGATCCGGTGGTTTAGTGCTTGTATGATCGCACCGGTTTCGGGAGCTTCGTCCCTCGCCTATGTGCACGTCGCGGCCGGTGCATCAACGTCCGGAGCCTCTTGCCCGTCACGAAACCGCCGGCGCTTTCTCGAACGATCACGAAATCCCTATTGGAATCTCTCTCCGAGCCCTAGCCCAACGACCGCGTATCGGTCACGGCAAGCTCGCGCCGAAACCATCGGCACTTTCTCGAACGATCTCGGAATCACTATTGCGACCCCAATCCGGAAAGCTCTTTCCGAGCCCCACGATACTGACTGCGTAGCGGTCATGGCAAATTCCGTGCCCGAAAACAATCGTCTCGGAGGTCTACGGGAGATGTTTCGTATCTCGGGACGCAAAAAGAAGTGCAACACGAGGACTTCCCGGGAGGTCACCCATCCTAGTACTACTCTCGCCCAAGCACGCTTAACTTCGGAGTTCTGAAGGGATCCGGTGGTTTAGTGCTTGTATGATCGCACCGGTTTCGGGAGCTTCGTCCCTCGCCGATGTGCACGTCGCGGCCGGCGCATCAACGTCCGGAGCCTCTTGCCCGTCACGAAACCGCCGGCGCTTTCTCGAACGATCACGAAATCCCTATTGGAAGCTCTCTCCGAGCCCTAGCCCAACGACCGCGTATCGGTCACGGCAAGCTCGCGCCGAAACCATTAGCACTTTCTCGAACGATCTCGGAATCGCTATTGCGACCCCAATCCGGAAAGCTCTTTCCGAGCCCCACGATACTGACTGTGTAGCGGTCACGGCAAATTCCGTGCCCGAAAACAATCATCTCGGAGGTCTACGGGAGATGTTTCGTATCTCGGGACGCAAAAAGTAGTGCAACACGAGGACTTCCCGGGGGGTCACCCATCCTAGTACTACTCTCGCCCAAGCACGCTTAACTTCGGAGTTCTGATGGGATCCGGTGGTTTAGTGCTGGTATGATCGCACCGGTTTCGGGTGCTTCGTCCCTCGCCTATGTGCACGTCGCGGCCGGCGCATCAACGTCCGGAGCCTCTGGCCCGTCACGAAACCGCCGGCGCTTTCTCGAACGATCACGAAATCCCTATTGGAAGCTCTCTCCGAGCCCTAGCCCAACGACCGCGTATCGGTCACGGCAAGCTCGCGCCGAAACCATCGGCACTTTCTCGAACGATCTCGGAATCGCTATTGCGACCCCAATCCGGAAAGCTCTTTCCGAGCCCCACGGTACTGACTGTGTAGCGGTCACGGCAAATTCCGTGCCCGAAAACAATCATCTCGGAGGTCTACGGGAGATGTTTCGTATCTCGGGACGCAAAAAGTAGTGCAACACGAGGACTTCCCGGGGGGTCACCCATCCTAGTACTACTCTCGCCCAAGCACGCTTAACTTCGGAGTTCTGATGGGATCCGGTGGTTTAGTGCTGGTATGATCGCACCGGTTTCGGGTGCTTCGTCCCTCGCCTATGTGCACGTCGCGGCCGGCGCATCAACGTCCGGAGCCTCTGGCCCGTCACGAAACCGCCGGCGCTTTCTCGAACGATCACGAAATCCCTATTGGAAGCTCTCTCCGAGCCCTAGCCCAACGACCGCGTATCGGTCACGGCAAGCTCGCGCCGAAACCATCGGCACTTTCTCGAACGATCTCTGAATCGCTATTGCGACCCCAATCCGGAAAGCTCTTTCCGAGCCCCACGATACTGACTGCGTAGCGGTCACGGCAAATTCCGTGCCCGAAAACAATCGTCTCGGAGGTCTACGGGAGATGTTTCGTATCTCGGGACGCAAAAAGAAGTGCAACACGAGGACTTCCCGGGAGGTCACCCATCCTAGTACTACTCTCGCCCAAGCACGCTTAACTTCGGAGTTCTGAAGGGATCCGGTGGTTTAGTGCTTGTATAATCGCACCGGTTTCGGGAGCTTCGTCCCTCGCCTATGTGCACGTCGCGGCCGGCGCATCAACGTCCGGAGCCTCTTGCCCGTCACGAAACCGCCGGCGCTTTCTCGAACGATCACGAAATCCCTATTGGAAGCTCTCTCCGAGCCCTAGCCCAACTACCGCGTATCGGTCACGGCAAGCTCGCGCCGAAACCATCGGCACTTTCTCGAACGATCTCGGAATCGCTATTGCGACCCCAATCCGGAAAGCTCTTTACGAGCCCCACGACACTGACTGCGTAGCGGTCATGGCAAATTCCGTGCCCGAAAACAATCGTCTCAGATGTCTACGGGAGATGTTTCGTATCTCGGGACGCAGAAAGAAGTGCAACACGAGGACTTCCCGGGGGGTCACCCATCCTAGTACTACTCTCGCCCAAGCACGCTTAACTTCGGAGTTCTAATAGGATCCAGTGATTTAGTGCTGGTATGATCGCACCGGTTTCGGGTGCTTCGTCCCTCGCCTATGTGCACGTCGCGGCCGGCGCATCAACGTCCGGAGCCTCTTGCCCGTCACGAAACCGCCGGCGCTTTCTCGAACGATCACGAAATCCCTATTGGAATCTCTCTCCGTGCCCTAGCCCAACGACTGCGTATCGGTCACGGCAAGCTCGCGCCGAAACCATCGGCACTTTCTCGAACGATCTCGGAATCGCTATTGCGACCCCAATCCGGAAAGCTCTTTCCGAGCCCCACGACACTGACTGCGTAGCGGTAATGGCAAATTCCGTGCCCGAAAACAATCGTCTCGGAGGTCTACGGGAGATGTTTCGTATCTCGGGACGCAAAAAGAAGTGCAACACGAGGACTTCCCGGGGGGTCACCCATCCTAGTACTACTCTCGCCCAAGCACGCATAACTTCGGAGTTCTGAAGGGATCCGGTGGTTTAGTGCTGGTGTGATCGCACCGGTTTCGGGTGCTTCGTCCCTCGCCTATGTGAATGTCGCGGCCGGCGCATCAACGTCCGGAGCCTCTTGCCCGTCACGAAACCGCCGGCGCTTTCTCGAACGATCACGAAATCCCTATTGGAATCTCTCTCCGAGCCCTAGCCCAACGACCGCGTATCGGTTACGGCAAGCTCGCGCCGAAACCATCGGCACTTTCTCGAACGATCTCTGAATCGCTATTGCGACCCCAATCCGGAAAGCTCTTTCCGAGCCCCACGACACTGACTGCGTAGCGGTCACGGCAAATTCCGTGCCCGAAAACAATCGTCTCGGAGGTCTACGGGAGATGTTTCGTATCTCGGGACGCAAAAAGAAGTGCAACACGAGGACTTCCCGGGAGGTCACCCATCCTAGTACTACTCTCGCCCAAGCACGCTTAACTTCGGAGTTCTGAAGGGATCCGGTGGTTTAGTGCTTGTTTGATCGCACCGGTTTCGGGAGCTTCGTCCCTCGCCTATGTGCACGTCGCGGCCGGCGCATCAAAGTCCGGAGCCTCTTGCCCGTCACGAAACCGCCGGCGCTTTCTCGAACGATCACGAAATCCCTATTGGAAGCTCTCTCCGAGCCCTAGCCCAACGACCGCGTATCGGTCACGGCAAGCTCGCGCCGAAACCATCGGCACTTTCTCGAACGATCTCGGAATCGCTATTGCGACCCCAATCCGGAAAGCTCTTTACGAGCCCCACGACACTGACTGCGTAGCGGTCATGGCAAATTCCGTGCCCGAAAACAATCGTCTCGGATGTCTACGGGAGATGTTTCGTATCTCGGGACGCAGAAAGAAGTGCAACACGAGGACTTCCCAGGGGGTCACCCATCCTAGTACTACTCTCGCCCAAGCACGCTTAACTTCGGAGTTCTAATAGGATCCAGTGATTTAGTGCTGGTATGATCGCACCGGTTTCGGGTGCTTCATCCCTCGCCAATGTGCACGTCGCGGCCAGCGCATCAACGTCCGGAGCCTCTTGCCCGTCACGAAACCGCCGGCGCTTTCTCGAACGATCACGAAATCCCTATTGGAATCTCTCTCCGATCCCTAGACCAACGACCGCGTATCGGTCACGGCAAGCTCGCGCCGAAACCATCGGCACTTTCTCGAACGATCTCGGAATCGCTATTGCGACCCCAATCCGGAAAGCTCTTTCCGAGCCCAACGATACTGACTGCGTAGCGGTCATGGCAAATTCCTTGCCCGAAAACAATCGTCTCGGAGGTCTACGGGAGATGTTTCGTATCTCGGGACGCAAAAAGAAGTGCAACACGAGGACTTCCCGGGGGGTCACCCATCCTAGTACTACTCTCGCCCAAGCACACTTAACATCGGAGTTCTGAAGGGATCCGGTGGTTTAGTGCTGGTATGATCGCACCGGTTTCGGGTGCTTCGTCCCTCGCCTATGTGCACGTCGCGGCCGGCGCATCAACGTCCGGAGTCTCTTGCCCGTCACGAAACCGCCGGCGCTTTCTCGAACGATCACGAAATCCCTATTGGAATCTCTCTCCGAGCCCTAGCCCAACGACCGCGTATCGGTCACGGCAAGCTCGCGCCGAAACCATCGGCACTTTCTCGAACGTTCTCGGAATCGCTATTGCGACCCCAATCCGGAAAGCTCTTTACGAGCCCCACGACACTGACTGCGTAGCGGTCATGGCAAATTCCGTGCCCGAAAACAATCGTCTCGGAGGTCTACGGGAGATGTTTCGTATCTCGGGACGCAAAAAGAAGTGCAACACGAGGACTTCCCGGGGGGTCACCCATCCTAGTACTACTCTCGCCCAAGCACGCTTAACTTCGGAGTTCTAATAGGATCCGGTGGTTTAGTGCTAGTATGATCGCACCGGTTTCGGGTGCTTCGTCCCTCGCCTATGTGCACGTCGCGGCCGGCGCATCAACGTCCGGAGCCTCTTGCCCGTCACGAAACCGCCGGCGCTTTCTCGAACGATCACGAAATCCCTATTGGAATCTCTCTCCGAGCCCTAGCCCAACGACCGGGTATCGGTCACGGCAAGCTCGCGCCGAAACCATCGGCACTTTCTCGAACGATCTCTGAATCGCTATTGCGACCCCAATCCGGAAAGCTCTTTCCGAGCCCCACGACACTGACTGCGTAGCGGTCATGGCAAATTCCGTGCCCGAAAACAATCGTCTCGGAGGTCTACGGGAGATGTTTCGTATCTCGGGACGCAAAAAGAAGTGCAACACGAGGACTTCCCGGGGGGTCACACATCCTAGTACTACTCTCGCCCAAGCACGCTTAACTTCGGAGTTCTAATAGGATCCAGTGATTTAGTGCTGGTATGATCGCACCGGTTTCGGGTGCTTCGTCCCTCGCCTATGTGCACGTTGCGGCCGGCGCATCAACGTCCGGAGCCTCTTGCCCGTCACGAAACCGCCGGCGCTTTCTCGAACGATCACGAAATCCCTATTGGAATCTCTCTCCGAGCCCTAGCCCAACGACCGCGTATCGGTCACGGCAAGCTCGCGCCGAAACCATCGGCACTTTCTCGAACGATCTCGGAATCGCTATTGCGACCCCAATCCGGAAAGCTCTTTCCGAGCCCCACGACACTGACTGTGTAGCAGTCATGGCAAATTCAGTGCCCGAAAACAATCGTCTCGGAGGTCTACGGGAGATGTTTCGAATCTCGGGACGCAAAAAGAAGTGCAACACGAGGACTTCCCGGGGGGTCACCCATCCTAGTACTACTCTCGCCCAAGCACGCATAACTTCGGAGTTCTGAAGGGATCCGGTGGTTTAGTGCTGGTGTGATCGCACCGGTTTCGGGTGCTTCGTCCCTCGCCTATGTGAATGTCGCGGCCGGCGCATCAACGTCCGGAGCCTCTTGCCCGTCACGAAACCGCCGGCGCTTTCTCGAACGATCACGAAATCCCTATTGGAAGCTCTCTCCGAGCCCTAGCCCAACGACCGCGTATCGGTCACGGCAAGCTCGCGCCGAAACCATCGGCACTTTCTCGAACGATCTCGGAATCGCTATTGCGACCCCAATCCGGAAAGCTCTTTCCGAGCCCCACGATACTGACTGTGTAGCGGTCACGGCAAATTTCGTGCCCGAAAACAATCATCTCGGAGGTCGACGGGAGATGTTTCGTATCTCGGGACGCAAAAAGTAGTGCAACACGAGGACTTCCCGGGGGGTCACCCATCCTAGTACTACTCTCGCCCAAGCACGCTTAACTTCGGAGTTCTAATAGGATCCAGTGATTTAGTGCTGGTATGATCGCACCGGTTTCGGGTGCTTCGTCCCTCGCCTATGTGCACGTCGCGGCCGGCGCATCAACGTCCGGAGCCTCTTGCCCGTCACGAAACCGCCGGCGCTTTCTCGAACGATCACGAAATCCCTATTGGAATCTCTCTCCGATCCCTAGACCAACGACCGCGTATCGGTCACGGCAAGCTCGCGCCGAAACCATCGGCACTTTCTCGAACGATCTCGGAATCGCTATTGCGACCCCGATCCGGAAAGCTCTTTCCGAGCCCAACGATACTGACTGCGTAGCGGTCATGGCAAATTCCTTGCCCGAAAACAATCGTCTCGGAGGTCTACGGGAGATGTTTCGTATCTCGGGACGCAAAAAGAAGTGCAACACGAGGACTTCCCGGGGGGTCACCCATCCTAGTACTACTCTCGCCCAAGCACACTTAACATCGGAGTTCTGAAGGGATCCGGTGGTTTAGTGCTGGTATGATCGCACCGGTTTCGGGTGCTTCGTCCCTCGCCTATGTGCACGTCGCGGCCGGCGCATCAACGTCCGGAGTCTCTTGCCCGTCACGAAACCGCCGGCGCTTTCTCGAACGATCACGAAATCCCTATTGGAATCTCTCTCCGAGCCCTAGCCCAACGACCGCGTATCGGTCACGGCAAGCTCGCGCCGAAACCATCGGCACTTTCTCGAACGTTCTCGGAATCGCTATTGCGACCCCAATCCGGAAAGCTCTTTACGAGCCCCACGACACTGACTGCGTAGCGGTCATGGCAAATTCCGTGCCCGAAAACAATCGTCTCGGAGGTCTACGGGAGATGTTTCGTATCTCGGGACGCAAAAAGAAGTGCAACACGAGGACTTCCCGGGGGGTCACCCATCCTAGTACTACTCTCGCCCAAGCACGCTTAACTTCGGAGTTCTAATAGGATCCGGTGGTTTAGTGCTAGTATGATCGCGCCGGTTTCGGGTGCTTCGTCCCTCGCCTATGTGCACGTCGCGGCCGGCGCATCAACGTCCGGAGCCTCTTGCCCGTCACGAAACCGCCGGCGCTTTCTCGAACGATCACGAAATCCCTATTGGAATCTCTCTCCGAGCCCTAGCCCAACGACCGCGTATCGGTCACGACAAGCTCGCGCCGAAACCATCGGCACTTTCTCGAACGATCTCTGAATCGCTATTGCGACCCCAATCCGGAAAGCTCTTTCCGAGCCCCACGACACTGACTGCGTAGCGGTCATGGCAAATTCCGTGCCCGAAAACAATCGTCTCGGAGGTCTACGGGAGATGTTTCGTATCTCGGGACGCAAAAAGAAGTGCAACACGAGGACTTCCCGGGGGGTCACCCATCCTAGTACTACTCTCGCCCAAGCACGCTTAACTTCGGAGTTCTAATAGGATCCAGTGATTTAGTGCTGGTATGATCGCACCGGTTTCGGGTGCTTCGTCCCTCGCCTATGTGCACGTCGTGGCCGGCGCATCAACGTCCGAAGCCTCTTGCCCGTCACGAAACCGCCGGCGCTTTCTCGAACGATCACGAAATCCCTATTGGAATCTCTCTTCGAGCCCTAGCCCAACGACCGCGTATCGGTCACGGCAAGCTCGCGCCGAAACCATCGGCACTTTCTCGAACGATCTCGGAATCGCTATTGCGACCCCAATCCGGAAAGCTCTTTCCGAGCCCCACGACACTGACTGCGTAGCAGTCATGGCAAATTCCGTGCCCGAAAACAATCGTCTCGGAGGTCTACGGGAGATGTTTCGAATCTCGGGACGCAAAAAGAAGTGCAACACGAGGACTTCCCGGGGGGTCACCCATCCTAGTACTACTCTCGCCCAAGCACGCATAACTTCGGAGTTCTGAAGGGATCCGGTGGTTTAGTGCTGGTGTGATCGCACCGGTTTCGGGTGCTTCGTCCCTCGCCTATGTGCACGTCGCGGCCGGCGCATCAACGTCCGGAGTCTCTTGCCCGTCACGAAACCGCCGGCGCTTTCTCGAACGATCACGAAATCCCTATTGGAATCTCTCTCCGAGCCCTAGCCCAACGACCGCGTATCGGTCACGGCAAGCTCGCGCCGAAACCATCGGGACTTTCTCGAACGTTCTCGGAATCGCTATTGCGACCCCAATCCGGAAAGCTCTTTACGAGCCCCACGACACTGACTGCGTAGCGGTCATGGCAAATTCCGTGCCCGAAAACAATCGTCTCGGAGGTCTACGGGAGATGTTTCGTATCTCGGGACGCAAAAAGAAGTGCAACACGAGGACTTCCCGGGGGGTCACCCATCCTAGTACTACTCTCGCCCAAGCACGCTTAACTTCGGAGTTCTAATAGGATCCGGTGGTTTAGTGCTAGTATGATCGCACCGGTTTCGGGTGCTTCGTCCCTCGCCTATGTGCACGTCGCGGCCGGCGCATCAACGTCCGGAGCCTCTTGCCCGTCACGAAACCGCCGGCGCTTTCTCGAACGATCACGAAATCCCTATTGGAATCTCTCTCCGAGCCCTAGCCCAACGACCGGGTATCGGTCACGGCAAGCTCGCGCCGAAACCATCGGCACTTTCTCGAACGATCTCTGAATCGCTATTGCGACCCCAATCCGGAAAGCTCTTTCCGAGCCCCACGACACTGACTGCGTAGCGGTCAAGGCAAATTCCGTGCCCGAAAACAATCGTCTCGGAGGTCTACGGGAGATGTTTCGTATCTCGGGACGCAAAAAGAAGTGCAACACGAGGACTTCCCGGGGGGTCACACATCCTAGTACTACTCTCGCCCAAGCACACTTAACTTCGGAGTTCTAATATGATCCAGTGATTTAGTGCTGGTATGATCGCACCGGTTTCGGGTGCTTCGTCCCTCGCCTATATGCACGTCGCGGCCGGCGCATCAACGTCCGGAGCCTCTTGCCCGTCACGAAACCGCCGGCGCTTTCTCGAACGATCACGAAATCCCTATTGGAATCTCTCTCCGAGCCCTAGCCCAACGACCGCGTATCGGTCACGGCAAGCTCGCGCCGAAACCATCGGCACTTTCTCGAACGATCTCGGAATCGCTATTGCGACCCCAATCCGGAAAGCTCTTTCCGAGCCCCACGACACTGACTGTGTAGCAGTCATGGCAAATTCAGTGCCCGAAAACAATCGTCTCGGAGGTCTACGGGAGATGTTTCGAATCTCGGGACGCAAAAAGAAGTGCAACACGAGGACTTCCCGCGGGGTCACCCATCCTAGTACTACTCTCGCCCAAGCACGCATAACTTCGGAGTTCTGAAGGGATCCGGTGGTTTAGTGCTGGTGTGATCGCACCGGTTTCGGGTGCTTCGTCCCTCGCCTATGTGAATGTCGCGGCCGGCGCATCAACGTCCGGAGCCTCTTGCCCGTAACGAAACCGCCGGCGCTTTCTCGAACGATCACGAAATCCCTATTGGAAGCTCTCTCCGAGCCCTAGCCCAACGACCGCGTATCGGTCACGGCAAGCTCGCGCCGAAACCATCGGCACTTTCTAGAACGATCTCGGAATCGCTATTGCGACCCCAATCCGGAAAGCTCTTTCCGAGCCCCACGATACTGACTGTGTAGCGGTCACGGCAAATTTCGTGCCCGAAAACAATCATCTCGGAGGTCGACGGGAGATGTTTCGTATCTCGGGACGCAAAAAGTAGTGCAACACGAGGACTTCCCGGGGGGTCACCCATCCTAGTACTACTCTCGCCCAAGCACGCTTAACTTCGGAGTTCTAATAGGATCCAGTGATTTAGTGCTGGTATGATCGCACCGGTTTCGGGTGCTTCGTCCCTCGCCTATGTGCACGTCGCGGCCGGCGCATCAACGTCCGGAGCCTCTTGCCCGTCACGAAACCGCCGGCGCTTTCTCGAACGATCACGAAATCCCTATTGGAATCTCTCTCCGATCCCTAGACCAACGACCGCGTATCGGTCACGGCAAGCTCGCGCCGAAACCATCGGCACTTTCTCGAACGATCTCGGAATCGCTATTGCGACCCCGATCCGGAAAGCTCTTTCCGAGCCCAACGATACTGACTGCGTAGCGGTCATGGCAAATTCCTTGCCCGAAAACAATCGTCTCGGAGGTCTACGGGAGATGTTTCGTATCTCGGGACGCAAAAAGAAGTGCAACACGAGGACTTCCCGGGGGGTCACCCATCCTAGTACTACTCTCGCCCAAGCACACTTAACATCGGAGTTCTGAAGGGATCCGGTGGTTTAGTGCTGGTATGATCGCACCGGTTTCGGGTGCTTCGTCCCTCGCCTATGTGCACGTCGCGGCCGGCGCATCAACGTCCGGAGTCTCTTGCCCGTCACGAAACCGCCGGCGCTTTCTCGAACGATCACGAAATCCCTATTGGAATCTCTCTCCGAGCCCTAGCCCAACGACCGCGTATCGGTCACGGCAAGCTCGCGCCAAAACCATCGGCACTTTCTCGAACGTTCTCGGAATCGCTATTGCGACCCCAATCCGGAAAGCTCTTTACGAGCCCCACGACACTGATTGCGTAGCGGTCATGGCAAATTCCGTGCCCGAAAACAATCGTCTCGGAGGTCTACGGGAGATGTTTCGTATCTCGGGACGCAAAAAGAAGTGCAACACGAGGACTTCCCGGGGGGTCACCCATCCTAGTACTACTCTCGCCCAAGCACGCTTAACTTCGGAGTTCTAATAGGATCCTGTGGTTTAGTGCTAGTATGATCGCACCGGTTTCGGGTGCTTCGTCCCTCGCCTATGTGCACGTCGCGGCCGGCGCATCAACGTCCGGAGCCTCTTGCCCGTCACGAAACCGCCGGCGCTTTCTCGAACGATCACGAAATCCCTATTGGAATCTCTCTCCGAGCCCTAGCCCAACGACCGCGTATCGGTCACGACAAGCTCGCGCCGAAACCTTCGGCACTTTCTCGAACGATCTCTGAATCGCTATTGCGACCCCAATCCGGAAAGCTCTTTCCGAGCCCCACGACACTGACTGCGTAGCGGTCATGGCAAATTCCGTGCCCGAAAACAATCGTCTCGGAGGTCTACGGGAGATGTTTCGTATCTCGGGACGCAAAAAGAAGTGCAACACGAGGACTTCCCGGGGGGTCACCCATCCTAGTACTACTCTCGCCCAAGCACGCTTAACTTCGGAGTTCTAATAGGATCCAGTGATTTAGTGCTGGTATGATCGCACCGGTTTCGGGTGCTTCGTCCCTCGCCTATGTGCACGTCGTGGCCGGCGCATCAACGTCCGGAGCCTCTTCCCCGTCAGGAAACCGCCGGCGCTTTCTCGAACGATCACGAAATCCCTATTGGAATCTCTCTTCGAGCCCTAGCCCAACGACCGCGTATCGGTCACGGCAAGCTCGCGCCGAAACCATCGGCACTTTCTCGAACGATCTCGGAATCGCTATTGCGACCCCAATCCGGAAAGCTCTTTCCGAGCCCCACGACACTGACTGCGTAGCAGTCATGGCAAATTCCGTGCCCGAAAACAATCGTCTCGGAGGTCTACGGGAGATGTTTCGAATCTCGGGACGCAAAAAGAAGTGCAACACGAGGACTTCCCGGGGGGTCACCCATCCTAGTACTACTCTCGCCCAAGCACGCATAACTTCGGAGTTCTGAAGGGATCCGGTGGTTTAGTGCTGGTGTGATCGCACCGGTTTCGGGTGCTTCGTCCCTCGCCTATGTGAATGTCGCGGCCGGCGCATCAACGTCCGGAGCCTCTTGCCCGTCACGACACCGCCGGCGCTTTCTCGAACGATCACGAAATCCCTATTGGAAGCTCTCTCCGAGCCCTAGCCCAACGACCGCGTATCGGTCACGGCAAGCTCGCGCCGAAACCATCGGCACTTTCTCGAACGATCTCGGAATCGCTATTGCGACCCCAATCCGGAAAGCTCTTTCCGAGCCCCACGACACTGACTGCGTAGCGGTCATGGCAAATTCCGTGCCCGAAAACAATCGTCTCGGAGGTCTACGGGAGATGTTTCGTATCTCGGGACGCAAAAAGAAGTGCAACACGAGGACTTCCCGGGGGGTCACCCATCCTAGTACTACTCTCGCCAAAGCACGCTTAACTTCGGTGTTCTGAAGGGATCCGGTGGTTTAGTGCTGGTGTGATCGCACCGGTTTCGGGTGCTTCGTCCCTCGCCTACGTGCACGTCGCGGCCGCCGCATCAACGTCCGGAGCCTCTTGCCCGTCACGGAACCGCCGGCGCTTTCTCAAACGATCACGAAATCCCTATTGGAATCTCTCTCCGAGCCCTAGACCAACGACCGCGTATCGGTCACGGCAAGCTCGCGCCGAAACCATCGGCACTTTCTCGAACGATCTCGGAATCGCTATTGCGACCCCAATCCGGAAAGCTCTTTCCGAGCCCAACGATACTGACTGCGTAGCGGTCATGGCAAATTCCTTGCCCGAAAACAATCGTCTCGGAGGTCTACGGGAGATGTTTCGTATCTCGGGACGCAAAAAGAAGTGCAACATGAGGACTTCCCGGGGGGTCACCCATCCTAGTACTACTCTCGCCCAAGCACACTTAACATCGGAGTTCTGAAGGGATCCGGTGGTTTAGTGCTGGTATGATCGCACCGGTTTCGGGTGCTTCGTCCCTCGCCTATGTGCACGTCGCGGCCGGCGCATCAACGTCCGGAGTCTCTTGCCCGTCACGAAACCGCCGGCGCTTTCTCGAACGATCACGAAATCCCTATTGGAATCTCTCTCCGAGCCCTAGCCCAACGACCGCGTATCGGTCACGGCAAGCTCGCGCCGAAACCATCGGCACTTTCTCGAACGTTCTCGAAATCGCTATTGCGACCCCAATCCGCAAAAGATCTTTCCGAGCCCCACGATACTGACTGCGTAGCGGTCATGGCAAATTCCGTGCCCGAAAACAATCGTCTCGGAGGTCTACGGGAGATGTTTCGTATCTCGGGACGCAAAAAGAAGTGCAACACGAGGACTTCCCGGGGGGTCACCCATCCTAGTACTACTCTCGCCCAAGCACGCTTAACTTCGGAGTTCTAATAGGATCCGGTGGTTTAGTGCTGGTATGATCGCACCGGTTTCGGGGGCTTCGTCCCTCGCCTATGTGCACGTCGCGGCCGGCGCATCAACGTCCGGAGCCTCTTGCCCGTCACGAAACCGCCGGCGCTTTCTCGAACGATCACGAAATCCCTATTGGAATCTCTCTCCGAGCCCTAGCCCAACGACCGCGTATCGGTCACGGCAAGCTCGCGCCGAAACCATCGGCACTTTCTCGAACGATCACTGAATCGCTATTGCGACCCCAATCCGGAAAGCTCTTTCCGAGCCCCACGACACTGACTGCGTAGCGGTCATGGCAAATTCCGTGCCCGAAAACAATCGTCTCGGAGGTCTACGGGAGATGTTTCGTATCTCGGGACGCAAAAAGAAGTGCAACACGAGGACTTCCCGGGGGGTCACCCATCCTAGTACTACTCTCGCCCAAGCACGCTTAACTTCGGAGTTCTGAAGGGATCCGGTGGTTTAGTGCTGGTGTGATCGCACCGGTTTCGGGAGCTTCGTCCCTCGCCTATGTGCACGTCGCGGCCGGCGCATCAACGTCCGGAGCCTCTTGCCCGTCACGAAACCGCCGGCGCTTTCTCGAACGATCACGAAATCCCTATTGGAAGCTCTCTCCGAGCCCTAGCCCAACGACCGCGTATCGGTCACGGCAAGCTCGCGCCGAAACCATCGGCACTTTCTCGAACGATCTCGGAATCGCTATTGCGACCCCAATCCGGAAAGATCTTTCCGAGCCCCCCGATACTGACTGCGTAGCGGTCATGGCAAATTCCGTGCCCGAAAACAATCGTCTCGGAGGTCTACGGGAGATGTTTCGTATCTCGGGACGCAAAAAGAAGTGCAACACGAGGACTTCCCGGGGGGTCACCCATCCTAGTACTACTCTCGCCCAAGCACGCTTAACTTCGGAGTTCTAATAGGATCCGGTGGTTTAGTGCTGGTATGATCGCACCGGTTTCGGGTGCTTCGTCCCTCGCCTATGTGCACGTCGCGGCCGGCGCATCAACGTCCGGAGCCTCTTGCCCGTCACGAAACCGCCGGCGCTTTCTCGAACGATCACGAAATCCCTATTGGAATCTCTCTCCGAGCCCTAGCCCAACGACCGCGTATCGGTCACGGCAAGCTCGCGCCGAAACCATCGGCACTTTCTCGAACGATCACTGAATCGCTATTGCGACCCCAATCCGGAAAGCTCTTTCCGAGCCCCACGACACTGACTGCGTAGCGGTCATGGCAAATTCCGTGCCCGAAAACAATCGTCTCGGAGGTCTACGGGAGATGTTTCGTATCTCGGGACGCAAAAAGAAGTGCAACACGAGGACTTCCCGGGGGGTCACCCATCCTAGTACTACTCTCGCCCAAGCACGCTTAACTTCGGAGTTCTGAAGGGATCCGGTGGTTTAGTGCTGGTGTGATCGCACCGGTTTCGGGAGCTTCGTCCCTCGCCTATGTGCACGTCGCGGCCGGCGCATCAACGTCCGGAGCCTCTTGCCCGTCACGAAACCGCCGGCGCTTTCTCGAACGATCACGAAATCCCTATTGGAAGCTCTCTCCGAGCCCTAGCCCAACGACCGCGTATCGGTCACGGCAAGCTCGCGCCGAAACCATCGGCACTTTCTCGAACGATCTCTGAATCACTAATGCGACCCCAATCCGGAAAGCTCTTTCCGAGCCCCACGACACTGACTGCGTAGCGGTCATGGCAAATTCCGTGCCCGAAAACAATCGTCTCGGAGGTCTACGGGCGATGTTTCGTATCTCGGGACGCAAAAAGAAGTGCAACACGAGGACTTCCCGGGGGGTCACCCATCCTAGTACTACTCTCGCCCAAGCACGCTTAACTTCGGAGTTCTAATAGGATCCGGTGGTTTAGTGCTGGTATGATCGCACCGGTTTCGGGTGCTTCGTCCCTCGCCTATGTGCACGTCGCGGCCGGCGCATCAACGTCCGGAGCCTCTTGCCCGTCACGAAACCGCCGGCGCTTTCTCGAACGATCACGAAATCCCTATTGGAATCTCTCTCCGAGCCCTAGCCCAACGACCGCGTATCGGTCACGGCAAGCTCGCGCCGAAACCATCGGCACTTTCTCGAACGATCTCTGAATCACTATTGCGACCCCAATCCGGAAAGCTCTTTCCGAGCCCCACGACACTGACTGCGTAGCGCTCATGGCAAATTCCGTGCCCGAAAACAATCGTCTCGGAGGTCTACGGGAGATGTTTCGTATCTCGGGACGCAAAAAGAAGTGCAACACGAGGACTTCCCGGGGGGTCACCCATCCTAGTACTACTCTCGCCCAAGCACGCATAACTTCGGAGTTCTGAAGGGATCCGGTGGTTTAGTGCTGGTGTGATCGCACCGGTTTCGGGTGCTTCGTCCCTCGCCTATGTGAATGTCGCGGCCGGCGCATGAACGTCCGGAGCCTCTTGCCCGTCACGAAACCGCCGGCGCTTTCTCGAACGATCACGAAATCCCTATTGGAATCTCTCTCCGAGCCCTAGCCCAACGTCCGCGTATCGGTTACGGCAAGCTCGCGCCGAAACCATCGGCACTTTCTCGAACGATCTCTGAATCGCTATTGCGACCCCAATCCGGAAAGCTCTTTCCGAGCCCCACGACACTGACTGCGTAGCGGTCATGGCAAATTCCGTGCCCGAAAACAATCGTCTCGGAGGTCTACGGGAGATGTTTCGTATCTCGGGACGCAAAAAGAAGTGCAACACGAGGACTTCCCGGGGGGTCACCCATCCTAGTACTACTCTCGCCCAAGCACGCTTAACTTCGGAGTTCTAATAGGATCCGGTGGTTTAGTGCTGGTATGATCGCACCGGTTTCGGGTGCTTCGTCCCTCGCCTATGTGCACGTCGCGGCCGGCGCATCAACGTCCGGAGCCTCTTGCCCGTCACGAAACCGCCGGCGCTTTCTCGAACGATCACGAAATCCCTATTGGAATCTCTCTCCGAGCCCTAGCCCAACGACCGCGTATCGGTCACGGCAAGCTCGCGCCGAAACCATCGGCACTTTCTCGAACGATCTCTGAATCACTATTGCGACCCCAATCCGGAAAGCTCTTTCCGAGCCCCACGACACTGACTGCGTAGCGCTCATGGCAAATTCCGTGCCCGAAAACAATCGTCTCGGAGGTCTACGGGAGATGTTTCGTATCTCGGGACGCAAAAAGAAGTGCAACACGAGGACTTCCCGGGGGGTCACCCATCCTAGTACTACTCTCGCCCAAGCACGCATAACTTCGGAGTTCTGAAGGGATCCGGTGGTTTAGTGCTGGTGTGATCGCACCGGTTTCGGGTGCTTCGTCCCTCGCCTATGTGAATGTCGCGGCCGGCGCATGAACGTCCGGAGCCTCTTGCCCGTCACGAAACCGCCGGCGCTTTCTCGAACGATCACGAAATCCCTATTGGAATCTCTCTCCGAGCCCTAGCCCAACGACCGCGTATCGGTTACGGCAAGCTCGCGCCGAAACCATCGGCACTTTCTCGAACGATCTCTGAATCGCTATTGCGACCCCAATCCGGAAAGCTCTTTCCGAGCCCCACGACACTGACTGCGTAGCGGTCATGGCAAATTCCGTGCCCGAAAACAATCGTCTCGGAGGTCTACGGGAGATGTTTCGTATCTCGGGACGCAAAAAGAAGTGCAACACGAGGACTTCCCGGGGGGTCACCCATCCTAGTACTACTCTCGCCCAAGCACGCTTAACTTCGGAGTTCTGAAGGGATCCGGTGGTTTAGTGCTGGTGTGATCGCACCGGTTTCGGGAGCTTCGTCCCTCGCCTATGTGCACGTCGCGGCCGGCGCATCAACGTCCGGAGCCTCTTGCCCGTCACGAAACCGCCGGCGCTTTCTCGAACGATCACGAAATCCCTATTGGAAGCTCTCTCCGAGCCCTAGCCCAACGACCGCGTATCGGTCACGGCAAGCTCGCGCCGAAACCATCGGCACTTTCTCGAACGTTCTCGAAATCGCTATTGCGACCCCAATCCGGAAAGATCTTTCCGAGCCCCCCGATACTGACTGCGTAGCGGTCATGGCAAATTCCGTGCCCGAAAACAATCGTCTCGGAGGTCTACGGGAGATGTTTCGTATCTCGGGACGCAAAAAGAAGTGCAACACGAGGACTTCCCGGGGGGTCACCCATCCTAGTACTACTCTCGCCCAAGCACGCTTAACTTCGGAGTTCTAATAGGATCCGGTGGTTTAGTGCTGGTATGATCGCACCGGTTTCGGGTGCTTCGTCCCTCGCCTATGTGCACGTCGCGGCCGGTGCATCAACGTCCGGAGCCTCTTGCCCGTCACGAAACCGCCGGCGCTTTCTCGAACGATCACGAAATCCCTATTGGAATCTCTCTCCGAGCCCTAGCCCAACGACCGCGTATCGGTCACGGCAAGCTCGCGCCGAAACCATCGGCACTTTCTCGAACGATCACTGAATCGCTATTGCGACCCCAATCCGGAAAGCTCTTTCCGAGCCCCACGACACTGACTGCGTAGCGGTCATGGCAAATTCCGTGCCCGAAAACAATCGTCTCGGAGGTCTACGGGAGATGTTTCGTATCTCGGGACGCAAAAAGAAGTGCAACACGAGGACTTCCCGGGGGGTCACCCATCCTAGTACTACTCTCGCCCAAGCACGCTTAACTTCGGAGTTCTGAAGGGATCCGGTGGTTTAGTGCTGGTGTGATCGCACCGGTTTCGGGAGCTTCGTCCCTCGCCTATGTGCACGTCGCGGCCGGCGCATCAACGTCCGGAGCCTCTTGCCCGTCACGAAACCGCCGGCGCTTTCTCGAACGATCACGAAATCCCAATTGGAAGCTCTCTCCGAGCCCTAGCCCAACGACCGCGTATCGGTCACGGCAAGCTCGCGCCGAAACCATCGGCACTTTCTCGAACGATCTCTGAATCACTAATGCGACCCCAATCCGGAAAGCTCTTTCCGAGCCCCACGACACTGACTGCGTAGCGGTCATGGCAAATTCCGTGCCCGAAAACAATCGTCTCGGAGGTCTACGGGCGATGTTTCGTATCTCGGGACGCAAAAAGAAGTGCAACACGAGGACTTCCCGGGGGGTCACCCATCCTAGTACTACTCTCGCCCAAGCATGCTTAACTTCGGAGTTCTAATAGGATCCGGTGGTTTAGTGCTGGTATGATCGCACCGGTTTCGGGTGCTTCGTCCCTCGCCTATGTGCACGTCGCGGCCGGCGCATCAACGTCCGGAGCCTCTTGCCCGTCACGAAACCGCCGGCGCTTTCTCGAACGATCACGAAATCCCTATTGGAATCTCTCTCCGAGCCCTAGCCCAACGACCGCGTATCGGTCACGGCAAGCTCGCGCCGAAACCATCGGCACTTTCTCGAACGATCTCTGAATCACTATTGCGACCCCAATCCGGAAAGCTCTTTCCGAGCCCCACGACACTGACTGCGTAGCGCTCATGGCAAATTCCGTGCCCGAAAACAATCGTCTCGGAGGTCTACGGGAGATGTTTCGTATCTCGGGACGCAAAAAGAAGTGCAACACGAGGACTTCCCGGGGGGTCACCCATCCTAGTACTACTCTCGCCCAAGCACGCATAACTTCGGAGTTCTGAAGGGATCCGGTGGTTTAGTGCTGGTGTGATCGCACCGGTTTCGGGTGCTTCGTCCCTCGCCTATGTGAATGTCGCGGCCGGCGCATGAACGTCCGGAGCCTCTTGCCCGTCACGAAACCGCCGGCGCTTTCTCGAACGATCACGAAATCCCTATTGGAATCTCTCTCCGAGCCCTAGCCCAACGACCGCGTATCGGTTACGGCAAGCTCGCGCCGAAACCATCGGCACTTTCTCGAACGATCTCTGAATCGCTATTGCGACCCCAATCCGGAAAGCTCTTTCCGAGCCCCACGACACTGACTGCGTAGCGGTCACGGCAAATTCCGTGCCCGAAAACAATCGTCTCGGAGGTCTACGGGAGATGTTTCGTATCTCGGGACGCAAAAAGAAGTGCAACACGAGGACTTCCCGGGAGGTCACCCATCCTAGTACTACTCTCGCCCAAGCACGCTTAACTTCGGAGTTCTGAAGGGATCCGGTGGTTTAGTGCTTGTATGATCGCACCGGTTTCGGGAGCTTCGTCCCTCGCCTATGTGCACGTCGCTGCCGGCGCATCAACGTCCGGAGCCTCTTGCCCGTCACGAAACCGCCGGCGCTTTCTCGAACGATCACGAAATCCCTATTGGAAGCTCTCTCCGAGCCCTAGCCCAACGACCGCGTATCGGTCACGGCAAGCTCGCGCCGAAACCATCGGCACTTTCTCGAACGATCTCGGAATCGCTATTGCGACCCCAATCCGGAAAGCTCTTTACGAGCCCCACGACACTGACTGCGTAGCGGTCATGGCAAATTCCGTGACCGAAAACAATCGTCTCGGATGTCTACGGGAGATGTTTCGTATCTCGGGACGCAGAAAGAAGTGCAACACGAGGACTTCCCGGGGGGTCACCCATCCTAGTACTACTCTCGCCCAAGCACGCTTAACTTCGGAGTTCTAATAGGATCCGGTGGTTTAGTGCTGGTATGATCGCACCGGTTTCGGGTGCTTCGTCCCTCGCCTATGTGCACGTCGCGGCCGGCGCATCAACGTCCGGAGCCTCTTGCCCGTCACGAAACCGCCGGCGCTTTCTCGAACGATCACGAAATCCCTATTGGAAGCTCTCTCCGAGCCCTAGCCCAACGACCGCGTATCGGTCACGGCAAGCTCGCGCCGAAACCATCGGCACTTTCTCGAACGATCTCGGAATCGCTATTGCGACCCCAATCCGGAAAGCTCTTTCCGAGCCCCACGATACTGACTGTGTAGCGGTCACGGCAAATTTCGTGCCCGAAAACAATCATCTCGGAGGTCGACGGGAGATGTTTCGTATCTCGGGACGCAAAAAGTAGTGCAACACGAGGACTTCCCGGGGGGTCACCCATCCTAGTACTACTCTCGCCCAAGCACGCTTAACTTCGGAGTTCTAATAGGATCCAGTGATTTAGTGCTGGTATGATCGCACCGGTTTCGGGTGCTTCGTCCCTCGCCTATGTGCACGTCGCGGCCGGCGCATCAACGTCCGGAGCCTCTTGCCCGTCACGAAACCGCCGGCGCTTTCTCGAACGATCACGAAATCCCTATTGGAATCTCTCTCCGAGCCCTAGCCCAACGACCGCGTATCGGTCACGGCAAGCTCGCGCCGAAACCATCGGCACTTTCTCGAACGATCTCTGAATCACTATTGCGACCCCAATCCGGAAAGCTCTTTCCGAGCCCCACGACACTGACTGCGTAGCGCTCATGGCAAATTCCGTGCCCGAAAACAATCGTCTCGGAGGTCTACGGGAGATGTTTCGTATCTCGGGACGCAAAAAGAAGTGCAACACGAGGACTTCCCGGGGGGTCACCCATCCTAGTACTACTCTCGCCCAAGCACGCTTAACTTCGGAGTTCTAATAGGATCCGGTGGTTTAGTGCTGGTATGATCGCACCGGTTTCGGATGCTTCGTCCCTCGCCTATGTGCACGTCGCGGCCGGCGCATCAACGTCCGGAGCCTCTTGCCCGTCACGAAACCGCCGGCGCTTTCTCGAACGATCACGAAATCCCTATTGGAATCTCTCTCCGAGCCCTAGCCCAACGACCGCGTATCGGTCACGGCAAGCTCGCGCCGAAACCATCGGCACTTTCGCGAACGATCTCTGAATCACTATTGCGACCCCAATCCGGAAAGCTCTTTCCGAGCCCCACGACACTGACTGCGTAGCGGTCATGGCAAATTCCGTGCCCGAAAACAATCGTCTCGGAGGTCTACGGGAGATGTTTCGTATCTCGGGACGCAAAAAGAAGTGCAACACGAGGACTTCCCGGGGGGTCACCCATCCTAGTACTACTCTCGCCCAAGCACGCTTAACTTCGGAGTTCTGAAGGGATCCGGTGGTTTAGTGCTGGTATGATCGCACCGGTTTCGGGTGCTTCGTCCCTCGCCTATGTGCACGTCGCGGCCGGCGCATCAACGTCCGGAGCCTCTTGCCCGTCAAGAAACCGCCGGCGCTTTCTCGAACGATCACGAAATCCCTATTGGAATCTCTCTCCGAGCCCTAGCCCAACGACCGCGTATCGGTCACGGCAAGCTCGCGCCGAAACCATCGGCACTTTCTCGAACGATCTCTGAATCACTATTGCGACCCCAATCCGGAAAGCTCTTTACGAGCCCCACGACACTGACTGCGTAGCGGTCATGGCAAATTCCGTGCCCGAAAACAATCGTCTCGGAGGTCTACGGGAGATGTTTCGTATCTCGGGACGCAAAAAGAAGTGCAACACGAGGACTTCCCGGGGGGTCACCCATCCTAGTACTACTCTCGCCCAAGCACGCTTAACTTCGGAGTTCTAATAGGATCCGGTGGTTTAGTGCTGGTATGATCGCACCGGTTTCGGGTGCTTCGTCCCTCGCCTATGTGCACGTCGCGGCCGGCGCATCAACGTCCGGAGCCTCTTGCCCGTCACGAAACCGCCGGCGCTTTCTCGAACGATCACGAAATCCCTATTGGAATCTCTCTCCGAGCCCTAGCCCAACGACCGCGTATCGGTCACGGCAAGCTCGCGCCGAAACCATCGGCACTTTCTCGAACGATCTCTGAATCACTATTGCGACCCCAATCCGGAAAGCTCTTTCCGAGCCCCACGACACTGACTGCGTAGCGCTCATGGCAAATTCCGTGCCCGAAAACAATCGTCTCGGAGGTCTACGGGAGATGTTTCGTATCTCGGGACGCAAAAAGAAGTGCAACACGAGGACTTCCCGGGGGGTCACCCATCCTAGTACTACTCTCGCCCAAGCACGCATAACTTCGGAGTTCTGAAGGGATCCGGTGGTTTAGTGCTGGTGTGATCGCACCGGTTTCGGGTGCTTCGTCCCTCGCCTATGTGAATGTCGCGGCCGGCGCATGAACGTCCGGAGCCTCTTGCCCGTCACGAAACCGCCGGCGCTTTCTCGAACGATCACGAAATCCCTATTGGAATCTCTCTCCGAGCCCTAGCCCAACGACCGCGTATCGGTTACGGCAAGCTCGCGCCGAAACCATCGGCACTTTCTCGAACGATCTCTGAATCGCTATTGCGACCCCAATCCGGAAAGCTCTTTCCGAGCCCCACGACACTGACTGCGTAGCGGTCACGGCAAATTCCGTGCCCGAAAACAATCGTCTCGGAGGTCTACGGGAGATGTTTCGTATCTCGGGACGCAAAAAGAAGTGCAACACGAGGACTTCCCGGGAGGTCACCCATCCTAGTACTACTCTCGCCCAAGCACGCTTAACTTCGGAGTTCTGAAGGGATCCGGTGGTTTAGTGCTTGTATGATCGCACCGGTTTCGGGAGCTTCGTCCCTCGCCTATGTGCACGTCGCTGCCGGCGCATCAACGTCCGGAGCCTCTTGCCCGTCACGAAACCGCCGGCGCTTTCTCGAACGATCACGAAATCCCTATTGGAAGCTCTCTCCGAGCCCTAGCCCAACGACCGCGTATCGGTCACGGCAAGCTCGCGCCGAAACCATCGGCACTTTCTCGAACGATCTCGGAATCGCTATTGCGACCCCAATCCGGAAAGCTCTTTACGAGCCCCACGACACTGACTGCGTAGCGGTCATGGCAAATTCCGTGCCCGAAAACAATCGTCTCGGATGTCTACGGGAGATGTTTCGTATCTCGGGACGCAGAAAGAAGTGCAACACGAGGACTTCCCGGGGGGTCACCCATCCTAGTACTACTCTCTCCCAAGCACGCTTAACTTCGGAGTTCTAATAGGATCCGGTGGTTTAGTGCTGGTATGATCGCACCGGTTTCGGGTGCTTCGTCCCTCGCCTATGTGCACGTCGCGGCCGGCGCATCAACGTCCGGAGCCTCTTGCCCGTCACGAAACCGCCGGCGCTTTCTCGAACGATCACGAAATCCCTATTGGAAGCTCTCTCCGAGCCCTAGCCCAACGACCGCGTATCGGTCACGGCAAGCTCGCGCCGAAACCATCGGCACTTTCTCGAACGATCTCGGAATCGCTATTGCGACCCCAATCCGGAAAGCTCTTTCCGAGCCCCACGATACTGACTGTGTAGCGGTCACGGCAAATTTCGTGCCCGAAAACAATCATCTCGGAGGTCGACGGGAGATGTTTCGTATCTCGGGACGCAAAAAGTAGTGCAACACGAGGACTTCCCGGGGGGTCACCCATCCTAGTACTACTCTCGCCCAAGCACGCTTAACTTCGGAGTTCTAATAGGATCCAGTGATTTAGTGCTGGTATGATCGCACCGGTTTCGGGTGCTTCGTCCCTCGCCTATGTGCACGTCGCGGCCGGCGCATCAACGTCCGGAGCCTCTTGCCCGTCACGAAACCGCCGGCGCTTTCTCGAACGATCACGAAATCCCTATTGGAAGCTCTCTCCGAGCCCTAGCCCAACGACCGCGTATCGGTCACGGCAAGCTCGCGCCGAAACCATCGGCACTTTCTCGAACGATCTCTGAATCACTAATGCGACCCCAATCCGGAA
Source organism: Musa acuminata AAA Group (assembly GCF_036884655.1). Classification (NCBI taxonomy): domain Eukaryota; kingdom Viridiplantae; phylum Streptophyta; class Magnoliopsida; order Zingiberales; family Musaceae; genus Musa; species Musa acuminata. The sequence continues at coordinate 27,155,436 of NC_088327.1, read as the reverse complement.
AGCTCTTTCCGAGCCCCACGACACTGACTGCGTAGCGGTCATGGCAAATTCCGTGCCCGAAAACAATAGTCTCGGAGGTCTACGGGCGATGTTTCGTATCTCGGGACGCAAAAAGAAGTGCAACACGAGGACTTCCCGGGGGGTCACCCATCCTAGTACTACTCTCGCCCAAGCACGCTTAACTTCGGAGTTCTAATAGGATCCGGTGGTTTAGTGCTGGTATGATCGCACCGGTTTCGGGTGCTTCGTCCCTCGCCTATGTGCACGTCGCGGCCGGCGCATCAACGTCCGGAGCCTCTTGCCCGTCACGAAACCGCCGGCGCTTTCTCGAACGATCACGAAATCCCTATTGGAATCTCTCTCCGAGCCCTAGCCCAACGACCGCGTATCGGTCACGGCAAGCTCGCGCCGAAACCATCGGCACTTTCTCGAACGATCTCTGAATCACTATTGCGACCCCAATCCGGAAAGCTCTTTCCGAGCCCCACGACACTGACTGCGTAGCGCTCATGGCAAATTCCGTGCCCGAAAACAATCGTCTCGGAGGTCTACGGGAGATGTTTCGTATCTCGGGACGCAAAAAGAAGTGCAACACGAGGACTTCCCGGGGGGTCACCCATCCTAGTACTACTCTCGCCCAAGCACGCATAACTTCGGAGTTCTGAAGGGATCCGGTGGTTTAGTGCTGGTGTGATCGCACCGGTTTCGGGTGCTTCGTCCCTCGCCTATGTGAATGTCGCGGCCGGCGCATGAACGTCCGGAGCCTCTTGCCCGTCACGAAACCGCCGGCGCTTTCTCGAACGATCACGAAATCCCTATTGGAATCTCTCTCCGAGCCCTAGCCCAACGACCGCGTATCGGTTACGGCAAGCTCGCGCCGAAACCATCGGCACTTTCTCGAACGATCTCTGAATCGCTATTGCGACCCCAATCCGGAAAGCTCTTTCTGAGCCCCACGACACTGACTGCGTAGCGGTCACGGCAAATTCCGTGCCCGAAAACAATCGTCTCGGAGGTCTACGGGAGATGTTTCGTATCTCGGGACGCAAAAAGAAGTGCAACACGAGGACTTCCCGGGGGGTCACCCATCCTAGTACTACTCTCGCCCAAGCACGCTTAACTTCGGAGTTCTGAAGGGATCCGGTGGTTTAGTGCTGGTATGATCGCACCGGTTTCGGGTGCTTCGTCCCTCGCCTATGTGCACGTCGCGGCCGGCGCATCAACGTCCGGAGCCTCTTGCCCGTCACGAAACCGCCGGCGCTTTCTCGAACGATCACGAAATCCCTATTGGAATCTCTCTCCGAGCCCTAGCCCAACGACCGCGTATCGGTCACGGCAAGCTCGCGCCGAAACCATCGGCACTTTCTCGAACGATCTCTGAATCACTATTGCGACCCCAATCCGGAAAGCTCTTTACGAGCCCCACGACACTGACTGCGTAGCGGTCATGGCAAATTCCGTGCCCGAAAACAATCGTCTCGGATGTCTACGGGAGATGTTTCGTATCTCGGGACGCAGAAAGAAGTGCAACACGAGGACTTCCCGGGGGGTCACCCATCCTAGTACTACTCTCGCCCAAGCACGCTTAACTTCGGAGTTCTAATAGGATCCGGTGGTTTAGTGCTGGTATGATCGCACCGGTTTCGGGTGCTTCGTCCCTCGCCTATGTGCACGTCGCGGCCGGCGCATCAACGTCCGGAGCCTCTTGCCCGTCACGAAACCGCCGGCGCTTTCTCGAACGATCACGAAATCCCTATTGGAAGCTCTCTCCGAGCCCTAGCCCAACGACCGCGTATCGGTCACGGCAAGCTCGCGCCGAAACCATCGGCACTTTCTCGAACGATCTCGGAATCGCTATTGCGACCCCAATCCGGAAAGCTCTTTCCGAGCCCCACGATACTGACTGTGTAGCGGTCACGGCAAATTTCGTGCCCGAAAACAATCATCTCGGAGGTCGACGGGAGATGTTTCGTATCTCGGGACGCAAAAAGTAGTGCAACACGAGGACTTCCCGGGGGGTCACCCATCCTAGTACTACTCTCGCCCAAGCACGCTTAACTTCGGAGTTCTAATAGGATCCAGTGATTTAGTGCTGGTATGATCGCACCGGTTTCGGGTGCTTCGTCCCTCGCCTATGTGCACGTCGCGGCCGGCGCATCAACGTCCGGAGCCTCTTGCCCGTCACGAAACCGCCGGCGCTTTCTCGAACGATCACGAAATCCCTATTGGAATCTCTCTCCGAGCCCTAGCCCAACGACCGCGTATCGGTCACGGCAAGCTCGCGCCGAAACCATCGGCACTTTCTCGAACGATCACTGAATCGCTATTGCGACCCCAATCCGGAAAGCTCTTTCCGAGCCCCACGACACTGACTGCGTAGCGGTCATGGCAAATTCCGTGCCCGAAAACAATCGTCTCGGAGGTCTACGGGAGATGTTTCGTATCTCGGGACGCAAAAAGAAGTGCAACACGAGGACTTCCCGGGGGGTCACCCATCCTAGTACTACTCTCGCCCAAGCACGCTTAACTTCGGAGTTCTGAAGGGATCCGGTGGTTTAGTGCTGGTGTGATCGCACCGGTTTCGGGAGCTTCGTCCCTCGCCTATGTGCACGTCGCGGCCGGCGCATCAACTTCCGGAGCCTCTTGCCCGTCACGAAACCGCCGGCGCTGTCACACCCCTAAAAATATCCATGATATTTAAAATTTTTTTTTGTCTCAACTAACCCAGGATCCAAACACACGTTTGAGGTCACTAAGAAAACATTCAGATCAAATTTCACCTCTATAATCTATCAATTCATAACCCTGTGCAATTCATAAACATAGCATACATCACTCGATAATTCATGCAATCTGAACTCAACTCACCAAATAAAAATCACAATATAAATCCACAAGTGGGGAAATCTATGCAGTCACCAGAATCATCGATTTACCATAAGTTCATATCATTACACAAATTTAATTTAACATTCCAAAATCCTATACACAAGGGATCCTTTATCTTACACAAAATCCACAGGTCCAGATTCATCGTCACATTTCATAATATGCAGAGTAACTTATACACAACTACATATATGCTAACAAAAGTTCTGCCCAACGTCTTCTAAACTCTCCACTGTCTCAGCCCATTCTTAACATTTAAGCAAGCGATACGCTATCCTGAAAAATTTATCAACAAATGGGGTGAGCATAAAGAGCTCAGCAAGTGACTAACATATCCATATCAAAATAGTACAATTTCCAAAGAGATGCAGTTTTCAAACACAAAGCAGAATATACGATTTCGTATACTTAATATCATTAGGAGCAGAAATCATAGTTGTCCTTTTTAATCATACATATTTGGTTCCTGACAGATGGGGCATAGAGTAATTGGAGCATATCAGAAACAAAGGAAACATATCGGAGCTTATCAATGGCATTTAAAATGTTCCAAATCACATCAACGACATATGGAACATTACGAAGCAAAATCAACAGTGAATGAAGCATTTCAGAGCATATCAAACTCATATGTCGTACAGAAGCTCAAACGTCGTCCTTGACGTTGCAATCATATCATAACTATCCAGAGCACGAACAGAAATAACTCACAAAAACTCTGGATGTCATATCAAACATATAGAGGGTGTAGTGGGATCTCAGTCAGAATGTGATTCATCCATTTCTGAATGACCACCTGACAAAAGTCTCCCACGTCTGGGAGCTCCATCCACCCACGTCTAGGTGAAGTCAAAGGGGCCGGCAGAGCATCGCAGGCTCTAAGCAATATCCCACAAAGCGGGACCCCACAAAGCGGGCAAATAAGCGCATACCAGAATATCCCTCAAAGCGGGACCCCACAAAGCGGGCAAATCAGCGCATACCCTTTACCATTTCTGGCAAAGGTCCAGACAATCCCACACACCAGAGTACAAGAAGGCAGTTTCAACAAAAAGTAGCATATAACGGAAGCACACGCGGAACAACCAAACGTACATGTGCCTTTTCAAAAGCAGTGTGATGCAAGGAACAAATCTCTCACAAAAGTATTCATTTTAGGAAAGAAATGAAAGCAAGAGTGTACAGGGATTCCAAGCAATTATAATCAGCTCAATTGCAATAAGAAGATTAGGCGAACTCAAGTATCCAAAGGAAATGGAACAGAATATGCGAAATCGACCAAAGCTCGATTTCGGACAGAATTCCAGTGGCACATCAAACAAATATTTCAGAATAACAATTATGCTCCAATACCCATAAGAAGGCTATGGTCGAATCATATATCAATCTATATTCGGATGGAACAGATTTCATATGAAACAGGGCTCCCAACACAGAGTTACCTCTGATTTGGTAACACAAGGTCAAAATCACAATCACTGTTTTACAGAATTTATAGGGTCGGATTCAACAGACGGTAGGGTGGGCAATTGAACTCCAAAATTTTCAAACTGTATGTCCAAAGAAATATTTTCAAATCTAGTTTCAAATAAAATCAGTTTGGTACAAATCAGAATTCTCAACAGGGAGTTATAGATAACTTAGTATCGATAGGTCAGAAATCTTGAAGTCTGTTTTACAGCATCTATAGTCTCATTTGAAAGAAAAGTTTGGGTAAGTATTCGGTGTCCAAATTCTACAAAATCGGTGTCAAAAGAAAGACATAAGAGTCTAATTACAAACAAAATAGTTCCTGCCTGAATTCACATTTTGTGCTAAAACTTATAGCCGAAACAGTGTATAGGGGTCAATATACCGAAAATATTTCAGAATCCATGGTTTTAAGTCCAAAGAGAGACATATCAGTTTCTAAATAGAAATCTTCCAATTTATTTTGAATCAACATAAAAACAGAGTCTAATACTTCTGTAGGATGGGGTTAGAACACTTGCCTTTGGAAATTTTGACCCGAAATGACAAGATTAAAGCAAGAACCCTAAAAGCCCCAATTTTCTTCCTCTTCTTCTTCTTCTTCTTCTTCTTCTTCTTTCTTTCTTTCTTTCTTTCCCTGATCACCCACGAGCTGCCTCCTCTGCTTCCTTAACAACGAAGGCAGAGAAGCTTAAGCGGTGGAATTTGTCATTTGGTGCATTTTGCAGTTTAGTCCTTGTTTTTATCATATTCACGATTAGGTCCTTAGGGTTTACATATAGGTCCTCAGATTCTTTCTTTTTTTTTTTTTTTTTTTTTTTTAACAGATCTCCCAAATCTTAAAAATAAGTTACCTCTAATTCATACTCTATTTCTTTTGTCAATTAAAATAGATGCTTACATTATCACCAAAAATTATACGAACACTCGGAAATGAGGGGTGTTACACTCTCCCCCCCTTAAAAGAAAAATTTAGTCCTCTAAATTTATCGTACCTCTATTCGATGAAAAGACGAGGATACACCTTTTTCATTTCCTCTTCTAGCTCCCAAGTTGTCTCTTCTCCAGAATGATGTCTCCAATTTACTTGAACTAGTGGGACGACCCGATTCCTTAGGACTTTTTCTTTCTTATCAATAATCTGAATAGGCTCTTCCACATAGGATAGATCTTTATCGAACTCCACCAGCTCATACTTAATGATGTGAGAAGGGTCATACATATACTTTCTAATCATCGAGACATGAAATATATCATGGACATGGCTCAATGCTGGTGGTAAGGCAATCCTGTAAGCGACAGAACCAACCCTCTCAAGAACCTCAAAAGGTCCAATAAATCTTGGGCTTAACTTTCCTTTCTTCCCAAACCTTATAATGCCTTTGGAAGGGGAGACTTTTAAGAATACAAAATCTCCGATTTCAAACTCAATATCTCGTCTCCTATTATCGGCATAACTCTTTTGACGACTCTGAGCAGCTTTTAACCTTTTCCTTAAAACTTGAATTTTCTCGGTAGTTTCTTGTACCTTGTCCGGTGCTAACAACTTTCTGTCCCCAACTTCCTCCCAACATATAGGTGTTATGCACTTTCGCCCATATAAAGCTTCATACGGAGCCATCTGAATACTTGAATGATAACTATTGTTATACGTGAACTCGACAAGTGAAATATCCTTATCCCATTCACCTTTCCAATCCATAACATAGGCTCTAAGCAAATCCTCAAGTGTTTGAATTGTTCTTTCTGACTGACCATCAGTCTGAGGATGATATGCAGTACTAAACTTAACTTTAGTGCCCATAGATTCCTGTAACCTTCTCCAGAATCTAGAGAGAAATCTGGAGTCTCTATCAGAGATGATCTCCTTTGGAATACCATGAAGTCTGACTATTTCATTAACATATAAATCTGCAAGTCTATCAAGCGAATAAGTCATATTAATCGGAAGGAAATGTGCAGATTTTGTTAACCTATCAATGATAACCCAAATAGCATCATGCTTCCTCGAGGTTCTGGGTAGTCCTGAAACAAAATCCATAGTAATACATTCCCATTTCCATTCCGGTATAACTAAAGGTTGCAGCAACCCTCCAGGTCTTTGGTGTTCTACTTTGATTTGCTGACACGTCAAACATTTTGAAACATACATTGCAATTTCCTTCTTCATGCCTTCCCACCAATAATAACTTTGAAGATCTCTATACATCTTAGTGCTCCCAGGGTGTAGGGCGTACTTTGAAGTATGACTTTCATTTAGGATTTGATTCTTGATATCTAGTTCATTTGGTACACATACTCTCTCCCCAAATCTCAATAGGCCATCCTTTGAAACTTGAAATTGTGGCTTCAATTCCTTTTCTACTTCACTCCTCAAGTAGATTAAGTGTGGATCTCGTAATTGTCCCTCCTTAATTTGTTGCATAAGATCAGACTGCATTTGAATGGAGGCCATCAAAATCATCGAGTCTTGCTCTTTCCTCAAAGCTTTCAAATCAAAATTTTCTTCTATTAGCTTCCATTGCTTCACGACCAGACTAGCCATAAAACTTGTAGATTTTCTACTAAGTGCATCAGCTACAACATTGGCCTTGCCCGGGTGATAACGGATGGCACAATCATAATCCTTCAGAAGTTCTATCCATCTTCGCTGCCTCATGTTCAACTCCTTCTGAGTGAAAATGTATTTTAAACTCTTGTGATCAGTGAAGATTTCAAACTGTCGACCATACAAATAATGTCTCCAAATCTTTAGAGCAAAAATGATTGCTGCTAATTCCAAATCATGAGTTGGATAATTCAATTCATAACCTTTAAGTTGCCTAGAAGCATAAGCAATTACTCTCCCTTCCTGCATCAAAACACATCCTAGCCCCTTTCTTGAAGCATCAGTATAAACTACAAATCCCTCACTACCACTTGGAATAGTGAGAATAGGGGCACTAGTCAATCTTCTTTTTAACTCTTGAAAGCTTTGCTCACAATCATCGCCCCATACAAATTTCATATTCTTCTTAGTGAGTTTGGTGAGAGGTTGAGCAATTCGAGAAAATCCCTCCACAAATCTCCTGTAATAACCTGCCATGCCCAAGAAACTTCTAACCTCTGTTACATTTGTTGGTACTTCCCATTCAACTACAGCTTCTATTTTCCTTGGATCAACAGATATACCCTTCCCTGAAATCACATGACCTAAGAAAGCAACTTCATTCAACCAAAATTCACATTTGCTGAACTTCGCATACAACTTCTTTTCTCTCAGTATGGACAACACATCTCTCAAGTGTTCCTCATGCTCCTGGTTACTCTTTGAATACACCAATATGTCATCAATAAATACAATTACACAGATATCCAAGAGCGGTTGAAATATCCTATTCATTAGTTCCATAAAAGCTGCAGGGGCATTTGTCAAACCAAACGGCATCACCAAGAATTCATAATGACCATATCGAGTTCTGAAAGCTGTTTTTGAAATATCCTCCTCCTTGATCTTTAACTGATAGTAACCTGACCTCAGGTCAATCTTAGAGAATACTTGTGCACCCTGCAGTTGATCAAACAAATCATCAATTCTAGGTATGGGGTATTTGTTTTTGATGGTCACCTGATTCAACTGTCTATAATCAATACAAAGCCTCAATGTTCCATCCTTCTTCTTCACTAATAGTACCGGAGCACCCCATGGGGACACACTGGGTCGTATGAAACCCTTATCTAATAATTCTTGTATTTGCTTCTTTAATTCTTCAAGCTCAAGTGGTGCCATTCTGTAGGGAGGCTTAGATATTGGGGCGGTACTGGGGACTAGATCAATAGCAAATTCACCCTCTCTATCTAGAGGTAAACCAGGCAAGTCGTCTGGAAATACATCAGGGAATTCTTTGACCACTGAAATTTCATCAAGGTGGGTTTCCTGATTTGAATGCTCCTTTACACACACCACATAACAAAAACAACCTTTCTGCATAAGATGATAAGCTTGAAGTGCGGATATTAAGCAAGGAGGCAAATCATGCTTAATGCCCTCAAAGAAAAATATAGGCTGATCTGGTATGCAGAAAGTAATTATTTTTTTGTAACAATCAATACTAGCGTGATGAGAAGATAACCAATCCATGCCGAGTATAATATCAAAGCCCTGGATCTCTAGGAGAATCAAATCAGCAAGGAATTCGTGGTCTCCAATAGAGATCAAACAAGATGGGTAGACCAAGTTTGTTGCCAATGAATCTCCAACAGCAGTTGTTACATATAACATATAATCCAGGGATTTAGGTGGAATATCCAAGTGACAAGCAAAGTATTTTGAAACAAACGATAAGTTGGAGCCGGGATCAAACAAAACTTTTGCATTTCTTTTAGAAACATGAAGAATACCTTCCACCACTGATTTAGAAGCTCTAGAATCTTGTTCAGTGATAGCGTATACTCTAGCATGGGCTGAGGGTCTAGGAGACAGTGGCTCTCTTTTCCTGTTCAGTGGGCAATCTTTTATTTGATGACCTAGCTTTCCACAATTAAAACATGCTCCAGTCACCCGAAAACACCGACTTGTCTCATGATTTAATCCGCATTTTTCACATAACTGAGTCCTCCCCCATGGTTTCCTTTTCTCAAATCCAGATGTCTTAAACCTCTTGTTACTATCTTCGTATTCATTTTCTCTCCTGCTTTTGCTAGTAAATTTGTTCCTTTGGTTCTTGCCAATGATTTCTTGAATTTCCTCCATGTCTCTTTCAATTTTCAAAGCTCTTTCTACCGTATCAGCATATGTTTGTAATTTTAAAGCTGACATTCGGCTTCTTATTGCCGGCCGTAATCCCCTTTCAAACCTTCTTGCCTTTCTAGATTCATCATCAGTCATATGTGTGGCAAACCTGGAGAGCTCAGTAAATTTAGATTCATACTTTGTAACCGTCATGCTTCCCTGGATAAGATTCAAGAACTCCAATTCTTTTTGCTCTCTCATGCAATCTGGAAAATATTTGTCGTAAAACTTTTCTTGGAATAACTTCCATGTCATTGGCTCATGTTTGATTTCAGACATCCTCTTAATCATTCTCCACCAGTGTTCAGCTTCTCCTTCCAGCATAAAGGTGGCAAGAAAAACCTTTCGTTCATCAGAGTAACTTAAGGCATCAAATATTTTCTCTATCTGCATCATCCATCGTTCCGCCACCATTGGATCAGACTCACCACTGAAACTGGGAGGACTAAGCTTCTTAAACTGTCCAATTCCCAACCCCGTCTGGTTTGATGTCTCTGTCCCATCACTATTTCCTTGTTGGACAGGTTGTTGTTGTTGTTGCATCACTTGTGCCATAGTCTCCAAAGTCCGCATAATACCACTCAATTGATCAGCAGTAGATGCAACAGGAGAACCAGATGATCTCGTCATCCTCGCTTCCTAAAACATCAAAAGAACATTTTCTTTGATCAATCTCTAATGACAGTCAATAAACCTCAAATAAAGATAATATTCTTAGTGATTCTCAAATCAGGCTCTGATACCACCTCTGTCACACCCCTAAAAATATCCATGATATTTAAAATTTTTTTTTTGTCTCAACTAACCCAGGATCCAAACACACGTTTGAGGTCACTAAGAAAACATTCAGATCAAATTTCACCTCTATAATCTATCAATTCATAACCCTGTGCAATTCATAAACATAGCATACATCACTCGATAATTCATGCAATCTGAACTCAACTCACCAAATAAAAATCACAATATAAATCCACAAGTGGGGAAATCTATGCAGTCACCAGAATCATCGATTTACCATAAGTTCATATCATTACACAAATTTAATTTAACATTCCAAAATCCTATACACAAGGGATCCTTTATCTTACACAAAATCCACAGGTCCAGATTCATCGTCACATTTCATAATATGCAGAGTAACTTATACACAACTACATATATGCTAACAAAAGTTCTGCCCAACGTCTTCTAAACTCTCCACTGTCTCAGCCCATTCTTAACATTTAAGCAAGCGATACGCTATCCTGAAAAATTTATCAACAAATGGGGTGAGCATAAAGAGCTCAGCAAGTGACTAACATATCCATATCAAAATAGTACAATTTCCAAAGAGATGCAGTTTTCAAACACAAAGCAGAATATACGATTTCGTATACTTAATATCATTAGGAGCAGAAATCATAGTTGTCCTTTTTAATCATACATATTTGGTTCCTGACAGATGGGGCATAGAGTAATTGGAGCATATCAGAAACAAAGGAAACATATCGGAGCTTATCAATGGCATTTAAAATGTTCCAAATCACATCAACGACATATGGAACATTACGAAGCAAAATCAACAGTGAATGAAGCATTTCAGAGCATATCAAACTCATATGTCGTACAGAAGCTCAAACGTCGTCCTTGACGTTGCAATCATATCATAACTATCCAGAGCACGAACAGAAATAACTCACAAAAACTCTGGATGTCATATCAAACATATAGAGGGTGTAGTGGGATCTCAGTCAGAATGTGATTCATCCATTTCTGAATGACCACCTGACAAAAGTCTCCCACGTCTGGGAGCTCCATCCACCCACGTCTAGGTGAAGTCAAAGGGGCCGGCAGAGCATCGCAGGCTCTAAGCAATATCCCACAAAGCGGGACCCCACAAAGCGGGCAAATAAGCGCATACCAGAATATCCCTCAAAGCGGGACCCCACAAAGCGGGCAAATCAGCGCATACCCTTTACCATTTCTGGCAAAGGTCCAGACAATCCCACACACCAGAGTACAAGAAGGCAGTTTCAACAAAAAGTAGCATATAACGGAAGCACACGCGGAACAACCAAACGTACATGTGCCTTTTCAAAAGCAGTGTGATGCAAGGAACAAATCTCTCACAAAAGTATTCATTTTAGGAAAGAAATGAAAGCAAGAGTGTACAGGGATTCCAAGCAATTATAATCAGCTCAATTGCAATAAGAAGATTAGGCGAACTCAAGTATCCAAAGGAAATGGAACAGAATATGCGAAATCGACCAAAGCTCGATTTCGGACAGAATTCCAGTGGCACATCAAACAAATATTTCAGAATAACAATTATGCTCCAATACCCATAAGAAGGCTATGGTCGAATCATATATCAATCTATATTCGGATGGAACAGATTTCATATGAAACAGGGCTCCCAACACAGAGTTACCTCTGATTTGGTAACACAAGGTCAAAATCACAATCACTGTTTTACAGAATTTATAGGGTCGGATTCAACAGACGGTAGGGTGGGCAATTGAACTCCAAAATTTTCAAACTGTATGTCCAAAGAAATATTTTCAAATCTAGTTTCAAATAAAATCAGTTTGGTACAAATCAGAATTCTCAACAGGGAGTTATAGATAACTTAGTATCGATAGGTCAGAAATCTTGAAGTCTGTTTTACAGCATCTATAGTCTCATTTGAAAGAAAAGTTTGGGTAAGTATTCGGTGTCCAAATTCTACAAAATCGGTGTCAAAAGAAAGACATAAGAGTCTAATTACAAACAAAATAGTTCCTGCCTGAATTCACATTTTGTGCTAAAACTTATAGCCGAAACAGTGTATAGGGGTCAATATACCGAAAATATTTCAGAATCCATGGTTTTAAGTCCAAAGAGAGACATATCAGTTTCTAAATAGAAATCTTCCAATTTATTTTGAATCAACATAAAAACAGAGTCTAATACTTCTGTAGGATGGGGTTAGAACACTTGCCTTTGGAAATTTTGACCCGAAATGACAAGATTAAAGCAAGAACCCTAAAAGCCCCAATTTTCTTCCTCTTCTTCTTCTTCTTCTTCTTCTTCTTCTTTCTTTCTTTCTTTCTTTCCCTGATCACCCACGAGCTGCCTCCTCTGCTTCCTTAACAACGAAGGCAGAGAAGCTTAAGCGGTGGAATTTGTCATTTGGTGCATTTTGCAGTTTAGTCCTTGTTTTTATCATATTCACGATTAGGTCCTTAGGGTTTACATATAGGTCCTCAGATTCTTTCTTTTTTTTTTTTTTTTTTTTTTAACAGATCTCCCAAATCTTAAAAATAAGTTACCTCTAATTCATACTCTATTTCTTTTGTCAATTAAAATAGATGCTTACATTATCACCAAAAATTATACGAACACTCGGAAATGAGGGGTGTTACACTTCCCGGGGGGTCACCCATCCTAGTACTACTCTCGCCCAAGCACGCTTAACTTCGGAGTTCTAATAGGATCCGGTGGTTTAGTGCTGGTATGATCGCACCGGTTTCGGGTGCTTCGTCCCTCGCCTATGTGCACGTCGCGGCCGGCGCATCAACGTCCGGAGCCTCTTGCCCGTCACGAAACTGCCGGCGCTTTCTCGAACGATCACGAAATCCCTATTGGAATCTCTCTCCGAGCCCTAGCCCAACGACCGCGTATCGGTCACGGCAAGCTCGCGCCGAAACCATCGGCACTTTCTCGAACGATCTCTGAATCACTATTGCGACCCCAATCCGGAAAGCTCTTTCCGAGCCCCACGACACTGACTGCGTAGCGCTCATGGCAAATTCCGTGCCCGAAAACAATCGTCTCGGAGGTCTACGGGAGATGTTTCGTATCTCGGGACGCAAAAAGAAGTGCAACACGAGGACTTCCCGGGGGGTCACCCATCCTAGTACTACTCTCGCCCAAGCACGCATAACTTCGGAGTTCTGAAGGGATCCGGTGGTTTAGTGCTGGTGTGATCGCACCGGTTTCGGGTGCTTCGTCCCTCGCCTATGTGAATGTCGCGGCCGGCGCATGAACGTCCGGAGCCTCTTGCCCGTCACGAAACCGCCGGCGCTTTCTCGAACGATCACGAAATCCCTATTGGAATCTCTCTCCGAGCCCTAGCCCAACGACCGCGTATCGGTTACGGCAAGCTCGCGCCGAAACCATCGGCACTTTCTCGAACGATCTCTGAATCGCTATTGCGACCCCAATCCGGAAAGCTCTTTCCGAGCCCCACGACACTGACTGCGTAGCGGTCACGGCAAATTCCGTGCCCGAAAACAATCGTCTCGGAGGTCTACGGGAGATGTTTCGTATCTCGGGACGCAAAAAGAAGTGCAACACGAGGACTTCCCGGGAGGTCACCCATCCTAGTACTACTCTCGCCCAAGCACGCTTAACTTCGGAGTTCTGAAGGGATCCGGTGGTTTAGTGCTTGTATGATCGCACCGGTTTCGGGAGCTTCGTCCCTCGCCTATGTGCACGTCGCTGCCGGCGCATCAACGTCCGGAGCCTCTTGCCCGTCACGAAACCGCCGGCGCTTTCTCGAACGATCACGAAATCCCTATTGGAAGCTCTCTCCGAGCCCTAGCCCAACGACCGCGTATCGGTCACGGCAAGCTCGCGCCGAAACCATCGGCACTTTCTCGAACGATCTCGGAATCGCTATTGCGACCCCAATCCGGAAAGCTCTTTACGAGCCCCACGACACTGACTGCGTAGCGGTCATGGCAAATTCCGTGCCCGAAAACAATCGTCTCGGATGTCTACGGGAGATGTTTCGTATCTCGGGACGCAGAAAGAAGTGCAACACGAGGACTTCCCGGGGGGTCACCCATCCTAGTACTACTCTCGCCCAAGCACGCTTAACTTCGGAGTTCTAATAGGATCCGGTGGTTTAGTGCTGGTATGATCGCACCGGTTTCGGGTGCTTCGTCCCTCGCCTATGTGCACGTCGCGGCCGGCGCATCAACGTCCGGAGCCTCTTGCCCGTCACGAAACCTCCGGCGCTTTCTCGAACGATCACGAAATCCCTATTGGAAGCTCTCTCCGAGCCCTAGCCCAACGACCGCGTATCGGTCACGGCAAGCTCGCGCCGAAACCATCGGCACTTTCTCGAACGTTCTCGAAATCGCTATTGCGACCCCAATCCGGAAAGATCTTTCCGAGCCCCACGATACTGACTGCGTAGCGGTCATAGCAAATTCCGTGCCCGAAAACAATCGTCTCGGAGGTCTACGGGAGATGTTTCGTATCTCGGGACGCAAAAAGAAGTGCAACACGAGGACTTCCCGGGGGGTCACCCATCCTAGTACTACTCTCGCCCTAGCACGCTTAACTTCGGAGTTCTAATAGGATCCGGTGGTTTAGTGCTGGTATGATCGCACCGGTTTCGGGTGCTTCGTCACTCGCCTATGTGCACGTCGCGGCCGGCGCATCAACGTCCGGAGCCTCTTGCCCGTCACGAAACCGCCGGCGCTTTCTCGAACGATCACGAAATCCCTATTGGAATCTCTCTCCGAGCCCTAGCCCAACGACCGCGTATCGGTCACGGCAAGCTCGCGCCGAAACCATCGGCACTTTCTCGAACGATCACTGAATCGCTATTGCGACCCCAATCCGGAAAGCTCTTTCCGAGCCCCACGACACTGACTGCGTAGCGGTCATGGCAAATTCCGTGCCCGAAAACAATCGTCTCGGAGGTCTACGGGAGATGTTTCGTATCTCGGGACGCAAAAAGAAGTGCAACACGAGGACTTCCCGGGGGGTCACCCATCCTAGTACTACTCTCGCCCAAGCACGCTTAACTTCGGAGTTCTGAAGGGATCCGGTGGTTTAGTGCTGGTGTGATCGCACCGGTTTCGGGAGCTTCGTCCCTCGCCTATGTGCACGTCGCGGCCGGCGCATCAACGTCCGGAGCCTCTTGCCCGTCACGAAACCGCCGGCGCTTTCTCGAACGATCACGAAATCCCTATTGGAAGCTCTCTCCGAGCCCTAGCCCAACGACCGCGTATCGGTCACGGCAAGCTCGCGCCGAAACCATCGGCACTTTCTCGAACGATCTCTGAATCACTAATGCGACCCCAATCTGGAAAGCTCTTTCCGAGCCCCACGACACTGACTGCGTAGCGGTCATGGCAAATTCCGTGCCCGAAAACAATCGTCTCGGAGGTCTACGGGAGATGTTTCGTATCTCGGGACGCAAAAAGAAGTGCAACACGAGGACTTCCCGGGGGGTCACCCATCCTAGTACTACTCTCGCCCAAGCACGCTTAACTTCGGAGTTCTAATAGGATCCGGTGGTTTAGTGCTGGTATGATCGCACCGGTTTCGGGTGCTTCGTCCCTCGCCTATGTGCACGTCGCGGCCGGCGCATCAACGTCCGGAGCCTCTTGCCCGTCACGAAACCGCCGGCGCTTTCTCGAACGATCACGAAATCCCTATTGGAATCTCTCTCTGAGTCCTAGCCCAACGACCGCGTATCGGTCACGGCAAGCTCGCGCCGAAACCATCGGCACTTTCTCGAACGATCTCTGAATCACTATTGCGACCCCAATCCGGAAAGCTCTTTCCGAGCCCCACGACACTGACTGCGTAGCGCTCATGGCAAATTCCGTGCCCGAAAACAATCGTCTCGGAGGTCTACGGGAGATGTTTCGTATCTCGGGACGCAAAAAGAAGTGCAACACGAGGACTTCCCGGGGGGTCACCCATCCTAGTACTACTCTCGCCCAAGCACGCATAACTTCGGAGTTCTGAAGGGATCCGGTGGTTTAGTGCTGGTGTGATCGCACCGGTTTCGGGTGCTTCGTCCCTCGCCTATGTGAATGTCGCGGCCGGCGCATGAACGTCCGGAGCCTCTTGCCCGTCACGAAACCGCCGGCGCTTTCTCGAACGATCACGAAATCCCTATTGGAATCTCTCTCCGAGCCCTAGCCCAACGACCGCGTATCGGTTACGGCAAGCTCGCGCCGAAACCATCGGCACTTTCTCGAACGATCTCTGAATCGCTATTGCGACCCCAATCCGGAAAGCTCTTTCCGAGCCCCACGACACTGACTGCGTAGCGGTCACGGCAAATTCCGTGCCCGAAAACAATCGTCTCGGAGGTCTACGGGAGATGTTTCGTATCTCGGGACGCAAAAAGAAGTGCAACACGAGGACTTCCCGGGAGGTCACCCATCCTAGTACTACTCTCGCCCAAGCACGCTTAACTTCGGAGTTCTGAAGGGATCCGGTGGTTTAGTGCTTGTATGATCGCACCGGTTTCGGGAGCTTCGTCCCTCGCCTATGTGCACGTCGCTGCCGGCGCATCAACGTCCGGAGCCTCTTGCCCGTCACGAAACCGCCGGCGCTTTCTCGAACGATCACGAAATCCCTATTGGAATCTCTCTCCGAGCCCTAGCCCAACGACCGCGTATCGGTCACGGCAAGCTCGCGCCGAAACCATCGGCACTTTCTCGAACGATCACTGAATCGCTATTGCGACCCCAATCCGGAAAGCTCTTTCCGAGCCCCACGACACTGACTGCGTAGCGGTCATGGCAAATTCCGTGCCCGAAAACAATCGTCTCGGAGGTCTACGGGAGATGTTTCGTATCTCGGGACGCAAAAAGAAGTGCAACACGAGGACTTCCCGGGGGGTCACCCATCCTAGTACTACTCTCGCCCAAGCACGCTTAACTTCGGAGTTCTGAAGGGATCCGGTGGTTTAGTGCTGGTGTGATCGCACCGGTTTCGGGAGCTTCGTCCCTCGCCTATGTGCACGTCGCGGCCGGCGCATCAACGTCCGGAGCCTCTTGCCCGTCACGAAACCGCCGGCGCTTTCTCGAACGATCACGAAATCCCTATTGGAAGCTCTCTCCGAGCCCTAGCCCAACGACCGCGTATCGGTCACGGCAAGCTCGCGCCGAAACCATCGGCACTTTCTCGAACGATCTCTGAATCACTAATGCGACCCCAATCTGGAAAGCTCTTTCCGAGCCCCACGACACTGACTGCGTAGCGGTCATGGCAAATTCCGTGCCCGAAAACAATCGTCTCGGAGGTCTACGGGAGATGTTTCGTATCTCGGGACGCAAAAAGAAGTGCAACACGAGGACTTCCCGGGGGGTCACCCATCCTAGTACTACTCTCGCCCAAGCACGCTTAACTTCGGAGTTCTAATAGGATCCGGTGGTTTAGTGCTGGTATGATCGCACCGGTTTTGGGTGCTTCGTCCCTCGCCTATGTGCACGTCGCGGCCGGCGCATCAACGTCCGGAGCCTCTTGCCCGTCACGAAACCGCCGGCGCTTTCTCGAACGATCACGAAATCCCTATTGGAATCTTTCTCCGAGCCCTAGCCCAACGACCGCGTATCGGTCACGGCAAGCTCGCGCCGAAACCATCGGCACTTTCTCGAACGTTCTCGAAATCGCTATTGCGACCCCAATCCGGAAAGATCTTTCCGAGCCCCACGATACTGACTGCGTAGCGGTCATGGCAAATTCCGTGCCCGAAAACAATCGTCTCGGAGGTCTACGGGAGATGTTTCGTATCTCGGGACGCAAAAAGAAGTGCAACACGAGGACATCCCGGGGGGTCACCCATCCTAGTACTACTCTCGCCCAAGCACGCTTAACTTCGAGTTCTGAAGGGATCCGGTGGTTTAGTGCTGGTGTGATCGCACCGGTTTCGGGAGCTTCGTCCCTCGCCTATGTGCACGTCGCGGCCGGCGCATCAACGTCCGGAGCCTCTTGCCCGTCACGAAACCGCCGGCGCTTTCTCGAACGATCACGAAATCCCTATTGGAAGCTCTCTCCGAGCCCTAGCCCAACGACCGCGTATCGGTCACGGCAAGCTCGCGCCGAAACCATCGGCACTTTCTCGAACGATCTCTGAATCACTAATGCGACCCCAATCTGGAAAGCTCTTTCCGAGCCCCACGACACTGACTGCGTAGCGGTCATGGCAAATTCCGTGCCCGAAAACAATCGTCTCGGAGGTCTACGGGAGATGTTTCGTATCTCGGGACGCAAAAAGAAGTGCAACACGAGGACTTCCCGGGGGGTCACCCATCCTAGTACTACTCTCGCCCAAGCACGCTTAACTTCGGAGTTCTAATAGGATCCGGTGGTTTAGTGCTGGTATGATCGCACCGGTTTCGGGTGCTTCGTCCCTCGCCTATGTGCACGTCGCGGCCGGCGCATCAACGTCCGGAGCCTCTTGCCCGTCACGAAACCGCCGGCGCTTTCTCGAACGATCACGAAATCCCTATTGGAATCTCTCTCTGAGTCCTAGCCCAACGACCGCGTATCGGTCACGGCAAGCTCGCGCCGAAACCATCGGCACTTTCTCGAACGATCTCTGAATCACTATTGCGACCCCAATCCGGAAAGCTCTTTCCGAGCCCCACGACACTGACTGCGTAGCGCTCATGGCAAATTCCGTGCCCGAAAACAATCGTCTCGGAGGTCTACGGGAGATGTTTCGTATCTCGGGACGCAAAAAGAAGTGCAACACGAGGACTTCCCGGGGGGTCACCCATCCTAGTACTACTCTCGCCCAAGCACGCATAACTTCGGAGTTCTGAAGGGATCCGGTGGTTTAGTGCTGGTGTGATCGCACCGGTTTCGGGTGCTTCGTCCCTCGCCTATGTGAATGTCGCGGCCGGCGCATGAACGTCCGGAGCCTCTTGCCCGTCACGAAACCGCCGGCGCTTTCTCGAACGATCACGAAATCCCTATTGGAATCTCTCTCCGAGCCCTAGCCCAACGACCGCGTATCGGTTACGGCAAGCTCGCGCCGAAACCATCGGCACTTTCTCGAACGATCTCTGAATCGCTATTGCGACCCCAATCCGGAAAGCTCTTTCCGAGCCCCACGACACTGACTGCGTAGCGGTCACGGCAAATTCCGTGCCCGAAAACAATCGTCTCGGAGGTCTACGGGAGATGTTTCGTATCTCGGGACGCAAAAAGAAGTGCAACACGAGGACTTCCCGGGAGGTCACCCATCCTAGTACTACTCTCGCCCAAGCACGCTTAACTTCGGAGTTCTGAAGGGATCCGGTGGTTTAGTGCTTGTATGATCGCACCGGTTTCGGGAGCTTCGTCCCTCGCCTATGTGCACGTCGCTGCCGGCGCATCAACGTCCGGAGCCTCTTGCCCGTCACGAAACCGCCGGCGCTTTCTCGAACGATCACGAAATCCCTATTGGAAGCTCTCTCCGAGCCCTAGCCCAACGACCGCGTATCGGTCACGGCAAGCTCGCGCCGAAACCATCGGCACTTTCTCGAACGATCTCGGAATCGCTATTGCGACCCCAATCCGGAAAGCTCTTTACGAGCCCCACGACACTGACTGCGTAGCGGTCATGGCAAATTCCGTGCCCGAAAACAATCGTCTCGGATGTCTACGGGAGATGTTTCGTATCTCGGGACGCAGAAAGAAGTGCAACACGAGGACTTCCCGGGGGGTCACCCATCCTAGTACTACTCTCGCCCAAGCACGCTTAACTTCGGAGTTCTAATAGGATCCGGTGGTTTAGTGCTGGTATGATCGCACCGGTTTTGGGTGCTTCGTCCCTCGCCTATGTGCACGTCGCGGCCGGCGCATCAACGTCCGGAGCCTCTTGCCCGTCACGAAACCGCCGGCGCTTTCTCGAACGATCACGAAATCCCTATTGGAATCTTTCTCCGAGCCCTAGCCCAACGACCGCGTATCGGTCACGGCAAGCTCGCGCCGAAACCATCGGCACTTTCTCGAACGTTCTCGAAATCGCTATTGCGACCCCAATCCGGAAAGATCTTTCCGAGCCCCACGATACTGACTGCGTAGCGGTCATGGCAAATTCCGTGCCCGAAAACAATCGTCTCGGAGGTCTACGGGAGATGTTTCGTATCTCGGGACGCAAAAAGAAGTGCAACACGAGGACTTCCCGGGGGGTCACCCATCCTAGTACTACTCTCGCCCAAGCACGCTTAACTTCGGAGTTCTGAAGGGATCCGGTGGTTTAGTGCTGGTGTGATCGCACCGGTTTCGGGAGCTTCGTCCCTCGCCTATGTGCACGTCGCGGCCGGCGCATCAACGTCCGGAGCCTCTTGCCCGTCACGAAACCGCCGGCGCTTTCTCGAACGATCACGAAATCCCTATTGGAAGCTCTCTCCGAGCCCTAGCCCAACGACCGCGTATCGGTCACGGCAAGCTCGCGCCGAAACCATCGGCACTTTCTCGAACGATCTCTGAATCACTAATGCGACCCCAATCTGGAAAGCTCTTTCCGAGCCCCACGACACTGACTGCGTAGCGGTCATGGCAAATTCCGTGCCCGAAAACAATCGTCTCGGAGGTCT
Source organism: Musa acuminata AAA Group (assembly GCF_036884655.1). Lineage (NCBI taxonomy): Eukaryota > Viridiplantae > Streptophyta > Magnoliopsida > Zingiberales > Musaceae > Musa > Musa acuminata. The sequence goes on along the minus strand of NC_088327.1, from coordinate 27,134,997 downwards.
ACGGGAGATGTTTCGTATCTCGGGACGCAAAAAGAAGTGCAACACGAGGACTTCCCGGGGGGTCACCCATCCTAGTACTACTCTCGCCCAAGCACGCTTAACTTCGGAGTTCTAATAGGATCCGGTGGTTTAGTGCTGGTATGATCGCACCGGTTTCGGGTGCTTCGTCCCTCGCCTATGTGCACGTCGCGGCCGGCGCATCAACGTCCGGAGCCTCTTGCCCGTCACGAAACCGCCGGCGCTTTCTCGAACGATCACGAAATCCCTATTGGAATCTCTCTCTGAGTCCTAGCCCAACGACCGCGTATCGGTCACGGCAAGCTCGCGCCGAAACCATCGGCACTTTCTCGAACGATCACTGAATCGCTATTGCGACCCCAATCCGGAAAGCTCTTTCCGAGCCCCACGACACTGACTGCGTAGCGGTCATGGCAAATTCCGTGCCCGAAAACAATCGTCTCGGAGGTCTACGGGAGATGTTTCGTATCTCGGGACGCAAAAAGAAGTGCAACACGAGGACTTCCCGGGGGGTCACCCATCCTAGTACTACTCTCGCCCAAGCACGCTTAACTTCGGAGTTCTGAAGGGATCCGGTGGTTTAGTGCTTGTATGATCGCACCGGTTTCGGGAGCTTCGTCCCTCGCCTATGTGCACGTCGCTGCCGGCGCATCAACGTCCGGAGCCTCTTGCCCGTCACGAAACCGCCGGCGCTTTCTCGAACGATCACGAAATCCCTATTGGAAGCTCTCTCCGAGCCCTAGCCCAACGACCGCGTATCGGTCACGGCAAGCTCGCGCCGAAACCATCGGCACTTTCTCGAACGATCTCGGAATCGCTATTGCGACCCCAATCCGGAAAGCTCTTTACGAGCCCCACGACACTGACTGCGTAGCGGTCATGGCAAATTCCGTGCCCGAAAACAATCGTCTCGGATGTCTACGGGAGATGTTTCGTATCTCGGGACGCAGAAAGAAGTGCAACACGAGGACTTCCCGGGGGGTCACCCATCCTAGTACTACTCTCGCCCAAGCACGCTTAACTTCGGAGTTCTAATAGGATCCGGTGGTTTAGTGCTGGTATGATCGCACCGGTTTCGGGTGCTTCGTCCCTCGCCTATGTGCACGTCGCGGCCGGCGCATCAACGTCCGGAGCCTCTTGCCCGTCACGAAACCGCCGGCGCTTTCTCGAACGATCACGAAATCCCTATTGGAAGCTCTCTCCGAGCCCTAGCCCAACGACCGCGTATCGGTCACGGCAAGCTCGCGCCGAAACCATCGGCACTTTCTCGAACGATCTCTGAATCACTAATGCGACCCCAATCTGGAAAGCTCTTTCCGAGCCCCACGACACTGACTGCGTAGCGGTCATGGCAAATTCCGTGCCCGAAAACAATCGTCTCGGAGGTCTACGGGAGATGTTTCGTATCTCGGGACGCAAAAAGAAGTGCAACACGAGGACTTCCCGGGGGGTCACCCATCCTAGTACTACTCTCGCCCAAGCACGCTTAACTTCGGAGTTCTAATAGGATCCGGTGGTTTAGTGCTGGTATGATCGCACCGGTTTCGGGTGCTTCGTCCCTCGCCTATGTGCACGTCGCGGCCGGCGCATCAACGTCCGGAGCCTCTTGCCCGTCACGAAACCGCCGGCGCTTTCTCGAACGATCACGAAATCCCTATTGGAATCTCTCTCTGAGTCCTAGCCCAACGACCGCGTATCGGTCACGGCAAGCTCGCGCCGAAACCATCGGCACTTTCTCGAACGATCTCTGAATCACTATTGCGACCCCAATCCGGAAAGCTCTTTCCGAGCCCCACGACACTGACTGCGTAGCGCTCATGGCAAATTCCGTGCCCGAAAACAATCGTCTCGGAGGTCTACGGGAGATGTTTCGTATCTCGGGACGCAAAAAGAAGTGCAACACGAGGACTTCCCGGGGGGTCACCCATCCTAGTACTACTCTCGCCCAAGCACGCATAACTTCGGAGTTCTGAAGGGATCCGGTGGTTTAGTGCTGGTGTGATCGCACCGGTTTCGGGTGCTTCGTCCCTCGCCTATGTGAATGTCGCGGCCGGCGCATGAACGTCCGGAGCCTCTTGCCCGTCACGAAACCGCCGGCGCTTTCTCGAACGATCACGAAATCCCTATTGGAATCTCTCTCCGAGCCCTAGCCCAACGACCGCGTATCGGTTACGGCAAGCTCGCGCCGAAACCATCGGCACTTTCTCGAACGATCTCTGAATCGCTATTGCGACCCCAATCCGGAAAGCTCTTTCCGAGCCCCACGACACTGACTGCGTAGCGGTCACGGCAAATTCCGTGCCCGAAAACAATCGTCTCGGAGGTCTACGGGAGATGTTTCGTATCTCGGGACGCAAAAAGAAGTGCAACACGAGGACTTCCCGGGAGGTCACCCATCCTAGTACTACTCTCGCCCAAGCACGCTTAACTTCGGAGTTCTGAAGGGATCCGGTGGTTTAGTGCTTGTATGATCGCACCGGTTTCGGGAGCTTCGTCCCTCGCCTATGTGCACGTCGCTGCCGGCGCATCAACGTCCGGAGCCTCTTGCCCGTCACGAAACCGCCGGCGCTTTCTCGAACGATCACGAAATCCCTATTGGAAGCTCTCTCCGAGCCCTAGCCCAACGACCGCGTATCGGTCACGGCAAGCTCGCGCCGAAACCATCGGCACTTTCTCGAACGATCTCGGAATCGCTATTGCGACCCCAATCCGGAAAGCTCTTTACGAGCCCCACGACACTGACTGCGTAGCGGTCATGGCAAATTCCGTGCCCGAAAACAATCGTCTCGGATGTCTACGGGAGATGTTTCGTATCTCGGGACGCAGAAAGAAGTGCAACACGAGGACTTCCCGGGGGGTCACCCATCCTAGTACTACTCTCGCCCAAGCACGCTTAACTTCGGAGTTCTAATAGGATCCGGTGGTTTAGTGCTGGTATGATCGCACCGGTTTCGGGTGCTTCGTCCCTCGCCTATGTGCACGTCGCGGCCGGCGCATCAACGTCCGGAGCCTCTTGCCCGTCACGAAACCGCCGGCGCTTTCTCGAACGATCACGAAATCCCTATTGGAAGCTCTCTCCGAGCCCTAGCCCAACGACCGCGTATCGGTCACGGCAAGCTCGCGCCGAAACCATCGGCACTTTCTCGAACGTTCTCGAAATCGCTATTGCGACCCCAATCCGGAAAGATCTTTCCGAGCCCCACGATACTGACTGCGTAGCGGTCATGGCAAATTCCGTGCCCGAAAACAATCGTCTCGGAGGTCTACGGGAGATGTTTCGTATCTCGGGACGCAAAAAGAAGTGCAACACGAGGACTTCCCGGGGGGTCACCCATCCTAGTACTACTCTCGCCCAAGCACGCTTAACTTCGGAGTTCTAATAGGATCCGGTGGTTTAGTGCTGGTATGATCGCACCGGTTTCGGGTGCTTCGTCCCTCGCCTATGTGCACGTCGCGGCCGGCGCATCAACGTCCGGAGCCTCTTGCCCGTCACGAAACCGCCGGCGCTTTCTCGAACGATCACGAAATCCCTATTGGAATCTCTCTCCGAGCCCTAGCCCAACGACCGCGTATCGGTCACGGCAAGCTCGCGCCGAAACCATCGGCACTTTCTCGAACGATCACTGAATCGCTATTGCGACCCCAATCCGGAAAGCTCTTTCCGAGCCCCACGACACTGACTGCGTAGCGGTCATGGCAAATTCCGTGCCCGAAAACAATCGTCTCGGAGGTCTACGGGAGATGTTTCGTATCTCGGGACGCAAAAAGAAGTGCAACACGAGGACTTCCCGGGGGGTCACCCATCCTAGTACTACTCTCGCCCAAGCACGCTTAACTTCGGAGTTCTGAAGGGATCCGGTGGTTTAGTGCTGGTGTGATCGCACCGGTTTCGGGAGCTTCGTCCCTCGCCTATGTGCACGTCGCGGCCGGCGCATCAACGTCCGGAGCCTCTTGCCCGTCACGAAACCGCCGGCGCTTTCTCGAACGATCACGAAATCCCTATTGGAAGCTCTCTCCGAGCCCTAGCCCAACGACCGCGTATCGGTCACGTCAAGCTCGCGCCGAAACCATAGGCACTTTCTCGAACGATCTCTGAATCACTAATGCGACCCCAATCCGGAAAGCTCTTTCCGAGCCCCACGACACTGACTGCGTAGCGGTCATGGCAAATTCCGTGCCCGAAAACAATCGTCTCGGAGGTCTACGGGAGATGTTTCGTATCTCGGGACGCAAAAAGAAGTGCAACACGAGGACTTCCCGGGGGGTCACCCATCCTAGTACTACTCTCGCCCAAGCACGCTTAACTTCGGAGTTCTAATAGGATCCGGTGGTTTAGTGCTGGTATGATCGCACCGGTTTCGGGTGCTTCGTCCCTCGCCTATGTGCACGTCGCGGCCGGCGCATCAACGTCCGGAGCCTCTTGCCCGTCACGAAACCGCCGGCGCTTTCTCGAACGATCACGAAATCCCTATTGGAATCTCTCTCCGAGCCCTAGCCCAACGACCGCGTATCGGTCACGGCAAGCTCGCGCCGAAACCATCGGCACTTTCTCGAACGATCTCTGAATCACTATTGCGACCCCAATCCGGAAAGCTCTTTCCGAGCCCCACGACACTAACTGCGTAGTGCTCATGGCAAATTCCGTGCCCGAAAACAATCGTCTCGGAGGTCTACGGGAGATGTTTCGTATCTCGGGACGCAAAAAGAAGTGCAACACGAGGACTTCCCGGGGGGTCACCCATCCTAGTACTACTCTCGCCCAAGCACGCATAACTTCGGAGTTCTAATAGGATCCGGTGGTTTAGTGCTGGTATGATCGCACCGGTTTCGGGTGCTTCGTCCCTCGCCTATGTGCACGTCGCGGCCGGCGCATCAACGTCCGGAGCCTCTTGCCCGTCACGAAACCGCCGGCGCTTTCTCGAACGATCACGAAATCCCTATTGGAATCTCTCTCCGAGCCCTAGCCCAACGACCGCGTATCGGTCACGGCAAGCTCGCGCCGAAACCATCGGCACTTTCTCGAACGATCACTGAATCGCTATTGCGACCCCAATCCAGAAAGCTCTTTCCGAGCCCCACGACACTGACTGCGTAGCGGTCATGGCAAATTCCGTGCCCGAAAACAATCGTCTCGGAGGTCTACGGGAGATGTTTCGTATCTCGGGACGCAAAAAGAAGTGCAACACGAGGACTTCCCGGGAGGTCACCCATCCTAGTACTACTCTCGCCCAAGCACGCTTAACTTCGGAGTTCTGAAGGGATCCGGTGGTTTAGTGCTTGTATGATCGCACCGGTTTCGGGAGCTTCGTCCCTCGCCTATGTGCACGTCGCTGCCGGCGCATCAACGTCCGGAGCCTCTTGCCCGTCACGAAACCGCCGGCGCTTTCTCGAACGATCACGAAATCCCTATTGGAAGCTCTCTCCGAGCCCTAGCCCAACGACCGCGTATCGGTCACGGCAAGCTCGCGCCGAAACCATCGGCACTTTCTCGAACGATCTCGGAATCGCTATTGCGACCCCAATCCGGAAAGCTCTTTACGAGCCCCACGACACTGACTGCGTAGCGGTCATGGCAAATTCCGTGCCCGAAAACAATCGTCTCGGATGTCTACGGGAGATGTTTCGTATCTCGGGACGCAGAAAGAAGTGCAACACGAGGACTTCCCGGGGGGTCACCCATCCTAGTACTACTCTCGCCCAAGCACGCTTAACTTCGGAGTTCTAATAGGATCCGGTGGTTTAGTGCTGGTATGATCGCACCGGTTTCGGGTGCTTCGTCCCTCGCCTATGTGCACGTCGCGGCCGGCGCATCAACGTCCGGAGCCTCTTGCCCGTCACGAAACCGCCGGCGCTTTCTCGAACGATCACGAAATCCCTATTGGAAGCTCTCTCCGAGCCCTAGCCCAACGACCGCGTATCGGTCACGGCAAGCTCGCGCCGAAACCATCGGCACTTTCTCGAACGATCTCGGAATCGCTATTGCGACCCCAATCCGGAAAGCTCTTTCCGAGCCCCACGATACTGACTGTGTAGCGGTCACGGCAAATTTCGTGCCCGAAAACAATCATCTCGGAGGTCGACGGGAGATGTTTCGTATCTCGGGACGCAAAAAGTAGTGCAACACGAGGACTTCCCGGGGGGTCACCCATCCTAGTACTACTCTCGCCCAAGCACGCTTAACTTCGGAGTTCTAATAGGATCCAGTGATTTAGTGCTGGTATGATCGCACCGGTTTCGGGTGCTTCGTCCCTCGCCTATGTGCACGTCGCGGCCGGCGCATCAACGTCCGGAGCCTCTTGCCCGTCACGAAACCGCCGGCGCTTTCTCGAACGATCACGAAATCCCTATTGGAATCTCTCTCCGAGCCCTAGCCCAACGACCGCGTATCGGTCACGGCAAGCTCGCGCCGAAACCATCGGCACTTTCTCGAACGATCACTGAATCGCTATTGCGACCCCAATCCGGAAAGCTCTTTCCGAGCCCCACGACACTGACTGCGTAGCGGTCATGGCAAATTCCGTGCCCGAAAACAATCGTCTCGGAGGTCTACGGGAGATGTTTCGTATCTCGGGACGCAAAAAGAAGTGCAACACGAGGACTTCCCGGGGGGTCACCCATCCTAGTACTACTCTCGCCCAAGCACGCTTAACTTCGGAGTTCTGAAGGGATCCGGTGGTTTAGTGCTGGTGTGATCGCACCGGTTTCGGGAGCTTCGTCCCTCGCCTATGTGCACGTCGCGGCCGGCGCATCAACGTCCGGAGCCTCTTGCCCGTCACGAAACCGCCGGCGCTTTCTCGAACGATCACGAAATCCCTATTGGAAGCTCTCTCCGAGCCCTAGCCCAACGACCGCGTATCGGTCACGGCAAGCTCGCGCCGAAACCATCGGCACTTTCTCGAACGTTCTCGAAATCGCTATTGCGACCCCAATCCGGAAAGATCTTTCCGAGCCCCACGATACTGACTGCGTAGCGGTCATGGCAAATTCCGTGCCCGAAAACAATCGTCTCGGAGGTCTACGGGAGATGTTTCGTATCTCGGGACGCAAAAAGAAGTGCAACACGAGGACTTCCCGGGGGGTCACCCATCCTAGTACTACTCTCGCCCAAGCACGCTTAACTTCGGAGTTCTAATAGGATCCGGTGGTTTAGTGCTGGTATGATCGCACCGGTTTCGGGTGCTTCGTCCCTCGCCTATGTGCACGTCGCGGCTGGCGCATCAACGTCCGGAGCCTCTTGCCCGTCACGAAACCGCCGGCGCTTTCTCGAACGATCACGAAATCCCTATTGGAATCTCTCTCCGAGCCCTAGCCCAACGACCGCGTATCGGTCACGGCAAGCTCGCGCCGAAACCATCGGCACTTTCTCGAACGATCACTGAATCGCTATTGCGACCCCAATCCAGAAAGCTCTTTCCGAGCCCCACGACACTGACTGCGTAGCGGTCATGGCAAATTCCGTGCCCGAAAACAATCGTCTCGGAGGTCTACGGGAGATGTTTCGTATCTCGGGACTCAAAAAGAAGTGCAACACGAGGACTTCCCGGGAGGTCACCCATCCTAGTACTACTCTCGCCCAAGCACGCTTAACTTCGGAGTTCTGAAGGGATCCGGTGGTTTAGTGCTTGTATGATCGCACCGGTTTCGGGAGCTTCGTCCCTCGCCTATGTGCACGTCGCTGCCGGCGCATCAACGTCCGGAGCCTCTTGCCCGTCACGAAACCGCCGGCGCTTTCTCGAACGATCACGAAATCCCTATTGGAAGCTCTCTCCGAGCCCTAGCCCAACGACCGCGTATCGGTCACGGCAAGCTCGCGCCGAAACCATCGGCACTTTCTCGAACGATCTCGGAATCGCTATTGCGACCCCAATCCGGAAAGCTCTTTACGAGCCCCACGACACTGACTGCGTAGCGGTCATGGCAAATTCCGTGCCCGAAAACAATCGTCTCGGATGTCTACGGGAGATGTTTCGTATCTCGGGACGCAGAAAGAAGTGCAACACGAGGACTTCCCGGGGGGTCACCCATCCTAGTACTACTCTCGCCCAAGCACGCTTAACTTCGGAGTTCTAATAGGATCCGGTGGTTTAGTGCTGGTATGATCGCACCGGTTTCGGGTGCTTCGTCCCTCGCCTATGTGCACGTCGCGGCCGGCGCATCAACGTCCGGAGCCTCTTGCCCGTCACGAAACCGCCGGCGCTTTCTCGAACGATCACGAAATCCCTATTGGAAGCTCTCTCCGAGCCCTAGCCCAACGACCGCGTATCGGTCACGGCAAGCTCGCGCCGAAACCATCGGCACTTTCTCGAACGATCTCGGAATCGCTATTGCGACCCCAATCCGGAAAGCTCTTTCCGAGCCCCACGATACTGACTGTGTAGCGGTCACGGCAAATTTCGTGCCCGAAAACAATCATCTCGGAGGTCGACGGGAGATGTTTCGTATCTCGGGACGCAAAAAGTAGTGCAACACGAGGACTTCCCGGGGGGTCACCCATCCTAGTACTACTCTCGCCCAAGCACGCTTAACTTCGGAGTTCTAATAGGATCCAGTGATTTAGTGCTGGTATGATCGCACCGGTTTCGGGTGCTTCGTCCCTCGCCTATGTGCACGTCGCGGCCGGCGCATCAACGTCCGGAGCCTCTTGCCCGTCACGAAACCGCCGGCGCTTTCTCGAACGATCACGAAATCCCTATTGGAATCTCTCTCCGAGCCCTAGCCCAACGACCGCGTATCGGTCACGGCAAGCTCGCGCCGAAACCATCGGCACTTTCTCGAACGATCACTGAATCGCTATTGCGACCCCAATCCGGAAAGCTCTTTCCGAGCCCCACGACACTGACTGCGTAGCGGTCATGGCAAATTCCGTGCCCGAAAACAATCGTCTCGGAGGTCTACGGGAGATGTTTCGTATCTCGGGACGCAAAAAGAAGTGCAACACGAGGACATCCCGGGGGGTCACCCATCCTAGTACTACTCTCGCCCAAGCACGCTTAACTTCGGAGTTCTGAAGGGATCCGGTGGTTTAGTGCTGGTGTGATCGCACCGGTTTCGGGAGCTTCGTCCCTCGCCTATGTGCACGTCGCGGCCGGCGCATCAACGTCTCTCGGGACGCAAAAAGAAGTGCAACACGAGGACTTCCCGGGGGGTCACCCATCCTAGTACTACTCTCGCCCAAGCACGCTTAACTTCGGAGTTCTAATAGGATCCGGTGGTTTAGTGCTGGTATGATCGCACCGGTTTCGGGTGCTTCGTCCCTCGCCTATGTGCACGTCGCGGCCGGCGCATCAACGTCCGGAGCCTCTTGCCCGTCACGAAACCGCCGGCGCTTTCTCGAACGATCACGAAATCCCTATTGGAATCTCTCTCCGAGCCCTAGCCCAACGACCGCGTATCGGTCACGGCAAGCTCGCGCCGAAACCATCGGCACTTTCTCGAACGATCACTGAATCGCTATTGCGACCCCAATCCGGAAAGCTCTTTCCGAGCCCCACGACACTGACTGCGTAGCGGTCATGGCAAATTCCGTGCCCGAAAACAATCGTCTCGGAGGTCTACGGGAGATGTTTCGTATCTCGGGACGCAAAAAGAAGTGCAACACGAGGACTTCCCGGGGGGTCACCCATCCTAGTACTACTCTCGCCCAAGCACGCTTAACTTCGGAGTTCTGAAGGGATCCGGTGGTTTAGTGCTGGTGTGATCGCACCGGTTTCGGGAGCTTCGTCCCTCGCCTATGTGCACGTCGCGGCCGGCGCATCAACGTCCGGAGCCTCTTGCCCGTCACGAAACCGCCGGCGCTTTCTCGAACGATCACGAAATCCCTATTGGAAGCTCTCTCCGAGCCCTAGCCCAACGACCGCGTATCGGTCACGGCAAGCTCGCGCCGAAACCATCGGCACTTTCTCGAACGATCTCTGAATCACTAATGCGACCCCAATCTGGAAAGCTCTTTCCGAGCCCCAAGACACTGACTGCGTAGCGGTCATGGCAAATTCCGTGCCCGAAAACAATCGTCTCGGAGGTCTACGGGAGATGTTTCGTATCTCGGGACGCAAAAAGAAGTGCAACACGAGGACTTCCCGGGGGGTCACCCATCCTAGTACTACTCTCGCCCAAGCACGCTTAACTTCGGAGTTCTAATAGGATCCGGTGGTTTAGTGCTGGTATGATCGCACCGGTTTCGGGTGCTTCGTCCCTCGCCTATGAGCAAGTCGCGGCCGGCGCATCAACGTCCGGAGCCTCTTGCCCGTCACGAAACCGCCGGCGCTTTCTCGAACGATCACGAAATCCCTATTGGAATCTCTCTCCGAGCCCTAGCCCAACGACCGCGTATCGGTCACGGCAAGCTCGCGCCGAAACCATCGGCACTTTCTCGAACGATCTCTGAATCACTATTGCGACCCCAATCCGGAAAGCTCTTTCCGAGCCCCACGACACTGACTGCGTAGCGCTCATGGCAAATTCCGTGCCCGAAAACAATCGTCTCGGAGGTCTACGGGAGATGTTTCGTATCTCGGGACGCAAAAAGAAGTGCAACACGAGGACTTCCCGGGGGGTCACCCATCCTAGTACTACTCTCGCCCAAGCACGCATAACTTCGGAGTTCTGAAGGGATCCGGTGGTTTAGTGCTGGTGTGATCGCACCGGTTTCGGGTGCTTCGTCCCTCGCCTATGTGAATGTCGCGGCCGGCGCATGAACGTCCGGAGCCTCTTGCCCGTCACGAAACCGCCGGCGCTTTCTCGAACGATCACGAAATCCCTATTGGAATCTCTCTCCGAGCCCTAGCCCAACGACCGCGTATCGGTTACGGCAAGCTCGCGCCGAAACCATCGGCACTTTCTCGAACGATCTCTGAATCGCTATTGCGACCCCAATCCGGAAAGCTCTTTCCGAGCCCCACGACACTGACTGCGTAGCGGTCACGGCAAATTCCGTGCCCGAAAACAATCGTCTCGGAGGTCTACGGGAGATGTTTCGTATCTCGGGACGCAAAAAGAAGTGCAACACGAGGACTTCCCGGGAGGTCACCCATCCTAGTACTACTCTCGCCCAAGCACGCTTAACTTCGGAGTTCTGAAGGGATCCGGTGGTTTAGTGCTTGTATGATCGCACCGGTTTCGGGAGCTTCGTCCCTCGCCTATGTGCACGTCGCTGCCGGCGCATCAACGTCCGGAGCCTCTTGCCCGTCACGAAACCGCCGGCGCTTTCTCGAACGATCACGAAATCCCTATTGGAAGCTCTCTCCGAGCCCTAGCCCAACGACCGCGTATCGGTCACGGCAAGCTCGCGCCGAAACCATCGGCACTTTCTCGAACGATCTCGGAATCGCTATTGCGACCCCAATCCGGAAAGCTCTTTACGAGCCCCACGACACTGACTGCGTAGCGGTCATGGCAAATTCCGTGCCCGAAAACAATCGTCTCGGATGTCTACGGGAGATGTTTCGTATCTCGGGACGCAGAAAGAAGTGCAACACGAGGACTTCCCGGGGGGTCACCCATCCTAGTACTACTCTCGCCCAAGCACGCTTAACTTCGGAGTTCTAATAGGATCCGGTGGTTTAGTGCTGGTATGATCGCACCGGTTTCGGGTGCTTCGTCCCTCGCCTATGTGCACGTCGCGGCCGGCGCATCAACGTCCGGAGCCTCTTGCCCGTCACGAAACCGCCGGCGCTTTCTCGAACGATCACGAAATCCCTATTGGAAGCTCTCTCCGAGCCCTAGCCCAACGACCGCGTATCGGTCACGGCAAGCTCGCGCCGAAACCATCGGCACTTTCTCGAACGATCTCGGAATCGCTATTGCGACCCCAATTCGGAAAGCTCTTTCCGAGCCCCACGACACTGACTGCGTAGCGGTCATGGCAAATTCCGTGCCCGAAAACAATCGTCTCGGATGTCTACGGGAGATGTTTCGTATCTCGGGACGCAGAAAGAAGTGCAACACGAGGACTTCCCGGGGGTTCACCCATCCTAGTACTACTCTCGCCCAAGCACGCTTAACTTCGGAGTTCTAATAGGATCCAGTGATTTAGTGCTGGTATGATCGCACCGGTTTCGGGTGCTTCGTCCCTCGCCTATGTGCACGTCGCGGCCGGCGCATCAACGTCCGGAGCCTCTTGCCCGTCACGAAACCGCCGGCGCTTTCTCGAACGATCACGAAATCCCTATTGGAATCTCTCTCCGAGCCCTAGCCTAACGACCGCGTATCGGTCACGGCAAGCTCGCGCCGAAACCATCGGCACTTTCTCGAACGATCTCGGAATCGCTATTGCGACCCCAATCCGGAAAGCTCTTTCCGAGCCCCACGACACTGACTGCGTAGCAGTCATGGCAAATTCCGTGCCCGAAAACAATCGTCTCGGAGGTCTACGGGAGATGTTTCGTATCTCGGGACGCAAAAAGAAGTGCAACACGAGGACTTCCCGGGGGGTCACCCATCCTAGTACTACTCTCGCCCAAGCACGCATAACTTCGGAGTTCTGAAGGGATCCGGTGGTTTAGTGCTGGTGTGATCGCACCGGTTTCGGGTGCTTCGTCCCTCGCCTATGTGAATGTCGCGGCCGGCGCATCAACGTCCGGAGCCTCTTGCCCGTCACGAAACCGCCGGCGCTTTCTCGAACGATCACGAAATCCCTATTGGAAGCTCTCTCCGAGCCCTAGCCCAACGACCGCGTATCGGTCACGGCAAGCTCGCGCCGAAACCATCGGCACTTTCTCGAACGATCTCGGAATCGCTATTGCGACCCCAATCCGGAAAGCTCTTTCCGAGCCCCACGACACTGACTGCGTAGCGGTCACGGCAAATTCCGTGCCCGAAAATAATCGTCTCGGAGGTCTACGGGAGATGTTTCATATCTCGGGACGCAAAAAGAAGTGCAACACGAGGACTTCCCGGGAGGTCACCCATCCTAGTACTACTCTCGCCCAAGCACGCTTAACTTCGGAGTTCTGAAGGGATCCGGTGGTTTAGTGCTTGTATGATCGCACCGGTTTCGGGAGCTTCGTCCCTCGCCTATGTGCACGTCGCTGCCGGCGCATCAACGTCCGGAGCCTCTTGCCCGTCACGAAACCGCCGGCGCTTTCTCGAACGATCACGAAATCCCTATTGGAAGCTCTCTCCGAGCCCTAGCCCAACGACCGCGTATCGGTCACGGCAAGCTCGCGCCGAAACCATCGGCACTTTCTCGAACGATCTCGGAATCGCTATTGCGACCCCAATCCGGAAAGCTCTTTACGAGCCCCACGACACTGACTGCGTAGCGGTCATGGCAAATTCCGTGCCCGAAAACAATCGTCTCGGATGTCTACGGGAGATGTTTCGTATCTCGGGACGCAGAAAGAAGTGCAACACGAGGACTTCCCGGGGGTTCACCCATCCTAGTACTACTCTCGCCCAAGCACGCTTAACTTCGGAGTTCTAATAGGATCCAGTGATTTAGTGCTGGTATGATCGCACCGGTTTCGGGTGCTTCATCCCTCGCCTATGTGCACGTCGCGGCCAGCGCATCAACGTCCGGAGCCTCTTGCCCGTCACGAAACCGCCGGCGCTTTCTCGAACGATCACGAAATCCCTATTGGAATCTCTCTCCGATCCCTAGACCAACGACCGCGTATCGGTCACGGCAAGCTCGCGCCGAAACCATCGGCACTTTCTCGAACGATCTCGGAATCGCTATTGCGACCCCAATCCGGAAAGCTCTTTCCGAGCCCAACGATACTGACTGCGTAGCGGTCATGGCAAATTCCTTGCCCGAAAACAATCGTCTCGGAGGTCTACGGGAGATGTTTCGTATCTCGGGACGCAAAAAGAAGTGCAACACGAGGACTTCCCGGGGGGTCACCCATCCTAGTACTACTCTCGCCCAAGCACACTTAACATCGGAGTTCTGAAGGGATCCGGTGGTTTAGTGCTGGTATGATCGCACCGGTTTCGGGTGCTTCGTCCCTCGCCTATGTGCACGTCGCGGCCGGCGCATCAACGTCCGGAGTCTCTTGCCCGTCACGAAACCGCCGGCGCTTTCTCGAACGATCACGAAATCCCTATTGGAATCTCTCTCCGAGCCCTAGCCCAACGACCGCGTATCGGTCACGGCAAGCTCGCGCCGAAACCATCGGCACTTTCTCGAACGTTCTCGGAATCGCTATTGCGACCCCAATCCGGAAAGCTCTTTCCGAGCCCCACGATACTGACTGTGTAGCGGTCATGGCAAATTCCGTGCCCGAAAACAATCGTCTCGGAGGTCTACGGGAGATGTTTCGTATCTCGGGACGCAAAAAGAAGTGCAACACGAGGACTTCCCGGGGGGTCACCCATCCTAGTACTACTCTCGCCCAAGCACGCATAACTTCGGAGTTCTGAAGGGATCCGGTGGTTTAGTGCTGGTGTGATCGCACCGGTTTCGGGTGCTTCGTCCCTCGCCTATGTGAATGTCGCGGCCGGCGCATCAACGTCCGGAGCCTCTTGCCCGTCACGAAACCGCCGGCGCTTTCTCGAACGATCACGAAATCCCTATTGGAATCTCTCTCCGAGCCCTAGCCCAACGACCGCGTATCGGTCACGGCAAGCTCGCGCCGAAACCATCGGCACTTTCTCGAACGATCTCTGAATCGCTATTGCGACCGCAATCCGGAAAGCTCTTTCCGAGCCCCACGACACTGACTGCGTAGCGGTCATGGCAAATTCCGTGCCCGAAAACAATCGTCTCGGAGGTCTACGGGAGATGTTTCGTATCTCGGGACGCAAAAAGAAGTGCAACACGAGGACTTCCCGGGGGGTCACCCATCCTAGTACTACTCTCGCCCAAGCACGCTTAACTTCGGAGTTCTAATAGGATCCAGTGATTTAGTGCTGGTATGATCGCACCGGTTTCGGGTGCTTCGTCCCTCGCCTATGTGCACGTCGCGGCCGGCGCATCAACGTCCGGAGCCTCTTGCCCGTCACGAAACCGCCGGCGCTTTCTCGAACGATCACGAAATCCCTATTGGAATCTCTCTCCGAGCCCTAGCCGAACGACCGCGTATCGGTCACGGCAAGCTCGCGCCGAAACCATCGGCACTTTCTCGAACGATCTCGGAATCGCTATTGCGACCCCAATCCGGAAAGCTCTTTCCGAGCCCCACGACACTGACTGCGTAGCAGTCATGGCAAATTCCGTGCCCGAAAACAATCGTCTCGGAGGTCTACGGGAGATGTTTCGTATCTCGGGACGCAAAAAGAAGTGCAACACGAGGACTTCCCGGGGGGTCACCCATCCTAGTACTACTCTCGCCCAAGCACGCATAACTTCGGAGTTCTGAAGGGATCCGGTGGTTTAGTGCTGGTGTGATCGCACCGGTTTCGGGTGCTTCGTCCCTCGCCTATGTGAATGTCGCGGCCGGCGCATCAACGTCCGGAGCCTCTTGCCCGTCACGAAACCGCCGGCGCTTTCTCGAACGATCACGAAATCCCTATTGGAAGCTCTCTCCGAGCCCTAGCCCAACGACCGCGTATCGGTCACGGCAAGCTCGCGCCGAAACCATCGGCACTTTCTCGAACGATCTCGGAATCGCTATTGCGACCCCAATCCGGAAAGCTCTTTCCGAGCCCCACGACACTGACTGCGTAGCGGTCATGGCAAATTCCGTGCCCGAAAACAATCGTCTCGGAGGTCTACGGGAGATGTTTCGTATCTCGGGACGCAAAAAGAAGTGCAACACGAGGACTTCCCGGGGGGTCACCCATCCTAGTACTACTCTCGCCCAAGCACGCTTAACTTCGGTGTTCTGAAGGGATCCGGTGGTTTAGTGCTGGTGTGATCGCACCGGTTTCGGGTGCTTCGTCCCTCGCCTATGTGCACGTCGCGGCCGGCGCATCAACGTCCGGAGCCTCTTGCTCGTCACGGAACCGCCGGCGCTTTCTCGAACGATCACGAAATCCTTATTGGAATCTCTCTTCGAGCCCTAGACCAACGACCGCGTATCGGTCACGGCAAGCTCGCGCCGAAACCATCGGCACTTTCTCGAACGATCTCGGAATCGCTATTGCGACCCCAATCCGGAAAGCTCTTTCCGAGCCCAACGATACTGACTGCGTAGCGGTCATGACAAATTCCTTGCCCGAAAACAATCGTCTCGGAGGTCTACGGGAGATGTTTCGTATCTCGGGACGCAAAAAGAAGTGCAACACGAGGACTTCCCGGGAGGTCACCCATCCTAGTACTACTCTCGCCCAAGCACGCTTAACTTCGGAGTTCTGAAGGGATCCGGTGGTTTAGTGCTGGTATGATCGCACCGGTTTCGGGAGCTTCGTCCCTCGCCTATGTGCACGTCGCGGCCGGCGCATCAACGTCCGGAGCCTCTTGCCCGTCACGGAACCGCCGGCGCTTTGTCGAACGATCACGAAATCCCTATTGGAAGCTCTCTCCGAGCCCTAGCCCAACGACCGCGTATCGGTCACGGCAAGCTCGCGCCGAAACCATCGGCACTTTCTCGAACGATCTCTGAATCACTATTGCGACCCCAATCCGGAAAGCTCTTTCCGAGCCCCACGACACTGACTGCGTAGCGGTCATGGCAAATTCCGTGCCCGAAAACAATCGTCTCGGAGGTCTACGGGAGATGTTTCGTATCTCGGGACGCAAAAACAAGTGCAACACGAGGACTTCCCGGGGGGTCACCCATCCTAGTACTACTCTCGCCCAAGCACGCTTAACTTCGGAGTTCTAATAGGATCCGGTGGTTTAGTGCTGGTATGATCGCACCGGTTTCGGGTGCTTCGTCCCTCGCCTATGTGCACGTCGCGGCCGGCGCATCAACGTCCGGAGCCTCTTGCCCGTCACGAAACCGCCGGCGCTTTCTCGAACGATCACGAAATCCCTATTGGAATCTCTCTCCGAGCCCTAGCCCAACGACCGCGTATCGGTCACGGCAAGCTCGCGCCGAAACCATCGGCACTTTCTCGAACGATCTCTGAATCACTATTGCGACCCCAATCCGGAAAGCTCTTTCCGAGCCCCACGACACTGACTGCGTAGCGGTCATGGCAAATTCCGTGCCCGAAAACAATCGTCTCGGAGGTCTACGGGAGATGTTTCGTATCTCGGGACGCAAAAACAAGTGCAACACGAGGACTTCCCGGGGGGTCACCCATCCTAGTACTACTCTCGCCCAAGCACGCTTAACTTCGGAGTTCTGAAGGGATCCGGTGGTTTAGTGCTGGTGTGATCGCACCGGTTTCGGGTGCTTCGTCCCTCGCCTATGTGAATGTCGCGGCCGGCGCATCAACGTCCGGAGCCTCTTGCCCGTCACGAAACCGCCGGCGCTTTCTCGAACGATCACGAAATCCCTATTGGAATCTCTCTCCGAGCCCTAGCCCAACGACCGCGTATCGGTCACGGCAAGCTCGCGCCGAAACCATCGGCACTTTCTCGAACGATCTCTGAATCGCTATTGCGACCGCAATCCGGAAAGCTCTTTCCGAGCCCCACGACACTGACTGCGTAGAGGTCATGGCAAATTCCGTGCCCGAAAACAATCGTCTCGGAGGTCTACGGGAGATGTTTCGTATCTCGGGACGCAAAAAGAAGTGCAACACGAGGACTTCCCGGGGGGTCACCCATCCTAGTACTACTCTCGCCCAAGCACGCTTAACTTCGGAGTTCTAATAGGATCCAGTGATTTAGTGCTGGTATGATCGCACCGGTTTCGGGTGCTTCGTCCCTCGCCTATGTGCACGTCGCGGCCGGCGCATCAACGTCCGGAGCCTCTTGCCCGTCACGAAACCGCCGGCGCTTTCTCGAACGATCACGAAATCCCTATTGGAATCTCTCTCCGAGCCCTAGCCTAACGACCGCGTATCGGTCACGGCAAGCTCGCGCCGAAACCATCGGCACTTTCTCGAACGATCTCGGAATCGCTATTGCGACCCCAATCCGGAAAGCTCTTTACGAGCCCCACGACACTGACTGCGTAGCGGTCATGGCAAATTCCGTGCCCGAAAACAATCGTCTCGGATGTCTACGGGAGATGTTTCGTATCTCGGGACGCAGAAAGAAGTGCAACACGAGGACTTCCCGGGGGGTCACCCATCCTAGTACTACTCTCGCCCAAGCACGCTTAACTTCGGAGTTCTAATAGGATCCGGTGGTTTAGTGCTGGTATGATCGCACCGGTTTCGGGTGCTTCGTCCCTCGCCTATGTGCACGTCGCGGCCGGCGCATCAACGTCCGGAGCCTCTTGCCCGTCACGAAACCGCCGGCGCTTTCTCGAACGATCACGAAATCCCTATTGGAAGCTCTCTCCGAGCCCTAGCCCAACGACCGCGTATCGGTCACGGCAAGCTCGCGCCGAAACCATCGGCACTTTCTCGAACGATCTCGGAATCGCTATTGCGACCCCAATCCGGAAAGCTCTTTCCGAGCCCCACGACACTGACTGCGTAGCGGTCACGGCAAATTCCGTGCCCGAAAACAATCGTCTCGGAGGTCTACGGGAGATGTTTCATATCTCGGGACGCAAAAAGAAGTGCAACACGAGGACTTCCCGGGAGGTCACCCATCCTAGTACTACTCTCGCCCAAGCACGCTTAACTTCGGAGTTCTAATAGGATCCGGTGGTTTAGTGCTTGTATGATCGCACCGGTTTCGGGAGCTTCGTCCCTCGCCTATGTGCACGTCGCTGCCGGCGCATCAACGTCCGGAGCCTCTTGCCCGTCACGAAACCGCCGGCGCTTTCTCGAACGATCACGAAATCCCTATTGGAAGCTCTCTCCGAGCCCTAGCCCAACGACCGCGTATCGGTCACGGCAAGCTCGCGCCGAAACCATCGGCACTTTCTCGAACGATCTCGGAATCGCTATTGCGACCCCAATCCGGAAAGCTCTTTACGAGCCCCACGACACTGACTGCGTAGCGGTCATGGCAAATTCCGTGCCCGAAAACAATCGTCTCGGATGTCTACGGGAGATGTTTCGTATCTCGGGACGCAGAAAGAAGTGCAACACGAGGACTTCCCGGGGGTTCACCCATCCTAGTACTACTCTCGCCCAAGCACGCTTAACTTCGGAGTTCTAATAGGATCCAGTGATTTAGTGCTGGTATGATCGCACCGGTTTCGGGTGCTTCATCCCTCGCCTATGTGCACGTCGCGGCCAGCGCATCAACGTCCGGAGCCTCTTGCCCGTCACGAAACCGCCGGCGCTTTCTCGAACGATCACGAAATCCCTATTGGAATCTCTCTCCGATCCCTAGACCAACGACCGCGTATCGGTCACGGCAAGCTCGCGCCGAAACCATCGGCACTTTCTCGAACGATCTCGGAATCGCTATTGCGACCCCAATCCGGAAAGCTCTTTCCGAGCCCAACGATACTGACTGCGTAGCGGTCATGGCAAATTCCTTGCCCGAAAACAATCGTCTCGGAGGTCTACGGGAGATGTTTCGTATCTCGGGACGCAAAAAGAAGTGCAACACGAGGACTTCCCGGGGGGTCACCCATCCTAGTACTACTCTCGCCCAAGCACGCATAACTTCGGAGTTCTGAAGGGATACGGTGGTTTAGTGCTGGTGTGATCGCACCGGTTTCGGGTGCTTCGTCCCTCGCCTATGTGCACGTCGCGGCCGGCGCATGAACGTCCGGAGCCTCTTGCCCGTCACGAAACCGCCGGCGCTTTCTCGAACGATCACGAAATCCCTATTGGAATCTCTCTCCGATCCCTAGACCAACGACCGCGTATCGGTCACGGCAAGCTCGCGCCGAAACCATCGGCACTTTCTCGAACGATCTCGGAATCGCTATTGCGACCCCAATCCGGAAAGCTCTTTCCGAGCCCAACGATACTGACTGCGTAGCGATCATGGCAAATTCCGTGCCCGAAAACAATCGTCTCGGAGGTCTACGGGAGATGTTTCGTATCTCGGGACGCAAAAAGAAGTGCAACACGAGGACTTCCCGGGGGGTCACCCATCCTAGTACTACTCTCGCCCAAGCACGCATAACTTCGGAGTTCTGAAGGGATCCGGTGGTTTAGTGCTGGTGTGATCGCACCGGTTTCGGGTGCTTCGTCCCTCGCCTATGTGAATGTCGCGGCCGGCGCATCAACGTCCGGAGCCTCTTGCCCGTCACGAAACCGCCGGCGCTTTCTCGAACGATCACAAAATCCCTATTGGAATCTCTCTCCGAGCCCTAGCCCAACGACCGCGTATCGGTCACGGCAAGCTCGCGCCGAAACCATCGGCACTTTCTCGAACGATCTCTGAATCGCTATTGCGACCCCAATCCGGAAAGCTCTTTCCGAGCCCCACGACATTGACTGCGTAGCGGTCATGGCAAATTCCATGCCCGAAAACAATCGTCTCGGAGGTCTACGGGAGATGTTTCGTATCTCGGGACGCAAAAAGAAGTGCAACACGAGGACTTCCCGGGGGGTCACCCATCCTAGTACTACTCTCGCCCAAGCACGCTTAACTTCGGAGTTCTAATAGGATCCAGTGATTTAGTGCTGGTATGATCGCACCGGTTTAGGGTGCTTCGTCCCTCGCCTATGTGCACGTCGCGGCCGGCGCATCAACGTCCGGAGCCTCTTGCCCGTCACGAAACCGCCGGCGCTTTCTCGAACGATCACGAAATCCCTATTGGAATCTCTCTCCGAGCCCTAGCCTAACGACCGCGTATCGGTCACGGCAAGCTCGCGCCGAAACCATCGGCACTTTCTCGAACGATCTCGGAATCGCTATTGCGACCCCAATCCGGAAAGCTCTTTCCGAGCCCCACGACACTGACTGCGTAGCAGTCATGGCAAATTCCGTGCCCGAAAACAATCGTCTCGGAGGTCTACGGGAGATGTTTCGTATCTCGGGACGCAAAAAGAAGTGCAACACGAGGACTTCCCGGGGGGTCACCCATCCTAGTACTACTCTCGCCCAAGCACGCATAACTTCGGAGTTCTGAAGGGATCCGGTGGTTTAGTGCTGGTGTGATCGCACCGGTTTCGGGTGCTTCGTCCCTCGCCTATGTGAATGTCGCGGCCGGCGCATCAACGTCCGGAGCCTCTTGCCCGTCACGAAACCGCCGGCGCTTTCTCGAACGATCACGAAATCCCTATTGGAAGCTCTCTCCGAGCCCTAGCCCAACGACCGCGTATCGGTCACGGCAAGCTCGCGCCGAAACCATCGGCACTTTCTCGAACGATCTCGGAATCGCTATTGCGACCCCAATCCGGAAAGCTCTTTCCGAGCCCCACGACACTGACTGCGTAGCGGTCATGGCAAATTCCGTGCCCGAAAACAATCGTCTCGGAGGTCTACGGGAGATGTTTCGTATCTCGGGACGCAAAAAGAAGTGCAACACGAGGACTTCCCGGGGGGTCACCCATCCTAGTACTACTCTCGCCCAAGCACGCTTAACTTCGGTGTTCTGAAGGGATCCGGTGGTTTAGTGCTGGTGTGATCGCACCGGTTTCGGGTGCTTCGTCCCTCGCCTATGTGCACGTCGCGGCCGGCGCATCAACGTCCGGAGCCTCTTGCTCGTCACGGAACCGCCGGCGCTTTCTCGAACGATCACGAAATCCTTATTGGAATCTCTCTTCGAGCCCTAGACCAACGACCGCGTATCGGTCACGGCAAGCTCGCGCCGAAACCATCGGCACTTTCTCGAACGATCTCGGAATCGCTATTGCGACCCCAATCCGGAAAGCTCTTTCCGAGCCCAACGATACTGACTGCGTAGCGGTCATGACAAATTCCTTGCCCGAAAACAATCGTCTCGGAGGTCTACGGGAGATGTTTCGTATCTCGGGACGCAAAAAGAAGTGCAACACGAGGACTTCCCGGGAGGTCACCCATCCTAGTACTACTCTCGCCCAAGCACGCTTAACTTCGGAGTTCTGAAGGGATCCGGTGGTTTAGTGCTAGTATGATCGCACCGGTTTCGGGAGCTTCGTCCCTCGCCTATGTGCACGTCGCGGCCGGCGCATCAACGTCCGGAGCCTCTTGCCCGTCACGGAACCGCCGGCGCTTTCTCGAACGATCACGAAATCCCTATTGGAAGCTCTCTCCGAGCCCTAGCCCAACGACCGCGTATCGGTCACGGCAAGCTCGCGCCGAAACCATCGGCACTTTCTCGAACGATCTCTGAATCACTATTGCGACCCCAATCCGGAAAGCTCTTTCCAAGCCCCACGACACTGACTGCGTAGCGGTCATGGCAAATTCCGTGCCCGAAAACAATCGTCTCGGAGGTCTACGGGAGATGTTTCGTATCTCGGGACGCAAAAACAAGTGCAACACGAGGACTTCCCGGGGGGTCACCCATCCTAGTACTACTCTCGCCCAAGCACGCTTAACTTCGGAGTTCTAATAGGATCCGGTGGTTTAGTGCTGGTATGATCGCACCGGTTTCGGGTGCTTCGTCCCTCGCCTATGTGCACGTCGCGGCCGGCGCATCAACGTCCGGAGCCTCTTGCCCGTCACGAAACCGCCGGCGCTTTCTCGAACGATCACGAAATCCCTATTGGAATCTCTCTCCGAGCCCTAGCCCAACGACCGCGTATCGGTCACGGCAAGCTCGCGCCGAAACCATCGGCACTTTCTCGAACGATCTCTGAATCACTATTGCGACCCCAATCCGGAAAGCTCTTTCCGAGCCCCACGACACTGACTGCGTAGCGGTCATGGCAAATTCCGTGCCCGAAAACAATCGTCTCGGAGGTCTACGGGAGATGTTTCGTATCTCGGGACGCAAAAAGAAGTGCAACACGAGGACTTCCCGGGGGGTCACCCATCCTAGTACTACTCTCGCCCAAGCACGCTTAACTTCGGAGTTCTAATAGGATCCGGTGGTTTAGTGCTGGTATGATCGCACCGGTTTCGGGTGCTTCGTCCCTCGCCTATGTGCACGTCGCGGCCGGTGCATCAACGTCCGGAGCCTCTTGCCCGTCACGAAACCGCCGGCGCTTTCTCGAACGATCACGAAATCCCTATTGGAATCTCTCTCCGAGCCCTAGCCCAACGACCGCGTATCGGTCACGGCAAGCTCGCGCCGAAACCATCGGCACTTTCTCGAACGATCTCTGAATCACTATTGCGACCCCAATCCGGAAAGCTCTTTCCGAGCCCCACGACACTGACTGCGTAGCGGTCATGGCAAATTCCGTGCCCGAAAACAATCGTCTCGGAGGTCTACGGGAGATGTTTCGTATCTCGGGACGCAAAAAGAAGTGCAACACGAGGACTTCCCGGGGGGTCACCCATCCTAGTACTACTCTCGCCCAAGCACGCTTAACTTCGGTGTTCTGAAGGGATCCGGTGGTTTAGTGCTGGTGTGATCGCACCGGTTTCGGGTGCTTCGTCCCTCGCCTATGTGCACGTCGCGGCCGGCGCATCAACGTCCGGAGCCTCTTGCCCGTCACGAAACCGCCGGCGCTTTCTCGAACGATCACGAAATCCCTATTGGATGCTCTCTCCGAGCCCTAGCCCAACGACCGCGTATCGGTCACGGCAAGCTCGCGCCGAAACCATCGGCACTTTCTCGAACGATCTCGGAATCGCTATTGCGACCCCAATTCGGAAAGCTCTTTCCGAGCCCCACGACACTGACTGCGTAGCGGTCATGGCAAATTCCGTGCCCGAAAACAATCGTCTCGGAGGTCTACGGGAGATGTTTCGTATCTCGGGACGCAAAAAGAAGTGCAACACGAGGACTTCCCGGGGGGTCACCCATCCTAGTACTACTCTCGCCCAAGCACGCTTAACTTCGGAGTTCTAATAGGATCCGGTGGTTTAGTGCTGGTATGATCGCACCGGTTTCGGGTGCTTCGTCCCTCGCCTATGTGCACGTCGCGGCCGGCGCATCAACGTCCGGAGCCTCTTGCCCGTCACGAAACCGCCGGCGCTTTCTCGAACGATCACGAAATCCCTATTGGAATCTCTCTCCGAGCCCTAGCCCAACGACCGCGTATCGGTCACGGCAAGCTCGCGCCGAAACCATCGGCACTTTCTCGAACGATCTCTGAATCACTATTGCGACCCCAATCCGGAAAGCTCTTTCCGAGCCCCACGACACTGACTGCGTAGCGGTCATGGCAAATTCCGTGCCCGAAAACAATCGTCTCGGAGGTCTACGGGAGATGTTTCGTATCTCGGGACGCAAAAAGAAGTGCATCACGAGGACTTCCCGGGGGGTCACCCATCCTAGTACTACTCTCGCCCAAGCACGCTTAACTTCGGTGTTCTGAAGGGATCCGGTGGTTTAGTGCTGGTGTGATCGCACCGGTTTCGGGTGCTTCGTCCCTCGCCTATGTGCACGTCGCGGCCGGCGCATCAACGTCCGGAGCCTCTTGCCCGTCACGAAACCGCCGGCGCTTTCTCGAACGATCACGAAATCCCTATTGGATGCTCTCTCCGAGCCCTAGCCCAACGACCGCGTATCGGTCACGGCAAGCTCGCGCCGAAACCATCGGCACTTTCTCGAACGATCTCGGAATCGCTATTGCGACCCCAATCCGGAAAGCTCTTTACGAGCCCCACGACACTGACTGCGTAGCGGTCATGGCAAATTCCGTGCCCGAAAACAATCGTCTCGGATGTCTACGGGAGATGTTTCGTATCTCGGGACGCAGAAAGAAGTGCAACACGAGGACTTCCCGGGGGGTCACCCATCCTAGTACTACTCTCGCCCAAGCACGCTTAACTTCGGAGTTCTAATAGGATCCAGTGATTTAGTGCTGGTATGATCGCACCGGTTTCGGGTGCTTCGTCCCTCGCCTATGTGCACGTCGCGGCCGGCGCATCAACGTCCGGAGCCTCTTGCCCGTCACGAAACCGCCGGCGCTTTCTCGAACGATCACGAAATCCCTATTGGAATCTCTCTCCGAGCCCTAGCCCAACGACCGCGTATCGGTCACGGCAAGCTCGCGCCGAAACCATCGGCACTTTCTCGAACGATCTCTGAATCACTATTGCGACCCCAATCCGGAAAGCTCTTTCCGAGCCCCACGACACTGACTGCGTAGCGGTCATGGCAAATTCCGTGCCCGAAAACAATCGTCTCGGAGGTCTACGGGAGATGTTTCGTATCTCGGGACGCAAAAAGAAGTGCAACACGAGGACTTCCCGGGGGGTCACCCATCCTAGTACTACTCTCGCCCAAGCACGCTTAACTTCGGTGTTCTGAAGGGATCCGGTGGTTTAGTGCTGGTGTGATCGCACCGGTTTCGGGTGCTTCGTCCCTCGCCTATGTGCACGTCGCGGCCGGCGCATCAACGTCCGGAGCCTCTTGCCCGTCACGAAACCGCCGGCGCTTTCTCGAACGATCACGAAATCCCTATTGGATGCTCTCTCCGAGCCCTAGCCCAACGACCGCGTATCGGTCACGGCAAGCTCGCGCCGAAACCATCGGCACTTTCTCGAACGATCTCGGAATCGCTATTGCGACCCCAATTCGAAAAGCTCTTTCCGAGCCCCACGACACTGACTGCGTAGCGGTCATGGCAAATTCCGTGCCCGAAAACAATCGTCTCGGAGGTCTACGGGAGATGTTTCGTATCTCGGGACGCAAAAAGAAGTGCAACACGAGGACTTCCCGGGGGGTCACCCATCCAAGTACTACTCTCGCCCAAGCACGCTTAACTTCGGAGTTCTAATAGGATCCGGTGGTTTAGTGCTGGTATGATCGCACCGGTTTCGGGTGCTTCGTCCCTCGCCTATGTGCACGTCGCGGCCGGCGCATCAACGTCCGGAGCCTCTTGCCCGTCACGAAACCGCCGGCGCTTTCTCGAACGATCACGAAATCCCTATTGGAATCTCTCTCCGAGCCCTAGCCCAACGACCGCGTATCGGTCACGGCAAGCTCGCGCCGAAACCATCGGCACTTTCTCGAACGATCTCTGAATCACTATTGCGACCCCAATCCGGAAAGCTCTTTCCGAGCCCCACGACACTGACTGCGTAGCGGTCATGGCAAATTCCGTGCCCGAAAACAATCGTCTCGGAGGTCTACGGGAGATGTTTCGTATCTCGGGACGCAAAAAGAAGTGCAACACGAGGACTTCCCGGGAGGTCACCCATCCTAGTACTACTCTCGCCCAAGCACGCTGAACTTCGGAGTTCTGAAGGGATCCGGTGGTTTAGTGCTGGTATGATCGCACCGGTTTCGGGAGCTTCGTCCCTCGCCTATGTGCACGTCGCGGCCGGCGCATCAACGTCCGGAGCCTCTTGCCCGTCACGAAACCGCCGGCGCTTTCTCGAACGATCACGAAATCCCTATTGGAAGCTCTCTCCGAGCCCTAGCCCAACGACCGCGTATCGGTCACGGCAAGCTCGCGCCGAAACCATCGGCACTTTCTCGAACGATCTCTGAATCACTATTGCGACCCCAATCCGGAAAGCTCTTTCCGAACCCCACGACACTGACTGCGTAGCGGTCATGGCAAATTCCGTGCCCGAAAACAATCGTCTCGGAGGTCTACGGGAGATGTTTCGTATCTCGGGACGCAAAAAGAAGTGCAACACGAGGACTTCCCGGGGGGTCACCCATCCTAGTACTACTCTCGCCCAAGCACGCTTAACTTCGGAGTTCTAATAGGATCCGGTGGTTTAGTGCTGGTATGATCGCACCGGTTTCGGGTGCTTCGTCCCTCGCCTATGTGCACGTCGCGGCCGGCGCATCAACGTCCGGAGCCTCTTGCCCGTCACGAAACCGCCGGCGCTTTCTCGAACGATCACGAAATCCCTATTGGAATCTCTCTCCGAGCCCTAGCCCAACGACCGCGTATCGGTCACGGCAAGCTCGCGCCGAAACCATCGGCACTTTCTCGAACGATCTCTGAATCACTATTGCGACCCCAATCCGGAAAGCTCTTTCCGAGCCCCACGACACTGACTGCGTAGCGGTCATGGCAAATTCCGTGCCCGAAAACAATCGTCTCGGAGGTCTACGGGAGATGTTTCGTATCTCGGGACGCAAAAAGAAGTGCAACACGAGGACTTCCCGGGGGGTCACCCATCCTAGTACTACTCTCGCCCAAGCACGCTTAACTTCGGAGTTCTAATAGGATCCGGTGGTTTAGTGCTGGTATGATCGCACCGGTTTCGGGTGCTTCGTCCCTCGCCTATGTGCACGTCGCGGCCGGCGCATCAACGTCCGGAGCCTCTTGCCCGTCACGAAACCGCCGGCGCTTTCTCGAACGATCACGAAATCCCTATTGGAATCTCTCTCCGAGCCCTAGCCCAACGACCGCGTATCGGTCACGGCAAGCTCGCGCCGAAACCATCGGCACTTTCTCGAACGATCTCTGAATCACTATTGCGACCCCAATCCGGAAAGCTCTTTCCGAGCCCCACGACACTGACTGCGTAGCGGTCATGGCAAATTCCGTGCCCGAAAACAATCGTCTCGGAGGTCTACGGGAGATGTTTCGTATCTCGGGACGCAAAAAGAAGTGCAACACGAGGACTTCCCGGGGGGTCACCCATCCTAGTACTACTCTCGCCCAAGCACGCTTAACTTCGGAGTTCTGAAGGGATCCGGTGGTTTAGTGCTGGTATGATCGCACCGGTTTCGGGTGCTTCGTCCCTCGCCTATGTGCACGTCGCGGCCGGCGCATCAACGTCCGGAGCCTCTTGCCCGTCACGAAACCGCCGGCGCTTTCTCGAACGATCACGAAATCCCTATTGGAAGCTCTCTCCGAGCCCTAGCCCAACGACCGCGTATCGGTCACGGCAAGCTCGCGCCGAAACCATCGGCACTTTCTCGAACGATCTCGGAATCGCTATTGCGACCCCAATCCGGAAAGCTCTTTACGAGCCCCACGACACTGACTGCGTAGCGGTCATGGCAAATTCCGTGCCCGAAAACAATCGTCTCGGATGTCTACGGGAGATGTTTCGTATCTCGGGACGCAGAAAGAAGTGCAACACGAGGACTTCCCGGGGGGTCACCCATCCTAGTACTACTCTCGCCCAAGCACGCTTAACTTCGGAGTTCTAATAGGATCCAGTGATTTAGTGCTGGTATGATCGCACCGGTTTCGGGTGCTTCGTCCCTCGCCTATGTGCACGTCGCGGCCGGCGCATCAACGTCCGGAGCCTCTTGCCCGTCACGAAACCGCCGGCGCTTTCTCGAACGATCACGAAATCCCTATTGGAATCTCTCTCCGAGCCCTAGCCCAACGACCGCGTATCGGTCACGGTAAGCTCGCGCCGAAACCATCGGCACTTTCTCGAACGATCTCTGAATCACTATTGCGACCCCAATCCGGAAAGCTCTTTCCGAGCCCCACGACACTGACTGCGTAGCGGTCACGGCAAATTCCGTGCCCGAAAACAATCGTCTCGGAGGTCTACGGGAGATGTTTCGTATCTCGGGACGCAAAAAGAAGTGCAACACGAGGACTTCCCGGGAGGTCACCCATCCTAGTACTACTCTCGCCCAAGCACGCTGAACTTCGGAGTTCTGAAGGGATCCGGTGGTTTAGTGCTGGTATGATCGCACCGGTTTCGGGAGCTTCGTCCCTCGCCTATGTGCACGTCGCGGCCGGCGCATCAACGTCCGGAGCCTCTTGCCCGTCACGAAACCGCCGGCGCTTTCTCGAACGATCACGAAATCCCTATTGGAAGCTCTCTCCGAGCCCTAGCCCAACGACCGCGTATCGGTCACGGCAAGCTCGCGCCGAAACCATCGGCACTTTCTCGAACGATCTCTGAATCACTATTGCGACCCCAATCCGGAAAGCTCTTTCCGAGCCCCACGACACTGACAGCGTAGCGGTCACGGCAAATTCCGTGCCCGAAAACAATCGTCTCGGAGGTCTACGGGAGATGTTTCGTATCTCGGGACGCAAAAAGAAGTGCAACACGAGGACTTCCCGGGAGGTCACCCATCCTAGTACTACTCTCGCCCAAGCACGCTGAACTTCGGAGTTCTGAAGGGATCCGGTGGTTTAGTGCTGGTATGATCGCACCGGTTTCGGGAGCTTCGTCCCTCGCCTATGTGCACGTCGCGGCCGGCGCATCAACGTCCGGAGCCTCTTGCCCGTCACGAAACCGCCGGCGCTTTCTCGAACGATCACGAAATCCCTATTGGAAGCTCTCTCCGAGCCCTAGCCCAACGACCGCGTATCGGTCACGGCAAGCTCGCGCCGAAACCATCGGCACTTTCTCGAACGATCTCTGAATCACTATTGCGACCCCAATCCGGAAAGCTCTTTCCGAGCCCCACGACACTGACTGCGTAGCGGTCATGGCAAATTCCGTGCCCGAAAACAATCGTCTCGGAGGTCTACGGGAGATGTTTCGTATCTCGGGACGCAAAAAGAAGTGCAACACGAGGACTTCCCGGGGGGTCACCCATCCTAGTACTACTCTCGCCCAAGCACGCTTAACTTCGGTGTTCTGAAGGGATCCGGTGGTTTAGTGCTGGTGTGATCGCACCGGTTTCGGGTGCTTCGTCCCTCGCCTATGTGCACGTCGCGGCCGGCGCATCAACGTCCGGAGCCTCTTGCTCGTCACGGAACCGCCGGCGCTTTCTCGAACGATCACGAAATCATTATTGGAATCTCTCTTCGAGCCCTAGACCAACGACCGCGTATCGGTCACGGCAAGCTCGCGCCGAAACCATCGGCACTTTCTCGAACGATCTCGGAATCGCTATTGCGACCCCAATCCGGAAAGCTCTTTCCGAGCCCAACGATACTGACTGCGTAGCGGTCATGGCAAATTCCTTGCCCGAAAACAATCGTCTCGGAGGTCTACGGGAGATGTTTCGTATCTCGGGACGCAAAAAGAAGTGCAACACGAGGACTTCCCGGGAGGTCACCCATCCTAGTACTACTCTCGCCCAAGCACGCTTAACTTCGGAGTTCTGAAGGGATCCGGTGGTTTAGTGCTGGTATGATCGCACCGGTTTCGGGAGCTTCGTCCCTCGCCTATGTGCACGTCGCGGCCGGCGCATCAACGTCCGGAGCCTCTTGCTCGTCACGGAACCGCCGGCGCTTTCTCGAACGATCACGAAATCCTTATTGGAATCTCTCTTCGAGCCCTAGACCAACGACCGCGTATCGGTCACGGCAAGCTCGCGCCGAAACCATCGGCACTTTCTCGAACGATCTCGGAATCGCTATTGCGACCCCAATCCGGAAAGCTCTTTACGAGCCCCACGACACTGACTGCGTAGCGGTCATGGCAAATTCCGTGCCCGAAAACAATCGTCTCGGAGGTCTACGGGAGATGTTTCGTATCTCGGGACGCAAAAAGAAGTGCAACACGAGGACTTCCCGGGGGGTCACCCATCCTAGTACTACTCTCGCCCAAGCACGCTTAACTTCGGAGTTCTAATAGGATCCGGTGGTTTAGTGCTGGTATGATCGCACCGGTTTCGGGTGCTTCGTCCCTCGCCTATGTGCACGTCGCGGCCGGCGCATCAACGTCCGGAGCCTCTTGCCCGTCACGAAACCGCCGGCGCTTTCTCGAACGATCACGAAATCCCTATTGGAATCTCTCTCCGAGCCCTAGCCCAACGACCGCGTATCGGTCACGGCAAGCTCGCGCCGAAACCATCGGCACTTTCTCGAACGATCTCTGAATCACTATTGCGACCCCAATCCGGAAAGCTCTTTCCGAGCCCCACGACACTGACTGCGTAGCGGTCACGGCAAATTCCGTGCCCGAAAACAATCGTCTCGGAGGTCTACGGGAGATGTTTCGTATCTCGGGACGCAAAAAGAAGTGCAACACGAGGACTTCCCGGGAGGTCACCCATCCTAGTACTACTCTCGCCCAAGCACGCTGAACTTCGGAGTTCTGAAGGGATCCGGTGGTTTAGTGCTGGTATGATCGCACCGGTTTCGGGAGCTTCGTCCCTCGCCTATGTGCACGTCGCGGCCGGCGCATCAACGTCCGGAGCCTCTTGCCCGTCACGAAACCGCCGGCGCTTTCTCGAACGATCACGAAATCCCTATTGGAAGCTCTCTCCGAGCCCTAGCCCAACGACCGCGTATCGGTCACGGCAAGCTCGCGCCGAAACCATCGGCACTTTCTCGAACGATCTCTGAATCACTATTGCGACCCCAATCCGGAAAGCTCTTTCCGAGCCCCACGACACTGACTGCGTAGCGGTCATGGCAAATTCCGTGCCCGAAAACAATCGTCTCGGAGGTCTACGGGAGATGTTTCGTATCTCGGGACGCAAAAAGAAGTGCAACACGAGGACTTCCCGAGGGGTCACCCATCCTAGTACTACTCTCGCCCAAGCACGCTTAACTTCGGAGTTCTAATAGGATCCGATGATTTAGTGCTGGTATGATCGCACCGGTTTCGGGTGCTTCGTCCCTCGCCTATGTGCACGTCGCGGCCGGCGCATCAACCCTCTTGCCCGTCACGAATCCGCCGGCGCTTTCTCGAACGATCACGAAATCCCTATTGGAATCTCTCTCCGAGCCCTAGCCCAACGACCGCGTATCGGTCACGGCAAGCTCGCGCCGAAACCATCGGCACTTTCTCGAACGATCTCGGAATCGCTATTGCGAACCCAATCCGGAAAGCTCTTTCGGAGCCCCACGATACTGACTGTGTAGCGGTCACGGCAAATTCCGTGCCCGAAAACAATCGTCTCGGAGGTCTACGGGAGATGTTTCGTATCTCGGGACGCAAAAAGAAGTGCAACACGAGGACTTCCCGGGAGGTCACCCATCCTAGTACTACTCTCGCCCAAGCACGCTTAACTTCGGAGTTCTGAAGGGATCCGGTGGTTTAGTGCTGGTATGATCGCACCGGTTTCGGGAGCTTCGTCCCTCGCCTATGTGCACGTCGCGGCCGGCGCATCAACGTCCGGAGCCTCTTGCCCGTCACGAAACCGCCGGCGCTTTCTCGAACGATCACGAAATCCCTATTGGAAGCTCTCTCCGAGCCCTAGCCCAACGACCGCGTATCGGTCACGGCAAGCTCGCGCCGAAACCATCGGCACTTTCTCGAACGATCTCTGAATCACTATTGCGACCCCAATCCGGAAAGCTCTTTCCGAGCCCCACGACACTGACTGCGTAGCGGTCATGGCATATTCCGTGCCCGAAAACAATCGTCTCGGAGGTCTACGGGAGATGTTTCGTATCTCGGGACGCAAAAATAAGTGCAACACGAGGACTTCCCGGGGGGTCACCCATCCTAGTACTACTCTCGCCCAAGCACGCTTAACTTCGGAGTTCTAATAGGATCCGGTGGTTTAGTGCTGGTATGATCGCACCGGTTTCGGGTGCTTCGTCCCTCGCCTATGTGCACGTCGCGGCCGGCGCATCAACGTCCGGAGCCTCTTGCCCGTCACGAAACCGCCGGCGCTTTCTCGAACGATCACGAAATCCCTATTGGAATCTCTCTCCGAGCCCTAGCCCAACGACCGCGTATCGGTCACGGCAAGCTCGCGCCGAAACCATCGGCACTTTCTCGAACGATCTCTGAATCACTATTGCGACCCCAATCCGGAAAGCTCTTTCCGAGCCCCACGACACTGACTGCGTAGCGGTCATGGCAAATTCCGTGCCCGAAAACAATCGTCTCGGAGGTCTACGGGAGATGTTTCGTATCTCGGGACGCAAAAAGAAGTGCAACACGAGGACTTCCCGGGGGGTCACCCATCCTAGTACTACTCTCGCCCAATCACGCTTAACTTCGGAGTTCTGAAGGGATCCGGTGGTTTAGTGCTGGTATGATCGCACCGGTTTCGGGTGCTTCGTCCCTCGCCTATGTGCACGTCGCGGCCGGCGCATCAACGTCCGGAGCCTCTTGCCCGTCACGAAACCGCCGGCGCTTTCTCGAACGATCACGAAATCCCTATTGGAAGCTCTCTCCGAGCCCTAGCCCAACGACCGCGTATCGGTCACGGCAAGCTCGCGCCGAAACCATCGGCACTTTCTCGAACGATCTCGGAATCGCTATTGCGACCCCAATCCGGAAAGCTCTTTACGAGCCCCACGACACTGACTGCGTAGCGGTCATGGCAAATTCCGTGCCCGAAAACAATCGTCTCGGAGGTCTACGGGAGATGTTTCGTATCTCGGGACGCAAAAAGAAGTGCAACACGAGGACTTCCCGGGGGGTCACCCATCCTAGTACTACTCTCGCCCAAGCACGCTTAACTTCGGAGTTCTGAAGGGATCCGGTGGTTTAGTGCTGGTACGATCGCACCGGTTTCGGGTGCTTCGTCCCTCGCCTATGTGCACGTCGCGGCCGGCGCATCAACGTCCGGAGCCTCTTGCCCGTCACGAAACCGTCGGCGCTTTCTCGAACGATCACGAAATCCCTATTGGAAGCTCTCTCCGAGCCCTAGCCCAACGACCGCGTATCGGTCACGGCAAGCTCGCGCCGAAACCATCGGCACTTTCTCGAACGATCTCGGAATCGCTATTGCGACCCCAATCCGGAAAGCTCTTTACGAGCCCCACGACACTGACTGCGTAGCGGTCATGGCAAATTCCGTGCCCGAAAACAATCGTCTCGGAGGTCTACGGGAGATGTTTCGTATCTCGGGACGCAAAAATAAGTGCAACACGAGGACTTCCCGGGGGGTCACCCATCCTAGTACTACTCTCGCCCAAGCACGCTTAACTTCGGAGTTCTAATAGGATCCGGTGGTTTAGTGCTGGTATGATCGCACCGGTTTCGGGTGCTTCGTCCCTCGCCTATGTGCACGTCGCGGCCGGCGCATCAACGTCCGGAGCCTCTTGCCCGTCACGAAACCGCCGGCGCTTTCTCGAACGATCACGAAATCCCTATTGGAATCTCTCTCCGAGCCCTAGCCCAACGACCGCGTATCGGTCACGGCAAGCTCGCGCCGAAACCATCGGCACTTTCTCGAACGATCTCTGAATCACTATTGCGACCCCAATCCGGAAAGCTCTTTCCGAGCCCCACGACACTGACTGCGTAGCGGTCATGGCAAATTCCGTGCCCGAAAACAATCGTCTCGGAGGTCTACGGGAGATGTTTCGTATCTCGGGACGCAAAAAGAAGTGCAACACGAGGACTTCCCGGGGGGTCACCCATCCTAGTACTACTCTCGCCCAATCACGCTTAACTTCGGAGTTCTGATGGGATCCGGTGGTTTAGTGCTGTTATGATCGCACCGGTTTCGGGTGCTTCGTCCCTCGCCTATGTGCACGTCGCGGCCGGCGCATCAACGTCCGGAGCCTCTTGCCCGTCACGAAACCGCCGGCGCTTTCTCGAACGATCACGAAATCCCTATTGGAATCTCTCTCCGAGCCCTAGCCCAACGACCGCGTATCGGTCACGGCAAGCTCGCGCCGAAACCATCGGCACTTTCTCGAACGATCTCTGAATCACTATTGCGACCCCAATCCGGAAAGCTCTTTCCGAGCCCCACGACACTGACTGCGTAGCGGTCATGGCAAATTCCGTGCCCGAAAACAATCGTCTCGGAGGTCTACGGGAGATGTTTCGTATCTCGGGACGCAAAAAGAAGTGCAACACGGGGACTTCCCGGGGGGTCACCCATCCTAGTACTACTCTCGCCCAAGCACGCTTAACTTCGGAGTTCTGAAGGGATCCGGTGGTTTAGTGCTGGTACGATCGCACCGGTTTCGGGTGCTTCGTCCCTCGCCTATGTGCACGTCGCGGCCGGCGCATCAACGTCCGGAGCCTCTTGCCCGTCACGAAACCGTCGGCGCTTTCTCGAACGATCACGAAATCCCTATTGGAAGCTCTCTCCGAGCCCTAGCCCAACGACCGCGTATCGGTCACGGCAAGCTCGCGCCGAAACCATCGGCACTTTCTCGAACGATCTCGGAATCGCTATTGCGACCCCAATCCGGAAAGCTCTTTACGAGCCCCACGACACTGACTGCGTAGCGGTCATGGCAAATTCCGTGCCCGAAAACAATCGTCTCGGAGGTCTACGGGAGATGTTTCGTATCTCGGGACGCAAAAATAAGTGCAACACGAGGACTTCCCGGGGGGTCACCCATCCTAGTACTACTCTCGCCCAAGCACGCTTAACTTCGGAGTTCTAATAGGATCCGGTGGTTTAGTGCTGGTATGATCACACCGGTTTCGGGTGCTTCGTCCCTCGCCTATGTGCACGTCGCGGCCGGCGCATCAACGTCCGGAGCCTCTTGCCCGTCACGAAACCGCCGGCGCTTTCTCGAACGATCACGAAATCCCTATTGGAATCTCTCTCCGAGCCCTAGCCCAACGACCGCGTATCGGTCACGGCAAGCTCGCGCCGAAACCATCGGCACTTTCTCGAACGATCTCTGAATCACTATTGCGACCCCAATCCGGAAAGCTCTTTCCGAGCCCCACGACACTGACTGCGTAGCGGTCATGGCAAATTCCGTGCCCGAAAACAATCGTCTCGGAGGTCTACGGGAGATGTTTCGTATCTCGGGACGCAAAAAGAAGTGCAACACGAGGACTTCCCGGGGGGTCACCCATCCTAGTACTACTCTCGCCCAATCACGCTTAACTTCGGAGTTCTGATGGGATCCGGTGGTTTAGTGCTGGTATGATCGCACCGGTTTCGGGTGCTTCGTCCCTCGCCTATGTGCACGTCGCGGCCGGCGCATCAACGTCCGGAGCCTCTTGCCCGTCACGAAACCGCCGGCGCTTTCTCGAACGATCACGAAATCCCTATTGGAAGCTCTCTCCGAGCCCTAGCCCAACGACCGCGTATCGGTCACGGCAAGCTCGCGCCGAAACCATCGGCACTTTCTCGAACGATCTCGGAATCGCTATTGCGACCCCAATCCGGAAAGCTCTTTACGAGCCCCACGACACTGACTGCGTAGCGGTCATGGCAAATTCCGTGCCCGAAAACAATCGTCTCGGAGGTCTACGGGAGATGTTTCGTATCTCGGGACGCAAAAAGAAGTGCAACACGAGGACTTCCCGGGGGGTCACCCATCCTAGTACTACTCTCGCCCAAGCACGCTTAACTTCGGAGTTCTGAAGGGATCCGGTGGTTTAGTGCTGGTACGATCGCACCGGTTTCGGGTGCTTCGTCCCTCGCCTATGTGCACGTCGCGGCCGGCGCATCAACGTCCGGAGCCTCTTGCCCGTCACGAAACCGCCGGCGCTTTCTCGAACGATCAGGAAATCCCTATTGGAAGCTCTCTCCGAGCCCTAGCCCAACGACCGCGTATCGGTCACGGCAAGCTCGCGCCGAAACCATCGGCACTTTCTCGAACGATCTCGGAATCGCTATTGCGACCCCAATCCGGAAAGCTCTTTACGAGCCCCACGACACTGACTGCGTAGCGGTCATGGCAAATTCCGTGCCCGAAAACAATCGTCTCGGATGTCTACGGGAGATGTTTCGTATCTCGGGACGCAGAAAGAAGTGCAACACGAGGACTTCCCGGGGGGTCACCCATCCTAGTACTACTCTCGCCCAAGCACGCTTAACTTCGGAGTTCTAATAGGATCCAGTGATTTAGTGCTGGTATGATCGCACCGGTTTCGGGTGCTTCATCCCTCGCCTATGTGCACGTCGCGGCCGGCGCATCAACGTCCGGAGCCTCTTGCCCGTCACGAAACCGTCGGCGCTTTCTCGAACGATCACGAAATCCCTATTGGAAGCTCTCTCCGAGCCCTAGCCCAACGACCGCGTATCGGTCACGGCAAGCTCGCGCCGAAACCATCGGCACTTTCTCGAACGATCTCGGAATCGCTATTGCGACCCCAATCCGGAAAGCTCTTTACGAGCCCCACGACACTGACTGCGTAGCGGTCATGGCAAATTCCGTGCCCGAAAACAATCGTCTCGGAGGTCTACGGGAGATGTTTCGTATCTCGGGACGCAAAAATAAGTGCAACACGAGGACTTCCCGGGGGGTCACCCATCCTAGTACTACTCTCGCCCAAGCACGCTTAACTTCGGAGTTCTAATAGGATCCTGTGGTTTAGTGCTGGTATGATCGCACCGGTTTCGGGTGCTTCGTCCCTCGCCTATGTGCACGTCGCGGCCGGCGCATCAACGTCCGGAGCCTCTTGCCCGTCACGAAACCGCCGGCGCTTTCTCGAACGATCACGAAATCCCTATTGGAATCTCTCTCCGAGCCCTAGCCCAACGACCGCGTATCGGTCACGGCAAGCTCGCGCCGAAACCATCGGCACTTTCTCGAACGATCTCTGAATCACTATTGCGACCCCAATCCGGAAAGCTCTTTCCGAGCCCCACGACACTGACTGCGTAGCGGTCATGGCAAATTCCGTGCCCGAAAACAATCGTCTCGGAGGTCTACGGGAGATGTTTCGTATCTCGGGACGCAAAAAGAAGTGCAACACGAGGACTTCCCGGGGGGTCACCCATCCTAGTACTACTCTCGCCCAATCACGCTTAACTTCGGAGTTCTGATGGGATCCGGTGGTTTAGTGCTGGTATGATCGCACCGGTTTCGGGTGCTTCGTCCCTCGCCTATGTGCACGTCGCGGCCGGCGCATCAACGTCCGGAGCCTCTTGCCCGTCACGAAACCGCCGGCGCTTTCTCGAACGATCACGAAATCCCTATTGGAATCTCTCTCCGATCCCTAGACCAACGACCGCGTATCGGTCACGGCAAGCTCGCGCCGAAACCATCGGCACTTTCTCGAACGATCTCTGAATCGCTATTGCGACCCCAATCCGGAAAGCACTTTCCGAGCCCCACGACACTGACTGCGTAGCGGTCATGGCAAATTCCGTGCCCGAAAACAATCGTCTCGGAGGTCTACGG
This sequence comes from Musa acuminata AAA Group, assembly GCF_036884655.1. NCBI lineage: Eukaryota > Viridiplantae > Streptophyta > Magnoliopsida > Zingiberales > Musaceae > Musa > Musa acuminata. The sequence continues at coordinate 27,097,290 of NC_088327.1, read as the reverse complement.
GAGATGTTTCGTATCTCGGGACGCAAAAAGAAGTGCAACACGAGGACTTCCCGGGGGGTCACCCATCCTAGTACTACTCTCGCCCAAGCACGCTTAACTTCGGAGTTCTGAAGGGATCCGGTGGTTTAGTGCTGGTATGATCGCACCGGTTTCGGGTGCTTCGTCCCTCGCCTATGTGCACGTCGCGGCCGGCGCATCAACGTCCGGAGCCTCTTGCCCGTCACGAAACCGCCGGCGCTTTCTCGAACGATCACGAAATCCCTATTGGAATCTCTCTCCGAGCCCTAGCCCAACGACCGCGTATCGGTCACGGCAAGCTCGCGCCGAAACCATCGGCAATTTCTCGAACGATCTCTGAATCGCTATTGCGACCCCAATCCGGAAAGCACTTTCCGAGCCCCACGACACTGACTGTGTAGCGGTCACGGCAAATTCCGTGCCCGAAAACAATCGTCTCGGAGGTCTACGGGAGATGTTTCGTATCTCGGGACGCAAAAAGAAGTGCAACACGAGGACTTCCCGGGAGGTCACCCATCCTAGTACTACTCTCGCCCAAGCACGCTTAACTTCGGAGTTCTGAAGGGATCCGGTGGTTTAGTGCTTGTATGATCGCACCGGTTTCGGGAGCTTCGTCCCTCGCCTATGTGCACGTCGCGGCCGGCGCATCAACGTCCGGAGCCTCTTGCCCGTCACGAAACCGCCGGCGCTTTCTCGAACGATCACGAAATCCCTATTGGAAGCTCTCTCCGAGCCCTAGCCCAACGACCGCGTATCGGTCACGGCAAGCTCGCGCCGAAACCATCGGCACTTTCTCGAACGATCTCGGAATCGCTATTGCGACCCCAATCCGGAAAGCTCTTTACGAGCCCCACGACACTGACTGCGTAGCGGTCATGGCAAATTCCGTGCCCGAAAACAATCGTCTCGGAGGTCTACGGGAGATGTTTCGTATCTCGGGACGCAAAAAGAAGTGCAACACGAGGACTTCCCGGGGGGTCACCCATCCTAGTACTACTCTCGCCCAAGCACGCTTAACTTCGGAGTTCTGAAGGGATCCGGTGGTTTAGTGCTGGTATGATCGCACCGGTTTCGGGTGCTTCGTCCCTCGCCTATGTGCACGTCGCGGCCGGCGCATCAACGAAACCATCGGCACTTTCTCGAACGATCTCGGAATCGCTATTGCGACCCCAATCCGGAAAGATCTTTACGAGCCCCACGACACTGACTGCGTAGCGGTCATGGCAAATTCCGTGCCCGAAAACAATCGTCTCGGAGGTCTACGGGAGATGTTTCGTATCTCGGGACGCAAAAAGAAGTGCAACACGAGGACTTCCCGGGGGGTCACCCATCCTAGTACTACTCTCGCCCAAGCACGCTTAACTTCGGAGTTCTAATAGGATCCGGTGGTTTAGTGCTGGTATGATCGCACCGGTTTCAGGTGCTTCGTCCCTCGCCTATGTGCACGTCGCGGCCGGCGCATCAACGTCCGGAGCCTCTTGCCCGTCACGAAACCGCCGGCGCTTTCTCGAACGATCACGAAATCCCTATTGGAATCTCTCTCCGAGCCCTAGCCCAACGACCGCGTATCGGTCACGGCAAGCTCGCGCCGAAACCATCGGCACTTTCTCGAACGATCTCTGAATCACTATTGCGACCCCAATCCGGAAAGCTCTTTCCGAGCCCCACGACACTGACTGCGTAGCGGTCATGGCAAATTCCGTGCCCGAAAACAATCGTTTCGGAGGTCTACGGGAGATGTTTCGTATCTCGGGACGCAAAAAGAAGTGCAACACGAGGACTTCCCGGGGGGTCACCCATCCTAGTACTACTCTCGCCCAAGCACGCTTAACTTCGGAGTTCTGAAGGGATCCGGTGGTTTAGTGCTGGTATGATCGCACCGGTTTCGGGTGCTTCGTCCCTCGCCTATGTGCACGTCGCGGCCGGCGCATCAACGTCCGGAGCCTCTTGCCCGTCACGAAACCGCCGGCGCTTTCTCGAACGATCACGAAATCCCTATTGGAAGCTCTCTCCGAGCCCTAGCCCAACGACCGCGTATCGGTCACGGCAAGCTCGCGCCGAAACCATCGGCACTTTCTCGAACGATCTCGGAATCGCTATTGCGACCCCAATCCGGAAAGATCTTTACGAGCCCCACGACACTGACTGCGTAGCGGTCATGGCAAATTCCGTGCCCGAAAACAATCGTCTCGGAGGTCTACGGGAGATGTTTCGTATCTCGGGACGCAAAAAGAAGTGCAACACGAGGACTTCCCGGGGGGTCACCCATCCTAGTACTACTCTCGCCCAAGCACGCTTAACTTCGGAGTTCTAATAGGATCCGGTGGTTTAGTGCTGTTATGATCGCACCGGTTTCGGGTGCTTCGTCCCTCGCCTATGTGCACGTCGCGGCCGGCGCATCAACGTCCGGAGCCTCTTGCCCGTCACGAAACCGCCGGCGCTTTCTCGAACGATCACGAAATCCCTATTGGAATCTCTCTCCGAGCCCTAGCCCAACGACCGCGTATCGGTCACGGCAAGCTCGCGCCGAAACCATCGGCACTTTCTCGAACGATCTCTGAATCACTATTGCGACCCCAATCCGGAAAGCTCTTTCCGAGCCCCACGACACTGACTGCGTAGCGGTCATGGCAAATTCCGTGCCCGAAAACAATCGTCTCGGAGGTCTACGGGAGATGTTTCGTATCTCGGGACGCAAAAAGAAGTGCAACACGAGGACTTCCCGGGGGGTCACCCATCCTAGTACTACTCTCGCCCAAGCACGCTTAACTTCGGAGTTCTGAAGGGATCCGGTGGTTTAGTGCTGGTATGATCGCACCGGTTTCGGGTGCTTCGTCCCTCGCCTATGTGCACGTCGCGGCCGGCGCATCAACGTCCGGAGCCTCTTGCCCGTCACGAAACCGCCGGCGCTTTCTCGAACGATCACGAAATCCCTATTGGAATCTCTCTCCGAGCCCTAGCCCAACGACCGCGTATCGGTCACGGCAAGCTCGCGCCGAAACCATCGGCACTTTCTCGAACGATCTTGGAATCGCTATTGCGACCCCAATCCGGAAAGCTCTTTACGAGCCCCACGACACTGACTGCGTAGCGGTCATGGCAAATTCCGTGCCCGAAAACAATCGTCTCGGATGTCTACGGGAGATGTTTCGTATCTCGGGACGCAGAAAGAAGTGCAACACGAGGACTTCCCGGGGGGTCACCCATCCTAGTACTACTCTCGCCCAAGCACGCTTAACTTCGGAGTTCTAATAGGATCCAGTGATTTAGTGCTGGTATGATCGCACCGGTTTCGGGTGCTTCGTCCCTCGCCTATGTGCACGTCGCGGCCGGCGCATCAACGTCCGGAGCCTCTTGCCCGTCACGAAACCGCCGGCGCTTTCTCGAACGATCACGAAATCCCTATTGGAAGCTCTCTCCGAGCCCTAGCCCAACGACCGCGTATCGGTCACGGCAAGCTCGCGCCGAAACCATCGGCACTTTCTCGAACGATCTCGGAATCGCTATTGCGACCCCAATCCGGAAAGCTCTTTACGAGCCCCACGACACTGACTGCGTAGCGGTCATGGCAAATTCCGTGCCCGAAAACAATCGTCTCGGAGGTCTACGGGAGCTGTTTCGTATCTCGGGACGCAAAAAGAAGTGCAACACGAGGACTTCCCGGGGGGTCACCCATCCTAGTACTACTCTCGCCCAAGCACGCTTAACTTCGGAGTTCTGAAGGGATCCGGTGGTTTAGTGCTGGTATGATCGCACCGGTTTCGGGTGCTTCGTCCCTCGCCTATGTGCACGTCGCGGCCGGCGCATCAACGTCCGGAGCCTCTTGCCCGTCACGAAACCGCCGGCGCTTTCTCGAACGATCACGAAATCCCTATTGGAAGCTCTCTCCGAGCCCTAGCCCAACGACCGCGTATCGGTCACGGCAAGCTCGCGCCGAAACCATCGGCACTTTCTCGAATGATCTCGGAATCGCTATTGCGACCCCAATCCGGAAAGCTCTTTACGAGCCCCACGACACTGACTGCGTAGCGGTCATGGCAAATTCCGTGCCCGAAAACAATCGTCTCGGATGTCTACGGGAGATGTTTCGTATCTCGGGACGCAGAAAGAAGTGCAACACGAGGACTTCCCGGGGGGTCACCCATCCTAGTACTACTCTCGCCCAAGCACGCTTAACTTCGGAGTTCTAATAGGATCCAGTGATTTAGTGCTGGTATGATCGCACCGGTTTCGGGTGCTTCATCCCTCGCCTATGTGCACGTCGCGGCCAGCGCATCAACGTCCGGAGCCTCTTGCCCGTCACGAAACCGCCGGCGCTTTCTCGAACGATCACGAAATCCCTATTGGAATCTCTCTCCGATCCCTAGACCAACGACCGCGTATCGGTCACGGCAAGCTCGCGCCGAAACCATCGGCACTTTCTCGAACGATCTCTGAATCGCTATTGCGACCCCAATCCGGAAAGCTCTTTACGAGCCCCACGACACTGACTGCGTAGCGGTCATGGCAAATTCCGTGCCCGAAAACAATCGTCTCGGAGGTCTACGGGAGATGTTTCGTATCTCGGGACGCAAAAATAAGTGCAACACGAGTACTTCCCGGGGGGTCACCCATCCTAGTACTACTCTCGCCCAAGCACGCTTAACTTCGGAGTTCTAATAGGATCCGGTGGTTTAGTGCTGGTATGATCGCACCGGTTTCGGGTGCTTCGTCCCTCGCCTATGTGCACGTCGCGGCCGGCGCATCAACGTCCGGAGCCTCTTGCCCGTCACGAAACCGCCGGCGCTTTCTCGAACGATCACGAAATCCCTATTGGAATCTCTCTCCGAGCCCTAGCCCAACGACCGCGTATCGGTCACGGCAAGCTCGCGCCGAAACCATCGGCACTTTCTCGAACGATCTCTGAATCACTATTGCGACCCCAATCCGGAAAGCTCTTTCCGAGCCCCACGACACTGACTGCGTAGCGGTCATGGCAAATTCCGTGCCCGAAAACAATCGTCTCGGAGGTCTACGGGAGATGTTTCGTATCTCGGGACGCAAAAAGAAGTGCAACACGAGGACTTCCCGGGGCGTCACCCATCCTAGTACTACTCTCGCCCAATCACGCTTAACTTCGGAGTTCTGAAGGGATCCGGTGGTTTAGTGCTGGTATGATCGCACCGGTTTCGGGTGCTTCGTCCCTCGCCTATGTGCACGTCGCGGCCGGCGCATCAACGTCCGGAGCCTCTTGCCCGTCACGAAACCGCCGGCGCTTTCTCGAACGATCACGAAATCCCTATTGGAAGCTCTCTCCGAGCCCTAGCCCAACGACCGCGTATCGGTCACGGCAAGCTCGCGCCGAAACCATCGGCACTTTCTCGAACGATCTCGGAATCGCTATTGCGACCCCAATCCGGAAAGCTCTTTACGAGCCCCACGACACTGACTGCGTAGCGGTCATGGCAAATTCCGTGCCCGAAAACAATCGTCTCGGAGGTCTACGGGAGATGTTTCGTATCTCGGGACGCAAAAAGAAGTGCAACACGAGGACTTCCCGGGGGGTCACCCATCCTAGTACTACTCTCGCCCAAGCACGCTTAACTTCGGAGTTCTGAAGGGATCCGGTGGTTTAGTGCTGGTATGATCGCACCGGTTTCGGGTGCTTCGTCCCTCGCCTATGTGCACGTCGCGACCGGCGCATCAACGTCCGGAGCCTCTTGCCCGTCACGAAACCGCCGGCGCTTTCTCGAACGATCACGAAATCCCTATTGGAAGCTCTCTCCGAGCCCTAGCCCAACGACCGCGTATCGGTCACGGCAAGCTCGCGCCGAAACCATCGGCACTTTCTCGAACGATCTCGGAATCGCTATTGCGACCCCAATCCGGAAAGCTCTTTACGAGCCCCACGACACTGACTGCGTAGCGGTCATGGCAAATTCCGTGCCCGAAAACAATCGTCTCGGATGTCTACGGGAGATGTTTCGTATCTCGGGACGCAGAAAGAAGTGCAACACGAGGACTTCCCGGGGGGTCACCCATCCTAGTACTACTCTCGCCCAAGCACGCTTAACTTCGGAGTTCTAATAGGATCCAGTGATTTAGTGCTGGTATGATCGCACCGGTTTCGGGTGCTTCATCCCTCGCCTATGTGCACGTCGCGGCCAGCGCATCAACGTCCGGAGCCTCTTGCCCGTCACGAAACCGCCGGCGCTTTCTCGAACGATCACGAAATCCCTATTGGAATCTCTCTCCGATCCCTAGACCAACGACCGCGTATCGGTCACGGCAAGCTCGCGCCGAAACCATCGGCACTTTCTCGAACGATCTCTGAATCGCTATTGCGACCCCAATCCGGAAAGCACTTTCCGAGCCCCACGACACTGACTGCGTAGCGGTCATGGCAAATTCCGTGCCCGAAAACAATCGTCTCGGAGGTCTACGGGAGATGTTTCGTATCTCGGGACGCAAAAAGAAGTGCAACACGAGGACTTCCCGGGGGGTCACCCATCCTAGTACTACTCTCGCCCAAGCACGCTTAACTTCGGAGTTCTAATAGGATCCGGTGGTTTAGTGCTGTTATGATCGCACCGGTTTCGGGTGCTTCGTCCCTCGCCTATGTGCACGTCGCGGCCGGCGCATCAACGTCCGGAGCCTCTTGCCCGTCACGAAACCGCCGGCGCTTTCTCGAACGATCACGAAATCCCTATTGGAATCTCTCTCCGAGCCCTAGCCCAACGACCGCGTATCGGTCACGGCAAGCTCGCGCCGAAACCATCGGCACTTTCTCGAACGATCTCTGAATCACTATTGCGACCCCAATCCGGAAAGCTCTTTCCGAGCCCCACGACACTGACTGCGTAGCGGTCATGGCAAATTCCGTGCCCGAAAACAATCGTCTCGGAGGTCTACGGGAGATGTTTCGTATCTCGGGACGCAAAAAGAAGTGCAACACGAGGACTTCCCGGGGGGTCACCCATCCTAGTACTACTCTCGCCCAAGCACGCTTAACTTCGGAGTTCTGAAGGGATCCGGTGGTTTAGTGCTGGTATGATCGCACCGGTTTCGGGTGCTTCGTCCCTCGCCTATGTGCACGTCGCGGCCGGCGCATCAACGTCCGGAGCCTCTTGCCCGTCACGAAACCGCCGGCGCTTTCTCGAACGATCACGAAATCCCTATTGGAATCTCTCTCCGAGCCCTAGCCCAACGACCGCGTATCGGTCACGGCAAGCTCGCGCCGAAACCATCGGCACTTTCTCGAACGATCTTGGAATCGCTATTGCGACCCCAATCCGGAAAGCTCTTTACGAGCCCCACGACACTGACTGCGTAGCGGTCATGGCAAATTCCGTGCCCGAAAACAATCGTCTCGGATGTCTACGGGAGATGTTTCGTATCTCGGGACGCAGAAAGAAGTGCAACACGAGGACTTCCCGGGGGGTCACCCATCCTAGTACTACTCTCGCCCAAGCACGCTTAACTTCGGAGTTCTAATAGGATCCAGTGATTTAGTGCTGGTATGATCGCACCGGTTTCGGGTGCTTCGTCCCTCGCCTATGTGCACGTCGCGGCCGGCGCATCAACGTCCGGAGCCTCTTGCCCGTCACGAAACCGCCGGCGCTTTCTCGAACGATCACGAAATCCCTATTGGAAGCTCTCTCCGAGCCCTAGCCCAACGACCGCGTATCGGTCACGGCAAGCTCGCGCCGAAACCATCGGCACTTTCTCGAACGATCTCGGAATCGCTATTGCGACCCCAATCCGGAAAGCTCTTTACGAGCCCCACGACACTGACTGCGTAGCGGTCATGGCAAATTCCGTGCCCGAAAACAATCGTCTCGGAGGTCTACGGGAGCTGTTTCGTATCTCGGGACGCAAAAAGAAGTGCAACACGAGGACTTCCCGGGGGGTCACCCATCCTAGTACTACTCTCGCCCAAGCACGCTTAACTTCGGAGTTCTGAAGGGATCCGGTGGTTTAGTGCTGGTATGATCGCACCGGTTTCGGGTGCTTCGTCCCTCGCCTATGTGCACGTCGCGGCCGGCGCATCAACGTCCGGAGCCTCTTGCCCGTCACGAAACCGCCGGCGCTTTCTCGAACGATCACGAAATCCCTATTGGAAGCTCTCTCCGAGCCCTAGCCCAACGACCGCGTATCGGTCACGGCAAGCTCGCGCCGAAACCATCGGCACTTTCTCGAACGATCTCGGAATCGCTATTGCGACCCCAATCCGGAAAGCTCTTTACGAGCCCCACGACACTGACTGCGTAGCGGTCATGGCAAATTCCGTGCCCGAAAACAATCGTCTCGGATGTCTACGGGAGATGTTTCGTATCTCGGGACGCAGAAAGAAGTGCAACACGAGGACTTCCCGGGGGGTCACCCATCCTAGTACTACTCTCGCCCAAGCACGCTTAACTTCGGAGTTCTAATAGGATCCAGTGATTTAGTGCTGGTATGATCGCACCGGTTTCGGGTGCTTCATCCCTCGCCTATGTGCACGTCGCGGCCAGCGCATCAACGTCCGGAGCCTCTTGCCCGTCACGAAACCGCCGGCGCTTTCTCGAACGATCACGAAATCCCTAATGGAATCTCTCTCCGATCCCTAGACCAACGACCGCGTATCGGTCACGGCAAGCTCGCGCCGAAACCATCGGCACTTTCTCGAACGATCTCTGAATCGCTATTGCGACCCCAATCCGGAAAGCTCTTTACGAGCCCCACGACACTGACTGCGTAGCGGTCATGGCAAATTCCGTGCCCGAAAACAATCGTCTCGGAGGTCTACGGGAGATGTTTCGTATCTCGGGACGCAAAAATAAGTGCAACACGAGGACTTCCCGGGGGGTCACCCATCCTAGTACTACTCTCGCCCAAGCACGCTTAACTTCGGAGTTCTAATAGGATCCGGTGGTTTAGTGCTGGTATGATCGCACCGGTTTCGGGTGCTTCGTCCCTCGCCTATGTGCACGTCGCGGCCGGCGCATCAACGTCCGGAGCCTCTTGCCCGTCACGAAACCGCCGGCGCTTTCTCGAACGATCACGAAATCCCTATTGGAATCTCTCTCCGAGCCCTAGCCCAACGACCGCGTATCGGTCACGGCAAGCTCGCGCCGAAACCATCGGCACTTTCTCGAACGATCTCTGAATCACTATTGCGACCCCAATCCGGAAAGCTCTTTCCGAGCCCCACGACACTGACTGCGTAGCGGTCATGGCAAATTCCGTGCCCGAAAACAATCGTCTCGGAGGTCTACGGGAGATGTTTCGTATCTCGGGACGCAAAAAGAAGTGCAACACGAGGACTTCCCGGGGGGTCACCCATCCTAGTACTACTCTCGCCCAATCACGCTTAACTTCGGAGTTCTGAAGGGATCCGGTGGTTTAGTGCTGGTATGATCGCACCGGTTTCGGGTGCTTCGTCCCTCGCCTATGTGCACGTCGCGGCCGGCGCATCAACGTCCGGAGCCTCTTGCCCGTCACGAAACCGCCGGCGCTTTCTCGAACGATCACGAAATCCCTATTGGAAGCTCTCTCCGAGCCCTAGCCCAACGACCGCGTATCGGTCACGGCAAGCTCGCGCCGAAACCATCGGCACTTTCTCGAACGATCTCGGAATCGCTATTGCGACCCCAATCCGGAAAGCTCTTTACGAGCCCCACGACACTGACTGCGTAGCGGTCATGGCAAATTCCGTGCCCGAAAACAATCGTCTCGGAGGTCTACGGGAGATGTTTCGTATCTCGGGACGCAAAAAGAAGTGCAACACGAGGACTTCCCGGGGGGTCACCCATCCTAGTACTACTCTCGCCCAAGCACGCTTAACTTCGGAGTTCTGAAGGGATCCGGTGGTTTAGTGCTGGTATGATCGCACCGGTTTCGGGTGCTTCGTCCCTCGCCTATGTGCACGTCGCGGCCGGCGCATCAACGTCCGGAGCCTCTTGCCCGTCACGAAACCGCCGGCGCTTTCTCGAACGATCACGAAATCCCTATTGGAAGCTCTCTCCGAGCCCTAGCCCAACGACCGCGTATCGGTCACGGCAAGCTCGCGCCGAAACCATCGGCACTTTCTCGAACGATCTCGGAATCGCTATTGCGACCCCAATCCGGAAAGCTCTTTACGAGCCCCACGACACTGACTGCGTAGCGGTCATGGCAAATTCCGTGCCCGAAAACAATCGTCTCGGATGTCTACGGGAGATGTTTCGTATCTCGGGACGCAGAAAGAAGTGCAACACGAGGACTTCCCGGGGGGTCACCCATCCTAGTACTACTCTCGCCCAAGCACGCTTAACTTCGGAGTTCTAATAGGATCCAGTGATTTAGTGCTGGTATGATCGCACCGGTTTCGGGTGCTTCATCCCTCGCCTATGTGCACGTCGCGGCCAGCGCATCAACGTCCGGAGCCTCTTGCCCGTCACGAAACCGCCGGCGCTTTCTCGAACGATCACGAAATCCCTATTGGAATCTCTCTCCGATCCCTAGACCAACGACCGCGTATCGGTCACGGCAAGCTCGCGCCGAAACCATCGGCACTTTCTCGAACGATCTCTGAATCGCTATTGCGACCCCAATCCGGAAAGCACTTTCCGAGCCCCACGACACTGACTGCGTAGCGGTCACGGCAAATTCCGTGCCCGAAAACAATCGTCTCGGAGGTCTACGGGAGATGTTTCGTATCTCGGGACGCAAAAAGAAGTGCAACACGAGGACTTCCCGGGAGGTCACCCATCCTAGTACTACTCTCGCCCAAGCACGCTTAACTTCGGAGTTCTGAAGGGATCCGGTGGTTTAGTGCTTGTATGATCGCACCGGTTTCGGGAGCTTCGTCCCTCGCCTATGTGCACGTCGCGGCCGGCGCATCAACGTCCGGAGCCTCTTGCCCGTCACGAAACCGCCGGCGCTTTCTCGAACGATCACGAAATCCCTATTGGAAGCTCTCTCCGAGCCCTAGCCCAACGACCGCGTATCGGTCACGGCAAGCTCGCGCCGAAACCTTCGGCACTTTCTCGAACGATCTCGGAATCGCTATTGCGACCCCAATCCGGAAAGCTCTTTACGAGCCCCACGACACTGACTGCGTAGCGGTCATGGCAAATTCCGTGCCCGAAAACAATCGTCTCGGATGTCTACGGGAGATGTTTCGTATCTCGGGACGCAAAAAGGAGTGCAACACGAGGACTTCCCGGGGGGTCACCCATCCTAGTACTACTCTCGCCCAAGCACGCTTAACTTCGGAGTTCTAATAGGATCCAGTGATTTAGTGCTGGTATGATCGCACCGGTTTCGGGTGCTTCATCCCTCGCCTATGTGCACGTCGCGGCCAGCGCATCAACGTCCGGAGCCTCTTGCCCGTCACGAAACCGCCGGCGCTTTCTCGAACGATCACGAAATCCCTATTGGAATCTCTCTCCGAGCCCTAGCCCAACGACCGCGTATCGGTCACGGCAAGCTCGCGCCGAAACCATCGGCACTTTCTCGAACGATCTCTGAATCACTATTGCGACCCCAATCCGGAAAGCTCTTTACGAGCCCCACGACACTGACTGCGTAGCGGTCATGGCAAATTCCGTGCCCGAAAACAATCGTCTCGGAGGTCTACGGGAGATGTTTCGTATCTCGGGACGCAAAAATAAGTGCAACACGAGGACTTCCCGGGGGGTCACCCATCCTAGTACTACTCTCGCCCAAGCACGCTTAACTTCGGAGTTCTAATAGGATCCGGTGGTTTAGTGCTGGTATGATCGCACCGGTTTCGGGTGCTTCGTCCCTCGCCTATGTGCACGTCGCGGCCGGCGCATCAACGTCCGGAGCCTCTTGCCCGTCACGAAACCGCCGGCGCTTTCTCGAACGATCACGAAATCCCTATTGGAATCTCTCTCCGAGCCCTAGCCCAACGACCGCGTATCGGTCACGGCAAGCTCGCGCCGAAACCATCGGCACTTTCTCGAACGATCTCTGAATCACTATTGCGACCCCAATCCGGAAAGCTCTTTACGAGCCCCACGACACTGACTGCGTAGCGGTCATGGCAAATTCCGTGCCCGAAAACAATCGTCTCGGAGGTCTACGGGAGATGTTTCGTATCTCGGGACGCAAAAAGAAGTGCAACACGAGGACTTCCCGGGGGGTCACCCATCCTAGTACTACTCTCGCCCAAGCACGCTTAACTTCGGAGTTCTGAAGGGATCCGGTGGTTTAGTGCTGGTATGATCGCACCGGTTTCGGGTGCTTCGTCCCTCGCCTATGTGCACGTCGCGGCCGGCGCATCAACGTCCGGAGCCTCTTGCCCGTCACGAAACCGCCGGCGCTTTCTCGAACGATCACGAAATCCCTATTGGAAGCACTCTCCGAGCCCTAGCCCAACGACCGCGTATCGGTCACGGCAAGCTCGCGCCGAAACCATCGGCACTTTCTCGAACGATCTCGGAATCGCTATTGCGACCCCAATCCGGAAAGCTCTTTACGAGCCCCACGACACTGACTGCGTAGCGGTCATGGCAAATTCCGTGCCCGAAAACAATCGTCTCGGAGGTCTACGGGAGATGTTTCGTATCTCGGGACGCAAAAAGAAGTGCAACACGAGGACTTCCCGGGGGGTCACCCATCCTAGTACTACTCTCGCCCAAGCACGCTTAACTTCGGAGTTCTGAAGGGATCCGGTGGTTTAGTGCTGGTATGATCGCACCGGTTTCGGGTGCTTCGTCCCTCGCCTATGTGCACGTCGCGGCCGGCGCATCAACGTCCGGAGCCTCTTGCCCGTCACGAAACCGCCGGCGCTTTCTCGAACGATCACGAAATCCCTATTGGAAGCTCTCTCCGAGCCCTAGCCCAACGACCGCGTATCGGTCACGGCAAGCTCGCGCCGAAACCATCGGCACTTTCTCGAACGATCTCGGAATCGCTATTGCGACCCCAATCCGGAAAGCTCTTTACGAGCCCCACGACACTGACTGCGTAGCGGTCATGGCAAATTCCGTGCCCGAAAACAATCGTCTCGGAGGTCTACGGGAGATGTTTCGTATCTCGGGACGCAAAAATAAGTGCAACACGAGGACTTCCTGTCACACCCCTAAAAATATCCATGATATTTAAAATTTTTTTTTTTGTCTCAACTAACCCAGGATCCAAACACACGTTTGAGGTCACTAAGAAAACATTCAGATCAAATTTCACCTCTATAATCTATCAATTCATAACCCTGTGCAATTCATAAACATAGCATACATCACTCGATAATTCATGCAATCTGAACTCAACTCACCAAATAAAAATCACAATATAAATCCACAAGTGGGGAAATCTATGCAGTCACCAGAATCATCGATTTACCATAAGTTCATATCATTACACAAATTTAATTTAACATTCCAAAATCCTATACACAAGGGATCCTTTATCTTACACAAAATCCACAGGTCCAGATTCATCGTCACATTTCATAATATGCAGAGTAACTTATACACAACTACATATATGCTAACAAAAGTTCTGCCCAACGTCTTCTAAACTCTCCACTGTCTCAGCCCATTCTTAACATTTAAGCAAGCGATACGCTATCCTGAAAAATTTATCAACAAATGGGGTGAGCATAAAGAGCTCAGCAAGTGACTAACATATCCATATCAAAATAGTACAATTTCCAAAGAGATGCAGTTTTCAAACACAAAGCAGAATATACGATTTCGTATACTTAATATCATTAGGAGCAGAAATCATAGTTGTCCTTTTTAATCATACATATTTGGTTCCTGACAGATGGGGCATAGAGTAATTGGAGCATATCAGAAACAAAGGAAACATATCGGAGCTTATCAATGGCATTTAAAATGTTCCAAATCACATCAACGACATATGGAACATTACGAAGCAAAATCAACAGTGAATGAAGCATTTCAGAGCATATCAAACTCATATGTCGTACAGAAGCTCAAACGTCGTCCTTGACGTTGCAATCATATCATAACTATCCAGAGCACGAACAGAAATAACTCACAAAAACTCTGGATGTCATATCAAACATATAGAGGGTGTAGTGGGATCTCAGTCAGAATGTGATTCATCCATTTCTGAATGACCACCTGACAAAAGTCTCCCACGTCTGGGAGCTCCATCCACCCACGTCTAGGTGAAGTCAAAGGGGCCGGCAGAGCATCGCAGGCTCTAAGCAATATCCCACAAAGCGGGACCCCACAAAGCGGGCAAATAAGCGCATACCAGAATATCCCTCAAAGCGGGACCCCACAAAGCGGGCAAATCAGCGCATACCCTTTACCATTTCTGGCAAAGGTCCAGACAATCCCACACACCAGAGTACAAGAAGGCAGTTTCAACAAAAAGTAGCATATAACGGAAGCACACGCGGAACAACCAAACGTACATGTGCCTTTTCAAAAGCAGTGTGATGCAAGGAACAAATCTCTCACAAAAGTATTCATTTTAGGAAAGAAATGAAAGCAAGAGTGTACAGGGATTCCAAGCAATTATAATCAGCTCAATTGCAATAAGAAGATTAGGCGAACTCAAGTATCCAAAGGAAATGGAACAGAATATGCGAAATCGACCAAAGCTCGATTTCGGACAGAATTCCAGTGGCACATCAAACAAATATTTCAGAATAACAATTATGCTCCAATACCCATAAGAAGGCTATGGTCGAATCATATATCAATCTATATTCGGATGGAACAGATTTCATATGAAACAGGGCTCCCAACACAGAGTTACCTCTGATTTGGTAACACAAGGTCAAAATCACAATCACTGTTTTACAGAATTTATAGGGTCGGATTCAACAGACGGTAGGGTGGGCAATTGAACTCCAAAATTTTCAAACTGTATGTCCAAAGAAATATTTTCAAATCTAGTTTCAAATAAAATCAGTTTGGTACAAATCAGAATTCTCAACAGGGAGTTATAGATAACTTAGTATCGATAGGTCAGAAATCTTGAAGTCTGTTTTACAGCATCTATAGTCTCATTTGAAAGAAAAGTTTGGGTAAGTATTCGGTGTCCAAATTCTACAAAATCGGTGTCAAAAGAAAGACATAAGAGTCTAATTACAAACAAAATAGTTCCTGCCTGAATTCACATTTTGTGCTAAAACTTATAGCCGAAACAGTGTATAGGGGTCAATATACCGAAAATATTTCAGAATCCATGGTTTTAAGTCCAAAGAGAGACATATCAGTTTCTAAATAGAAATCTTCCAATTTATTTTGAATCAACATAAAAACAGAGTCTAATACTTCTGTAGGATGGGGTTAGAACACTTGCCTTTGGAAATTTTGACCCGAAATGACAAGATTAAAGCAAGAACCCTAAAAGCCCCAATTTTCTTCCTCTTCTTCTTCTTCTTCTTCTTCTTCTTCTTTCTTTCTTTCTTTCTTTCCCTGATCACCCACGAGCTGCCTCCTCTGCTTCCTTAACAACGAAGGCAGAGAAGCTTAAGCGGTGGAATTTGTCATTTGGTGCATTTTGCAGTTTAGTCCTTGTTTTTATCATATTCACGATTAGGTCCTTAGGGTTTACATATAGGTCCTCAGATTCTTTCTTTTTTTTTTTTTTTTTTTTTTAACAGATCTCCCAAATCTTAAAAATAAGTTACCTCTAATTCATACTCTATTTCTTTTGTCAATTAAAATAGATGCTTACATTATCACCAAAAATTATACGAACACTCGGAAATGAGGGGTGTTACACTCTCCCCCCCTTAAAAGAAAAATTTAGTCCTCTAAATTTATCGTACCTCTATTCGATGAAAAGACGAGGATACACCTTTTTCATTTCCTCTTCTAGCTCCCAAGTTGTCTCTTCTCCAGAATGATGTCTCCAATTTACTTGAACTAGTGGGACGACCCGATTCCTTAGGACTTTTTCTTTCTTATCAATAATCTGAATAGGCTCTTCCACATAGGATAGATCTTTATCGAACTCCACCAGCTCATACTTAATGATGTGAGAAGGGTCATACATATACTTTCTAATCATCGAGACATGAAATATATCATGGACATGGCTCAATGCTGGTGGTAAGGCAATCCTGTAAGCGACAGAACCAACCCTCTCAAGAACCTCAAAAGGTCCAATAAATCTTGGGCTTAACTTTCCTTTCTTCCCAAACCTTATAATGCCTTTGGAAGGGGAGACTTTTAAGAATACAAAATCTCCGATTTCAAACTCAATATCTCGTCTCCTATTATCGGCATAACTCTTTTGACGACTCTGAGCAGCTTTTAACCTTTTCCTTATAACTTGAATTTTCTCGGTAGTTTCTTGTACCTTGTCCGGTGCTAACAACTTTCTGTCCCCAACTTCCTCCCAACATATAGGTGTTATGCACTTTCGCCCATATAAAGCTTCATACGGAGCCATCTGAATACTTGAATGATAACTATTGTTATACGTGAACTCGACAAGTGAAATATCCTTATCCCATTCACCTTTCCAATCCATAACATAGGCTCTAAGCAAATCCTCAAGTGTTTGAATTGTTCTTTCTGACTGACCATCAGTCTGAGGATGATATGCAGTACTAAACTTAACTTTAGTGCCCATAGATTCCTGTAACCTTCTCCAGAATCTAGAGAGAAATCTGGAGTCTCTATCAGAGATGATCTCCTTTGGAATACCATGAAGTCTGACTATTTCATTAACATATAAATCTGCAAGTCTATCAAGCGAATAAGTCATATTAATCGGAAGGAAATGTGCAGATTTTGTTAACCTATCAATGATAACCCAAATAGCATCATGCTTCCTCGAGGTTCTGGGTAGTCCTGAAACAAAATCCATAGTAATACATTCCCATTTCCATTCCGGTATAACTAAAGGTTGCAGCAACCCTCCAGGTCTTTGGTGTTCTACTTTGATTTGCTGACACGTCAAACATTTTGAAACATACATTGCAATTTCCTTCTTCATGCCTTCCCACCAATAATAACTTTGAAGATCTCTATACATCTTAGTGCTCCCAGGGTGTAGGGCGTACTTTGAAGTATGACTTTCATTTAGGATTTGATTCTTGATATCTAGTTCATTTGGTACACATACTCTCTCCCCAAATCTCAATAGGCCATCCTTTGAAACTTGAAATTGTGGCTTCAATTCCTTTTCTACTTCACTCCTCAAGTAGATTAAGTGTGGATCTCGTAATTGTCCCTCCTTAATTTGTTGCATAAGATCAGACTGCATTTGAATGGAGGCCATCAAAATCATCGAGTCTTGCTCTTTCCTCAAAGCTTTCAAATCAAAATTTTCTTCTATTAGCTTCCATTGCTTCACGACCAGACTAGCCATAAAACTTGTAGATTTTCTACTAAGTGCATCAGCTACAACATTGGCCTTGCCCGGGTGATAACGGATGGCACAATCATAATCCTTCAGAAGTTCTATCCATCTTCGCTGCCTCATGTTCAACTCCTTCTGAGTGAAAATGTATTTTAAACTCTTGTGATCAGTGAAGATTTCAAACTGTCGACCATACAAATAATGTCTCCAAATCTTTAGAGCAAAAATGATTGCTGCTAATTCCAAATCATGAGTTGGATAATTCAATTCATAACCTTTAAGTTGCCTAGAAGCATAAGCAATTACTCTCCCTTCCTGCATCAAAACACATCCTAGCCCCTTTCTTGAAGCATCAGTATAAACTACAAATCCCTCACTACCACTTGGAATAGTGAGAATAGGGGCACTAGTCAATCTTCTTTTTAACTCTTGAAAGCTTTGCTCACAATCATCGCCCCATACAAATTTCATATTCTTCTTAGTGAGTTTGGTGAGAGGTTGAGCAATTCGAGAAAATCCCTCCACAAATCTCCTGTAATAACCTGCCATGCCCAAGAAACTTCTAACCTCTGTTACATTTGTTGGTACTTCCCATTCAACTACAGCTTCTATTTTCCTTGGATCAACAGATATACCCTTCCCTGAAATCACATGACCTAAGAAAGCAACTTCATTCAACCAAAATTCACATTTGCTGAACTTCGCATACAACTTCTTTTCTCTCAGTATGGACAACACATCTCTCAAGTGTTCCTCATGCTCCTGGTTACTCTTTGAATACACCAATATGTCATCAATAAATACAATTACACAGATATCCAAGAGCGGTTGAAATATCCTATTCATTAGTTCCATAAAAGCTGCAGGGGCATTTGTCAAACCAAACGGCATCACCAAGAATTCATAATGACCATATCGAGTTCTGAAAGCTGTTTTTGAAATATCCTCCTCCTTGATCTTTAACTGATAGTAACCTGACCTCAGGTCAATCTTAGAGAATACTTGTGCACCCTGCAGTTGATCAAACAAATCATCAATTCTAGGTATGGGGTATTTGTTTTTGATGGTCACCTGATTCAACTGTCTATAATCAATACAAAGCCTCAATGTTCCATCCTTCTTCTTCACTAATAGTACCGGAGCACCCCATGGGGACACACTGGGTCGTATGAAACCCTTATCTAATAATTCTTGTATTTGCTTCTTTAATTCTTCAAGCTCAAGTGGTGCCATTCTGTAGGGAGGCTTAGATATTGGGGCGGTACTGGGGACTAGATCAATAGCAAATTCACCCTCTCTATCTAGAGGTAAACCAGGCAAGTCGTCTGGAAATACATCAGGGAATTCTTTGACCACTGAAATTTCATCAAGGTGGGTTTCCTGATTTGAATGCTCCTTTACACACACCACATAACAAAAACAACCTTTCTGCATAAGATGATAAGCTTGAAGTGCGGATATTAAGCAAGGAGGCAAATCATGCTTAATGCCCTCAAAGAAAAATATAGGCTGATCTGGTATGCAGAAAGTAATTATTTTTTTTAACAATCAATACTAGCGTGATGAGAAGATAACCAATCCATGCCGAGTATAATATCAAAGCCCTGGATCTCTAGGAGAATCAAATCAGCAAGGAATTCGTGGTCTCCAATAGAGATCAAACAAGATGGGTAGACCAAGTTTGTTGCCAATGAATCTCCAACAGCAGTTGTTACATATAACATATAATCCAGGGATTTAGGTGGAATATCCAAGTGACAAGCAAAGTATTTTGAAACAAACGATAAGTTGGAGCCGGGATCAAACAAAACTTTTGCATTTCTTTTAGAAACATGAAGAATACCTTCCACCACTGATTTAGAAGCTCTAGAATCTTGTTCAGTGATAGCGTATACTCTAGCATGGGCTGAGGGTCTAGGAGACAGTGGCTCTCTTTTCCTGTTCAGTGGGCAATCTTTTATTTGATGACCTAGCTTTCCACAATTAAAACATGCTCCAGTCACCCGAAAACACCGACTTGTCTCATGATTTAATCCGCATTTTTCACATAACTGAGTCCTCCCCCATGGTTTCCTTTTCTCAAATCCAGATGTCTTAAACCTCTTGTTACTATCTTCGTATTCATTTTCTCTCCTGCTTTTGCTAGTAAATTTGTTCCTTTGGTTCTTGCCAATGATTTCTTGAATTTCCTCCATGTCTCTTTCAATTTTCAAAGCTCTTTCTACCGTATCAGCATATGTTTGTAATTTTAAAGCTGACATTCGGCTTCTTATTGCCGGCCGTAATCCCCTTTCAAACCTTCTTGCCTTTCTAGATTCATCATCAGTCATATGTGTGGCAAACCTGGAGAGCTCAGTAAATTTAGATTCATACTTTGTAACCGTCATGCTTCCCTGGATAAGATTCAAGAACTCCAATTCTTTTTGCTCTCTCATGCAATCTGGAAAATATTTGTCGTAAAACTTTTCTTGGAATAACTTCCATGTCATTGGCTCATGTTTGATTTCAGACATCCTCTTAATCATTCTCCACCAGTGTTCAGCTTCTCCTTCCAGCATAAAGGTGGCAAGAAAAACCTTTCGTTCATCAGAGTAACTTAAGGCATCAAATATTTTCTCTATCTGCATCATCCATCGTTCCGCCACCATTGGATCAGACTCACCACTGAAACTGGGAGGACTAAGCTTCTTAAACTGTCCAATTCCCAACCCCGTCTGGTTTGATGTCTCTGTCCCATCACTATTTCCTTGTTGGACAGGTTGTTGTTGTTGTTGCATCACTTGTGCCATAGTCTCCAAAGTCCGCATAATACCACTCAATTGATCAGCAGTAGATGCAACAGGAGAACCAGATGATCTCGTCATCCTCGCTTCCTAAAACATCAAAAGAACATTTTCTTTGATCAATCTCTAATGACAGTCAATAAACCTCAAATAAAGATAATATTCTTAGTGATTCTCAAATCAGGCTCTGATACCACCTCTGTCACACCCCTAAAAATATCCATGATATTTAAAATTTTTTTTTTTGTCTCAACTAACCCAGGATCCAAACACACGTTTGAGGTCACTAAGAAAACATTCAGATCAAATTTCACCTCTATAATCTATCAATTCATAACCCTGTGCAATTCATAAACATAGCATACATCACTCGATAATTCATGCAATCTGAACTCAACTCACCAAATAAAAATCACAATATAAATCCACAAGTGGGGAAATCTATGCAGTCACCAGAATCATCGATTTACCATAAGTTCATATCATTACACAAATTTAATTTAACATTCCAAAATCTTATACACAAGGGATCCTTTATCTTACACAAAATCCACAGGTCCAGATTCATCGTCACATTTCATAATATGCAGAGTAACTTATACACAACTACATATATGCTAACAAAAGTTCTGCCCAACGTCTTCTAAACTCTCCACTGTCTCAGCCCATTCTTAACATTTAAGCAAGCGATACGCTATCCTGAAAAATTTATCAACAAATGGGGTGAGCATAAAGAGCTCAGCAAGTGACTAACATATCCATATCAAAATAGTACAATTTCCAAAGAGATGCAGTTTTCAAACACAAAGCAGAATATACGATTTCGTATACTTAATATCATTAGGAGCAGAAATCATAGTTGTCCTTTTTAATCATACATATTTGGTTCCTGACAGATGGGGCATAGAGTAATTGGAGCATATCAGAAACAAAGGAAACATATCGGAGCTTATCAATGGCATTTAAAATGTTCCAAATCACATCAACGACATATGGAACATTACGAAGCAAAATCAACAGTGAATGAAGCATTTCAGAGCATATCAAACTCATATGTCGTACAGAAGCTCAAACGTCGTCCTTGACGTTGCAATCATATCATAACTATCCAGAGCACGAACAGAAATAACTCACAAAAACTCTGGATGTCATATCAAACATATAGAGGGTGTAGTGGGATCTCAGTCAGAATGTGATTCATCCATTTCTGAATGACCACCTGACAAAAGTCTCCCACGTCTGGGAGCTCCATCCACCCACGTCTAGGTGAAGTCAAAGGGGCCGGCAGAGCATCGCAGGCTCTAAGCAATATCCCACAAAGCGGGACCCCACAAAGCGGGCAAATAAGCGCATACCAGAATATCCCTCAAAGCGGGACCCCACAAAGCGGGCAAATCAGCGCATACCCTTTACCATTTCTGGCAAAGGTCCAGACAATCCCACACACCAGAGTACAAGAAGGCAGTTTCAACAAAAAGTAGCATATAACGGAAGCACACGCGGAACAACCAAACGTACATGTGCCTTTTCAAAAGCAGTGTGATGCAAGGAACAAATCTCTCACAAAAGTATTCATTTTAGGAAAGAAATGAAAGCAAGAGTGTACAGGGATTCCAAGCAATTATAATCAGCTCAATTGCAATAAGAAGATTAGGCGAACTCAAGTATCCAAAGGAAATGGAACAGAATATGCGAAATCGACCAAAGCTCAATTTCGGACAGAATTCCAGTGGCACATCAAACAAATATTTCAGAATAACAATTATGCTCCAATACCCATAAGAAGGCTATGGTCGAATCATATATCAATCTATATTCGGATGGAACAGATTTCATATGAAACAGGGCTCCCAACACAGAGTTACCTCTGATTTGGTAACACAAGGTCAAAATCACAATCACTGTTTTACAGAATTTATAGGGTCGGATTCAACAGACGGTAGGGTGGGCAATTGAACTCCAAAATTTTCAAACTGTATGTCCAAAGAAATATTTTCAAATCTAGTTTCAAATAAAATCAGTTTGGTACAAATCAGAATTCTCAACAGGGAGTTATAGATAACTTAGTATCGATAGGTCAGAAATCTTGAAGTCTGTTTTACAGCATCTATAGTCTCATTTGAAAGAAAAGTTTGGGTAAGTATTCGGTGTCCAAATTCTACAAAATCGGTGTCAAAAGAAAGACATAAGAGTCTAATTACAAACAAAATAGTTCCTGCCTGAATTCACATTTTGTGCTAAAACTTATAGCCGAAACAGTGTATAGGGGTCAATATACCGAAAATATTTCAGAATCCATGGTTTTAAGTCCAAAGAGAGACATATCAGTTTCTAAATAGAAATCTTCCAATTTATTTTGAATCAACATAAAAACAGAGTCTAATACTTCTGTAGGATGGGGTTAGAACACTTGCCTTTGGAAATTTTGACCCGAAATGACAAGATTAAAGCAAGAACCCTAAAAGCCCCAATTTTCTTCCTCTTCTTCTTCTTCTTCTTCTTCTTCTTCTTTCTTTCTTTCTTTCTTTCCCTGATCACCCACGAGCTGCCTCCTCTGCTTCCTTAACAACGAAGGCAGAGAAGCTTAAGCGGTGGAATTTGTCATTTGGTGCATTTTGCAGTTTAGTCCTTGTTTTTATCATATTCACGATTAGGTCCTTAGGGTTTACATATAGGTCCTCAGATTCTTTCTTTTTTTTTTTTTTTTTTTTTTAACAGATCTCCCAAATCTTAAAAATAAGTTACCTCTAATTCATACTCTATTTCTTTTGTCAATTAAAATAGATGCTTACATTATCACCAAAAATTATACGAACACTCGGAAATGAGGGGTGTTACACTTCCCGGGGGGTCACCCATCCTAGTACTACTCTCGCCCAAGCACGCTTAACTTCGGAGTTCTAATAGGATCCGGTGGTTTAGTGCTGGTATGATCGCACCGGTTTCGGGTGCTTCGTCCCTCGCCTATGTGCACGTCGCGGCCGGCGCATCAACGTCCGGAGCCTCTTGCCCGTCACGAAACTGCCGGCGCTTTCTCGAACGATCACGAAATCCCTATTGGAATCTCTCTCCGAGCCCTAGCCCAACGACCGCGTATCGGTCACGGCAAGCTCGCGCCGAAACCATCGGCACTTTCTCGAACGATCTCTGAATCACTATTGCGACCCCAATCCGGAAAGCTCTTTCCGAGCCCCACGACACTGACTGCGTAGCGGTCATGGCAAATTCCGTGCCCGAAAACAATCGTCTCGGAGGTCTACGGGAGATGTTTCGTATCTCGGGACGCAAAAAGAAGTGCAACACGAGGACTTCCCGGGGGGTCACCCATCCTAGTACTACTCTCGCCCAATCACGCTTAACTTCGGAGTTCTGAAGGGATCCGGTGGTTTAGTGCTGGTATGATTGCACCGGTTTCGGGTGCTTCGTCCCTCGCCTATGTGCACGTCGCGGCCGGCGCATCAACGTCCGGAGCCTCTTGCCCGTCACGAAACCGCCGGCGCTTTCTCGAACGATCACGAAATCCCTATTGGAAGCTCTCTCCGAGCCCTAGCCCAACGACCGCGTATCGGTCACGGCAAGCTCGCGCCGAAACCATCGGCACTTTCTCGAACGATCTCGGAATCGCTATTGCGACCCCAATCCGGAAAGCTCTTTACGAGCCCCACGACACTGACTGCGTAGCGGTCATGGCAAATTCCGTGCCCGAAAACAATCGTCTCGGAGGTCTACGGGAGATGTTTCGTATCTCGGGACGCAAAAAGAAGTGCAACACGAGGACTTCCCGGGGGGTCACCCATCCTAGTACTACTCTCGCCCAAGCACGCTTAACTTCGGAGTTCTGAAGGGATCCGGTGGTTTAGTGCTGGTATGATCGCACCGGTTTCGGGTGCTTCGTCCCTCGCCTATGTGCACGTCGCGGCCGGCGCATCAACGTCCGGAGCCTCTTGCCCGTCACGAAACCGCCGGCGCTTTCTCGAACGATCACGAAATCCCTATTGGAAGCTCTCTCCGAGCCCTAGCCCAACGACCGCGTATCGGTCACGGCAAGCTCGCGCCGAAACCATCGGCACTTTCTCGAACGATCTCGGAATCGCTATTGCGACCCCAATCCGGAAAGCTCTTTACGAGCCCCACGACACTGACTGCGTAGCGGTCATGGCAAATTCCGTGCCCGAAAACAATCGTCTCGGATGTCTACGGGAGATGTTTCGTATCTCGGGACGCAGAAAGAAGTGCAACACGAGGACTTCCCGGGGGGTCACCCATCCTAGTACTACTCTCGCCCAAGCACGCTTAACTTCGGAGTTCTAATAGGATCCAGTGATTTAGTGCTGGTATGATCGCACCGGTTTCGGGTGCTTCATCCCTCGCCTATGTGCACGTCGCGGCCAGCGCATCAACGTCCGGAGCCTCTTGCCCGTCACGAAACCGCCGGCGCTTTCTCGAACGATCACGAAATCCCTATTGGAATCTCTCTCCGATCCCTAGACCAACGACCGCGTATCGGTCACGGCAAGCTCGCGCCGAAACCATCGGCACTTTCTCGAACGATCTCTGAATCGCTATTGCGACCCCAATCCGGAAAGCACTTTCCGAGCCCCACGACACTGACTGCGTAGCGGTCACGGCAAATTCCGTGCCCGAAAACAATCGTCTCGGAGGTCTACGGGAGATGTTTCGTATCTCGGGACGCAAAAAGAAGTGCAACACGAGGACTTCCCGGGAGGTCACCCATCCTAGTACTACTCTCGCCCAAGCACGCTTAACTTCGGAGTTCTGAAGGGATCCGGTGGTTTAGTGCTTGTATGATCGCACCGGTTTCGGGAGCTTCGTCCCTCGCCTATGTGCACGTCGCGGCCGGCGCATCAACGTCCGGAGCCTCTTGCCCGTCACGAAACCGCCGGCGCTTTCTCGAACGATCACGAAATCCCTATTGGAAGCTCTCTCCGAGCCCTAGCCCAACGACCGCGTATCGGTCACGGCAAGCTCGCGCCGAAACCATCGGCACTTTCTCGAACGATCTCGGAATCGCTATTGCGACCCCAATCCGGAAAGCTCTTTACGAGCCCCACGACACTGACTGCGTAGCGGTCATGGCAAATTCCGTGCCCGAAAACAATCGTCTCGGATGTCTACGGGAGATGTTTCGTATCTCGGGACGCAAAAAGGAGTGCAACACGAGGACTTCCCGGGGGGTCACCCATCCTAGTACTACTCTCGCCCAAGCACGCTTAACTTCGGAGTTCTAATAGGATCCAGTGATTTAGTGCTGGTATGATCGCACCGGTTTCGGGTGCTTCATCCCTCGCCTATGTGCACGTCGCGGCCAGCGCATCAACGTCCGGAGCCTCTTGCCCGTCACGAAACCGCCGGCGCTTTCTCGAACGATCACGAAATCCCTATTGGAATCTCTCTCCGATCCCTAGACCAACGACCGCGTATCGGTCACGGCAAGCTCGCGCCGAAACCATCGGCACTTTCTCGAACGATCTCGGAATCGCTATTGCGACCCCAATCCGGAAAGCTCTTTCCGAGCCCAACGATACTGACTGCGTAGCGGTCATGGCAAATTCCTTGCCCGAAAACAATCGTCTCGGAGGTCTACGGGAGATGTTTCGTATCTCGGGACGCAAAAAGAAGTGCAACATGAGGACTTCCCGGGAGGTCACCCATCCTAGTACTACTCTCGCCCAAGCACGCTTAACTTCGGAGTTCTGAAGGGATCCGGTGGTTTAGTGCTTGTATGATCGCACCGGTTTCGGGAGCTTCGTCCCTCGCCTATGTGCACGTCGCGGCCGGCGCATCAACGTCCGGAGCCTCTTGCCCGTCACGAAACCGCCGGCGCTTTCTCGAACGATCACGAAATCCCTATTGGAAGCTCTCTCCGAGCCCTAGCCCAACGACCGCGTATCGGTCACGGCAAGCTCGCGCCGAAACCATCGGCACTTTCTCGAACGATCTCGGAATCGCTATTGCGACCCCAATCCGGAAAGCTCTTTACGAGCCCCACGACACTGACTGCGTAGCGGTCATGGCAAATTCCGTGCCCGAAAACAATCGTCTCGGATGTCTACGGGAGATGTTTCGTATCTCGGGACGCAAAAAGGAGTGCAACACGAGGACTTCCCGGGGGGTCACCCATCCTAGTACTACTCTCGCCCAAGCACGCTTAACTTCGGAGTTCTAATAGGATCCAGTGATTTAGTGCTGGTATGATCGCACCGGTTTCGGGTGCTTCATCCCTCGCCTATGTGCACGTCGCGGCCAGCGCATCAACGTCCGGAGCCTCTTGCCCGTCACGAAACCGCCGGCGCTTTCTCGAACGATCACGAAATCCCTATTGGAAGCTCTCTCCGAGCCCTAGCCCAACGACCGCGTATCGGTCACGGCAAGCTCGCGCCGAAACCATCGGCACTTTCTCGAACGATCTCGGAATCGCTATTGCGACCCCAATCCGGAAAGCTCTTTACGAGCCCCACGACACTGACTGCGTAGCGGTCATGGCAAATTCCGTGCCCGAAAACAATCGTCTCGGATGTCTACGGGAGATGTTTCGTATCTCGGGACGCAGAAAGAAGTGCAACACGAGGACTTCCCGGGGGGTCACCCATCCTAGTACTACTCTCGCCCAAGCACGCTTAACTTCGGAGTTCTAATAGGATCCGGTGGTTTAGTGCTGGTATGATCGCACCGGTTTCGGGTGCTTCGTCCCTCGCCTATGTGCACGTCGCGGCCGGCGCATCAACGTCCGGAGCCTCTTGCCCGTCACGAAACCGCCGGCGCTTTCTCGAACGATCACGAAATCCCTATTGGAATCTCTCTCCGAGCCCTAGCCCAACGACCGCGTATCGGTCACGGCAAGCTCGCGCCGAAACCATCGGCACTTTCTCGAACGATCTCTGAATCACTATTGCGACCCCAATCCGGAAAGCTCTTTCCGAGCCCCACGACACTGACTGCGTAGCGGTCATGGCAAATTCCGTGCCCGAAAACAATCGTCTCGGAGGTCTACGGGAGATGTTTCGTATCTCGGGACGCAAAAAGAAGTGCAACACGAGGACTTCCCGGGGGGTCACCCATCCTAGTACTACTCTCGCCCAAGCACGCTTAACTTCGGAGTTCTGAAGGGATCCGGTGGTTTAGTGCTGGTATGATCGCACCGGTTTCGGGAGCTTCGTCCCTCGCCTATGTGCACGTCGCGGCCGGCGCATCAACGTCCGGAGCCTCTTGCCCGTCACGAAACCGCCGGCGCTTTCTCGAACGATCACGAAATCCCTATTGGAAGCTCTCTCCGAGCCCTAGCCCAACGACCGCGTATCGGTCACGGCAAGCTCGCGCCGAAACCATCGGCACTTTCTCGAACGATCTCTGAATCACTATTGCGACCCCAATCCGGAAAGCTCTTTCCGAGCCCCACGACACTGACTGCGTAGCGGTCATGGCAAATTCCGTGCCCGAAAACAATCGTCTCGGAGGTCTACGGGAGATGTTTCGTATCTCGGGACGCAAAAAGAAGTGCAACACGAGGACTTCCCGGGGGGTCACCCATCCTAGTACTACTCTCGCCCAAGCACGCTTAACTTCGGTGTTCTAATAGGATCCGGTGGTTTAGTGCTGGTATGATCGCACCGGTTTCGGGTGCTTCGTCCCTCGCCTATGTGCACGTCGCGGCCGGCGCATCAACGTCCGAAGCCTCTTGCCCGTCACGAAACCGCCGGCGCTTTCTCGAACGATCACGAAATCCCTATTGGAATCTCTCTCCGAGCCCTAGCCCAACGACCGCGTATCGGTCACGGCAAGCTCGCGCCGAAACCATCGGCACTTTCTCGAACGATCTCTGAATCACTATTGCGACCCCAATCCGGAAAGCTCTTTCCGAGCCCCACGACACTGACTGCGTAGCGGTAATGGCAAATTCCGTGCCCGAAAACAATCGTCTCGGAGGTCTACGGGAGATGTTTCGTATCTCGGGACGCAAAAAGAAGTGCAACACGAGGACTTCCCGGGGGGTCACCCATCCTAGTACTACTCTCGCCCAAGCACGCTTAACTTCGGAGTTCTGAAGGGATCCGGTGGTTTAGTGCTGGTATGATCGCACCGGTTTCGGGTGCTTCGTCCCTCGCCTATGTGCACGTCGCGGCCGGCGCATCAACGTCCGGAGCCTCTTGCCCGTCACGAAACCGCCGGCGCTTTCTCGAACGATCACGAAATCCCTATTGGAAGCTCTCTCCGAGCCCTAGCCCAACGACCGCGTATCGGTCACGGCAAGCTCGCGCCGAAACCATCGGCACTTTCTCGAACGATCTCGGAATCGCTATTGCGACCCCAATCCGGAAAGCTCTTTACGAGCCCCACGACACTGACTGCGTAGCGGTCATGGCAAATTCCGTGCCCGAAAACAATCGTCTCGGAGGTCTACGGGAGATGTTTCGTATCTCGGGACGCAAAAAGAAGTGCAACACGAGGACTTCCCGGGGGGTCACCCATCCTAGTACTACTCTCGCCCAAGCACGCTTAACTTCGGAGTTCTAATAGGATCCGGTGGTTTAGTGCTGGTATGATCGCACCGGTTTCGGGTGCTTCGTCCCTCGCCTATGTGCACGTCGCGGCCGGCGCATCAACGTCCGGAGCCTCTTGCCCGTCACGAAACCGCCGGCGCTTTCTCGAACGATCACGAAATCCCTATTGGAATCTCTCTCCGAGCCCTAGTCCAACGACCGCGTATCGGTCACGGCAAGCTCGCGCCGAAACCATCGGCACTTTCTCGAACGATCTCTGAATCACTATTGCGACCCCAATCCGGAAAGCTCTTTCCGAGCCCCACGACACTGACTGCGTAGCGGTAATGGCAAATTCCGTGCCCGAAAACAATCGTCTCGGAGGTCTACGGGAGATGTTTCGTATCTCGGGACGCAAAAAGAAGTGCAACACGAGGACTTCCCGGGGGGTCACCCATCCTAGTACTACTCTCGCCCAAGCACGCTTAACTTCGGAGTTCTGAAGGGATCCGGTGGTTCAGTGCTGGTATGATCGCACCGGTTTCGGGTGCTTCGTCCCTCGCCTATGTGCACGTCGCGGCCGGCGCATCAACGTCCGGAGCCTCTTGCCCGTCACGAAACCGCCGGCGCTTTCTCGAACGATCACGAAATCCCTATTGGAAGCTCTCTCCGAGCCCTAGCCCAACGACCGCGTATCGGTCACGGCAAGCTCGCGCCGAAACCATCGGCACTTTCTCGAACGATCTCGGAATCGCTATTGCGACCCCAATCCGGAAAGCTCTTTACGAGCCCCACGACACTGACTGCGTAGCGGTCATGGCAAATTCCGTGCCCGAAAACAATCGTCTCGGAGGTCTACGGGAGATGTTTCGTATCTCGGGACGCAAAAAGAAGTGCAACACGAGGACTTCCCGGGGGGTCACCCATCCTAGTACTACTCTCGCCCAAGCACGCTTAACTTCGGAGTTCTAATAGGATCCGGTGGTTTAGTGCTGGTATGATCGCACCGGTTTCGGGTGCTTCGTCCCTCGCCTATGTGCACGTCGCGGCCGGCGCATCAACGTCCGGAGCCTCTTGCCCGTCACGAAACCGCCGGCGCTTTCTCGAACGATCACGAAATCCCTATTGGAATCTCTCTCCGAGCCCTAGCCCAACGACCGCGTATCGGTCACGGCAAGCTCGCGCCGAAACCATCGGCACTTTCTCGAACGATCTCTGAATCACTATTGCGACCCCAATCCGGAAAGCTCTTTCCGAGCCCCACGACACTGACTGCGTAGCGGTAATGGCAAATTCCGTGCCCGAAAACAATCGTCTCGGAGGTCTACGGGAGATGTTTCGTATCTCGGGACGCAAAAAGAAGTGCAACACGAGGACTTCCCGGGGGGTCACCCATCCTAGTACTACTCTCGCCCAAGCACGCTTAACTTCGGAGTTCTGAAGGGATCCGGTGGTTTAGTGCTGGTATGATCGCACCGGTTTCGGGTGCTTCGTCCCTCGCCTATGTGCACGTCGCGGCCGGCGCATCAACGTCCGGAGCCTCTTGCCCGTCACGAAACCGCCGGCGCTTTCTCGAACGATCACGAAATCCCTATTGGAAGCTCTCTCCGAGCCCTAGCCCAACGACCGCGTATCGGTCACGGCAAGCTCGCGCCGAAACCATCGGCACTTTCTCGAACGATCTCGGAATCGCTATTGCGACCCCAATCCGGAAAGCTCTTTACGAGCCCCACGACACTGACTGCGTAGCGGTCATGGCAAATTCCGTGCCCGAAAACAATCGTCTCGGAGGTCTACGGGAGATGTTTCGTATCTCGGGACGCAAAAAGAAGTGCAACACGAGGACTTCCCGGGGGGTCACCCATCCTAGTACTACTCTCGCCCAAGCACGCTTAACTTCGGAGTTCTAATAGGATCCGGTGGTTTAGTGCTGGTATGATCGCACCGGTTTCGGGTGCTTCGTCCCTCGCCTATGTGCACGTCGCGGCCGGCGCATCAACGTCCGGAGCCTCTTGCCCGTCACGAAACCGCCGGCGCTTTCTCGAACGATCACGAAATCCCTATTGGAATCTCTCTCCGAGCCCTAGCCCAACGACCGCGTATCGGTCACGGCAAGCTCGCGCCGAAACCATCGGCACTTTCTCGAACGATCTCTGAATCACTATTGCGACCCCAATCCGGAAAGCTCTTTCCGAGCCCCACGACACTGACTGCGTAGCGGTCATGGCAAATTCCGTGCCCGAAAACAATCGTCTCGGAGGTCTACGGGAGATGTTTCGTATCTCGGGACGCAAAAAGAAGTGCAACACGAGGACTTCCCGGGGGGTCACCCATCCTAGTACTACTCTCGCCCAAGCACGCTTAACTTCGGAGTTCTGAAGGGATCCGGTGGTTTAGTGCTGGTATGATCGCACCGGTTTCGGGTGCTTCGTCCCTCGCCTATGTGCACGTCGCGGCCGGCGCATCAACGTCCGGAGCCTCTTGCCCGTCACGAAACCGCCGGCGCTTTCTCGAACGATCACGAAATCCCTATTGGAAGCTCTCTCCGAGCCCTAGCCCAACGACCGCGTATCGGTCACGGCAAGCTCGCGCCGAAACCATCGGCACTTTCTCGAACGATCTCGGAATCGCTATTGCGACCCCAATCCGGAAAGCTCTTTACGAGCCCCACGACACTGACTGCGTAGCGGTCATGGCAAATTCCGTGCCCGAAAACAATCGTCTCGGAGGTCTACGGGAGATGTTTCGTATCTCGGGACGCAAAAAGAAGTGCAACACGAGGACTTCCCGGGGGGTCACCCATCCTAGTACTACTCTCGCCCAAGCACGCTTAACTTCGGAGTTCTAATAGGATCCGGTGGTTTAGTGCTGGTATGATCGCACCGGTTTCGGGTGCTTCGTCCCTCGCCTATGTGCACGTCGCGGCCGGCGCATCAACGTCCGGAGCCTCTTGCCCGTCACGAAACCGCCGGCGCTTTCTCGAACGATCACGAAATCCCTATTGGAATCTCTCTCCGAGCCCTAGCCCAACGACCGCGTATCGGTCACGGCAAGCTCGCGCCGAAACCATCGGCACTTTCTCGAACGATCTCTGAATCACTATTGCGACCCCAATCCGGAAAGCTCTTTCCGAGCCCCACGACACTGACTGCGTAGCGGTAATGGCAAATTCCGTGCCCGAAAACAATCGTCTCGGAGGTCTACGGGAGATGTTTCGTATCTCGGGACGCAAAAAGAGGTGCAACACGAGGACTTCCCGGGGGGTCACCCATCCTAGTACTACTCTCGCCCAAGCACGCTTAACTTCGGAGTTCTGAAGGGATCCGGTGGTTTAGTGCTGGTATGATCGCACCGGTTTCGGGTGCTTCGTCCCTCGCCTATGTGCACGTCGCGGCCGGCGCATCAACGTCCGGAGCCTCTTGCCCGTCACGAAACCGCCGGCGCTTTCTCGAACGATCACGAAATCCCTATTGGAAGCTCTCTCCGAGCCCTAGCCCAACGACCGCGTATCGGTCACGGCAAGCTCGCGCCGAAACCATCGGCACTTTCTCGAACGATCTCGGAATCGCTATTGCGACCCCAATCCGGAAAGCTCTTTACGAGCCCCACGACACTGACTGCGTAGCGGTCATGGCAAATTCCGTGCCCGAAAACAATCGTCTCGGAGGTCTACGGGAGATGTTTCGTATCTCGGGACGCAAAAAGAAGTGCAACACGAGGACTTCCCGGGGGGTCACCCATCCTAGTACTACTCTCGCCCAAGCACGCTTAACTTCGGAGTTCTAATAGGATCCGGTGGTTTAGTGCTGGTATGATCGCACCGGTTTCGGGTGCTTCGTCCCTCGCCTATGTGCACGTCGCGGCCGGCGCATCAACTTCCGGAGCCTCTTGCCCGTCACGAAACCGCCGGCGCTTTCTCGAACGATCACGAAATCCCTATTGGAATCTCTCTCCGAGCCCTAGCCCAACGACCGCGTATCGGTCACGGCAAGCTCGCGCCGAAACCATCGGCACTTTCTCGAACGATCTCTGAATCACTATTGCGACCCCAATCCGGAAAGCTCTTTCCGAGCCCCACGACACTGACTGCGTAGCGGTCATGGCAAATTCCGTGCCCGAAAACAATCGTCTCGGAGGTCTACGGGAGATGTTTCGTATCTCGGGACGCAAAAAGAAGTGCAACACGAGGACTTCCCGGGGGGTCACCCATCCTAGTACTACTCTCGCCCAAGCACGCTTAACTTCGGAGTTCTGAAGGGATCCGGTGGTTTAGTGCTGGTATGATCGCACCGGTTTCGGGTGCTTCGTCCCTCGCCTATGTGCACGTCGCGGCCGGCGCATCAATGTCCGGAGCCTCTTGCCCATCACGAAACCGCCGGCGCTTTGTCGAACGATCACGAAATCCCTATTGGAATCTCTCTCCGAGCCCTAGCCCAACGACCGCGTATCGGTCACGGCAAGCTCGCGCCGAAACCATCGGCACTTTCTCGAACGATCTCTGAATCACTATTGCGACCCCAATCCGGAAAGCTCTTTCCGAGCCCCACGACACTGACTGCGTAGCGGTCATGGCAAATTCCGTGCCCGAAAACAATCGTCTCGGAGGTCTACGGGAGATGTTTCGTATCTCGCGACGCAAAAAGAAGTGCAACACGAGGACTTCCCGGGGGGTCACCCATCCTAGTACTACTCTCGCCCAAGCACGCTTAACTTCGGAGTTCTGAAGGGATCCGGTGGTTTAGTGCTGGTATGATCGCACCGGTTTCGGGTGCTTCGTCCCTCGCCTATGTGCACGTCGCGGCCGGCGCATCAACGTCCGGAGCCTCTTGCCCGTCACGAAACCGCCGGCGCTTTCTCGAACGATCACGAAATCCCTATTGGAAGCTCTCTCCGAGCCCTAGCCCAACGACCGCGTATCGGTCACGGCAAGCTCGCGCCGAAACCATCGGCACTTTCTCGAACGATCTCGGAATCGCTATTGCGACCCCAATCCGGAAAGCTCTTTACGAGCCCCACGACACTGACTGCGTAGCGGTCATGGCAAATTCCGTGCCCGAAAACAATCGTCTCGGAGGTCTACGGGAGATGTTTCGTATCTCGGGACGCAAAAAGAAGTGCAACACGAGGACTTCCCGGGGGGTCACCCATCCTAGTACTACTCTCGCCCAAGCACGCTTAACTTCGGAGTTCTAATAGGATCCGGTGGTTTAGTGCTGGTATGATCGCACCGGTTTCGGGTGCTTCGTCCCTCGCCTATGTGCACGTCGCGGCCGGCGCATCAACGTCCGGAGCCTCTTGCCCGTCACGAAACCGCCGGCGCTTTCTCGAACGATCACGAAATCCCTATTGGAATCTCTCTCCGAGCCCTAGCCCAACGACCGCGTATCGGTCACGGCAAGCTCGCGCCGAAACCATCGGCACTTTCTCGAACGATCTCTGAATCACTATTGCGACCACAATCCGGAAAGCTCTTTCCGAGCCCCACGACACTGACTGCGTAGCGGTCATGGCAAATTCCGTGCCCGAAAACAATCGTCTCGGAGGTCTACGGGAGATGTTTCGTATCTCGGGACGCAAAAAGAAGTGCAACACGAGGACTTCCCGGGGGGTCACCCATCCTAGTACTATTCTCGCCCAAGCACGCTTAACTTCGGAGTTCTGAAGGGATCCGGTGGTTTAATGCTGGTATGATCGCACCGGTTTCGGGTGCTTCGTCCCTCGCCTATGTGCACGTCGCGGCCGGCGCATCAACGTCCGGAGCCTCTTGCCCGTCACGAAACCGCCGGCGCTTTCTCGAACGATCACGAAATCCCTATTGGAAGCTCTCTCCGAGCCCTAGCCCAACGACCGCGTATCGGTCACGGCAAGCTCGCGCCGAAACCATCGGCACTTTCTCGAACGATCTCGGAATCGCTATTGCGACCCCAATCCGGAAAGCTCTTTACGAGCCCCACGACACTGACTGCGTAGCGGTCATGGCAAATTCCGTGCCCGAAAACAATCGTCTCGGATGTCTACGGGAGATGTTTCGTATCTCGGGACGCAGAAAGAAGTGCAACACGAGGACTTCCCGGGGGGTCACCCATCCTAGTACTACTCTCGCCCAAGCACGCTTAACTTCGGAGTTCTAATAGGATCCAGTGATTTAGTGCTGGTATGATCGCACCGGTTTCGGGTGCTTCATCCCTCGCCTATGTGCACGTCGCGGCCAGCGCATCAACGTCCGGAGCCTCTTGCCCGTCACGAAACCGCCGGCGCTTTCTCGAACGATCACGAAATCCCTATTGGAATCTCTCTCCGATCCCTAGACCAACGACCGCGTATCGGTCACGGCAAGCTCGCGCCGAAACCATCGGCACTTTCTCGAACGATCTCGGAATCGCTATTGCGACCCCAATCCGGAAAGCTCTTTCCGAGCCCAACGATACTGACTGCGTAGCGGTCATGGCAAATTCCTTGCCCGAAAACAATCGTCTCGGAGGTCTACGGGAGATGTTTCGTATCTCGGGACGCAAAAAGAAGTGCAACACGAGGACTTCCCGGGGGGTCACCCATCCTAGTACTACTCTCGCCCAAGCACGCATAACTTCGGAGTTCTGAAGGTATCCGGTGGTTTAGTGCTGGTGTGATCGCACCGGTTTCGGGTGCTTCGTCCCTCGCCTATGTGCACGTCGCGGCCGGCGCATCAACGTCCGGAGCCTCTTGCCCGTCACGAAACCGCCGGCGCTTTCTCGAATGATCACGAAATCCCTATTGGAATCTCTCTCCGAGCCCTAGCCCAACGACCGCATATCGGTCACGGCAAGCTCGCGCCGAAACCATCGGCACTTTCTCGAACGATCTCGGAATCGCTATTGCGACCCCAATCCGGAAAGCTCTTTCCGAGCCCCACGACACTGACTGCGTAGCGGTCATGGCAAATTCCGTGCCCGAAAACAATCGTCTCGGAGGTCTACGGGAGATGTTTCGTATCTCGGGACGCAAAAAGAAGTGCAACACGAGGACTTCCCGGGGGGTCACCCATCCTAGTACTACTCTCGCCCAAGCACGCTTAACTTCGGAGTTCTGATGGGATCCGGTGGTTTAGTGCTGGTGTGATCGCACCGGTTTCGGGTGCTTCGTCCCTCGCCTAAGTGCACGTCGCGGCCGGCGCATCAACGTCCGGAGCCTCTTGCCCGTCACGGAACTGCCGGCGCTTTCTCGAACGATCACGAAATCCCTATTGGAATCTCTCTCCGAGCCCTAGCCCAACGACCGCGTATCGGTCACGGCAAGCTCGCGCCGAAACCATCGGCACTTTCTCGAACGATCTCGGAATCGCTATTGCGACCCCAATCCGGAAAGCTCTTTCCGAGCCCAACGATACTGACTGCGTAGCAGTCATGGCAAATTCCTTGCCCGAAAACAATCGTCTCGGAGATCTACGGGAGATGTTTCGTATCTCGGGACGCAAAAAGAAGTGCAACACGAGGACTTCCCGGGGGGTCACCCATCCTAGTACTACTCTCGCCCAAGCACACTTAACATCGGAGTTCTGAAGGGATCCTGCGGTTTAGTGCTGGTATGATCGCACCGGTTTCGGGTGCTTCGTCCCTCGCCTATGTGCACGTCGCGGCCGGCGCATCAACGTCCGGAGTCTCTTGCCCGTCACGAAACCGCCGGCGCTTTCTCGAACGATCACGAAATCCCTATTGGAATCTCTCTCCGAGCCCTAGCCCAACGACCGCGTATCGGTCACGGCAAGCTCGCGCCGAAACCATCGGCACTTTCTCGAACGATCTCGGAATCGCTATTGCGACCCCAATCCGGAAAGCTCTTTCCGAGCCCCACGACACTGACTGCGTAGCGGTCATGGCAAATTCCGTGCCCGAAAACAATCGTCTCGGATGTCTACGGGAGATGTTTCGTATCTCGGGACGCAGAAAGAAGTGCAACACGAGGACTTCCCGGGGGGTCACCCATCCTAGTACTACTCTCGCCCAAGCACGCTTAACTTCGGAGTTCTAATAGGATCCAGTGATTTAGTGCTGGTATGATCGCACCGGTTTCGGGTGCTTCGTCCCTCGCCTATGTGCACGTCGCGGCCGGCGCATCAACGTCCGGAGTCTCTTGCCCGTCACGAAACCGCCGGCGCTTCCTCGAACGATCACGAAATCCCTATTGGAATCTCTCTCCGAGCCCTAGCCCAACGACCGCGTATCGGTCACGGCAAGCTCGCGCCGAAACCATCGGCACTTTCTCGAACGATCTCGGAATCGCTATTGCGACCCCAATCCGGAAAGCTCTTTCCGAGCCCAACGATACTGACTGCGTAGCGGTCATGGCAAATTCTTTGCCCGAAAACAATCGTCTCGGAGGTCTACGGGAAATGTTTCGTATCTCGGGACGCAAAAAGAAGTGCAACACGAGGACTTCCCGGGGGGTCACCCATCCTAGTACTACTCTCGCCCAAGCACACTTAACATCGGAGTTCTGAAGGGATCCGGTGGTTTAGTGCTGGTATGATCGCACCGGTTTCGGGTGCTTCGTCCCTCGCCTATGTGCACGTCGCGGCCGGCGCATCAACGTCCGGAGCCTCTTGCCCGTCACGAAACCGCCGGCGCTTTCTCGAACGATCACGAAATCCCTATTGGAATCTCTCTCCGAGCCCTAGCCCAACGACCGCGTATCGGTCACGGCAAGCTCGCGCCGAAACCATCGGCACTTTCTCGAACGATCTCTGAATCACTATTGCGACCCCAATCCGGAAAGCTCTTTCCGAGCCCAACGATACTGACTGCGTAGCGGTCATGGCAAATTCTTTGCCCGAAAACAATCGTCTCGGAGGTCTACGGGAAATGTTTCGTATCTCGGGACGCAAAAAGAAGTGCAACACGAGGACTTCCCGGGGGGTCACCCATCCTAGTACTACTCTCGCCCAAGCACACTTAACATCGGAGTTCTGAAGGGATCCGGTGGTTTAGTGCTGGTATGATCGCACCGGTTTCGGGTGCTTCGTCCCTCGCCTATGTGCACGTCGCGGCCGGCGCATCAACGTCCGGAGCCTCTTGCCCGTCACGAAACCGCCGGCGCTTTCTCGAACGATCACGAAATCCCTATTGGAATCTCTCTCCGAGCCCTAGCCCAACGACCGCGTATCGGTCACGGCAAGCTCGCGCCGAAACCATCGGCACTTTCTCGAACGATCTCTGAATCACTATTGCGACCCCAATCCGGAAAGCTCTTTCCGAGCCCAACGATACTGACTGCGTAGCGGTCATGGCAAATTCCTTGCCCGAAAACAATCGTCTCGGAGTTCTACGGGAAATGTTTCGTATCTCGGGACGCAAAAAGAAGTGCAACACGAGGACTTCCCGGGGGGTCACCCATCCTAGTACTACTCTCGCCCAAGCACACTTAACATCGGAGTTCTGACGGGATCCGGTGGTTTAGTGCTGGTATGATCGCACCGGTTTCGGGTGCTTCGTCCCTCGCCTATGTGCACGTCGCGGCCGGCGCATCAACGTCCGGAGCCTCTTGCCCGTCACGGAACCGCCGGCGCTTTCTCGAACGATCACGAAATCCCTATTGGAATCTCTCTCCGAGCCCTAGCCCAACGACCGCGTATCGGTCACGGCAAGCTCGCGCCGAAACCATCGGCACTTTCTCGAACGATCTCGGAATCGCTATTGCGACCCCAATCCGGAAAGTTCTTTCCGAGCCCAACGATACTGACTGCGTAGCAGTCATGGCAAATTCCTTGCCCGAAAACAATCGTCTCGGAGGTCTACGGGAGATGTTTCGTATCTCGGGACGCAAAAAGAAGTGCAACACGAGGACTTCCCGGGGGGTCACCCATCCTAGTACTACTCTCGCCCAAGCACACTTAACATCGGAGTTCTGAAGGGATCTGGCGGTTTAGTGCTGGTATGATCGCACCGGTTTCGGGTGCTTCGTCCCTCGCCTATGTGCACGTCTCGGCCGGCGCATCAACGTCCGGAGTCTCTTGCCCGTCACGAAACCGCCGGCGCTTTCTCGAACGATCACGAAATCCCTATTGGAATCTCTCTCCGAGCCCTAGCCCAACGACCGCGTATCGGTCACGGCAAGCTCGCGCCGAAACCATCGGCACTTTCTCGAACGTTCTCGGAATCGCTATTGCGACCCCAATCCGGAAAGCTCTTTCCGAGCCCCACGATACTGACTGCGTAGCGGTCATGGCAAATTCCGTGCCCGAAAACAATCGTCTCGGAGGTCTACGGGAGATGTTTCGTATCTCGGGACGCAAAAAGAAGTGCAACACGAGGACTTCCCGGGGGGTCACCCATCCTAGTACTACTCTCGCCCAAGCACGCTTAACTTCGGAGTTCTAATAGGATCCGGTGGTTTAGTGCTGGTATGATCGCACCGGTTTCGGGTGCTTCGTCCCTCGCCTATGTGCACGTCGCGGCCGGCGCATCAACGTCCGGAGCCTCTTGCCCGTCACGAAACCGCCGGCGCTTTCTCGAACGATCACGAAATCCCTATTGGAATCTCTCTCCGAGCCCTAGCCCAACGACCGCGTATCGGTCACGGCAAGCTCGCGCCGAAACCATCGGCACTTTCTCGAACGATCTCTGAATCACTATTGCGACCCCAATCCGGAAAGCTCTTTCCGAGCCCCACGACACTGACTGCGTAGTGGTCATGGCAAATTCCGTGCCCGAAAACAATCGTCTCGGAGGTCTACGGGAGATGT
The DNA here is from genome assembly GCF_036884655.1 of Musa acuminata AAA Group. Lineage (NCBI taxonomy): Eukaryota > Viridiplantae > Streptophyta > Magnoliopsida > Zingiberales > Musaceae > Musa > Musa acuminata. The sequence goes on along the minus strand of NC_088327.1, from coordinate 27,058,006 downwards.
TTCGTATCTCGGGACGCAAAAAGAAGTGCAACACGAGGACTTCCCGGGGGGTCACCCATCCTAGTACTACTCTCGCCCAAGCACGCTTAACTTCGGAGTTCTGAAGGGATCCGGTGGTTTAGTGCTGGTATGATCGCACCGGTTTCGGGTGCTTCGTCCCTCGCCTATGTGCACGTCGCGGCCGGCGCATCAACGTCTGGAGCCTCTTGCCCGTCACGGAACCGCCGGCGCTTTCTCGAACGATCACGAAATCCCTATTGGAATCTCTCTCCGAGCCCTAGCCCAACGATCGCGTATCGGTCACGGCAAGCTCGCACCGAAACCATCGGCACTTTCTCGAACGATCTCGGAATCGCTATTGCGACCCCAATCCGGAAAGCTCTTTCCGAGCCCAACGATACTGACTGCGTAGCGGTCATGGCAAATTCTTTGCCCGAAAACAATCGTCTCGGAGGTCTACGGGAAATGTTTCGTATCTCGGGACGCAAAAAGAAGTGCAACACGAGGACTTCCCGGGGGGTCACCCATCCTAGTACTACTCTCGCCCAAGCACACTTAACATCGGAGTTCTGAAGGGATCCGGTGGTTTAGTGCTGGTATGATCGCACCGGTTTCGGGTGCTTCGTCCCTCGCCTATGTGCACGTCGCGGCCGGCGCATCAACGTCCGGAGCCTCTTGCCCGTCACGAAACCGCCGGCGCTTTCTCGAACGATCACGAAATCCCTATTGGAAGCTCTCTCCGAGCCCTAGCCCAACGACCGCGTATCGGTCACGGCAAGCTCGCGCCGAAACCATCGGCACTTTCTCGAACGATCTCTGAATCACTATTGCGACCCCAATCCGGAAAGCTCTTTCCGAGCCCCACGACACTGACTGCGTAGCGGTCATGGCAAATTCCGTGCCCGAAAACAATCGTCTCGGAGGTCTACGGGAGATGTTTCGTATCTCGGGACGCAAAAAGAAGTGCAACACGAGGACTTCCCGGGGGGTCACCCATCCTAGTACTACTCTCGCCCAAGCACACTTAACATCGGAGTTCTAAAGGGATCTGGCGGTTTAGTGCTGGTATGATCGCACCGGTTTCGGGTGCTTCGTCCCTCGCCTATGTGCACGTCGCGGCCGGCGCATCAACGTCCGGAGCCTCTTGCCCGTCACGAAACCGCCGGCGCTTTCTCGAACGATCACGAAATCCCTATTGGAATCTCTCTCCGAGCCCTAGCCCAACGACCGCGTATCGGTCACGGCAAGCTCGCGCCGAAACCATCGGCACTTTCTCGAACGATCTCTGAATCACTATTGCGACCCCAATCCGGAAAGCTCTTTCCGAGCCCCACGACACTGACTGCGTAGCGGTCATGGCAAATTCCGTGCCCGAAAACAATCGTCTCGGAGGTCTACGGGAGATGTTTCGTATCTCGGGACGCAAAAAGAAGTGCAACACGAGGACTTCCCGGGGGGTCACCCATCCTAGTACTACTCTCGCCCAAGCACGCTTAACTTCGGAGTTCTAATAGGATCCGGTGGTTTAGTGCTGGTATGATCGCACCGGTTTCGGGTGCTTCGTCCCTCGCCTATGTGCACGTCGCGGCCGGCGCATCAACGTCCGGAGCCTCTTGCCCGTCACGAAACCGCCGGCGCTTTCTCGAACGATCACGAAATCCCTATTGGAATCTCTCTCCGAGCCCTAGCCCAACGACCGCGTATCGGTCACGGCAAGCTCGCGCCGAAACCATCGGCACTTTCTCGAACGATCTCTGAATCACTATTGCGACCCCAATCCGGAAAGCTCTTTCCGAGCCCCACGACACTGACTGCGTAGCGGTCATGGCAAATTCCGTGCCCGAAAACAATCGTCTCGGAGGTCTACGGGAGATGTTTCGTATCTCGGGACGCAAAAAGAAGTGCAACACGAGGACTTCCCGGGGGGTCACCCATCCTAGTACTACTCTCGCCCAAGCACACTTAACATCGGAGTTCTAAAGGGATCTGGCGGTTTAGTGCTGGTATGATCGCACCGGTTTCGGGTGCTTCGTCCCTCGCCTATGTGCACGTCGCGGCCGGCGCATCAACGTCCGGAGTCTCTTGCCCGTCACGAAACCGCCGGCGCTTTCTCGAACGATCACGAAATCCCTATTGGAATCTCTCTCCGAGCCCTAGCCCAACGACCGCGTATCGGTCACGGCAAGCTCGCGCCGAAACCATCGGCACTTTCTCGAACGTTCTCGGAATCGCTATTGCGACCCCAATCCGGAAAGCTCTTTCCGAGCCCCACGATACTGACTGCGTAGCGGTCATGGCAAATTCCGTGCCCGAAAACAATCGTCTCGGAGGTCTACGGGAGATGTTTCGTATCTCGGGACGCAAAAAGAAGTGCAACACGAGGACTTCCCGGGGGGTCACCCATCCTAGTACTACTCTCGCCCAAGCACGCTTAACTTCGGAGTTCTAATAGGATCCGGTGGTTTAGTGCTGGTATGATCGCACCGGTTTCGGGTGCTTCGTCCCTCGCCTATGTGCACGTCGCGGCCGGCGCATCAACGTCCGGAGCCTCTTGCCCGTCACGAAACCGCCGGCGCTTTCTCGAACGATCACGAAATCCCTATTGGAATCTCTCTCCGAGCCCTAGCCCAACGACCGCGTATCGGTCACGGCAAGCTCGCGCCGAAACCATCGGCACTTTCTCGAACGATCTCTGAATCACTATTGCGACCCCAATCCGGAAAGCTCTTTCCGAGCCCCACGACACTGACTGCGTAGCGGTCATGGCAAATTCCGTGCCCGAAAACAATCGTCTCGGAGGTCTACGGGAGATGTTTCGTATCTCGGGACGCAAAAAGAAGTGCAACACGAGGACTTCCCGGGGGGTCACCCATCCTAGTACTACTCTCGCCCAAGCACGCTTAACTTCGGAGTTCTGAAGGGATCCGGTGGTTTAGTGCTGGTATGATCGCACCGGTTTCGGGTGCTTCGTCCCTCGCCTATGTGCACGTCGCGGCCGGCGCATCAACGTCCGGAGCCTCTTGCCCGTCACGGAACCGCCGGCGCTTTCTCGAACGATCACGAAATCCCTATTGGAATCTCTCTCCGAGCCCTAGCCCAACGATCGCGTATCGGTCACGGCAAGCTCGCACCGAAACCATCGGCACTTTCTCGAACGATCTCGGAATCGCTATTGCGACCCCAATCCGGAAAGCTCTTTCCGAGCCCAACGATACTGACTGCGTAGCGGTCATGGCAAATTCCTTGCCCGAAAACAATCGTCTCGGAGGTCTACGGGAAATGTTTCGTATCTCGGGACGCAAAAAGAAGTGCAACACGAGGACTTCCCGGGGGGTCACCCATCCTAGTACTACTCTCGCCCAAGCACACTTAACATCGGAGTTCTGAAGGGATCCGGTGGTTTAGTGCTGGTATGATCGCACCGGTTTCGGGTGCTTCGTCCCTCGCCTATGTGCACGTCGCGGCCGGCGCATCAACGTCCGGAGCCTCTTGCCCGTCACGAAACCGCCGGCGCTTTCTCGAACGATCACGAAATCCCTATTGGAATCTCTCTCCGAGCCCTAGCCCAACGACCGCGTATCGGTCACGGCAAGCTCGCGCCGAAACCATCGGCACTTTCTCGAACGATCTCTGAATCACTATTGCGACCCCAATCAGGAAAGCTCTTTCCGAGCCCCACGACACTGACTGCGTAGCGGTCATGGCAAATTCCGTGCCCGAAAACAATCGTCTCGGAGGTCTACGGGAGATGTTTCGTATCTCGGGACGCAAAAAGAAGTGCAACACGAGGACTTCCCGGGGGGTCACCCATCCTAGTACTACTCTCGCCCAAGCACGCTTAACTTCGGAGTTCTAATAGGATCCGGTGGTTTAGTGCTGGTATGATCGCACCGGTTTCGGGTGCTTCGTCCCTCGCCTATGTGCACGTCGCGGCCGGCGCATCAACGTCCGGAGCCTCTTGCCCGTCACGAAACCGCCGGCGCTTTCTCGAACGATCACGAAATCCCTATTGGAATCTCTCTCCGAGCCCTAGCCCAACGACCGCGTATCGGTCACGGCAAGCTCGCACCGAAACCATCGGCACTTTCTCGAACGATCTCGGAATCGCTATTGCGACCCCAATCCGGAAAGCTCTTTCCGAGCCCAACGATACTGACTGCGTAGCGGTCATGGCAAATTCCGTGCCCGAAAACAATCGTCTCGGAGGTCTACGGGAGATGTTTCGTATCTCGGGACGCAAAAAGAAGTGCAACACGAGGACTTCCCGGGGGGTCACCCATCCTAGTACTACTCTCGCCCAAGCACGCTTAACTTCGGAGTTCTAATAGGATCCGGTGATTTAGTGCTGGTATGATCGCATCGGTTTCGGGTGCTTCGTCCCTCGCCTATGTGCACGTCGCGGCCGGCGCATCAACGTCCGGAGCCTCTTGCCCGTCACGAAACCGCCGGCGCTTTCTCGAACGATCACGAAATCCCTATTGGAATCTCTCTCCGAGCCCTAGCCCAACGACCGCGTATCGGTCACGGCAAGCTCGCGCCGAAACCATCGGCACTTTCTCGAACGTTCTCGGAATCGCTATTGCGACCCCAATCCGGAAAGCTCTTTCCGAGCCCCACGATACTGACTGCGTAGCGGTCATGGCAAATTCCGTGCCCGAAAACAATCGTCTCGGAGGTATACGGGAGATGTTTCGTATCTCGGGACGCAAAAAGAAGTGCAACACGAGGACTTTCTGTAACACCCCTCATTTCCGAGTGTTCGTATAATTTTTGGTGATAATGTAAGCATCTATTTTAATTGACAAAAGAAATAGAGTATGAATTAGAGGTAACTTATTTTTAAGATTTGGGAGATCTGTTAAAAAAAAAAAAAAAAAAAAAAGAAAGAATCTGAGGACCTATATGTAAACCCTAAGGACCTAATCGTGAATATGATAAAAACAAGGACTAAACTGCAAAATGCACCAAATGACAAATTCCACCGCTTAAGCTTCTCTGCCTTCGTTGTTAAGGAAGCAGAGGAGGCAGCTCGTGGGTGATCAGGGAAAGAAAGAAAGAAAGAAAGAAGAAGAAGAAGAAGAAGAAGAAGAAGAAGAGGAAGAAAATTGGGGCTTTTAGGGTTCTTGCTTTAATCTTGTCATTTCGGGTCAAAATTTCCAAAGGCAAGTGTTCTAACCCCATCCTACAGAAGTATTAGACTCTGTTTTTATGTTGATTCAAAATAAATTGGAAGATTTCTATTTAGAAACTGATATGTCTCTCTTTGGACTTAAAACCATGGATTCTGAAATATTTTCGGTATATTGACCCCTATACACTGTTTCGGCTATAAGTTTTAGCACAAAATGTGAATTCAGGCAGGAACTATTTTGTTTGTAATTAGACTCTTATGTCTTTCTTTTGACACCGATTTTGTAGAATTTGGACACCGAATACTTACCCAAACTTTTCTTTCAAATGAGACTATAGATGCTGTAAAACAGACTTCAAGATTTCTGACCTATCGATACTAAGTTATCTATAACTCCCTGTTGAGAATTCTGATTTGTACCAAACTGATTTTATTTGAAACTAGATTTGAAAATATTTCTTTGGACATACAGTTTGAAAATTTTGGAGTTCAATTGCCCACCCTACCGTCTGTTGAATCCGACCCTATAAATTCTGTAAAACAGTGATTGTGATTTTGACCTTGTGTTACCAAATCAGAGGTAACTCTGTGTTGGGAGCCCTGTTTCATATGAAATCTGTTCCATCCGAATATAGATTGATATATGATTCGACCATAGCCTTCTTATGGGTATTGGAGCATAATTGTTATTCTGAAATATTTGTTTGATGTGCCACTGGAATTCTGTCCGAAATCGAGCTTTGGTCGATTTCGCATATTCTGTTCCATTTCCTTTGGATACTTGAGTTCGCCTAATCTTCTTATTGCAATTGAGCTGATTATAATTGCTTGGAATCCCTGTACACTCTTGCTTTCATTTCTTTCCTAAAATGAATACTTTTGTGAGAGATTTGTTCCTTGCATCACACTGCTTTTGAAAAGGCACATGTACGTTTGGTTGTTCCGCGTGTGCTTCCGTTATATGCTACTTTTTGTTGAAACTGCCTTCTTGTACTCTGGTGTGTGGGATTGTCTGGACCTTTGCCAGAAATGGTAAAGGGTATGCGCTGATTTGCCCGCTTTGTGGGGTCCCGCTTTGAGGGATATTCTGGTATGCGCTTATTTGCCCGCTTTGTGGGGTCCCGCTTTGTGGGATATTGCTTAGAGCCTGCGATGCTCTGCCGGCCCCTTTGACTTCACCTAGACGTGGGTGGATGGAGCTCCCAGACGTGGGAGACTTTTGTCAGGTGGTCATTCAGAAATGGATGAATCACATTCTGACTGAGATCCCACTACACCCTCTATATGTTTGATATGACATCCAGAGTTTTTGTGAGTTATTTCTGTTCGTGCTCTGGATAGTTATGATATGATTGCAACGTCAAGGACGACGTTTGAGCTTCTGTACGACATATGAGTTTGATATGCTCTGAAATGCTTCATTCACTGTTGATTTTGCTTCGTAATGTTCCATATGTCGTTGATGTGATTTGGAACATTTTAAATGCCATTGATAAGCTCCGATATGTTTCCTTTGTTTCTGATATGCTCCAATTACTCTATGCCCCATCTGTCAGGAACCAAATATGTATGATTAAAAAGGACAACTATGATTTCTGCTCCTAATGATATTAAGTATACGAAATCGTATATTCTGCTTTGTGTTTGAAAACTGCATCTCTTTGGAAATTGTACTATTTTGATATGGATATGTTAGTCACTTGCTGAGCTCTTTATGCTCACCCCATTTGTTGATAAATTTTTCAGGATAGCGTATCGCTTGCTTAAATGTTAAGAATGGGCTAAGACAGTGGAGAGTTTAGAAGACGTTGGGCAGAACTTTTGTTAGCATATATGTAGTTGTGTATAAGTTACTCTGCATATTATGAAATGTGACGATGAATCTGGACCTGTGGATTTTGTGTAAGATAAAGGATCCCTTGTGTATAGGATTTTGGAATGTTAAATTAAATTTGTGTAATGATATGAACTTATGGTAAATCGATGATTCTGGTGACTGCATAGATTTCCCCACTTGTGGATTTATATTGTGATTTTTATTTGGTGAGTTGAGTTCAGATTGCATGAATTATCGAGTGATGTATGCTATGTTTATGAATTGCACAGGGTTATGAATTGATAGATTATAGAGGTGAAATTTGATCTGAATGTTTTCTTAGTGACCTCAAACGTGTGTTTGGATCCTGGGTTAGTTGAGACAAAAAAAAAAATTTTAAATATCATGGATATTTTTAGGGGTGTGACACTTCCCGGGGGGTCACCCATCCTAGTACTACTCTCGCCCAAGCACGCTTAACTTCGGAGTTCTAATAGGATCCGGTGGTTTAGTGCTGGTATGATCGCACCGGTTTCGGGTGCTTCGTCCCTCGCCTATGTGCACGTCGCGGCCGGCGCATCAACGTCCGGAGCCTCTTGCCCGTCACGAAACCGCCGGCGCTTTCTCGAACGATCACGAAATCCCTATTGGAATCTCTCTCCGAGCCCTAGCCCAACGACCGCGTATCGGTCACGGCAAGCTCGCGCCGAAACCATCGGCACTTTCTCGAACGATCTCTGAATCACTATTGCGACCCCAATCCGGAAAGCTCTTTCCGAGCCCCACGACACTGACTGCGTAGCGGTCATGGCAAATTCCGTGCCCGAAAACAATCGTCTCGGAGGTCTACGGGAGATGTTTCGTATCTCGGGACGCAAAAAGAAGTGCAACACGAGGACTTCCCGGGGGGTCACCCATCCTAGTACTACTCTCGCCCAAGCACGCTTAACTTCGGAGTTCTGAAGGGATCGGGTGGTTTAGTGCTGGTATGATCGCATCGGTTTCGGGTGCTTCGTCCCTTGCCTATGTGCACGTCGCGGCCGGCGCATCAACGTCCGGAGCCTCTTGCCCGTCACGGAACCGCCGGCGCTTTCTCGAACGATCACGAAATCCCTATTGGAATCTCTCTCCGAGCCCTAGCCCAACGACCGCGTATCGGTCACGGCAAGCTCGCGCCGAAACCATCGGCACTTTCTCGAACGATCTCTGAATCACTATTGCGACCCCAATCCGGAAAGCTCTTTCCGAGCCCCACGACACTGACTGCGTAGCGGTCATGGCAAATTCCGTGCCTGAAAACAATCGTCTCGGAGGTCTACGGGAGATGTTTCGTATCTCGGGACGCAAAAAGAAGTGCAACACGAGGACTTCCCGGGGGGTCACCCATCCTAGTACTACTCTCGCCCAAGCACACTTAACATCGGAGTTCTGAAGGGATCTGGCGGTTTAGTGCTGGTATGATCGCACCGGTTTCGGGTGCTTCGTCCCTCGCCTATGTGCACGTCGCGGCCGGCGCATCAACGTCCGGAGTCTCTTGCCCGTCACGAAACCGCCGGCGCTTTCTCGAACGATCACGAAATCCCTATTGGAATCTCTCTCCGAGCCCTTGCCCAACGACCGCGTATCGGTCACGGCAAGCTCGCACCGAAACTATCGGCACTTTCTCGAACGATCTCGGAATCGCTATTGCGACCCCAATCCGGAAAGCTCTTTCCGAGCCCAACGATACTGACTGCGTAGCGGTCATGGCAAATTCCGTGCCCGAAAACAATCGTCTCGGAGGTCTACGGGAGATGTTTCGTATCTCGGGACGCAAAAAGAAGTGCAACACGAGGACTTCCCGGGGGGTCACCCATCCTAGTACTACTCTCGCCCAAGCACGCTTAACTTCGGAGTTCTAATAGGATCCGGTGATTTAGTGCTGGTATGATCGCATCGGTTTCGGGTGCTTCGTCCCTCGCCTATGTGCACGTCGCGGCCGGCGCATCAACGTCCGGAGCCTCTTGCCCGTCACGAAACCGCCGGCGCTTTCTCAAACGATCACGAAATCCCTATTGGAATCTCTCTCCGAGCCCTAGCCCAACGACCGCGTATCGGTCACGGCAAGCTCGCGCCGAAACCATCGGCACTTTCTCGAACGTTCTCGGAATCGCTATTGCGACCCCAATCCGGAAAGCTCTTTCCGAGCCCCACGATACTGACTGCGTAGCGGTCATGGCAAATTCCGTGCCCGAAAACAATCGTCTCGGAGGTCTACGGGAGATGTTTCGTATCTCGGGACGCAAAAAGAAGTGCAACACGAGGACTTCCCGGGGGGTCACCCATCCTAGTACTACTCTCGCCCAAGCACGCTTAACTTCGGAGTTCTAATAGGATCCGGTGGTTTAGTGCTGGTATGATCGCACCGGTTTCGGGTGCTTCGTCCCTCGCCTATGTGCACGTCGCGGCCGGCGCATCAACGTCCGGAGCCTCTTGCCCGTCACGAAACCGCCGGCGCTTTCTCGAACGATCACGAAATCCCTATTGGAATCTCTCTCCGAGCCCTAGCCCAACGACCGCGTATCGGTCACGGCAAGCTCGCGCCGAAACCATCGGCACTTTCTCGAACGATCTCTGAATCACTATTGCGACCCCAATCCGGAAAGCTCTTTCCGAGCCCCACAACACTGACTGCGTAGCGGTCATGGCAAATTCCGTGCCCGAAAACAATCGTCTCGGAGGTCTACGGGAGATGTTTCGTATCTCGGGACGCAAAAAGAAGTGCAACACGAGGACTTCCCGGGGGGTCACCCATCCTAGTACTACTCTCGCCCAAGCACGCTTAACTTCGGAGTTCTGAAGGGATCGGGTGGTTTAGTGCTGGTATGATCGCATCGGTTTCGGGTGCTTCGTCCCTCGCCTATGTGCACGTCGCGGCCGGCGCATCAACGTCCGGAGCCTCTTGCCCGTCACGGAACCGCCGGCGCTTTCTCGAACGATCACGAAATCCCTATTGGAATCTCTCTCCGAGCCCTAGCCCAACGACCGCGTATCGGTCACGGCAAGCTCGCGCCGAAACCATCGGCACTTTCTCGAACGATCTCTGAATCACTATTGCGACCCCAATCCGGAAAGCTCTTTCCGAGCCCCACGACACTGACTGCGTAGCGGTCATGGCAAATTCCGTGCCCGAAAACAATCGTCTCGGAGGTCTACGGGAGATGTTTCGTATCTCGGGACGCAAAAAGAAGTGCAACACGAGGACTTCCCGGGGGGTCACCCATCCTAGTACTACTCTCGCCCAAGCACGCTTAACTTCGGAGTTCTAATAGGATCCGGTGGTTTAGTGCTGGTATGATCGCACCGGTTTCGGGTGCTTCGTCCCTCGCCTATGTGCACGTCGCGGCCGGCGCATCAACGTCCGGAGCCTCTTGCCCGTCACGAAACCGCCGGCGCTTTCTCGAACGATCACGAAATCCCTATTGGAATCTCTCTCCGAGCCCTAGCCCAACGACCGCGTATCGGTCACGGCAAGCTCGCGCCGAAACCATCGGCACTTTCTCGAACGATCTCTGAATCACTATTGCGACCCCAATCCGGAAAGCTCTTTCCGAGCCCCACGACACTGACTGCGTAGCGGTCATGGCAAATTCCGTGCCCGAAAACAATCGTCTCGGAGGTCTACGGGAGATGTTTCGTATCTCGGGGCGCAAAAAGAAGTGCAACACGAGGACTTCCCGGGGGGTCACCCATCCTAGTACTACTCTCGCCCAAGCACACTTAACATCGGAGTTCTAAAGGGATCTGGCGGTTTAGTGCTGGTATGATCGCACCGGTTTCGGGTGCTTCGTCCCTCGCCTATGTGCACGTCGCGGCCGGCGCATCAACGTCCGGAGTCTCTTGCCCGTCACGAAACCGCCGGCGCTTTCTCGAACGATCACGAAATCCCTATTGGAATCTCTCTCCGAGCCCTAGCCCAACGACCGCGTATCGGTCACGGCAAGCTCGCGCCGAAACCATCGGCACTTTCTCGAACGTTCTCGGAATCGCTATTGCGACCCCAATCCGGAAAGCTCTTTCCGAGCCCCACGATACTGACTGCGTAGCGGTCATGGCAAATTCCGTGCCCGAAAACAATCGTCTCGGAGGTCTACGGGAGATGTTTCGTATCTCGGGACGCAAAAAGAAGTGCAACACGAGGACTTCCCGGGGGGTCACCCATCCTAGTACTACTCTCGCCCAAGCACGCTTAACTTCGGAGTTCTAATAGGATCCGGTGGTTTAGTGCTGGTATGATCGCACCGGTTTCGGGTGCTTCGTCCCTCGCCTATGTGCACGTCGCGGCCGGCGCATCAACGTCCGGAGCCTCTTGCCCGTCACGAAACCGCCGGCGCTTTCTCGAACGATCACGAAATCCCTATTGGAATCTCTCTCCGAGCCCTAGCCCAACGACCGCGTATCGGTCACGGCAAGCTCGCGCCGAAACCATCGGCACTTTCTCGAACGATCTCTGAATCACTATTGCGACCCCAATCCGGAAAGCTCTTTCCGAGCCCCACGACACTGACTGCGTAGCGGTCATGGCAAATTCCGTGCCCGAAAACAATCGTCTCGGAGGTCTACGGGAGATGTTTCGTATCTCGGGACGCAAAAAGAAGTGCAACACGAGGACTTCCCGGGGGGTCACCCATCCTAGTACTACTCTCGCCCAAGCACACTTAACATCGGAGTTCTAAAGGGATCTGGCGGTTTAGTGCTGGTATGATCGCACCGGTTTCGGGTGCTTCGTCCCTCGCCTATGTGCACGTCGCGGCCGGCGCATCAACGTCCGGAGTCTCTTGCCCGTCACGAAACCGCCGGCGCTTTCTCGAACGATCACGAAATCCCTATTGGAATCTCTCTCCGAGCCCTAGCCCAACGACCGCGTATCGGTCACGGCAAGCTCGCGCCGAAACCATCGGCACTTTCTCGAACGATCTCGGAATCGCTATTGCGACCCCAATCCGGAAAGCTCTTTCCGAGCCCCACGATACTGACTGCGTAGCGGTCATGGCAAATTCCGTGCCCGAAAACAATCGTCTCGGAGGTCTACGGGAGATGTTTCGTATCTCGGGACGCAAAAAGAAGTGCAACACGAGGACTTCCCGGGGGGTCACCCATCCTAGTACTACTCTCGCCCAAGCACGCTTAACTTCGGAGTTCTAATAGGATCCGGTGGTTTAGTGCTGGTATGATCGCACCGGTTTCGGGTGCTTCGTCCCTCGCCTATGTGCACGTCGCGGCCGGCGCATCAACGTCCGGAGCCTCTTGCCCGTCACGAAACCGCCGGCGCTTTCTCGAACGATCACGAAATCCCTATTGGAATCTCTCTCCGAGCCCTAGCCCAACGACCGCGTATCGGTCACGGCAAGCTCGCGCCGAAACCATCGGCACTTTCTCGAACGATCTCTGAATCACTATTGCGACCCCAATCCGGAAAGCTCTTTCCGAGCCCCACGACACTGACTGCGTAGCGGTCATGGCAAATTCCGTGCCCGAAAACAATCGTCTCGGAGGTCTACGGGAGATGTTTCGTATCTCGGGACGCAAAAAGAAGTGCAACACGAGGACTTCCCGGGGGGTCACCCATCCTAGTACTACTCTCGCCCAAGCACGCTTAACTTCGGAGTTCTAATAGGATCCGGTGGTTTAGTGCTGGTATGATCGCATCGGTTTCGGGTGCTTCGTCCCTCGCCTATGTGCACGTCGCGGCCGGCGCATCAACGTCCGGAGCCTCTTGCCCGTCACGAAACCGCCGGCGCTTTCTCGAACGATCACGAAATCCCTATTGGAATCTCTCTCCGAGCCCTAGCCCAACGACCGCGTATCGGTCACGGCAAGCTCGCGCCGAAACCATCGGCACTTTCTCGAACGATCTCGGAATCGCTATTGCGACCCCAATCCGGAAAGCTCTTTCCGAGCCCCACGATACTGACTGCGTAGTGGTCATGGCAAATTCCTTGCCCGAAAACAATCGTCTCGGAGGTCTACGGGAAATGTTTCGTATCTCGGGACGCAAAAAGAAGTGCAACACGAGGACTTCCCGGGGGGTCACCCATCCTAGTACTACTCTCGCCCAAGCACACTTAACATCGGAGTTCTGAAGGGATCCGGTGGTTTAGTGCTGGTATGATCGCACCGGTTTCGGGTGCTTCGTCCCTCGCCTATGTGCACGTCGCGGCCGGCGCATCAACGTCCGGAGCCTCTTGCCCGTCACGAAACCGCCGGCGCTTTCTCGAACGATCACGAAATCCCTATTGGAATCTCTCTCCGAGCCCTAGCCCAACGACCGCGTATCGGTCACGGCAAGCTCGCGCCGAAACCATCGGCACTTTCTCGAACGATCTCTGAATCACTATTGCGACCCCAATCCGGAAAGCTCTTTCCGAGCCCCACGACACTGACTGCGTAGCGGTCATGGCAAATTCCGTGCCCGAAAACAATCGTCTCGGAGGTCTACGGGAGATGTTTCGTATCTCGGGACGCAAAAAGAAGTGCAACACGAGGACTTCCCGGGGGGTCACCCATCCTAGTACTACTCTCGCCCAAGCACGCTTAACTTCGGAGTTCTAATAGGATCCGGTGGTTTAGTGCTGGTATGATCGCACCGGTTTCGGGTGCTTCGTCCCTCGCCTATGTGCACGTCGCGGCCGGCGCATCAACGTTCGGAGCCTCTTGCCCGTCACGAAACCGCCGGCGCTTTCTCGAACGATCACGAAATCCCTATTGGAATCTCTCTCCGAGCCCTAGCCCAACGACCGCGTATCGGTCACGGCAAGCTCGCGCCGAAACCATCGGCACTTTCTCGAACGATCTCGGAATCGCTATTGCGACCCCAATCCGGAAAGCTCTTTCCGAGCCCCACGACACTGACTGCGTAGCGGTCATGGCAAATTCCGTGCCCGAAAACAATCGTCTCGGAGGTCTACGGGAGATGTTTCGTATCTCGGGACGCAAAAAGAAGTGCAACACGAGGACTTCCCGGGGGGTCACCCATCCTAGTACTACTCTCGCCCAAGCACGCTTGACTTCGGAGTTCTGAAGGGATCCGGTGGTTTAGTGCTGGTATGATCGCACCAGTTTCGGGTGCTTCGTCCCTCGCCTATGTGCACGTCGCGGCCGGCGCATCAACGTCCGGAGCCTCTTGCCCGTGACGGAACCGCCGGCGCTTTCTCGAACGATCACGAAATCCCTATTGGAATCTCTCTCCGAGCCCTAGCCCAACGACCGCGTATCGGTCACGGCAAGCTCGCGCCGAAACCATCGGCACTTTCTCGAACGATCTCTGAATCACTATTGCGACCCCAATCCGGAAAGCTCTTTCCGAGCGCCACGACACTGACTGCGTAGCGGTCATGGCAAATTCCGTGCCCGAAAACAATCGTCTCGGAGGTCTACGGGAGATGTTTCGTATCTCGGGACGCAAAAAGAAGTGCAACACGAGGACTTCCCGGGGGGTCACCCATCCTAGTACTACTCTCGCCCAAGCACGCTTAACTTCGGAGTTCTAATAGGATCCGGTGATTTAGTGCTGGTATGATCGCATCGGTTTCGGGTGCTTCGTCCCTCGCCTATGTGCACGTCGCGGCCGGCGCATCAACGTCCGGAGCCTCTTGCCCGTCACGAAACCGCCGGCGCTTTCTCGAACGATCACGAAATCCCTATTGGAATCTCTCTCCGAGCCCTAGCCCAACGACCGCGTATCGGTCACGGCAAGCTCGCGCCGAAACCATCGGCACTTTCTCGAACGATCTCGGAATCGCTATTGCGACCCCAATCCGGAAAGCTCTTTCCGAGCCCCACGATACTGACTGCGTAGTGGTCATGGCAAATTCCGTGCCCGAAAACAATCGTCTCGGAGGTCTACGGGAGATGTTTCGTATCTCGGGACGCAAAAAGAAGTGCAACACGAGGACTTCCCGGGGGGTCACCCATCCTAGTACTACTCTCGCCCAAGCACGCTTAACTTCGGAGTTCTGAAGGGATCCGGTGGTTTAGTGCTGGTATGATCGCACCGGTTTCGGGTGCTTCGTCCCTCGCCTATGTGCACGTCGCGGCCGGCGCATCAACGTCCGGAGCCTCTTGCCCGTCACGAAACCGCCGGCG
This sequence comes from Musa acuminata AAA Group, assembly GCF_036884655.1. Classification (NCBI taxonomy): domain Eukaryota; kingdom Viridiplantae; phylum Streptophyta; class Magnoliopsida; order Zingiberales; family Musaceae; genus Musa; species Musa acuminata. Next base: position 27,042,935 of record NC_088327.1, on the reverse strand, counting down.
CTTTCTCGAACGATCACGAAATCCCTATTGGAATCTCTCTCCGAGCCCTAGCCCAACGACCGCGTATCGGTCACGGCAAGCTCGCGCCGAAACCATCGGCACTTTCTCGAACGATCTCGGAATCGCTATTGCGACCCCAATCCGGAAAGCTCTTTCCGAGCCCCACGATACTGACTGCGTAGTGGTCATGGCAAATTCCGTGCCCGAAAACAATCGTCTCGGAGGTCTACGGGAGATGTTTCGTATCTCGGGACGCAAAAAGAAGTGCAACACGAGGACTTCCCGGGGGGTCACCCATCCTAGTACTACTCTCGCCCAAGCACGCTTAACTTCGGAGTTCTGAAGGGATCCGGTGGTTTAGTGCTGGTATGATCGCACCGGTTTCGGGTGCTTCGTCCCTCGCCTATGTGCACGTCGCGGCCGGTGCATCAACGTCCGGAGCCTCTTGCCAGTGACGGAACCGCCGGCGCTTTCTCGAACGATCACGAAATCCCTATTGGAATCTCTCTCCGAGCCCTAGCCCAACGACCGCGTATCGGTCACGGCAAGCTCGCGCCGAAACCATCGGCACTTTCTCGAACGATCTCGGAATCGCTATTGCGACCCCAATCCGGAAAGCTCTTTCGGAGCCCCACGATACTGACTGTGTAGCGGTCACGGCAAATTCCGTGCCCGAAAACAATCATCTCGGAGGTCTACGGGAGATGTTTCGTATCTCGGGACGCAAAAAGTAGTGCAACACGAGGACTTCCCGGGTGGTCACCCATCCTAGTACTACTCTCGCCCAAGCACGCTTAACTTCGGAGTTCTGATGGGATCCGGTGGTTTAGTGCTGGTATGATCGCACCGGTTTCGGGTGCTTCGTCCCTCGCCTATGTGCAGGTCGCGGCCAGCGCATCAACGTCCGGAGCCTCTGGCCCGTCACGAAACCGCCGGCGCTTTTTCGAACGATCACGAAATCCTTATTGCAAGCTCTCTCCGAGCCCTTGCCCAATGACTGCGTATCGGTCACGGCAAGCTCGCGCCGAAACCATCGGAACTTTCTCGAACGATCTCGGAATCGCTATTGCGACCCCAATCCGGAAAGCTCTTTCCGAGCCCCACGATACTGACTGCGTAGCGGTCACGGCAAATTCCGTGCCCGAAAACAATCGTCTCGGAGGTCTACGGGAGATGTTTCGTATCTCGGGACGCAAAAAGAAGTGCAACACGAGGACTTCCCGGGAGGTCACCCATCCTAGTACTACTCTCGCCCAAGCACGCTTAACTTCGGAGTTCTGAAGGGATCCGGTGGTTTAGTGCTTGTATGATCGCACCGGTTTCGGGAGCTTCGTCCCTCGCCTATGTGCACGTCGCGGCCGGCGCATCAACGTCCGGAGCCTCTTGCCCGTCACGAAACCGCCGGCGCTTTCTCGAACGATCACGAAATCCCTATTGGAAGCTCTCTCCGAGCCCTAGCCCAACGACCGCGTATCGGTCACGGCAAGCTCGCGCCGAAACCATCGGCACTTTCTCGAACGATCTCGGAATCGCTATTGCGACCCCAATCCGGAAAGCTCTTTACGAGCCCCACGACACTGACTGCGTAGCGGTCATGGCAAATTCCGTGCCCGAAAACAATCGTCTCGGAGGTTTACGGGAGATGTTTCGTATCTCGGGACGCAGAAAGAAGTGCAACACGAGGACTTCCCGGGGGGTCACCCATCCTAGTACTACTCTCGCCCAAGCACGCTTAACTTCGGAGTTCTAATAGGATCCGGTGATTTAGTGCTGGTATGATCGCATCGGTTTCGGGTGCTTCGTCCCTCGCCTATGTGCACGTCGCGGCCGGCGCATCAACGTCCGGAGCCTCTTGCCCGTCACGAAACCGCCGGCGCTTTCTCGAACGATCACGAAATCCCTATTGGAATCTCTCTCCGAGCCCTAGCCCAACGACCGCGTATCGGTCACGGCAAGCTCGCGCCGAAACCATCGGCACTTTCTCGAACGATCTCGGAATCGCTATTGCGACCCCAATCCGGAAAGCTCTTTCCGAGCCCCACGACACTGACTGCGTATCGGTCATGGCAAATTCCGTGCCCGAAAACAATCGTCTCGGAGGTCTACGGGAGATGTTTCGTATCTCGGGACGCAAAAAGTAGTGCAACACGAGGACTTCCCGGGGGGTCACCCATCCTAGTACTACTCTCGCCCAAGCACGCTTAACTTCGGAGTTCTGAAGGGATCCGGTGGTTTAGTGCTGGTATGATCGCACCGGTTTCGGGTGCTTCGTCCCTCGCCTATGTGCACGTCGCGGCCGGCGCATCAACGTCCGGAGCCTCTTGCCCGTCACGGAACCGCCGGCGCTTTCTCCAACGATCACGAAATCCCTATTGGAATCTCTCTCCGAGCCCTAGCCCAATGACCGCGTATCGGTCACGGCAAGCTCGCGCCGAAACCATCGGCACTTTCTCGAACGATCTCGGAATCGCTATTGCGACCCCAATCCGGAAAGCTCTTTCCGAGCCCAACGATACTGACTGCGTAGCGGTCATGGCAAATTCCTTGCCCGAAAACAATCGTCTCGGAGGTCTACGGGAGATGTTTCGTATCTCGGGACGCAAAAAGAAGTGCAACACGAGGACTTCCCGGGGGGTCACCCATCCTAGTACTACTCTCGCCCAAGCACACTTAACATCGGTGTTCTGAAGGGATCCGGTGGTTTAGTGCTGGTATGATCGCACCGGTTTCGGGTGCTTCGTCCCTCGCCTATGTGCACGTCGCGGCCGGCGCATCAACGTCCGGAGTCTCTTGCCCGTCACGAAACCGCCGGCGCTTTCTCGAACGATCACGAAATCCCTATTGGAATCTCTCTCCGAGCCCTAGCCCAACGACCGCGTATCGGTCACGGCAAGCTCGCGCCGAAACCATCGGCACTTTCTCGAACGTTCTCGGAATCGCTATTGCGACCCCAATCCGGAAAGCTCTTTCCGAGCCCCACGATACTGACTGCGTAGCGGTCATGGCAAATTCCGTGCTCGAAAACAATCGTCTCGGAGGTCTACGGGAGATGTTTCGTATCTCGGGACGCAAAAAGAAGTGCAACACGAGGACTTCCCGGGGGGTCACCCATCCTAGTACTACTCTCGCCCAAGCACGCTTAACTTCGGAGTTCTAATAGGATCCGGTGGTTTCGTGCTGGTATGATCGCACCGGTTTCGGGTGCTTCGTCCCTCGCCTATGTGCACGTCGCGGCCGGCGCATCAACGTCCGGAGCCTCTTGCCCGTCACGAAACCGCTGGCGCTTTCTCGAACGATCACGAAATCCCTATTGGAATCTCTCTCCGAGCCCTAGCCCAACGACCGCGTATCGGTCACGGCAAGCTCGCGCCGAAACCATCGGCACTTTCTCGAACGATCTCTGAATCGCTATTGCGACCCCAATCCGGAAAGCTATTTCCGAGCCCCACGACACTGACTGCGTAGCGGTCATGGCAAATTCCTTGCCCGAAAACAATCGGCTCGGAGGTCTACGGGAGATGTTTCGTATCTCGGGACGCAAAAAGAAGTGCAACACGAGGACTTCCCGGGGGGTCACCCATCCTAGTACTACCCTCGCCCAAGCACGCTTAACTTCGAAGTTCTGAAGGGATCCGGTGGTTTAGTGCTGGTATGATCGCACCGGTTTCGGGTGCTTCGTCCCTCGCCTATGTGCACGTCACGGCCGGCGCATCAACGTCCGGAGCCTCTTGCCCGTCACGGAACCGCCGACGCTTTCTCGAACGATCACGAAATCCCTATTGGAAGCTCTCTCCGAGCCCTAGCCCAACGACCGCGTATCGGTCACGGCAAGCTCGCGCCGAAACCATCGGCACTTTCTCGAACGATCTCGGAATCGCTATTGCGACCCCAATCCCGAAAGCTCTTTCCGAGCCCCACGATACTGACTGCGTAGTGGTCACGGCAAATTCCGTGCCCGAAAACAATCGTCTCGGAGGTCTACGAGAGATGTTTCGTATCTCAGGACGCAAAAAGGAGTGCAACACGAGGACTTCCCGGGGGGTCACCCATCCTAGTACTACTCTCGCCCAAGCACGCTTAACTTCGGAGTTCTGATGGGATCCGGTGGTTTAGTGCTGGTATGATCGCACCGGTTTCGGGTGCTTCGTCCCTCGCCTATGTGCACGTCGCGGCCGGCGCATCAACGTCCGGAGCCTCTTGCCCGTCACGAAATTGTCGGCGCTTTCACGAACGATCACGAAATCCCAATTGGAAGCTCTCTCCGAGCCTTAGCCCAACGACCGCGTATCGGTCACGGCAAGCTCGCGCCGAAACCATCGGCACTTTCTCGAACGATCTCGGAATCGCTATTGCGACCCCAATCTGGAAAGCTCTTTTCGAGCCCCACGATACTGATTGTGGAGCGGTCACGGCAAATTCCGTGCCCGAAAACAATCGTCTCGGAGGTCTACGGGAGATGTTTCGTATCTCGGGATGCAAAAAGAAGTGCAACACGAGGACTTCCCGGGGGGTCACCCATCCTAGTACTCCCCTCGCCCAAGCACGCTTAACTTCGGAGTTCTAATGGGATCCGGTGGTTTAGTGCTGGTATGATCGCACCGGTTTCGGGTGCTTCGTCCCTCGCCTATGTGCACGTCGCGGCCGGCGCATCAACGTCCATAGCCTCTTGCCCGTCACGAAATTGTCGGCGCTTTCACGAACGAACAGGAAATCCCTATTGGAAGCTCTCTCCGAGCACTAGCCCAACGACCGCGTATCGGTCACGGCAAGCTCGCGCCGAAACCATCGGCACTTTCTCGAACGATCTCGGAATCGCTATTGCGACCCCAATCCGGAAAGCTCTTTACGAGCCCCACGACACTGACTGCGTAGCGGTCATGGCAAATTCCGTGCCCGAAAACAATCGTCTCGGAGGTCTACGGGAGATGTTTCGTATCTCGGGACGCAAAAAGAAGTGCAACACGAGGACTTCCCGGGGGGTCACCCATCCTAGTACTACTCTCGCCCAAGCACGCTTAACTTCGGAGTTCTAATAGGATCCGGTGATTTAGTGCTGGTATGATCGCACCGGTTTCGGGTACTTCGTCCCTCGCCTATGTGCACGTCGCGGCCGGCGCATCAACGTCCATAGCCTCTTGCCCGTCACGAAATTGTCGGCGCTTTCACGAACGAACAGGAAATCCCTATTGGAAGCTCTCTCCGAGCACTAGCCCAACGACCGCGTATCGGTCACGGCAAGCTCGCGCCGAAACCATCGGCACTTTCTCGAACGATCTCGGAATCGCTATTGCGACCCCAATCCGGAAAACTCTTTACGAGCCCCACGACACTGACTGCGTAGCGGTCATGGCAAATTCCGTGCCCGAAAACAATCGTCTCGGAGGTCTACGGGAGATGTTTCGTATCTCGGGACGCAGAAAGAAGTGCAACACGAGGACTTCCCGGGGGGTCACCCATCCTAGTACTACTCTCGCCCAAGCACGCTTAACTTCGGAGTTCTAATAGGATCCGGTGATTTAGTGCTGGTATGATCGCACCGGTTTCGGGTGCTTCGTCCCTAGCCAATATGCACGTCGCGGCCGGCGCATCAACGTCCGGAGCCGCTTGCCCGTCACGAAATTGTCGGCGCTTTCACGAACGATCACGAAATCCCAATTGGAAGCTCTCTCCAAGCCTTAGCCCAACGACCGCGTATCGGTCACGGCAAGCTCGCGCCGAAACCATCGACACTTTCTCGAACGATCTCGGAATCGCTATTGCGACCCCAATCTGGAAACTCTTTTAGAGCCCCACGATACTGATTGTGGAGCGGTCACGGCAAATTCCGTGCCCGAAAACAATCGTCTCGGAGGTCTACGGGAGATGTTTCGTATCTCGGGATGCAAAAAGAAGTGCAACACGAGGACTTCCCGGGGGGTCACCCATCCTAGTACTCCCCTCGCCCAAGCACGCTTAACTTCGGAGTTCTAATGGGATCCGGTGGTTTAGTGCTGGTATGATCGCACCGGTTTCGGGTGCTTCGTCCCTCGCCTATGTGCACGTCGCGGCCGGCGCATCAACGTCCATAGCCTCTTGCCCGTCACGAAATTGTCGGCGCTTTCACGAACGAACAGGAAATCCCTATTGGAAGCTCTCTCCGAGCACTAGCCCAACGACCGCGTATCGGTCACGGCAAGCTCGCGCCGAAACCATCGGCACTTTCTCGAACGATCTCGGAATCGCTATTGCAACCCCAATCCCGAAAGCTCTTTCCGAGCCCCACGATACTGACTGCGTAGTGGTCACGGCAAATTCCGTGCCCGAAAACAATCATCTCGGAGGTCTACGGGAGATGTTTCGTATCTCGGGATGCAAAAAGAAGTGCAACACGAGGACTTCCCGGGGAGTCACCCATCCTAGTACTCCTCTCGCCCAAGCACGCTTAACTTCGGAGTTCGAATGGGATCCGGTGGTTTAGTGTTGGTATGATCGCACCGGTTTCGGGTGCTTCGTCCCTCGCCTATGTGCACGTCGCGGCCGGCGCATCAACGTCCATAGCCTCTTGCCCGTCACGAAATTGTCGGCGCTTTCACGAACGATCACGAAATCCCTATTGGAAGCTCTCTCCGAGCTCTAGCCCAACGACCGCGTATCAGTCACGGCATGCTCGCACCGAAACCATCGACACTTTCTCGAACGATCTCGGAATCGCTATTGCGAACACAATCCGGAAAGCTCTTTCCGAGCCCCACGATACTGACTGCGTAGCGGTCACGGCAAATTCCGTGCCCGAAAACAATCGTCTCGGAGGTCTACGGAAGATGTTTCATATCTCGGGACGCAAAAAGGAGTGCAACACGAGGACTTCCCGGGGGGTCACCCATCCTAGTACTACTCTCGCCCAAGCACGCTTAACTTCAGAGTTCTGATGGGATCCGGTGGTTTAGTGCTGGTATGATCGCACCGGTTTCGGGTGCTTCATCCCTAGCCTATGTGCACGTCGCGGCCGGCGCATCAACGTCCGGAGCCTCTTGCCCGTAACGAAACCGCCGGTGCTTTCTCGAACGATCACGAAATCCCTATTGCAAGCTCTCTCCGAGCCCTAGCCCAATGACTGCGTATCGGTCACGGCAAGCTCGCGCCGAAACCATCGGCACTTTCTCGAACGATCTCGGAATCGCTATTGCGACCCCAATCCGGAAAGCTCTTTCCGAGTCCCACGATACTGACTGCGTAACGGTCACGGCAAATTCCATGCCCGAAAACAATCGTCTCGGAGGTCTACGGGAGATGTTTCGTATCTCGGGATGCAAAAAGAAGTGCAACACGAGGACTTCCCGGGGGGTCACCCATCGTAGTACTCCTCTCGCCCAAGCACGCTTAACTTCGGAGTTCTAATGGGATCCGGTGGTTTAGTGCTGGTATGATCGCACCGGTTTCGGGTGCTTCGTCCCTCGCCTATGTGCACGTCGCGGCCGGCGCATCAAAGTCCATAGCCTCTTGCCCGTCACGAAATTGTCGGCTCTTTCACGAACGATCACGAAATCCCTATTGGAAGCTCTCTCCGAGCCCTAGCCCAACGACCGCGTATCGGTCACGGCAAGCTCGCACCGAAACCATCGACACTTTCTCGAACGATCTCGGAATCGCTATTGCGACCACAATCCGGAAAGCTCTTTCCGAGCCCCACGATACTGACTGTGTAGCGGTCATGGCAAATTCCGTGCCCGAAAACAATCGCCTCGGAGGTCTACGGAAGATGTTTCATATCTCGGGACGCAAAAAGGAGTGCAACACGAGGACTTCCCGGGGGGTCACCCATCCTAGTACTACTCTCGCCCAAGCACGCTTAACTTCGGAGTTCTGATGGGATCCGGTGGTTTAGTGCTGGTATGATCGCACCGGTTTCGGGTGCTTCATCCCTAGCCTATGTGCACGTCGCGGCCGGCGCATCAACGTCCGGAGCCTCTTGCCCGTAACGAAACCGCCGGTGCTTTCTCGAACGATCACAAAATCCCTATTGCAAGCTCTCTCCGAGCCCTAGCCCAATGACTGCGTATCGGTCACGGTAAGCTCGCGCCGAAACCATCGGCACTTTCTCGAACGATCTCGGAATCGCTATTGCGACCCCAATCTGGAAAGCTCTTTTCGAGCCCCACGATACTGATTGTGGAGCGGTCACGGCAAATTCCGTGCCCGAAAACAATCGTCTCGGAGGTCTACGGGAGATGTTTCGTATCTCGGGATGCAAAAAGAAGTGCAACACGAGGACTTCCCGGGGGGTCACCCATCCTAGTACTCCCCTCGCCCAAGCACGCTTAACTTCGGAGTTCTAATGGGATCCGGTGGTTTAGTGCTGGTATGATCGCACCGGTTTCGGGTGCTTCGTCCCTCGCCTATGTGCACGTCGCGGCCGGCGCATCAACGTCCATAGCCTCTTGCCCGTCACGAAATTGTCGGCGCTTTCACGAACGATCAGGAAATCCCTATTGGAAGCTCTCTCGGAGCCCTAGCCCAACGACCGCGTATCGGTCACGGCAAGCTCGCGCCGAAACCATCGGCACTTTCTCGAACGATCTCGGAATCGCTATTGCGACCCCAATCCCGAAAGCTCTTTCCGAGCCCCACGATACTGACTGCGTAGTAGTCACGGCAAATTCCGTGCCCGAAAACAATCGTCTCGGAGGTCTACGGGAGATGTTTCGTATCTCAGGACGCAAAAAGGAGTGCAACACGAGGACTTCCCGGGGGGTCACCCATCCTAGTACTACTCTCGCCCAAGCACGCTTAACTTCGGAGTTCTGATGGGATCCGGTGGTTTAGTGCTGGTATGATCGCACCGGTTTCGGGTGCTTCGTCCCTCGCCTATGTGCACGTCGCGGCCGGCGCATCAACGTCCGGAGCCTCTTGCCCGTCACGAAACTGCCGGTGCTTTCTCGAACGATCACGAAATCCCTATTGCTAGCTCTATCCGAGCCCTAGCCCAATGACTGCGTATCGGTCACGGCAAGCTCGCGCCGAAACCATCGGCACTTTCTCGAACGATCTCGGAATCGCTATTGCGACCCCAATCCGGAAAGCTCTTTCCGAGCCCCACGATACTGACTGCGTAACGGTCACGGCAAATTCCGTGCCCGAAAACAATCGTCTCGGAGGTCTACGGGAGATGTTTCGTATCTCGGGATGCAAAAAGAAGTGCAACACGAGGACTTCCCGGGGGGTCACCCATCCTAGTACTCCCCTCGCCCAAGCACGCTTAACTTCGGAGTTCTAATGGGATCCGGTGGTTTAGTGCTGGTATGATCGCACCGGTTTCGGGTGCTTCGTCCCTCGCCTATGTGCACGTCGCGGCCGGTGCATCAACGTCCATAGCCTCTTGCCCGTCACGAAATTGTCGGCGCTTTCACGAACGATCACGAAATCCCTATTGGAAGCTCTCTCGGAGCCCTAGCCCAACGACCGCGTATCGGTCACGGCAAGCTCGCGCCGAAACCATCGGCACTTTCTCGAACGATCTCGGAATCGCTATTGCGACCCCAATCCCGAAAGCTCTTTCCGAGCCCCACGATACTGACTGCGTAGTGGTCACGGCAAATTCCGTGCCCGAAAACAATCGTCTCGGAGGTCTACGGGAGATGTTTCGTATCTCAGGACGCAAAAAGGAGTGCAACACGAGGACTTCTCGGGGGGTCACCCATCCTAGTACTACTCTCGCCCAAGCACGCTTAACTTCGGAGTTCTGATGGGATCCGGTGGTTTAGTGCTGGTATGATCGCACCGGTTTCGGGTGCTTCGTCCCTCGCCTATGTGCACGTCGCGGCCGGCGCATCAACGTCCGGAGCCTCTTGCCCGTCACGAAACTGCCGGTGCTTTCTCGAACGATCACGAAATCCCTATTGCAAGCTCTCTCCGAGCCCTAGCCCAATGACTGCGTATCGGTCACGGCAAGCTCGCGCCGAAACCATCGGCACTTTCTCGAACGATCTCGGAATCGCTATTGCGACCCCAATCCGGAAAGCTCTTTTCGAGCCCCACGATACTGACTGCGTAACGGTCACGGCAAATTCCGTGCCCGAAAACAATCGTCTCGGAGGTCTACGGGAGATGTTTCGTATCTCGGGATGCAAAAAGAAGTGCAACACGAGGACTTCCCGGGGGGTCACCCATCCTAGTACTCCTCTCGCCCAAGCACGCTTAACTTCGGAGTTCTAATGGGATCCGGTGGTTTAGTGCTGGTATGATCGCACCGGTTTCGGGTGCTTCGTCCCTCGCCTATGTGCACGTCGCGGTCGGCGCATCAACGTCCATAGCCTCTTGCCCGTCACGAAATTGTCGGCGCTTTCAAGAACGATCACGAAATCCCTATTGGAAGCTCTCTCCGAGCCCTAGCCCAACGACCGCGTATCGGTCACGGCAAGCTCGCACCGAAACCATCGACACTTTCTCGAACGATCTCGGAATCGCTATTGCCACCACAATCCGGAAAGCTCTTTCCGAGCCCCACGATACTGACAGCGTAGCGGTCACGGCAAATTCCGTGCCCGAAAACAATCGTCTCGGAGGTCTACGGAAGATGTTTCATATCTCGGGACGCAAAAAGGAGTGCAACACGAGGAATTCCCGGGGGGTCACCCATCCTAGTACTACTCTCACCCAAGCACGCTTAACTTCGGAGTTCTGATGGGATCCGGTGATTTAGTGCTGGTATGATCGTACCGGTTTCGGGTGCTTCGTCCCTAGCTAATATGCACGTCGCGGCCGGCGCATCAACGTCCGGAGCCTCTCGCCCGTCACGAAACCGCCGGTGCTTTCTCGAACGATCACGAAATCCTTATTGCAAGCTCTCTCCGAGCCCTAGCCCAATGACTGCGTATCGGTCACGGCAAGCTCGCGCCGAAACCATCGGAACTTTCTCGAACGATCTCGGAATCGCTATTGCGACCCCAATCCGGAAAGCTCTTTCCGAGCCCCACGATACTGACTGCGTAATGGTCACGGCAAATTCCGTGCCCGAAAACAATCGTCTCGGAGGTCTACGGAAGACGTTTCATATCTCGGGACGCAAAAAGGAGTGCAACACGAGGACTTCCCGGGGGGTCACCCATCCTAGTATTACTCTCGCCCAAGCACGCTTAACTTCGGAGTTCTGATGGGATCCGGTGGTTTAGTGCTGGTATGATCGCACCGGTTTCGGGTGCTTCATCCCTAGCCTATGTGCACGTCGCGGCCGGCGCATCAACGTCCGGAGCCTCTTGCCCGTAACGAAACCGCCGGTGCTTTCTCGAACGATCACGAAATCCCTATTGCAAACTCTCTCCGAGCCCTAGCCCAATGACTGCGTATCGGTCACGGCAAGCTCGCGCCGAAACCATCGGCACTTTCTCGAACGATCTCGGAATCGCTATTGCGACACCAATCCGGAAAGCTCTTTCCGAGCCCCACGATACTGACTGCGTAACGGTCACGGCAAATTCCGTGCCCGAAAACAATCGTCTCGGAGGTCTACGGGAGATGTTTCGTATCTCGGGATGCAAAAAGAAACGCAAGGACTTCCCGGGGGGTCACCCATCCTAGTACTCCTCTCGCCCAAGCACGCTTAACTTCGGAGTTCTAATGGGATCCGGTGGTTTAGTGCTGGTATGATCGCACCGGTTTCGGGTGCTTCGTCCCTCGCCTATGTGCACGTCGCGGCCGGCGCATCAACGTCCATAGCCTCTTGCCCGTCACGAAATTGTCGGCGCTTTCACGAACGATCACGAAATCCCTATTGGAAGCTCTCTCCGAGCCCTAGCCCAACGACCGCGTATCGGTCACGGCAAGCTCGCACCGAAACCATCGACACTTTCTCGAACGATCTCGGAATCGCTATTGCGACCACAATCCGGAAAGCTCTTTCCGAGCCCCACGATACTGACTGCGTAGCGGTCACGGCAAATTCCGTGCCCGAAAACAATCGTCTCGGAGGTCTACGGAAGATGTTTCATATCTCGGGACGCAAAAAGGAGTGCAACACGAGGACTTCACGGGGGGTCACCCATCCTAGTACTACTCTCGCCCAAGCACGCTTAACTTCGGAGTTCTGATGGGATCCGGTGGTTTAGTGCTGGTATGATCGCACCGGTTTCGGGTGCTTCGTCCCTCGCCTATGTGCACGTCGCGGTCGGCGCATCAACGTCCATAGCCTCTTGCCCGTCACGAAATTGTCGGCGCTTTCACGAACGATCACGAAATCCCTATTGGAAGCTCTCTCCGAGCCCTAGCCCAACGACCGCGTATCGGTCACGGCAAGCTCGCACCGAAACCATCGACACTTTCTCGAACGATCTCGGAATCGCTATTGCGACCCCAATCCGGAAAGCTCTTTCCGAGCCCCACGATACTGACTGTGTTGCGGTCACGGCAAATTCCGTGCCCGAAAACAATCGTCTCGGAGGTCTACGGAAGATGTTTCATATCTCGGGACGCAAAAAGGAGTGCAACACGAGGAATTCCCGGGGGGTCACCCATCCTAGTACTACTCTCACCCAAGCACGCTTAACTTCGGAGTTCTGATGGGATCCGGTGATTTAGTGCTGGTATGATCGTACCGGTTTCGGGTGCTTCGTCCCTAGCTAATATGCACGTCGCGGCTGGCGCATCAACGTCCGGAGCCTCTCGCCCGTCACGAAACCGCCGGTGCTTTCTCGAACGATCACGAAATCCTTATTGCAAGCTCTCTCCGAGCCCTAGCCCAATGACTGCGTATCGGTCACGGCAAGCTCGCGCCGAAACCATCGGAACTTTCTCGAACGATCTCGGAATCGCTATTGCGACCCCAATCCGGAAAGCTCTTTCCGAGCCCCACGATACTGACTGCGTAACGGTCACGGCAAATTCCGTGCCCGAAAACAATCGTCTCGGAGGTCTACGGGAGATGTTTCGTATCTCGGGATGCAAAAAGAAACACAAGGACTTCCCGGGGGGGTCACCCATCCTAGTACTCCTCTCACCCAAGCACGCTTAACTTCGGAGTTCTAATGGGATCCGGTGGTTTAGTGCTGGTATGATCGCACCGGTTTCGGGTGCTTCGTCCCTCGCCTATGTGCACGTCGCGGCCGGCGCATCAACGTCCATAGCCTCTTGCCCGTCACGAAATTGTCGGCGCTTTCACGAACGATCACGAAATCCCTATTGGAAGCTCTCTCCGAGCCCTAGCCCAACGACCGCGTATCGGTCACGGCAAGCTCGCACCGAAACCATCGACACTTTCTCGAACGATCTCGGAATCGCTATTGCGACCACAATCCGGAAAGCTCTTTCCGAGCCCCACGATACTGACTGCGTAGCGGTCACGGCAAATTCCGTGCCCGAAAACAATCGTCTCGGAGGTCTACGGAAGATGTTTCATATCTCGGGACGCAAAAAGGAGTGCAACACGAGGACTTCCCGGGGGGTCACCCATCCTAGTACTACTCTCGCCCAAGCACGCTTAACTTCGGAGTTCTGATGGGATCCGGTGGTTTAGTGCTGGTATGATCGCACCGGTTTGGGGTGCTTCATCCCTAGCCTATGTGCACGTCGCGGCCGGCGCATCAACGTCCGGAGCCTCTTGCCCGTAACGAAACCGCCGGTGCTTTCTCGAACGATCACGAAATCCCTATTGCAAACTCTCTCCGAGCCCTAGCCCAATGACTGCGTATCGGTCACGGCAAGCTCGCGCCGAAACCATCGGCACTTTCTCGAACGATCTCGGAATCGCTATTGCGACACCAATCCGGAAAGCTCTTTCCGAGCCCCACGATACTGACTGCGTAACGGTCACAGCAAATTCCGTGCCCGAAAACAATCGTCTCGGAGGTCTACGGGAGATGTTTCGTATCTCGGGATGCAAAAAGAAACGCAAGGACTTCCCGGGGGGTCACCCATCCTAGTACTCCTCTCGCCCAAGCACGCTTAACTTCGGAGTTCTAATGGGATCCGGTGGTTTAGTGCTGGTATGATCGCACCGGTTTCGGGTGCTTCGTCCCTCGCCTATGTGCACGTCGCGGCCGGCGCATCAACGTCCATAGCCTCTTGCCCGTCACGAAATTGTCGGCGCTTTCACGAACGATCACGAAATCCCTATTGGAAGCTCTCTCCGAGCCCTAGCCCAACGACCGCGTATCGGTCACGGCAAGCTCGCACCGAAACCATCGACACTTTCTCGAACGATCTCGGAATCGCTATTGCGACCACAATCCGGAAAGCTCTTTCCGAGCCCCACGATACTGACTGTGTAGCGGTCATGGCAAATTCCGTGCCCGAAAACAATCGTCTCGGAGGTCTACGGAAGATGTTTCATATCTCGGGACGCAAAAAGGAGTGCAACACGAGGACTTCCCGGGGGGTCACCCATCCTAGTACTACTCTCGCCCAAGCACGCTTAACTTCGGAGTTCTGATGGGATCCGGTGGTTTAGTGCTGGTATGATCGCACCGGTTTCGGGTGCTTCATCCCTAGCCTATGTGCACGTCGCGGCCGGCGCATCAACGTCCGGAGCCTCTTGCCCGTAACGAAACCGCCGGTGCTTTCTCGAACGATCACAAAATCCCTATTGCAAGCTCTCTCCGAGCCCTAGCCCAATGACTGCGTATCGGTCACGGTAAGCTCGCGCCGAAACCATCGGCACTTTCTCGAACGATCTCGGAATCGCTATTGCGACCCCAATCTGGAAAGCTCTTTTCGAGCCCCACGATACTGATTGTGGAGCGGTCACGGCAAATTCCGTGCCCGAAAACAATCGTCTCGGAGGTCTACGGGAGATGTTTCGTATCTCGGGATGCAAAAAGAAGTGCAACACGAGGACTTCCCGGGGGGTCACCCATCCTAGTACTCCCCTCGCCCAAGCACGCTTAACTTCGGAGTTCTAATGGGATCCGGTGGTTTAGTGCTGGTATGATCGCACCGGTTTCGGGTGCTTCGTCCCTCGCCTATGTGCACGTCGCGGCCGGCGCATCAACGTCCATAGCCTCTTGCCCGTCACGAAATTGTCGGCGCTTTCACGAACGATCAGGAAATCCCTATTGGAAGCTCTCTCGGAGCCCTAGCCCAACGACCGCGTATCGGTCACGGCAAGCTCGCGCCGAAACCATCGGCACTTTCTCGAACGATCTCGGAATCGCTATTGCGACCCCAATCCCGAAAGCTCTTTCCGAGCCCCACGATACTGACTGCGTAGTAGTCACGGCAAATTCCGTGCCCGAAAACAATCGTCTCGGAGGTCTACGGGAGATGTTTCGTATCTCAGGACGCAAAAAGGAGTGCAACACGAGGACTTCCCGGGGGGTCACCCATCCTAGTACTACTCTCGCCCAAGCACGCTTAACTTCGGAGTTCTGATGGGATCCAGTGGTTTAGTGCTGGTATTATCGCACCGGTTTCGGGTGCTTCGTCCCTCGCCTATGTGCACGTCGCGGCCGGCGCATCAACGTCCGGAGCCTCTTGCCCGTCACGAAACTGCCGGTGCTTTCTCGAACGATCACGAAATCCCTATTGCTAGCTCTATCCGAGCCCTAGCCCAATGACTGCGTATCGGTCACGGCAAGCTCGCGCCGAAACCATCGGCACTTTCTCGAACGATCTCGGAATCGCTATTGCGACCCCAATCCGGAAAGCTCTTTCCGAGCCCCACGATACTGACTGCGTAACGGTCACGGCAAATTCCGTGCCCGAAAACAATCGTCTCGGAGGTCTACGGGAGATGTTTCGTATCTCGGGATGCAAAAAGAAGTGCAACACGAGGACTTCCCGGGGGGTCACCCATCCTAGTACTCCCCTCGCCCAAGCACGCTTAACTTCGGAGTTCTAATGGGATCCGGTGGTTTAGTGCTGGTATGATCGCACCGGTTTCGGGTGCTTCGTCCCTCGCCTATGTGCACGTCGCGGCCGGTGCATCAACGTCCATAGCCTCTTGCCCGTCACGAAATTGTCGGCGCTTTCACGAACGATCACGAAATCCCTATTGGAAGCTCTCTCGGAGCCCTAGCCCAACGACCGCGTATCGGTCACGGCAAGCTCGCGCCGAAACCATCGGCACTTTCTCGAACGATCTCGGAATCGCTATTGCGACCCCAATCCCGAAAGCTCTTTCCGAGCCCCACGATACTGACTGCGTAGTGGTCACGGCAAATTCCGTGCCCGAAAACAATCGTCTCGGAGGTCTACGGGAGATGTTTCGTATCTCAGGACGCAAAAAGGAGTGCAACACGAGGACTTCTCGGGGGGTCACCCATCCTAGTACTACTCTCGCCCAAGCACGCTTAACTTCGGAGTTCTGATGGGATCCGGTGGTTTAGTGCTGGTATGATCGCACCGGTTTCGGGTGCTTCGTCCCTCGCCTATGTGCACGTCGCGGCCGGCGCATCAACGTCCGGAGCCTCTTGCCCGTCACGAAACTGCCGGTGCTTTCTCGAACGATCACGAAATCCCTATTGCAAGCTCTCTCCGAGCCCTAGCCCAATGACTGCGTATCGGTCACGGCAAGCTCGCGCCGAAACCATCGGCACTTTCTCGAACGATCTCGGAATCGCTATTGCGACCCCAATCCGGAAAGCTCTTTCCGAGCCCCACGATACTGACTGCGTAACGGTCACGGCAAATTCCGTGCCCGAAAACAATCGTCTCGGAGGTCTACGGGAGATGTTTCGTATCTCGGGATGCAAAAAGAAGTGCAACACGAGGACTTCCCGGGGGGTCACCCATCCTAGTGCTCCTCTCGCCCAAGCACGCTTAACTTCGGAGTTCTAATGGGATCCGGTGGTTTAGTGCTGGTATGATCGCACCGGTTTCGGGTGCTTCATCCCTAGCCTATGTGCACGTCGCGGCCGGCGCATCAACGTCCATAGCCTCTTGCCCGTCACGAAATTGTCGGCGCTTTCACGAACGATCAGGAAATCCCTATTGGAAGCTCTCTCGGAGCCCTAGCCCAACGACCGCGTATCGGTCACGGCAAGCTCGCGCCGAAACCATCGGCACTTTCTCGAACGATCTCGGAATCGCTATTGCGACCCCAATCCCGAAAGCTCTTTCCGAGCCCCACGATACTGACTGCGTAGTAGTCACGGCAAATTCCGTGCCCGAAAACAATCGTCTCGGAGGTCTACGGGAGATGTTTCGTATCTCGGGATGCAAAAAGAAGTGCAACACGAGGACTTCCCGGGGGGTCACCCATCCTAGTACTCCTCTCGCCCAAGCACGCTTAACTTCGGAGTTCTAATGGGATCCGGTGGTTTAGTGCTGGTATGATCGCACCGGTTTCGGGTGCTTCATCCCTAGCCTATGTGCACGTCGCGGCCGGCGCATCAACGTCCATAGCCTCTTGCCCGTCACGAAATTGTCGGCGCTTTCACGAACGATCAGGAAATCCCTATTGGAAGCTCTCTCGGAGCCCTAGCCCAACGACCGCGTATCGGTCACGGCAAGCTCGCGCCGAAACCATCGGCACTTTCTCGAACGATCTCGGAATCGCTATTGCGACCCCAATCCCGAAAGCTCTTTCCGAGCCCCACGATACTGACTGCGTAGTAGTCACGGCAAATTCCGTGCCCGAAAACAATCGTCTCGGAGGTCTACGGGAGATGTTTCGTATCTCAGGACGCAAAAAGGAGTGCAACACGAGGACTTCTCGGGGGGTCACCCATCCTAGTACTACTCTCGCCCAAGCACGCTTAACTTCGGAGTTCTGATGGGATCCGGTGGTTTAGTGCTGGTATGATCGCACCGGTTTCGGGTGCTTCGTCCCTCGCCTATGTGCACGTCGCGGCCGGCGCATCAACGTCCGGAGCCTCTTGCCCGTCACGAAACTGCCGGTGCTTTCTCGAACGATCACGAAATCCCTATTGCAAGCTCTCTCCGAGCCCTAGCCCAATGACTGCGTATCGGTCACGGCAAGCTCGCGCCGAAACCATCGGCACTTTCTCGAACGATCTCGGAATCGCTATTGCGACCCCAATCCGGAAAGCTCTTTCCGAGCCCCACGATACTGACTGCGTAACGGTCACGGCAAATTCCGTGCCCGAAAACAATCGTCTCGGAGGTCTACGGGAGATGTTTCGTATCTCGGGATGCAAAAAGAAGTGCAACACGAGGACTTCCCGGGGGGTCACCCATCCTAGTACTCCTCTCGCCCAAGCACGCTTAACTTCGGAGTTCTAATGGGATCCGGTGGTTTAGTGCTGGTATGATCGCACCGGTTTCGGGTGCTTCGTCCCTCGCCTATGTGCACGTCGCGGCCGGCGCATCAACGTCCATAGCCTCTTGCCCGTCACGAAATTGTCGGCGCTTTCAAGAACGATCACGAAATCCCTATTGGAAGCTCTCTCCGAGCCCTAGCCCAACGACCGCGTATCGGTCACGGCAAGCTCGCACCGAAACCATCGACACTTTCTCGAACGATCTCGGAATCGCTATTGCCACCACAATCCGGAAAGCTCTTTCCGAGCCCCACGATACTGACAGCGTAGCGGTCACGGCAAATTCCGTGCCCGAAAACAATCGTCTCGGAGGTCTACGGAAGATGTTTCATATCTCGGGACGCAAAAAGGAGTGCAACACGAGGAATTCCCGGGGGGTCACCCATCCTAGTACTACTCTCACCCAAGCACGCTTAACTTCGGAGTTCTGATGGGATCCGGTGATTTAGTGCTGGTATGATCGTACCGGTTTCGGGTGCTTCGTCCCTAGCTAATATGCACGTCGCGGCCGGCGCATCAACGTCCGGAGCCTCTCGCCCGTCACGAAACCGCCGGTGCTTTCTCGAACGATCACGAAATCCTTATTGCAAGCTCTCTCCGAGCCCTAGCCCAATGACTGCGTATCGGTCACGGCAAGCTCGCGCCGAAACCATCAGAACTTTCTCGAACGATCTCGGAATCGCTATTGCGACCCCAATCCGGAAAGCTCTTTCCGAGCCCCACGATACTGACTGCGTAGCGGTCACGGCAAATTCCGTGCCCGAAAACAATCGTCTCGGAGGTCTACGGAAGATGTTTCATATCTCGGGACGCAAAAAGGAGTGCAACACGAGGACTTCACGGGGGGTCACCCATCCTAGTACTACTCTCGCCCAAGCACGCTTAACTTCGGAGTTCTGATGGGATCCGGTGGTTTAGTGCTGGTATGATCGCACCGGTTTCGGGTGCTTCGTCCCTCGCCTATGTGCACGTCGCGGTCGGCGCATCAACGTCCATAGCCTCTTGCCCGTCACGAAATTGTCGGCGCTTTCACGAACGATCACGAAATCCCTATTGGAAGCTCTCTCCGAGCCCTAGCCCAACGACCGCGTATCGGTCACGGCAAGCTCGCACCGAAACCATCGACACTTTCTCGAACGATCTCGGAATCGCTATTGCGACCCCAATCCGGAAAGCTCTTTCCGAGCCCCACGATACTGACTGTGTTGCGGTCACGGCAAATTCCGTGCCCGAAAACAATCGTCTCGGAGGTCTACGGAAGATGTTTCATATCTCGGGACGCAAAAAGGAGTGCAACACGAGGAATTCCCGGGGGGTCACCCATCCTAGTACTACTCTCACCCAAGCACGCTTAACTTCGGAGTTCTGATGGGATCCGGTGATTTAGTGCTGGTATGATCGTACCGGTTTCGGGTGCTTCGTCCCTAGCTAATATGCACGTCGCGGCTGGCGCATCAACGTCCGGAGCCTCTCGCCCGTCACGAAACCGCCGGTGCTTTCTCGAACGATCACGAAATCCTTATTGCAAGCTCTCTCCGAGCCCTAGCCCAATGACTGCGTATCGGTCACGGCAAGCTCGCGCCGAAACCATCGGAACTTTCTCGAACGATCTCGGAATCGCTATTGCGACCCCAATCCGGAAAGCTCTTTCCGAGCCCCACGATACTGACTGCGTAACGGTCACGGCAAATTCCGTGCCCGAAAACAATCGTCTCGGAGGTCTACGGGAGATGTTTCGTATCTCGGGATGCAAAAAGAAACACAAGGACTTCCCGGGGGGGTCACCCATCCTAGTACTCCTCTCACCCAAGCACGCTTAACTTCGGAGTTCTAATGGGATCCGGTGGTTTAGTGCTGGTATGATCGCACCGGTTTCGGGTGCTTCGTCCCTCGCCTATGTGCACGTCGCGGCCGGCGCATCAACGTCCATAGCCTCTTGCCCGTCACGAAATTGTCGGCGCTTTCACGAACGATCACGAAATCCCTATTGGAAGCTCTCTCCGAGCCCTAGCCCAACGACCGCGTATCGGTCACGGCAAGCTCGCACCGAAACCATCGACACTTTCTCGAACGATCTCGGAATCGCTATTGCGACCACAATCCGGAAAGCTCTTTCCGAGCCCCACGATACTGACTGCGTAGCGGTCACGGCAAATTCCGTGCCCGAAAACAATCGTCTCGGAGGTCTACGGAAGATGTTTCATATCTCGGGACGCAAAAAGGAGTGCAACACGAGGACTTCCCGGGGGGTCACCCATCCTAGTACTACTCTCGCCCAAGCACGCTTAACTTCGGAGTTCTGATGGGATCCGGTGGTTTAGTGCTGGTATGATCGCACCGGTTTGGGGTGCTTCATCCCTAGCCTATGTGCACGTCGCGGCCGGCGCATCAACGTCCGGAGCCTCTTGCCCGTAACGAAACCGCCGGTGCTTTCTCGAACGATCACGAAATCCCTATTGCAAGCTCTCTCCGAGCCCTAGCCCAATGACTGCGTATCGGTCACGGCAAGCTCGCGCCGAAACCATCGGCACTTTCTCGAACGATCTCGGAATCGCTATTGCGACCCCAATCTGGAAAGCTCTTTTCGAGCCCCACGATACTGATTGTGGAGCGGTCACGGCAAATTCCGTGCCCGAAAACAATCGTCTCGGAGGTCTACGGGAGATGTTTCGTATCTCGGGATGCAAAAAGAAATGCAACACGAGGACTTCCCGGGGGGTCACCCATCCTAGTACTCCTCTCGCCCAAGCACGCTTATATTCGGAGTTCTAATGGGATCCGGTGGTTTAGTGCTGGTATGATCGCACCGGTTTCGGGTGCTTCGTCCCTCGCCTATGTGCACGTCGCGACCAGCGCATCAACGTCCATAGCGTCTTGCCCGTCACGAAATTGTCGGCGCTTTCACGAACGATCACGAAATCCCTATTGGAAGCTCTCTCCGAGCCCTAGCCCAACGACCGCGTATCGGTCACGGCAAGCTCGCACCGAAACCATCGACACTTTCTCGAACGATCTCGGAATCTCTATTGCGACCACAATCCGGAAAGCTCTTTCGGAGCCCCACGATACTGACTGCGTAGCGGTCACGGCAAATTCCGTGCCCGAAAACAATCGTCTCGGAGGTCTACGGAAGATGTTTCATATCTCGGGACGCAAAAAGGAGTGCAACACGAGGAATTCCCGGGGGGTCACCCATCCTAGTACTACTCTCACCCAAGCACGCTTAACTTCGGAGTTCTGATGGGATCCGGAGATTTAGTGCTGGTATGATCGTACCGGTTTCGGGTGCTTCGTCCCTAGCTAATATGCACGTCGCGGCCGGCGCATCAACGTCCGGAGCCTCTCGCCCGTCACGAAACCGCCGGTGCTTTCTCGAACGATCACGAAATCCTTATTGCAAGCTCTCTCCGAGCCCTAGCCCAATGACTGCGTATCGGTCACGGCAAGCTCGCGCCGAAACCATCGGAACTTTCTCGAACGATCTCGGAATCGCTATTGCGACCCCAATCCGGAAAGCTCTTTCCGAGCCCCACGATACTGACTGCGTAATGGTCACGGCAAATTCCGTGCCCGAAAACAATCGTCTCGGAGGTCTACGGAAGACGTTTCATATCTCGGGACGCAAAAAGGAGTGCAACACGAGGACTTCCCGGGGGGTCACCCATCCTAGTATTACTCTCGCCCAAGCACGCTTAACTTCGGAGTTCTGATGGGATCCGGTGGTTTAGTGCTGGTATGATCGCACCGGTTTCGGGTGCTTCATCCCTAGCCTATGTGCACGTCGCGGCCGGCGCATCAACGTCCGGAGCCTCTTGCCCGTAACGAAACCGCCGGTGCTTTCTCGAACGATCACGAAATCCCTATTGCAAACTCTCTCCGAGCCCTAGCCCAATGACTGCGTATCGGTCACGGCAAGCTCGCGCCGAAACCATCGGCACTTTCTCGAACGATCTCGGAATCGCTATTGCGACACCAATCCGGAAAGCTCTTTCCGAGCCCCACGATACTGACTGCGTAACGGTCACGGCAAATTCCGTGCCCGAAAACAATCGTCTCGGAGGTCTACGGGAGATGTTTCGTATCTCGGGATGCAAAAAGAAACGCAAGGACTTCCCGGGGGGTCACCCATCCTAGTACTCCTCTCGCCCAAGCACGCTTAACTTCGGAGTTCTAATGGGATCCGGTGGTTTAGTGCTGGTATGATCGCACCGGTTTCGGGTGCTTCGTCCCTCGCCTATGTGCACGTCGCGGCCGGCGCATCAACGTCCATAGCCTCTTGCCCGTCACGAAATTGTCGGCGCTTTCACGAACGATCACGAAATCCCTATTGGAAGCTCTCTCCGAGCCCTAGCCCAACGACCGCGTATCGGTCACGGCAAGCTCGCACCGAAACCATCGACACTTTCTCGAACGATCTCGGAATCGCTATTGCGACCACAATCCGGAAAGCTCTTTCCGAGCCCCACGATACTGACTGCGTAGCGGTCACGGCAAATTCCGTGCCCGAAAACAATCGTCTCGGAGGTCTACGGAAGATGTTTCATATCTCGGGACGCAAAAAGGAGTGCAACACGAGGACTTCACGGGGGGTCACCCATCCTAGTACTACTCTCGCCCAAGCACGCTTAACTTCGGAGTTCTGATGGGATCCGGTGGTTTAGTGCTGGTATGATCGCACCGGTTTCGGGTGCTTCGTCCCTCGCCTATGTGCACGTCGCGGTCGGCGCATCAACGTCCATAGCCTCTTGCCCGTCACGAAATTGTCGGCGCTTTCACGAACGATCACGAAATCCCTATTGGAAGCTCTCTCCGAGCCCTAGCCCAACGACCGCGTATCGGTCACGGCAAGCTCGCACCGAAACCATCGACACTTTCTCGAACGATCTCGGAATCGCTATTGCGACCCCAATCCGGAAAGCTCTTTCCGAGCCCCACGATACTGACTGTGTTGCGGTCACGGCAAATTCCGTGCCCGAAAACAATCGTCTCGGAGGTCTACGGAAGATGTTTCATATCTCGGGACGCAAAAAGGAGTGCAACACGAGGAATTCCCGGGGGGTCACCCATCCTAGTACTACTCTCACCCAAGCACGCTTAACTTCGGAGTTCTGATGGGATCCGGTGATTTAGTGCTGGTATGATCGTACCGGTTTCGGGTGCTTCGTCCCTAGCTAATATGCACGTCGCGGCTGGCGCATCAACGTCCGGAGCCTCTCGCCCGTCACGAAACCGCCGGTGCTTTCTCGAACGATCACGAAATCCTTATTGCAAGCTCTCTCCGAGCCCTAGCCCAATGACTGCGTATCGGTCACGGCAAGCTCGCGCCGAAACCATCGGAACTTTCTCGAACGATCTCGGAATCGCTATTGCGACCCCAATCCGGAAAGCTCTTTCCGAGCCCCACGATACTGACTGCGTAACGGTCACGGCAAATTCCGTGCCCGAAAACAATCGTCTCGGAGGTCTACGGGAGATGTTTCGTATCTCGGGATGCAAAAAGAAACACAAGGACTTCCCGGGGGGGTCACCCATCCTAGTACTCCTCTCACCCAAGCACGCTTAACTTCGGAGTTCTAATGGGATCCGGTGGTTTAGTGCTGGTATGATCGCACCGGTTTCGGGTGCTTCGTCCCTCGCCTATGTGCACGTCGCGGCCGGCGCATCAACGTCCATAGCCTCTTGCCCGTCACGAAATTGTCGGCGCTTTCACGAACGATCACGAAATCCCTATTGGAAGCTCTCTCCGAGCCCTAGCCCAACGACCGCGTATCGGTCACGGCAAGCTCGCACCGAAACCATCGACACTTTCTCGAACGATCTCGGAATCGCTATTGCGACCACAATCCGGAAAGCTCTTTCCGAGCCCCACGATACTGACTGCGTAGCGGTCACGGCAAATTCCGTGCCCGAAAACAATCGTCTCGGAGGTCTACGGAAGATGTTTCATATCTCGGGACGCAAAAAGGAGTGCAACACGAGGACTTCCCGGGGGGTCACCCATCCTAGTACTACTCTCGCCAAGCACGCTTAACTTCGGAGTTCTGATGGGATCCGGTGGTTTAGTGCTGGTATGATCGCACCGGTTTGGGGTGCTTCATCCCTAGCCTATGTGCACGTCGCGGCCGGCGCATCAACGTCCGGAGCCTCTTGCCCGTAACGAAACCGCCGGTGCTTTCTCGAACGATCACGAAATCCCTATTGCAAGCTCTCTCCGAGCCCTAGCCCAATGACTGCGTATCGGTCACGGCAAGCTCGCGCCGAAACCATCGGCACTTTCTCGAACGATCTCGGAATCGCTATTGCGACCCCAATCTGGAAAGCTCTTTTCGAGCCCCACGATACTGATTGTGGAGCGGTCACGGCAAATTCCGTGCCCGAAAACAATCGTCTCGGAGGTCTACGGGAGATGTTTCGTATCTCGGGATGCAAAAAGAAGTGCAACACGAGGACTTCCCGGGGGGTCACCCATCCTAGTACTCCTCTCGCCCAAGCACGCTTATATTCGGAGTTCTAATGGGATCCGGTGGTTTAGTGCTGGTATGATCGCACCGGTTTCGGGTGCTTCGTCCCTCGCCTATGTGCACGTCGCGACCGGCGCATCAACGTCCATAGCGTCTTGCCCGTCACGAAATTGTCGGCGCTTTCACGAACGATCACGAAATCCCTATTGGAAGCTCTCTCCGAGCCCTAGCCCAACGACCGCGTATCGGTCACGGCAAGCTCGCACCGAAACCATCGACACTTTCTCGAACGATCTCGGAATCGCTATTGCGACCACAATCCGGAAAGCTCTTTCCGAGCCCCACGATACTGACTGTGTAGCGGTCACGGCAAATTCCGTGCCCGAAAACAATCGTCTCGGAGGTCTACGGAAGATGTTTCATATCTCGGGACGCAAAAAGGAGTGCAACACGAGGACTTCCCGGGGGGTCACCCATCCTAGTACTACTCTCGCCCAAGCACGCTTAACTTCGGAGTTCTGATGGGATCCGGTGGTTTAGTGCTGGTATGATCGCACCGGTTTCGGGTGCTTCATCCCTAGCCTATGTGCACGTCGCGGCCGGCGCATCAACGTCCGGAGCCTCTTGCCCGTAACGAAACCGCCGGTGCTTTCTCGAACGATCACGAAATCCCTATTGCAAGCTCTCTCCGAGCCCTAGCCCAATGACTGCGTATCGGTCACGGCAAGCTCGCGCCGAAAGCATCGGCACTTTCTCGAACGATCTCGGAATCGCTATTGCGACCCCAATCTGGAAAGCTCTTTTCGAGCCCCACGATACTGATTGTGGAGCGGTCACGGCAAATTCCGTGCCCGAAAACAATCGTCTCGGAGGTCTACGGGAGATGTTTCGTATCTCGGGATGCAAAAAGAAGTGCAACACGAGGACTTCCCGGGGGGTCACCCATCCTAGTACTCCCCTCGCCCAAGCACGCTTAACTTCGGAGTTCTAATGGGATCCGGTGGTTTAGTGCTGGTATGATCGCACCGGTTTCGGGTGCTTCGTCCCTCGCCTATGTGCACGTCGCGGCCGGCGCATCAACGTCCATAGCCTCTTGCCCGTCACGAAATTGTCGGCGCTTTCACGAACGATCAGGAAATCCCTATTGGAAGCTCTCTCGGAGCCCTAGCCCAACGACCGCGTATCGGTCAAGGCAAGCTCGAGCCGAAACCATCGGCACTTTCTCGAACGATCTCGGAATCGCTATTGCGACCCCAATCCCGAAAGCTCTTTCCGAGCCCCACGATACTGACTGCGTAGTGGTCACGGCAAATTCCGTGCCCGAAAACAATCGTCTCGGAGGTCTACGGGAGATGTTTCGTATCTCAGGACGCAAAAAGGAGTGCAACACGAGGACTTCCCGGGGGGTCACCCATCCTAGTACTACTCTCGCCCAAGCACGCTTAACTTCGGAGTTCTGATGGGATCCGGTGGTTTAGTGCTGGTATGATCGCACCGGTTTCGGGTGCTTCGTCCCTCGCCTATGTGCACGTCACGGCCGGCGCATCAACGTCCGGAGCCTCTTGCCCGTCACGAAACCGCCGGTGCTTTCTCGAACGATCACGAAATCCCTCTTGCTAGCTCTCTCCGAGCCCTAGCCCAATGACTGCGTATCGGTCACGGCAAGCTCGCGCCGAAACCATCGGCACTTTCTCGAACGATCTCGGAATCGCTATTGTGACCCCAATCCTGAAAACTCTTTCCGAGCCCCACGATACTGACTGCGTAACGGTCACGGCAAATTCCGTGCCCGAAAACAATCGTCTCGGAGGTCTACGGGAGATGTTTCGTATCTCGGGATGCAAAAAGAAGTGCAACACGAGGACTTCCCGGGGGGTCACCCATCCTAGTACTCCTCTCGCCCAAGCACGCTTAACTTCGGAGTTCTAATGGGATCCGGTGGTTGAGTGCTGGTATGATCGCACCGGTTTCGGGTGCTTCGTCCGTCGCCTATGTGCACGTCGCGGCCGGCGCATCAACGTCAATAGCCTCTTGCCCGTCACGAAATTGTCGGCGCTTTCACGAACGATCAGGAAATCCCTATTGGAAGCTCTCTCGGAGCCCTAGCCCAACGACCGCGTATCGGTCACGGCAAGCTCGCGCCGAAACCATCGGCACTTTCTCGAACGATCTCGGAATCGCTATTGCGACCCCAATCCGGAAAGCTCTTTCCGAGCCCCACGATACTGACTGCGTAACGGTCACGGCAAATTCCGTGCCCGAAAACAATCGTCTCGGAGGTCTACGGGAGATGTTTCGTATCTCGGGATGCAAAAAGAAACACAAGGACTTCCCGGGGGGGTCACCCATCCTAGTACTCCTCTCACCCAAGCACGCTTAACTTCGGAGTTCTAATGGGATCCGGTGGTTTAGTGCTGGTATGATCGCACCGGTTTCGGGTGCTTCGTCCCTCGCCTATGTGCACGTCGCGGCCGGCGCATCAACGTCCATAGCCTCTTGCCCGTAAAGAAACCGCCGGTGCTTTCTCGAACGATCACGAAATCCCTATTGCAAGCTCTCTCCGAGCCCTAGCCCAATGACTGCGTATCGGTCACGGCAAGCTCGCGCCGAAACCATCGGCACTTTCTCGAACGATCTCGGAATCGCTATTGCGACCCCAATCTGGAAAGCACTTTTCGAGCCCCACGATACTGATTGTGGAGCGGTCACGGCAAATTCCGTGCCCGAAAACAATCGTGTCGGAGGTCTACGGGAGATGTTTCGTATCTCGGGATGCAAAAAGAAGTGCAACACGAGGACTTCCCGGGGGGTCACCCATCCTAGTACTCCCCTCGCCCAAGCACGCTTAATTTCGGAGTTCTAATGGGATCCGGTGGTTTAGTGCTGGTATGATCGCACCGGTTTCGGGTGCTTCGTCCCTCGCCTATGTGCACGTCGCGGCCGGCGCATCAACGTCCATAGCCTCTTGCCCGTCACGAAATTGTCGGCGCTTTCACGAACGATCAGGAAATCCCTATTGGAAGCTCTCTCCGAGCCCTAGCCCAACGACCGCGTATCGGTCACGGCAAGCTCGCGCCGAAACCATCGTCACTTTCTCGAACGATCTCGGAATCGCTATTGCGACCCCAATCCCGAAAGCTCTTTCCGAGCCCCACGATACTGACTGCGTAGTGGTCACGGCAAATTCCGTGCCCGAAAACAATCGTCTCGGAGGTCTACGGGAGATGTTTCGTATCTCAGGACGCAAAAAGGAGTGCAACACGAGGACTTCCCGAGGGGTCACCCATCCTAGTACTACTCTCGCCCAAGCACGCTTAACTTCGGAGTTCTGATGGGATCCGGTGGTTTAGTGCTGGTATGATCGCACCGGTTTCGGGTGCTTCGTCCCTCTCCTATGTTCACGTCACGGCCGGCGCATCAACGTCCGGAGCCTCTTGCCCGTCACGAAACCGCCGGTGCTTTCTGGAATGATCACGAAATCCCTATTGCTAGCTCTCTCCGAGCCCTAGCCCAATGACTGCGTATCGGTCACGGCAAGCTCGCGCCGAAACCATCGGCACTTTCTCGAACGATCTCGGAATCGCTATTGTGACCCCAATCCGGAAAGCTCTTTCCGAGCCCCACGATACTGACTGCGTAACGGTCACGGCAAATTCCGTGCCCGAAAACAATCGTCTCGGAGGTCTACGGGAGATGTTTCGTATCTCGGGATGCAAAAAGAAGTGCAACACGAGGACTTCCAGGGGGGTCACCCATCCTAGTACTACTCTCGCCCAAGCACGCTTAACTTCGGAGTTCTAATGGGATCCGGTGGTTTAGTGCTGGTATGATCGCACCGGTTTCGGGTGCTTCGTCCCTCGCCTATGTGCACGTCGCGGCCGGCGCATCAACGTCCGGAGCCTCTTGCCCGTCACGAAACCGCCGGTGCTTTCTCGAACGATCACGAAATCCCTATTGCAAGCTCTCTCCGAGCCCTAGCCCAATGACTGCGTATCGGTCACGGCAAGCTCGCGCCGAAATCATCGGCACTTTCTCGAACGATCTCGGAATCGCTATTGCGACCCCAATCTGGAAAGCACTTTTCGAGCCCCACGATACTGATTGTGGAGCGGTCACGGCAAATTCCGTGCCCGAAAACAATCGTGTCGGAGGTCTACGGGAGATGTTTCGTATCTCGGGATGCAAAAAGAAGTGCAACACGAGGACTTCCCGGGGGGTCACCCATCCTAGTACTCCCCTCGCCCAAGCACGCTTAATTTCGGAGTTCTAATGGGATCCGGTGGTTTAGTGCTGGAATGATCGCACCGGTTTCGGGTGCTTCGTCCCTCGCCTATGTGCACGTCGCGGCCGGCGCATCAACGTCCATAGCCTCTTGCCCGTCACGAAATTGTCGGCGCTTTCACGAACGATCAGGAAATCCCTATTGGAAGCTCTCTCCGAGCCCTAGCCCAACGACCGCGTATCGGTCACGGCAAGCTCGCGCCGAAACCATCGGCACTTTCTCGAACGATCTCGGAATCGCTATTGCGACCCCAATCCCGAAAGCTCTTTCCGAGCCCCACGATACTGACTGCGTAGTGGTCACGGCAAATTCCGTGCCCGAAAACAATCGTCTCGGAGGTCTACGGGAGATGTTTCGTATCTCAGGACGCAAAAAGGAGTGCAACACGAGGACTTCCCGGGGGGTCACCCATCCTAGTACTACTCTCGCCCAAGCACGCTTAACTTCGGAGTTCTGATGGGATCCGGTGGTTTAGTGCTGGTATGATCGCACCGGTTTCGGGTGCTTCGTCCCTCGCCTATGTGCACGTCGCGGCCGGCGCATCAACGTCCGGAGCCTCTTGCCCGTCACGAAACCGCCGGTGCTTTCTCGAACGATCACGAAATCCCTATTGCTAGCTCTCTCCGAGCCCTAGCCCAAAGACTGCGTATCGGTCACGGCAAGCTCGCGCCGAAACCATCGGCACTTTCTCGAACGATCTCGGAATCGCTATTGCGACCCCAATCCGGAAAGCTCTTTCCGAGCCCCACGATACTGACTGCGTAACGGTCACGGCAAATTCCGTGCCCGAAAACAATCGTCTCGGAGGTCTACGGGAGATGTTTCGTATCTCAGGACGCAAAAAGAAGTGCAACACGAGGACTTCCCGGGGGGTCACCCATCCTAGTACTCCTCTCACCCAAGCAAGCTTAACTTCGGAGTTCTAATGGGATCCGGTGGTTTAGTGCTGGTATGATCGCACCGGTTTCGGGTGCTTCGTCCCTCGCCTATGTGCACGTCGCGGTCGGCGCATCAACGTCCGTAGCCTCTTGCCCGTCACGAAATTGTCGGCGCTTTCACGAACGATCACGAAATCCCTATTGGAAGCTCTCTCCGAGCCCTCGCCCAACGACCGCGTATCGGTCACGGCAAGCTCGCACCGAAACCATCGACACTTTCTCGAACGATCTCGGAATCGCTATTGCGACCACAATCCGGAAAGCTCTTTCCGAGCCCCACGATACTGACTGCGTAACGGTCACGGCAAATTCCGTGCCCGAAAACAATCGTCTCGGAGGTCTACGGGAGATGTTTCGTATCTCGGGATGCAAAAAGAAGTGCAACACGAGGACTTCCCGGGGGGTCACCCATCCTAGTACTACTCTCGCCCAAGCACGCTTAACTTCGGAGTTCTGATGGGATCCGGTGGTTTAGTGCTGGTATGATCGCACCAGTTTCGGGTGCTTCATCCCTAGCCTATGTGCACGTCGCGGCCGGCGCATCAACGTCCGGAGCCTCTTGCCCGTAACGAAACCGCCGGTGCTTTCTCGAACGATCACGAAATCCCTATTGCTAGCTCTCTCCGAGCCCTAGCCCAATGACTGCGTATCGGTCACGGCAAGCTCGCGCCGAAACCATCGGCACTTTCTCGAACGATCTCATAATCGCTATTGCGACCCCAATCTGGAAAGCTCTTTTCGAGCCCCACGATACTGATTGTGGAGCGGTCACGGCAAATTCCGTGCCCGAAAACAATCGTCTCGGAGGTCTACGGGAGATGTTTCGTATCTCGGGATGCAAAAAGAAGTGCAACACGAGGACTTCCCGGGGGGTCACCCATCCTAGTACTCCCCTCGCCCAAGCACGCTTAACTTCGGAGTTCTAATGGGATCCGGTGGTTTAGTGCTGGTATGATCGCACCGGTTTCGGGTGCTTCGTCCCTCGCCTATGTGCACGTCGCGGCCGGCGCATCAACGTCCATAGCCTCTTGCCCGTCACGAAATTGTCGGCGCTTTCACGAACGATCAGGAAATCCCTATTGGAAGCTCTCTCGGAGCCCTAGCCCAACGACCGCGTATCGGTCACGGCAAGCTCGAGCCGAAACCATCGGCACTTTCTCGAACGATCTCGGAATCGCTATTGCGACCCCAATCCCGAAAGCTCTTTCCGAGCCCCACGATACTGACTGCGTAGTGGTCACGGCAAATTCCGTGCCCGAAAACAATCGTCTCGGAGGTCTACGGGAGATGTTTCGTATCTCAGGACGCAAAAAGGAGTGCAACACGAGGACTTCCCGGGGGGTCACCCATCCTAGTACTACTCTCGCCCAAGCACGCTTAACTTCGGAGTTCTGATGGGATCCGGTGGTTTAGTGCTGGTATGATCGCACCGGTTTCGGGTGCTTCGTCCCTCGCCTATGTGCACGTCACGGCCGGCGCATCAACGTCCGGAGCCTCTTGCCCGTCACGAAACCGCCGGTGCTTTCTCGAACGATCACGAAATCCCTCTTGCTAGCTCTCTCCGAGCCCTAGCCCAATGACTGCGTATCGGTCACGGCAAGCTCGCGCCGAAACCATCGGCACTTTCTCGAACGATCTCGGAATCGCTATTGTGACCCCAATCCTGAAAGCTCTTTCCGAGCCCCACGATACTGACTGCGTAACGGTCACGGCAAATTCCGTGCCCGAAAACAATCGTCTCGGAGGTCTACGGGAGATGTTTCGTATCTCGGGATGCAAAAAGAAGTGCAACACGAGGACTTCCCGGGGGGTCACCCATCCTAGTACTCCTCTCGCCCAAGCACGCTTAACTTCGGAGTTCTAATGGGATCCGGTGGTTGAGTGCTGGTATGATCGCACCGGTTTCGGGTGCTTCGTCCGTCGCCTATGTGCACGTCGCGGCCGGCGCATCAACGTCCATAGCCTCTTGCCCGTCACGAAATTGTCGGCGCTTTCACGAACGATCAGGAAATCCCTATTGGAAGCTCTCTCGGAGCCCTAGCCCAACGACCGCGTATCGGTCACGGCAAGCTCGCGCCGAAACCATCGGCACTTTCTCGAACGATCTCGGAATCGCTATTGCGACCCCAATCCCGAAAGCTCTTTCCGAGCCCCACGATACTGACTGCGTAGCGGTCACGGCAAATTCCGTGCCCGAAAACAATCGTCTCGGAGGTCTACGGAAGATGTTTCATATCTCGGGACGCAAAAAGGAGTGCAACACGAGGACTTCCCGGGGGGTCACCCATCCTAGTACTACTCTCGCCCAAGCACGCTTAACTTCGGAGTTCTGATGGGATCCGGTGGTTTAGTGCTGGTATGATCGCACCGGTTTCGGGTGCTTCATCCCAAGCCTATGTGCACGTCGCGGCCGGCGCATCAACGTCCGGAGCCTCTTGCCCGTAAAGAAACCGCCGGTGCTTTCTCGAACGATCACGAAATCCCTATTGCAAGCTCTCTCCGAGCCCTAGCCCAATGACTGCGTATCGGTCACGGCAAGCTCGCGCCGAAACCATCGGCACTTTCTCGAACGATCTCGGAATCGCTATTGCGACCCCAATCTGGAAAGCACTTTTCGAGCCCCACGATACTGATTGTGGAGCGGTCACGGCAAATTCCGTGCCCGAAAACAATCGTCTCGGAGGTCTACGGGAGATGTTTCGTATCTCGGGATGCAAAAAGAAGTGCAACACGAGGACTTCCCGGGGGGTCACCCATCCTAGTACTCCTCTCGCGCAAGCAAGCTTAACTTCGGAGTTCTAATGGGATCCGGTGGTTTAGTGCTGGTATGATCGCACCGGTTTCGGGTGCTTCGTCCCTCGCCTATGTGCACGTCGCGGTCGGCGCATCAACGTCCGTAGCCTCTTGCCCGTCACGAAATTGTCGGCGCTTTCACGAACGATCACGAAATCCCTATTGGAAGCTCTCTCCGAGCCCTCGCCCAACGACCGCGTTTCGGTCACGGCAAGCTCGCACCGAAACCATCGACACTTTCTCGAACGATCTCGGAATCGCTATTGCGACCACAATCCGGAAAGCTCTTTCCGAGCCCCACGATACTGACTGCGTAACGGTCACGGCAAATTCCGTGCCCGAAAACAATCGTCTCGGAGGTCTACGGGAGATGTTTCGTATCTCGGGATGCAAAAAGAAGTGCAACACGAGGACCTCCCGGGGGGTCACCCATCCTAGTACTACTCTCGCCCAAGCACGCTTAACTTCGGAGTTCTGATGGGATCCGGTGGTTTAGTGCTGGTATGATCGCACCAGTTTCGGGTGCTTCATCCCTAGCCTATGTGCACGTCGCGGCCGGCGCATCAACGTCCGGAGCCTCTTGCCCGTAACGAAACCGCCGGTGCTTTCTCGAACGATCACGAAATCCCTATTGCAAGCTCTCTCCGAGCCCTAGCCCAATGACTGCGTATCGGTCACGGCAAGCTCGCGCCGAAACCATCGGCACTTTCTCGAACGATCTCAGAATCGCTATTGCGACCCCAATCTGGAAAGCTCTTTTCGAGCCCCACGATACTGATTGTGGAGCGGTCACGGCAAATTCCGTGCCCGAAAACAATCGTCTCGGAGGTCTACGGGAGATGTTTCGTATCTCGGGATGCAAAAAGAAGTGCAACACGAGGACTTCCCGGGGGGTCACCCATGCTAGTCATAGGTGCCCAGCAAGCCAATCACGTGAGTGATGGCACGTGTGACTTGATACAGAATCTTTTTGCTTATTATATTATGGCGTATATCACTTTATAACTATTGCATAAATGCATATATATTGTGATGTCCTTGGATTTGTGCAATGGGAATCGGATCGTGATGAGATCACGATAATGAGATCGATTCACCTTTAAATACATATCCTAAATAATCCCGGTCATAGGTTACTCGAGAGGGACATCGTGATAACCGGATAGACTGGTGTGCTGTATACCCGTCCATATGATGGATGCAGCTGGTCTCATAGCTGCTCGTGTAGGGACACTAGGGATACAGTACAGGTGCTCATTGGAGAATGAGTTCACTGATTGATCCGCTTACGGAATGCTGGATGGTTGATGATGCCTTATTGTCAGACAGCGATTCCGTAGTCCTAGTGGTGTATCTGGTCCTTAGACTTGAGACACCAAGGATGTCCTGTATGAGTGCTCCACTCTTTGATACCAGACTTATAGGTTTGGCTGTTCCCAGATCTAGTACAGCTGGTCATTGGGAGTGGTAGTCGACCTTACGAGGGCTATTGAGTGTCAATAGAGGATCATCCACTCTCGGCGTCATGAGAGGAATATCCTATGTGTTCTTGCTCAGACAAATCCCTGGCCAGGGTCATTCGGGTTGAGAGAGAAAGAGTTCTCCGGGAGAATCCGATTAGAGCGAGACTCGAGTAGAAACCGTATGGGTCTGACAGCACCATGCTCGATATACGGTCTCTGGGATATTAGATGGATGAGGGACTATAGGTACATGGTAACTGAGGACAGACAGGTCCAATGGATTGGATTCCCCTGTATCGTCTGGGGACTACGGCGTAGTGGCCTAGTACTTCCATAGTCGATGAGTCGAGTGAATTATTACAGAGATAATAATTCACTAAGTTAGAAGGAGTTCTGACAGGTATGACTCACGGCCAGCTCGATATTGGGCCTAGAGGGTCACACACATATGGTAGGCATTGCGATGAGTAGAGGTTCGGATATGAGATATCCGACGGAGCCCTTGTCTTATTGGATGCAGATCCAATACCCACTAGGGAAAGGACCCATTAGGGTTTTGACACGGGATCTCTATAAATAGGAGGGATTCACAGCCTCATAGGCTAGAGTCTTTGCTTGCCCTTCCTATTCTCCTCTCCCTCTCCACCTCAGAGTAGGCCTGGAGTTTTGAGGAGCGTCGTCGCAACCCTGCTGTGTGGATCACCGCTAGAGAGGAGGACGCTTGACCTCCTTCACCCTCTCCTAAGGATCTGCGAGGAAACAGGGATATACGATCTCCCTAGGTAACACAATCTTTATACGCAGTTTTGTGTTTTGCGGATTTTTGCGCACCAATCTTCGCACGACGACGAACATCTTTTTGGGAATCGGGGATTTTTGTTTTATTGTTCTTCCGCTGCGCATATGATGTCGCCCCCCAATGATTTCCCAACAGTGGTATCAGAGCCAGGTTGTTCGTGCGAATGATTGGTTTTTGAACTGCGTGTATTGTGTTTAGGAAGAAAATTGACGTCAAAATCGTTGACGCAAAAGCGAGGAAGGGCAGCAACAGTTGCTACCCTCGATCTGCATGCCTGCAGCCACCTGCAGCGGCAGCCGCAGTCGCAGCCAGGCAGCACAGCGCCGGCGCATGCGCAAGCGCTGTGCCTGCAGCAGCCGGCCGGCGGTCTGCTTGCAGCAGGCTTGCTGCTGGCGGGGCTGGCAACCGACGGGCAGAGGCGCCGCAGGGCAGCGGCGCCTGCCGCCGAAAGGAAGCGGCGCCTGCCGCCGCAGGGCAGCGACGCGCGACGCCTGCCGCCGCTGCTCCCGCGGGCGAAACCCCCCCCACAGGGGCGGCCGCCCGGCGGGACAGCACCGCCTGCGGAGGCAGCGGCGCCCGAAAGGGGAGCCCACCCGCAGCGGCATCGCCGCCAGCGGGCGTGCCGCCCGCAGGCGAGGGCAGCGCCCCGCCCCTCGCCGCACAGGCCGCCGCCGGCAGGGTGGCGGCGGCGGCAGCAGCGAAAAGGGGAAAGGGCATTAGGGTTTTCTGGGAAAAAGACAGTTTTGCCCCTCGGAATTTGAGAAATTCCAGTTTCTGTCTTTTGTCCAAATTACGAAAATACCCTTAGCAATTGAGAAATTCCCTACATGTCCCTGATTTCAGAAAAATATTAATTAATTAAAAGGTTTAGTTGATTATTATTTTTATTATTATCTAGTAGTCCTACATGATGATGATTATTTATACATGTGATGTATGATGTGTGGACGGATGATCATGGACCGTGTGATGTGTGTACTTGTGATTATTATTATTGAGGTCTGCGAACCTCCATTATATTTCTCGTTTATTGTCGGGCCTGCGTGCCTATGATTAAGTTGTAATCACATGAGGAGGCACAGCGGGAGCGTGGATGCGATAGCGGGACCCACGAGACGGACGATCGTGATGCATGGAGATGCATCAAGATGTCGACGAAACCGACGAGGACGAGATGGACGATCACAGGGCATGGAGATGCACCGTTGCACACATAGATCTTGATGTGAGTGATTAGGCCTACTGGCTCGGGCCTAATCATATTAGGTTGTGGTCCATGATCATCTGATGTGATTGCTTATACACATACTAGATAAGTATATATATTTGCATGCGATGTAGATATATATTAAATATGTATATGTGTGACATGTCATATTAGGAGACCAAATTATAGAAACATCTCTCGATAATATTAAGTCGGTAAACGTGAGGCAATTAGATTGACCCACGTGGCCTTCCATCGTTATGAGTAGGAACCGAATCCCGGTGTAGGTTGAGTTGGTCGAGTCCCTCGAGACTCACCTATATCGCGATTCGCTATCTTGCTTACGACATAGAGATGTCACCGGTGACCTGAGGACATGGTATGCTTGGTCGAGTCCCTCGAGGGTATATCATCAAATCAGACTCATCTTGTAACGAAGGTGTTGACTTAACCGAGCATCATGGTTGGTCGAGTCCCTCGAGGCCATGGTGATTCGGAGGCCGAACAGGACGGGAATCACAAGGAGTTGTGATCGGTAAGAGTTGTCTACCTTTTAGGCTTAGTGTGATTGGTCGAGTCCCTCGAGGTTACACTAAGACGCTGATTGGATCCTGATCCCCACTAGAAGTCTGCCGGAGACTTCCGTTTCACGTGCTGAGGGTGTCGCGTGACTCGTTAGTAAAATAGTGGGAGCATATTAAGATAGAAGTCCATATCTTGATAGTTTATTTCTTGCAAAATCTGCATGTTATTCATTTTGCTACATCTTTATTTTCAGAAAATGTCGCTTTCAAATCCCTTACGTGGCATACTTGATGTCAACCGCCTCACTGGTCCAAATTATACGGATTGGCTCCGTAACTTGAGAATTGTTCTCACAGCGGAGAAAATCGTGTACGTCCTTGATACAGTGATGCCTACGCCCGAAGAAGGGGCAAGCGAGGATGAGATCGCTCGTTACGTGAAGTACATTGATGACTCCACTCTTGCTCAGTGCTATATGTTGGGCTCTATGACTCCAGAGTTACAAAGACAACATGAAAAGATGGATGCCAGATCCATTCTCCTACATGTCCGTAAATTGTTTGAGGAACAGGGAAGGACTCAACGATATGAGATATCCAAGAGCCTTTTCCGCGCTAGGATGACTGAGGGGACACCGGTTCAGAACCATGTCCTAAAGATGATTGAGTGGATAGAGAAACTCACAGGTCTAGGAATGGTCCTAGAGGATAACTTGTGTGTGGACATTGTGCTTCAGTCCCTACCAGATTCCTTTTCACAGTTCATAATGAATTTTAATATGAACAAGCTTGAGGTGACTCTCCCAGAGCTCCTCAATATGTTGAGGGAGGCAGAGAGTACTATTAAGAAAGAGAAGCCAGTTCTCTACACTGGTGAGACCAGAAAGAAAAGGAAAGCAGAAAGGTCCCTTAAGAAGGGAAAGGGCAAGGGCAAACAAGGTAAAGCAAAGGTTGCTAAGAAAGACCCAACAAAGGACAAAGGCCAGTGCTTCCACTGTGGTAAAGATGGGCACTGGAAGAGAAACTGCAAAGAGTACCTTGCAGAAAGGGCGAAACAAAAGCTTGATGAAGCTTCAGGTACATTCATGATCAGTCTCCATTTTGTCAGACTCTTATGATAACACATGGGTATTAGATACCGGTAGTGCTTATCATATATGCAATTCGTTGCAGGTTCTGGCAAGGCCTAGGAGACTAGAGAGAGGCGAGATGGACCTAAAGATGGGTAATGGAGCAAAAGTTGCTGTATTAGCTGTTGGCGAGGTCGCTCTACATCTGCCTAGTGGAGCTTTTATTGCATTAGATGCATGTTATTTTGTTCCTTCTATTATCAAAAACA
Organism: Musa acuminata AAA Group; assembly: GCF_036884655.1. NCBI lineage: Eukaryota > Viridiplantae > Streptophyta > Magnoliopsida > Zingiberales > Musaceae > Musa > Musa acuminata. The sequence goes on along the minus strand of NC_088327.1, from coordinate 27,004,941 downwards.
TTATTTCCATTTCATGTTTAACAGTTAGTGGATATAAATTTGTTTTTGAGAACAATGGTTGTTCGATATTATTAGATGATAAGATCATCACGAAAGGAACATTGCATAATGGTTTATTTATGTTAGACACCACTCCACATATCATGAATGTAAATGTGTCTAAGAGGAAACGAGATGAGGTGAACAATGCATACCTGTGGCATTGTAGGCTAGGTCACATCCATGGAAGAAGGATTCAAAAGTTGCTAAATGATGGATATCTAGATCCATTCGACTATGTGTCATATGCAACTTGTGAGCCTTGCATTCGTGGAAAACTGACCAACTCTCCATTTAGTGGAACTGGAGAGAGAGCCACTGAGTTGTTGGAACTCATACATAGTGATGTATGTGGACCCATGTCAACTCATGCCATTGGAGGTTACTCCTACTTCATTACATTTACTGATGATTTCTCAAGGTATGGATATGTGTACTTAATGAAGTACAAGTCCGAGGCCTTTGAGAAATTCAGAGAGTATAAGAATGAGGTGGAGAACCAGACTGGAAAGAGTATCAAAACTCTTCGATCAGATCGAGGAGGTGAGTACTTAAGTACAGAGTTTACTCACTTCCTCAAGGACCATGGGATATTATCCCAATGGACACCTCCTTATACACCTCAGCTCAATGGTGTCTCTGAAAGGAGAAATCGTACATTATTAGATATGGTACGGTCCATGATGAGTTTCGCTGACCTACCCATCTCATTCTGGGGATATGCCCTAGAAACCGCAGCTTACCTTCTGAACAGAGTTCCAACTAAGTCGGTAGTGTCTACACCATATGAGATATGGAAAGGGAAGAAGCCTGATCTTAAAGTTGTTAAGATTTGGGGCTGTTCTGCCCATGTTAAAAGACACAACCCCGATAAGTTAGAATCAAGGACAGAGCGATGCAAATTTGTGGGATACCCCAAGGAAACTTGTGGGTATTATTTCTATCATCTCGAGGACCAAAAGGTCTTTGTAGCTAAGAGAGCAGTGTTCCTTGAGAAGGAACACATTCTTGGCGGAGACAGTGGGAGAATGATAGAGTTGAGCGAAGTTAGGGAACCAAGCTCAAGCACCACTCTACAGCCCGAGTCTGTTCAGGTACCTAATACACAAGTATCAACTTTACGCAGGTCTGATAGAGTATCCCATCCTCCTGAGAGATATGTGGGACATATTAGAGCAGAGGATGTAGAGGATATTGATCCTCAGACCTACGAGGAGGCTATTATGAGTATAGACTCCGGGAAGTGGAAAGAAGCCATGAATTCTGAGATGGATTCTATGTACTCCAATAAGGTTTGGAACCTAGTTGATGCACCCGAAGGTATTGTACCCATCGGTTGCAAGTGGATCTTTAAGAAAAAGATCGGAGTAGATGGAAAGGTAGAGACCTATAAAGCAAGGCTAGTGGCTAAGGGGTATCGTCAAAGGCAAGGTGTTGACTACGACGAAACTTTCTCACCCGTAGCAATGCTAAAATCCATCAGAATTCTATTGGCTATTGCAGCACACTATGATTATGAGATCTGGCAGATGGATGTGAAAACCGCATTCCTCAACGGGAACCTGGAGGAGGAGGTGTATATGATGCAACCTGAGGGATTCGTGTCCAAGAACTGCCCAGATAAGGTGTGTAGGTTGCTTAGATCCATTTATGGACTAAAGCAAGCTTCCCGAAGTTAGAACATAAGATTTGATGAGGCAATCAGATCTTATGACTTCGTTAAGAACGAAGATGAGCCTTGTGTGTACAGGAAGGTAAGAGGGAGCGCTATCACCTTTTTGGTGTTATATGTGGATGACATCCTCATCATTGGGAATGACGTAGGAATGCTATCCACAGTAAAGACTTGGTTATCTAGACACTTCTCCATAAAGGACTTAGGGGAAGCATCTTATATCTTGGGGATTAGAATCTATAGAGATAGATCCAAGAGGATGCTTGGCTTGTCCCAGTCCAGGTACATAGTAACCATTGTCAAAAGGTTTGGCATGGAAAATTCCAAAGGGCAAACATGAATATGATACCTTATGCTTCAGCAATAGGGTCTATCATGTATGCCATGCTATGTACTAGGCCTGATATAGCGCATGCTCTGAGTGTCACGAGCAGGTATCAGGCGGATCCAGGCTTGGAGCACTGGAAAGCAGTAAAGTGTATCCTTAAGTACTTGAGAAGGACTAAGGATCTTTTACTAGTATATGGAGGCAATAGCCTTAAGGTTGAAGGCTACACTGACTCAAGTTTTCAGTCTGATGTCGATGATAGCAAGTCGAATTCAGGATATGTGTTTACCTTGAATGGAGGAGCAGTGTGCTGGAAGAGTTCCAAGCAAGATACCACTGCTGACTCGACCACAGAGGCGGAGTACATTGCTGCATCAGATGCAGCAAAGGAGGGAGTCTGGGTGAAGAAGTTCATCACAGATTTGGGAGTCGATACAGATAGCGACAAGTCGACTTCCTTATATTGCGACAACTATGGGGTGATTACTCAAATAAGGGAACCCGGGTCTTATCAGAAGTGTTCTGAGGAGGTTCCAGCTTATAAGAGAGATCGTGACCCGAGGAGATGTAGCAGTGGAAAGAGTTCCATCCGAAGATAACATTGCAGATCCACTGACAAAGCCGTTGTCTCAGATTGTCTTTGAGCGTCACAGGGGTCTGATGGGGATCAGACACATAGGTGATTGGCTTTAGGTCAAGTGGGAGATTGCTAGTCATAGGTGCCCAGCAAGCCAATCACGTGAGTGATGGCACGTGTGACTTGATACAGAATCTTTTTGCTTATTATATTATGGCGTATATCACTTTATAACTATTGCATAAATGCATATATATTGTGATGTCCTTGGATTTGTGCAATGGGAATCGGATCGTGATGAGATCACGATAATGAGATCGATTCACCTTTAAATACATATCCTAAATAATCCCGGTCATAGGTTACTCGAGAGGGACATCGTGATAACCGGATAGACTGGTGTGCTGTATACCCGTCCATATGATGGATGCAGCTGGTCTCATAGCTGCTCGTGTAGGGACACTAGGGATACAGTACAGGTGCTCATTGGAGAATGAGTTCACTGATTGATCCGCTTACGGAATGCTGGATGGTTGATGATGCCTTATTGTCAGACAGCGATTCCGTAGTCCTAGTGGTGTATCTGGTCCTTAGACTTGAGACACCAAGGATGTCCTGTATGAGTGCTCCACTCTTTGATACCAGACTTATAGGTTTGGCTGTTCCCAGATCTAGTACAGCTGGTCATTGGGAGTGGTAGTCGACCTTACGAGGGCTATTGAGTGTCAATAGAGGATCATCCACTCTCGGCGTCATGAGAGGAATATCCTATGTGTTCTTGCTCAGACAAATCCCTGGCCAGGGTCATTCGGGTTGAGAGAGAAAGAGTTCTCCGGGAGAATCCGATTAGAGCGAGACTCGAGTAGAAACCGTATGGGTCTGACAGCACCATGCTCGATATACGGTCTCTGGGATATTAGATGGATGAGGGACTATAGGTACATGGTAACTGAGGACAGACAGGTCCAATGGATTGGATTCCCCTGTATCGTCTGGGGACTACGGCGTAGTGGCCTAGTACTTCCGTAGTCGATGAGTCGAGTGAATTATTACAGAGATAATAATTCACTAAGTTAGAAGGAGTTCTGACAGGTATGACTCACGGCCAGCTCGATATTGGGCCTAGAGGGTCACACACATATGGTAGGCATTGCGATGAGTAGAGGTTCGGATATGAGATATCCGACGGAGCCCTTGTCTTATTGGATGCAGATCCAATACCCACTAGGGAAAGGACCCATTAGGGTTTTGACACGGGATCTCTATAAATAGGAGGGATTCACAGCCTCATAGGCTAGAGTCTTTGCTTGCCCTTCCTATTCTCCTCTCCCTCTCCACCTCAGAGTAGGCCTGGAGTTTTGAGGAGCGTCGTCGCAACCCTGCTGTGTGGATCACCGCTAGAGAGGAGGACGCTTGACCTCCTTCACCCTCTCCTAAGGATCTGCGAGGAAACAGGGATATACAATCTCCCTAGGTAACACAATCTTTATACGCAGTTTTGTGTTTTGCGGATTTTTGCGCACCAATCTTCGCACGACGACGAACATCTTTTTGGGAATCGGGGATTTTTGTTTTATTGTTCTTCCGCTGCGCATATGATGTCGCCCCCCAATGATTTCCCAACAACCCATCCTAGTACTCCCCTCGCCCAAGCACGCTTAACTTCGGAGTTCTAATGGGATCCGGTGGTTTAGTGCTGGTATGATCGCACCGGTTTCGGGTGCTTCGTCCCTCGCCTATGTGCACGTCGCGGCCGGCGCATCAACGTCCATAGCCTCTTGCCCGTCACGAAATTGTCGGCGCTTTCACGAACGATCAGGAAATCCCTATTGGAAGCTCTCTCGGAGCCCTAGCCCAACGACCGCGTATCGGTCACGGCAAGCTCGCACCGAAACCATCGACACTTTCTCGAACGATCTCGGAATCGCTATTGCGACCACAATCCGGAAAGCTCTTTCCGAGCCCCACGATACTGACTGCGTAGCGGTCACGGCAAATTCCGTGCCCGAAAACAATCGTCTCGGAGGTCTACGGAAGATGTTTCATATCTCGGGAGGCAAAAAGGAGTGCAACACGAGGAATTCCCGGGGGGTCACCCATCCTAGTACTACTCTCACCCAAGCACGCTTAACTTCGGAGTTCTGATGGGATCCGGTGATTTAGTGCTGGTATGATCGTACCGGTTTCGGGTGCTTGGTCCCTAGCCAATATGCACGTCGCGGCCGGCGCATCAACGTCCGGAGCCTCTCGCCCGTCACGAAACCGCCGGTGCTTTCTCGAACGATCACGAAATCCTTATTGCAAGCTCTCTCCGAGCCCTTGCCCAATGACTGCGTATCGGTCACGGCAAGCTCGCGCCGAAACCATCGGAACTTTCTCGAACGATCTCGGAATCGCTATTGCGACCCCAATCCGGAAAGCTCTTTCCGAGCCCCACGATACTGACTGCGTAGCGGTCACGGCAAATTCCGTGCCCGAAAACAATCGTCTCGGAGGTCTACGGGAGATGTTTCGTATCTCGGGATGCAAAAAGAAGTGCAACACGAGGACTTCCCGGGGGGTCACCCATCCTAGTACTCCTCTCGCCCAAGCACGCTTAACTTCGGAGTTCTAATGGGATCCGGTGGTTTAGTGCTGGTATGATCGCACCGGTTTCGGGTGCTTCGTCCCTCGCCTATGTGCACGTCGCGGCCGGCGCATCAACGTCCATAGCCTCTTGCCCGTCACGAAATTGTCGGTGCTTTCACGAACGATCACGAAATCCCTATTGGAAGCTCTCTCCGAGCCCTAGCCCAACGACCGCGTATCGGTCACGGCAAGCTCGCACCGAAACCATCGACACTTTCTCGAACGATCTCGGAATCGCTATTGCGACCACAATCCGGAAAGCTCTTTCGGAGCCCCACGATACTTACTGCGTAGCGGTCACGGCAAATTCCGTGCCCGAAAACAATCGTCTCGGAGGTCTACGGAAGATGTTTCATATCTCGGGACGCAAAAAGGAGTGCAACACGAGGACTTCCCGGGGGGTCACCCATCCTAGTACTACTCTCGCCCAAGCACGCTTAACTTCGGAGTTCTGATGGGATCCGGTGGTTTAGTGCTGGTATGATCGCACCGGTTTCGGGTGCTTCATCCCAAGCCTATGTGCACGTCGCGGCCGGCGCATCAACGTCCGGAGCCTCTTGCCCGTAACGAAACCGCCGGTGCTTTCTCGAACGATCACGAAATCCCTATTGCAAGCTCTCTCCGAGCCCTAGCCCAATGACTGCGTATCGGTCACGGAAGCTCGCGCCGAAACCATCGGCACTTTCTCGAACGATCTCGGAATCGCTATTGCGACCCCAATCTGGAAAGCACTTTTCGAGCCCCACGATACTGATTGTGGAGCGGTCACGGCAAATTCCGTGCCCGAAAACAATCGTCTCGGAGGTCTACGGGAGATGTTTCGTATCTCGGGATGCAAAAAGAAGTGCAACACGAGGACTTCCCGGGGGGTCACCCATCCTAGTACTCCCCTCGCCCAAGCACGCTTAACTTCGGAGTTCTAATGGGATCCGGTGGTTTAGTGCTGGTATGATCGCACCGGTTTCGGGTGCTTCGTCCCTCGCCTATGTGCACGTCGCGGCCGGCGCATCAACGTCCATAGCCTCTTGCCCGTCACGAAATTGTCGGCGCTTTCACGAACGATCAGGAAATCCCTATTGGAAGCTCTCTCCGAGCCCTAGCCCAACGGCCGCGTATCGGTCACGGCAAGCTCGCGCGGAAACCATCGGCACTTTCTCGAACGATCTCGGAATCGCTATTGCGACCCCAATCTCGAAAGCTCTATCTCAGGACGCAAAAAGGAGTGCAACACGAGGACTTCCCGGGGGGTCACCCATCCTAGTACTACTCTCGCCCAAGCACGCTTAACTTCGGAGTTCTGATGGGATCCGGTGGTTTAGTGCTGGTATGATCGCACCGGTTTCGGGTGCATCGTCCCTCGCCTATGTGCACGTCGCGGCCGGCGCATCAACGTCCGGAGCCTCTTGCCCGTCACGAAACCGCCGGTGCTTTCTCGAACGATCACGAAATCCCTATTGCTAGCTCTCTCCGAGCCCTAGCCCAATGACTGCGTATCGGTCACGGCAAGCTCGCGCCGAAACCATCGGCACTTTCTCGAACGATCTCGGAATCGCTATTGCGACCCCAATCCGGAAAGCTCTTTCCGAGCCCCACGATACTGACTGCGTAACGGTCACGGCAAATTCCGTGCCCGAAAAAAATCGTCTCGGAGGTCTACGGGAGATGTTTCGTATCTCGGGATGCAAAAAGAAGTGCAACACGAGGACTTCCCGGGGGGTCACCCATCCTAGTACTCCTCTCGCCCAAGCACGCTTAACTTCGGAGTTCTAATGGGATCCGGTGGTTTAGTGCTGGTATGATCGCACCGGTTTCGGGTGCTTCGTCCCTCGCCTATGTGCACGTCGCGGTCGGCGCATCAACGTCCGTAGCCTCTTGCCCGTCACGAAATTGTCGGCGCTTTCACGAACGATCACGAAATCCCTATTGGAAGCTCTCTCCGAGCCCTAGCCCAACGACCGCGTATCGGTCACGGCAAGCTCGCACCGAAACCATCGACACTTTCTCGAACGATCTCGGAATCTCTATTGCGACCACAATCCGGAAAGCTCTTTCCGAGCCCCACGATACTGACTGCGTAGTGGTCACGGCAAATTCCGTGCCCGAAAACAATCGTCTCGGAGGTCTACGGGAGATGTTTCGTATCTCAGGACGCAAAAAGGAGTGCAACACGAGGACTTCCCGGGGGGTCACCCATCCTAGTACTACTCTCGCCCAAGCACGCTTAACTTCGGAGTTCTGATGGGATCCGGTGGTTTAGTGCTGGTATGATCGCACCGGTTTCGGGTGCTTCGTCCCTCGCCTATGTGCACGTCGCGGCCGGCGCATCAACGTCCGGAGCCTCTTGCCCGTCACGAAACCGCCGGTGCTTTCTCGAACGATCACGAAATCCCTATTGCTAGCTCTCTCCGAGCCCTAGCCCAATGACTGCGTATCGGTCACGGCAAGCTCGCGCCGAAACCATCGGCACTTTCTCGAACGATCTCGGAATCGCTATTGCGACCCCAATCCGGAAAGCTCTTTCCGAGCCCCACGATACTGACTGCGTAACGGTCACGGCAAATTCCGTGCCCGAAAACAATCGTCTCGGAGGTCTACGGGAGATGTTTCGTATCTCGGGATGCAAAAAGAAGTGCAACACGAGGACTTCCCGGGGGGTCACCCATCCTAGTACTCCTCTCGCCCAAGCACGCTTAACTTCGGAGTTCTAATGGGATCCGGTGGTTTAGTGCTGGTATGATCGCACCGGTTTCGGGTGCTTCGTCCCTCGCCTATGTGCACGTCGCGGTTGGCGCATCAACGTCCGTAGCCTCTTGCCCGTCACGAAATTGTCGGCGCTTTCACGAACGATCACGAAATCCCTATTGGAAGCTCTCTCCGAGCCCTATCCCAACGACCGCGTATCGGTCACGGCAAGCTCGCACCGAAACCATCGACACTTTCTCGAACGATCTCGGAATCGCTATTGCGACCACAATCCGGAAAGCTCTTTCCGAGCCCTACGATACTGACTGCGTAGCGGTCACGGCAAATTCCGTGCCCGAAAACAATCGTCTCGGAGGTCTACGGAAGATGTTTCATATCTCGGGACGCAAAAAGGAGTGCAACACGAGGAATTCCCGGGGGGTCACCCATCCTAGTACTACTCTCACCCAAGCACGCTTAACTTCGGAGTTCTGATGGGATCCGGTGATTTAGTGCTGGTATGATCGTACCGGTTTCGGGTGCTTGGTCCCTAGCCAATATGCACGTCGCGGCCGGCGCATCAACGTCCGGTGCCTCTCGCCCGTCATGAAACCGCCGGTGCTTTCTCGAACGATCACGAAATCCCTATTGGAAGCTCTCTCCGAGCCCTAGCCCAACGACCGCGTATCGGTCACGGCAAGCTCGCACCGAATCTATCGACACTTTCTCGAACGATCTCGGAATCGCTATTGCGACCACAATCCCGAAAGCTCTTTCCGAGCCCCACGATACTGACTGCGTGGCGGTCACGGCAAATTCCGTGCCCGAAAACAATCGTCTCGGAGGTCTACGGAAGATGTTTCATATCTCGGGACGCAAAAAGGAGTGCAACACGAGGAATTCCCGGGGGGTCACCCATCCTAGTACTACTCTCACCCAAGCACGCTTAACTTCGGAGTTCTGATGGGATCTGGTGATTTAGTGCTGGTATGATCGTACCGGTTTCGGGTGCTTGGTCCCTAGCCAATATGCACGTCGCGGCCGGCGCATCAACGTCCGGTGCCTCTCGCCCGTCATGAAACCGCCGGTGCTTTCTCGAACGATCACGAAATCCCTATTGGAAGCTCTCTCCGAGCCCTAGCCCAACGACCGCGTATCGGTCACGGCAAGCTCGCACCGAAACTATCGACACTTTCTCGAACGATCTCGGAATCGCTATTGCGACCACAATCCCGAAAGCTCTTTCCGAGCCCCACGATACTGACTGCGTGGCGGTCACGGCAAATTCCGTGCCCGAAAACAATCGTCTCGGAGGTCTACGGAAGATGTTTCATATCTCGGGACGCAAAAAGGAGTGCAACACGAGGAATTCCCGGGGGGTCACCCATCCTAGTACTACTCTCACCCAAGCACGCTTAACTTCGGAGTTCTGATGGGATCCGGTGATTTAGTGCTGGTATGATCGTACCGGTTTCGGGTGCTTCGTCCCTAGCCAATATGCACGTCGCGGCCGGCGCATCAACGTCCGTAGCCTCTCGCCCGTCACGAAACCGCCGGTGCTTTCTCGAACGATCACGAAATCCTTATTGCAAGCTCTCTCCGAGCCCTTGCCCAATGACTGCGTATCGGTCATGGCAAGCTCGCGCCGAAACCATCGGAACTTTCTCGAACGATCTCGGAATCGCTATTGCGACCCCAATCCGGAAAGCTCTTTCCGAGCCCCACGATACTGACTGCGTAGCGGTCACGGCAAATTCCGTGCCCGAAAACAATCGTCTCGGAGGTCTACGGGAGATGTTTCGTATCTCGGGATGCAAAAAGAAGTGCAACACGAGGACTTCCCGGGGGGTCACCCATCCTAGTACTCCTCTCGCCCAAGCACGCTTATATTCGGAGTTCTAATGGGATCCGGTGGTTTAGTGCTGGTATGATCGCACCGGTTTCGGGTGCTTCGTCCCTCGCCTATGTGCACGTCGCGACCGGCGCATCAACGTCCATAGCCTCTTGCCCGTCACGAAATTGTCGGCACTTTCACGAACGATCAGGAAATCCCTATTGGAAGCTCTCTCCGAGCCCTAGCCCAACGACCGCGTATCGGTCACGGCAAGCTCGCGCCGAAACCATCGGCACTTTCTCGAACGATCTCGGAATCGCTATTGCGACCCCAATCCCGAAAGCTCTTTCCGAGCCCCACGATACTGACTGCGTAGTGGTCACGGCAAATTCCGTGCCCGAAAACAATCGTCTCGGAGGTCTACGGGAGATGTTTCGTATCTCAGGACGCAAAAAGGAGTGCAACACGAGGACTTCCCGGGGGGTCACCCATCCTAGTACTACTCTCGCCCAAGCACGCTTAACTTCGGAGTTCTGATGGGATCCGGTGGTTTAGTGCTGGTATGATCGCACCGGTTTCGGGTGCTTCGTCCCTCGCCTATGTGCACGTCGCGGCCGGCGCATCAACGTCCGGAGCCTCTTGCCCGTCACGAAACCGCCGCTGCTTTCTCGAACGATCACGAAATCCCTATTGCTAGCTCTCTCCGAGCCCTAGCCCAATGACTGCGTATCGGTCACGGCAAGCTCGCGCCGAAACCATCGGCACTTTCTCGAACGATCTCGGAATCGCTATTGCGACCCCAATCCGGAAAGCTCTTTCCGAGCCCCACGATACTGACTGCGTAACGGTCACGGCAAATTCCGTGCCCGAAAACAATCGTCTCGGAGGTCTACGGGAGATGTTTCGTATCTCGGGATGCAAAAAGAAGTGCAACACGAGGACTTCCCGGGGGGTCACCCATCCTAGTACTCCTCTCGCCCAAGCACGCTTAACTTCGGAGTTCTAATGGGATCCGGTGGTTTAGTGCTGGTATGATCGCACCGGTTTCGGGTGCTTCGTCCCTCGCCTATGTGCACGTCGCGGTTGGCGCATCAACGTCCGTAGCCTCTTGCCCGTCACGAAATTGTCGGCGCTTTCACGAACGATCACGAAATCCCTATTGGAAGCTCTCTCCGAGCCCTAGCCCAACGACCGCGTATCGGTCACGGCAAGCTCGCACCGAAACCATCGACACTTTCTCGAACGATCTCGGAATCGCTATTGCGACCACAATCCGGAAAGCTCTTTCCGAGCCCCACGATACTGACTGCGTAGCGGTCACGGCAAATTCCGTGCCCGAAAACAATCGTCTCGGAGGTCTACGGAAGATGTTTCATATCTCGGGACGCAAAAAGGAGTGCAACACGAGGAATTCCCGGGGGGTCACCCATCCTAGTACTACTCTCACCCAAGCACGCTTAACTTCGGAGTTCTGATGGGATCCGGTGATTTAGTGCTGGTATGATCGTACCGGTTTCGGGTGCTTGGTCCCTAGCCAATATGCACGTCGCGGCCGGCGCATCAACGTCCGGTGCCTCTCGCCCGTCATGAAACCGCCGGTGCTTTCTCGAACGATCACGAAATCCCTATTGGAAGCTCTCTCCGAGCCCTAGCCCAACGACCGCGTATCGGTCACGGCAAGCTCGCACCGAAACTATCGACACTTTCTCGAACGATCTCGGAATCGCTATTGCGACCACAATCCCGAAAGCTCTTTCCGAGCCCCACGATACTGACTGCGTGGCGGTCACGGCAAATTCCGTGCCCGAAAACAATCGTCTCGGAGGTCTACGGAAGATGTTTCATATCTCGGGACGCAAAAAGGAGTGCAACTCGAGGAATTCCCGGGGGGTCACCCATCCTAGTACTACTCTCACCCAAGCACGCTTAACTTCGGAGTTCTGATTGGATCCGGTGATTTAGTGCTGGTATGATCGTACCGGTTTCGGGTGCTTCGTCCCTAGCCAATATGCACGTCGCGGCCGGCGCATCAACGTCCGTAGCCTCTCGCCCGTCACGAAACCGCCGGTGCTTTCTCGAACGATCACGAAATCCTTATTGCAAGCTCTCTCCGAGCCCTTGCCCAATGACTGCGTATCGGTCACGGCAAGCTCGCGCCGAAACCATCGGAACTTTCTCGAACGATCTCGGAATCGCTATTGCGACCCCAATCCGGAAAGCTCTTTCCGAGCCCCACGATACTGACTGCGTAGCGGTCACGGCAAATTCCGTGCCCGAAAACAATCGTCTCGGAGGTCTACGGGAGATGTTTCGTATCTCGGGATGCAAAAAGAAGTGCAACACGAGGACTTCCCGGGGGGTCACCCATCCTAGTACTCCTCTCGCCCAAGCACGCTTATATTCGGAGTTCTAATGGGATCCGGTGGTTTAGTGCTGGTATGATCGCACCGGTTTCGGGTGCTTCGTCCCTCGCCTATGTGCACGTCGCGACCGGCGCATCAACGTCCATAGCCTCTTGCCCGTCACGAAATTGTCGGCGCTTTCACGAACGATCAGGAAATCCCTATTGGAAGCTCTCTCCGAGCCCTAGCCCAACGACCGCGTATCGGTCACGGCAAGCTCGCGCCGAAACCATCGGCACTTTCTCGAACGATCTCGGAATCGCTATTGCGACCCCAATCCCGAAAGCTCTTTCCGAGCCCCACGATACTGACTGCGTAGCGGTCACGGCAAATTCCGTGCCCGAAAACAATCGTCTCGGAGGTCTACGGGAGATGTTTCGTATCTCAGGACGCAAAAAGGAGTGCAACACGAGGACTTCCCGGGGGGTCACCCATCCTAGTACTACTCTCGCCCAAGCACGCTTAACTTCGGAGTTCTGATGGGATCCGGTGGTTTAGTGCTGGTATGATCGCACCGGTTTCGGGTGCTTCGTCCCTCGCCTATGTGCACGTCGCGGCCGGCGCATCAACGTCCGGAGCCTCTTGCCCGTAACGAAACCGCCGGTGCTTTCTCGAACGATCACGAAATCCCTATTGCAAGCTCTCTCCGAGCCCTAGCCCAATGACTGCGTATCGGTCACGGCAAGCTCGCGCCGAAACCATCGGCACTTTCTCGAACGATCTCGGAATCGCTATTGCGACCCCAATCTGGAAAGCACTTTTCGAGCCCCACGATACTGATTGTGGAGCGGTCACGGCAAATTCCGTGCCCGAAAACAATCGTCTCGGAGGTCTACGGAAGATGTTTCATATCTCGGGACGCAAAAAGGAGTGCAACACGAGGACTTCCCGGGGGGTCACCCATCCTAGTACTACTCTCGCCCAAGCACGCTTAACTTCGGAGTTCTGATGGGATCCGGTGGTTTAGTGCTGGTATGATCGCACCGGTTTCGGGTGCTTCGTCCCTCGCCTATGTGCACGTCGCGGCCGGCGCATCAACGTCCGGAGCCTCTTGCCCGTCACGAAACCGCCGCTGCTTTCTCGAACGATCACGAAATCCCTATTGCAAGCTCTCTCCGAGCCCTAGCCCAATGACTGCGTATCGGTCACGGCAAGCTCGCGCCGAAACCATCGGCACTTTCTCGAACGATCTCGGAATCGCTATTGCGACCCGAATCTGGAAAGCACTTTTCGAGCCCCACGATACTGATTGTGGAGCGGTCACGGCAAATTCCGTGCCCGAAAACAATCGTCTCGGAGGTCTACGGAAGATGTTTCATATCTCGGGACGCAAAAAGGAGTGCAACACGAGGACTTCCCGGGGGGTCACCCATCCTAGTACTACTCTCGCCCAAGCACGCTTAACTTCGGAGTTCTGATGGGATCCGGTGGTTTAGTGCTGGTATGATCGCACCGGTTTCGGGTGCTTCATCCCAAGCCTATGTGCACGTCGCGGCCGGCGCATCAACGTCAGGAGCCTCTTGCCCGTAACGAAACCGCCGGTGCTTTCTCGAACGATCACGAAATCCCTATTGCAAGCTCTCTCCGAGCCCTAGCCCAATGACTGCGTATCGGTCACGGTAAGCTCGCGCCGAAACCATCGGCACTTTCTCGAACGATCTCGGAATCGCTATTGCGACCCCAATCTGGAAAGCACTTTTCGAGCCCCACGATACTGATTGTGGAGCGGTCACGGCAAATTCCGTGCCCGAAAACAATCGTCTCGGAGGTCTACGGGAGATGTTTCGTATCTCGGGATGAAAAAAGAAGTGCAACACGAGGACTTCCCGGGGGGTCACCCATCCTAGTACTCCCCTCGCCCAAGCACGCTTAACTTCGGAGTTCTAATGGGATCCGGTGGTTTAGTGCTGGTATGATCGCACCGGTTTCGGGTGCTTCGTCCCTCGCCTATGTGCACGTCGCGGCCGGCGCATCAACGTCCGGAGCCTCTTGCCCGTCACGAAACCGCCGGTGCTTTCTCGAACGATCAAGAAATCCCTATTGCTAGCTCTCTCCGAGCCCTAGCCCAATGACTGCGTATCGGTCACGGCAAGCTCGCGCCGAAACCATCGGCACTTTCTCGAACGATCTCGGAATCGCTATTGCGACCCCAATCCGGAAAGCTCTTTCCGAGCCCCACGATACTGACTGCGTAGCGGTCACGGCAAATTCCGTGCCCGAAAACAATCGTCTCGGAGGTCTACGGGAGATGTTTCGTATCTCGGGATGCAAAAAGAAGTGCAACACGAGGACTTCCCGGGGGGTCACCCATCCTAGTACTCCTCTCGCCCAAGCACGCTTAACTTCGGAGTTCTGATGGGATCCGGTGGTTTAGTGCTGGTATGATTGCACCGGTTTCGGGTGCTTCGTCCCTCGCCTATGTGCACGTCGCGGTCGGCGCATCAACGTCCGTAGCCTCTTGCCCGTCACGAAATTGTCGGCGCTTTCACGAACGATCAGGAAATCCCTATTGGAAGCTCTCTCCGAGCCCTAGCCCAACGACCGCGTATCGGTCACGGCAAGCTCGCGCCGAAACCATCGGCACTTTCTCGAACGATCTCGGAATCGCTATTGCGACCCCAATCCCGAAAGCTCTTTCCGAGCCCCACGATACTGACTGCGTAGCGGTCACGGCAAATTCCGTGCCCGAAAACAATCGTCTCGGAGGTCTACGGGAGATGTTTCGTATCTCGGGATGCAAAAAGAAGTGCAACACGAGGACTTCCCGGGGGGTCACCCATCCTAGTACTACTCTCGCCCAAGCACGCTTAACTTCGGAGTTCTGATGGGATCCGGTGGTTTAGTGCTGGTATGATCGCACCGGTTTCGGGTGCTTCGTCCCTCGCCTATGTGCACGTCGCGGTCGGCGCATCAACGTCCGTAGCCTCTTGCCCGTCACGAAATTGTCGGCGCTTTCACGAACGATCACGAAATCCCTATTGGAAGCTCTCTCCGAGCCCTAGCCCAACGACCGCGTATCGGTCACGGCAAGCTCGCACCGAAACCATCGACACTTTCTCGAACGATCTCGGAATCGCTATTGCGACCACAATCCGGAAAGCTCTTTCCGAGCCCCACGATACTGACTGCGTAGCGGTCACGGCAAATTCCGTGCCCGAAAACAATCGTCTCGGAGGTCTACGGAAGATGTTTCATATCTCGGGACGCAAAAAGGAGTGCAACACGAGGACTTCCCGGGGGGTCACCCATCCTAGTACTACTCTCACCCAAGCACGCTTAACTTCGGAGTTCTGATGGGATCCGGTGGTTTAGTGCTGGTATGATCGCACCGTTTTCGGGTGCTTCATCCCAAGCCTATGTGCACGTCGCGGCCGGCGCATCAACGTCCGGAGCCTCTTGCCCGTAACGAAACCGCCGGTGCTTTCTCGAACGATCACGAAATCCCTATTGCAAGCTCTCTCCGAGCCCTAGCCCAATGACTGCGTATCGGTCACGGCAAGCTCGCGCCGAAACCATCGGCACTTTCTCGAACGATCTCGGAATCGCTATTGCGACCCCAATCTGGAAAGCACTTTTCGAGCCCCACGATACTGATTGTGGAGCGGTCACGGCAAATTCCGTGCCCGAAAACAATCGTCTCGGAGGTCTACGGAAGATGTTTCATATCTCGGGACGCAAAAAGGAGTGCAACACGAGGACTTCCCGGGGGGTCACCCATCCTAGTACTACTCTCGCCCAAGCACGCTTAACTTCGGAGTTCTGATGGGATCCGGTGGTTTAGTGCTGGTATGATCGCACCGGTTTCGGGTGCTTCATCCCAAGCCTATGTGCACGTCGCGGCCGGCGCATCAACGTCCGGAGCCTCTTGCCCGTAACGAAACCGCCGGTGCTTTCTCGAACGATCACGAAATCCCTATTGCAAGCTCTCTCCGAGCCCTAGCCCAATGACTGCGTATCAGTCACGGCAAGCTCGCGCCGAAACCATCGGCACTTTCTCGAACGATCTCGGAATCGCTATTGCGACCCCAATCTGGAAAGCACTTTTCGAGCCCCACGATACTGATTGTGGAGCGGTCACGGCAAATTCCGTGCCCGAAAACAATCGTCTCGGAGGTCTACGGGAGATGTTTCGTATCTCGGGATGAAAAAAGAAGTGCAACACGAGGACTTCCCGGGGGGTCACCCATCCTAGTACTCCCCTCGCCCAAGCACGCTTAACTTCGGAGTTCTAATGGGATCCGATGGTTTAGTGCTGGTATGATCGCACCGGTTTCGGGTGCTTCGTCCCTCGCCTATGTGCACGTCGCGGCCGGCGCATCAACGTCCGGAGCCTCTTGCCCGTCACGAAACCGCCGGTGCTTTCTCGAACGATCAAGAAATCCCTATTGCTAGCTCTCTCCGAGCCCTAGCCCAATGACCGCGTATCGGTCAGGGCAAGCTCGCGCGGAAACCATCGGCACTTTCTCGAACGATCTCAGAATCGCTATTGCGACCCCAATCCGGAAAGCTCTTTCCGAGCCCCACGATACTGACTGCGTAGCGGTCACGGCAAATTCCGTGCCCGAAAACAATCGTCTCGGAGGTCTACGGGAGATGTTTCGTATCTCGGGATGCAAAAAGAAGTGCAACACGAGGACTTCCCGGGGGGTCACCCATCCTAGTACTCCTCTCGCCCAAGCACGCTTAACTTCGGAGTTCTGATGGGATCCGGTGGTTTAGTGCTGGTATGATCGCACCGGTTTCGGGTGCTTCGTCCCTCGCCTATGTGCACGTCGCGGTCGGCGCATCAACGTCCGTAGCCTCTTGCCCGTCACGAAATTGTCGGCGCTTTCACGAACGATCAGGAAATCCCTATTGGAAGCTCTCTCCGAGCCCTAGCCCAACGACCGCGTATCGGTCACGGCAAGCTCGCGCCGAAACCATCGGCACTTTCTCGAACGATCTCGGAATCGCTATTGCGACCCCAATCCCGAAAGCTCTTTCCGAGCCCCACGATACTGACTGCGTAGCGGTCACGGCAAATTCCGTGCCCGAAAACAATCGTCTCGGAGGTCTACGGGAGATGTTTCGTATCTCGGGATGCAAAAAGAAGTGCAACACGAGGACTTCCCGGGGGGTCACCCATCCTAGTACTCCTCTCGCCCAAGCACGCTTAACTTCGGAGTTCTGATGGGATCCGGTGGTTTAGTGCTGGTATGATTGCACCGGTTTCGGGTGCTTCGTCCCTCGCCTATGTGCACGTCGCGGTCGGCGCATCAACGTCCGTAGCCTCTTGCCCGTCACGAAATTGTCGGCGCTTTCACGAACGATCAGGAAATCCCTATTGGAAGCTCTCTCCGAGCCCTAGCCCAACGACCGCGTATCGGTCACGGCAAGCTCGCGCCGAAACCATCGGCACTTTCTCGAACGATCTCGGAATCGCTATTGCGACCCCAATCCCGAAAGCTCTTTCCGAGCCCCACGATACTGACTGCGTAGCGGTCACGGCAAATTCCGTGCCCGAAAACAATCGTCTCGGAGGTCTACGGGAGATGTTTCGTATCTCGGGATGCAAAAAGAAGTGCAACACGAGGACTTCCCGGGGGGTCACCCATCCTAGTACTACTCTCGCCCAAGCACGCTTAACTTCGGAGTTCTGATGGGATCCGGTGGTTTAGTGCTGGTATGATCGCACCGGTTTCGGGTGCTTCGTCCCTCGCCTATGTGCACGTCGCGGTCGGCGCATCAACGTCCGTAGCCTCTTGCCCGTCA
Organism: Musa acuminata AAA Group; assembly: GCF_036884655.1. Lineage (NCBI taxonomy): Eukaryota > Viridiplantae > Streptophyta > Magnoliopsida > Zingiberales > Musaceae > Musa > Musa acuminata. The sequence continues at coordinate 26,987,025 of NC_088327.1, read as the reverse complement.
CGAAATTGTCGGCGCTTTCACGAACGATCACGAAATCCCTATTGGAAGCTCTCTCCGAGCCCTAGCCCAACGACCGCGTATCGGTCACGGCAAGCTCGCACCGAAACCATCGACACTTTCTCGAACGATCTCGGAATCGCTATTGCGACCACAATCCGGAAAGCTCTTTCCGAGCCCCACGATACTGACTGCGTAGCGGTCACGGCAAATTCCGTGCCCGAAAACAATCGTCTCGGAGGTCTACGGAAGATGTTTCATATCTCGGGACGCAAAAAGGAGTGCAACACGAGGACTTCCCGGGGGGTCACCCATCCTAGTACTACTCTCGCCCAAGCACGCTTAACTTCGGAGTTCTGATGGGATCCGGTGGTTTAGTGCTGGTATGATCGCACCGTTTTCGGGTGCTTCATCCCAAGCCTATGTGCACGTCGCGGCCGGCGCATCAACGTCCGGAGCCTCTTGCCCGTAACGAAACCGCCGGTGCTTTCTCGAACGATCACGAAATCCCTATTGCAAGCTCTCTCCGAGCCCTAGCCCAATGACTGCGTATCGGTCACGGCAAGCTCGCGCCGAAACCATCGGCACTTTCTCGAACGATCTCGGAATCGCTATTGCGACCCCAATCTGGAAAGCACTTTTCGAGCCCCACGATACTGATTGTGGAGCGGTCACGGCAAATTCCGTGCCCGAAAACAATCGTCTCGGAGGTCTACGGAAGATGTTTCATATCTCGGGACGCAAAAAGGAGTGCAACACGAGGACTTCCCGGGGGGTCACCCATCCTAGTACTACTCTCGCCCAAGCACGCTTAACTTCGGAGATCTGATGGGATCCGGTGGTTTAGTGCTGGTATGATCGCACCGGTTTCGGGTGCTTCATCCCAAGCCTATGTGCACGTCGCGGCCGGCGCATCAACGTCCGGAGCCTCTTGCCCGTAACGAAACCGCCGGTGCTTTCTCGAACGATCACGAAATCCCTATTGCAAGCTCTCTCCGAGCCCTAGCCCAATGACTGCGTATCAGTCACGGCAAGCTCGCGCCGAAACCATCGGCACTTTCTCGAACGATCTCGGAATCGCTATTGCGACCCCAATCTGGAAAGCACTTTTCGAGCCCCACGATACTGATTGTGGAGCGGTCACGGCAAATTCCGTGCCCGAAAACAATCGTCTCGGAGGTCTACGGGAGATGTTTCGTATCTCGGGATGAAAAAAGAAGTGCAACACGAGGACTTCCCGGGGGGTCACCCATCCTAGTACTCCCCTCGCCCAAGCACGCTTAACTTCGGAGTTCTAATGGGATCCGATGGTTTAGTGCTGGTATGATCGCACCGGTTTCGGGTGCTTCGTCCCTCGCCTATGTGCACGTCGCGGCCGGCGCATCAACGTCCGGAGCCTCTTGCCCGTCACGAAACCGCCGGTGCTTTCTCGAACGATCAAGAAATCCCTATTGCTAGCTCTCTCCGAGCCCTAGCCCAATGACCGCGTATCGGTCACGGCAAGCTCGCGCGGAAACCATCGGCACTTTCTCGAACGATCTCAGAATCGCTATTGCGACCCCAATCCGGAAAGCTCTTTCCGAGCCCCACGATACTGACTGCGTAGCGGTCACGGCAAATTCCGTGCCCGAAAACAATCGTCTCGGAGGTCTACGGGAGATGTTTCGTATCTCGGGATGCAAAAAGAAGTGCAACACGAGGACTTCCCGGGGGGTCACCCATCCTAGTACTCCTCTCGCCCAAGCACGCTTAACTTCGGAGTTCTGATGGGATCCGGTGGTTTAGTGCTGGTATGATCGCACCGGTTTCGGGTGCTTCGTCCCTCGCCTATGTGCACGTCGCGGTCGGCGCATCAACGTCCGTAGCCTCTTGCCCGTCACGAAATTGTCGGCGCTTTCACGAACGATCAGGAAATCCCTATTGGAAGCTCTCTCCGAGCCCTAGCCCAACGACCGCGTATCGGTCACGGCAAGCTCGCGCCGAAACCATCGGCACTTTCTCGAACGATCTCGGAATCGCTATTGCGACCCCAATCCCGAAAGCTCTTTCCGAGCCCCACGATACTGACTGCGTAGCGGTCACGGCAAATTCCGTGCCCGAAAACAATCGTCTCGGAGGTCTACGGGAGATGTTTCGTATCTCGGGATGCAAAAAGAAGTGCAACACGAGGACTTCCCGGGGGGTCACCCATCCTAGTACTACTCTCGCCCAAGCACGCTTAACTTCGGAGTTCTGATGGGATCCGGTGGTTTAGTGCTGGTATGATCGCACCGGTTTCGGGTGCTTCGTCCCTCGCCTATGTGCACGTCGCGGTCGGCGCATCAACGTCCGTAGCCTCTTGCCCGTCACGAAATTGTCGGCGCTTTCACGAACGATCACGAAATCCCTATTGGAAGCTCTCTCCGAGCCCTAGCCCAACGACCGCGTATCGGTCACGGCAAGCTCGCACCGAAACCATCGACACTTTCTCGAACGATCTCGGAATCGCTATTGCGACCACAATCCGGAAAGCTCTTTCCGAGCCCCACGATACTGACTGCGTAGCGGTCACGGCAAATTCCGTGCCCGAAAACAATCGTCTCGGAGGTCTACGGAAGATGTTTCATATCTCGGGACGCAAAAAGGAGTGCAACACGAGGACTTCCCGGGGGGTCACCCATCCTAGTACTACTCTCGCCCAAGCACGCTTAACTTCGGAGTTCTGATGGGATCCGGTGGTTTAGTGCTGGTATGATCGCACCGGTTTCGGGTGCTTCATCCCAAGCCTATGTGCACGTCGCGGCCGGCGCATCAACGTCCGGAGCCTCTTGCCCGTAACGAAACCGCCGGTGCTTTCTCGAACGATCACGAAATCCCTATTGCAAGCTCTCTCCGAGCCCTAGCCCAATGACTGCGTATCGGTCACGGCAAGCTCGCGCCGAAACCATCGGCACTTTCTCGAACGATCTCGGAATCGCTATTGCGACCCCAATCTGGAAAGCACTTTTCGAGCCCCACGATACTGATTGTGGAGCGGTCACGGCAAATTCCGTGCCCGAAAACAATCGTCTCGGAGGTCTACGGGAGATGTTTCGTATCTCGGGATGCAAAAAGAAGTGCAACACGAGGACTTCCCGGGGGGTCACCCATCCTAGTACTCCCCTCGCCCAAGCACGCTTAACTTCGGAGTTCTAATGGGATCCGGTGGTTTAGTGCTGGTATGATCGCACCGGTTTCGGGTGCTTCGTCCCTCGCCTATGTGCACGTCGCGGCCGGCGCATCAACGTCCGGAGCCTCTTGCCCGTCACGAAACCGCCGGTGCTTTCTCGAACGATCACGAAATCCCTATTGCTAGCTCTCTCCGAGCCCTAGCCCAATGACTGCGTATCGGTCACGGCAAGCTCGCGCCGAAACCATCGGCACTTTCTCGAACGATCTCGGAATCGCTATTGCGACCCCAATCCGGAAAGCTCTTTCCGAGCCCCACGATACTGACTGCGTAGCGGTCACGGCAAATTCCGTGCCCGAAAACAATCGTCTCGGAGGTCTACGGGAGATGTTTCGTATCTCGGGATGCAAAAAGAAGTGCAACACGAGGACTTCCCGGGGGGTCACCCATCCTAGTACTCCTCTCGCCCAAGCACGCTTAACTTCGGAGTTCTGATGGGATCCGGTGGTTTAGTGCTGGTATGATCGCACCGGTTTCGGGTGCTTCGTCCCTCGCCTATGTGCACGTCGCGGTCGGCGCATCAACGTCCGTAGCCTCTTGCCCGTCACGAAATTGTCGGCGCTTTCACGAACGATCAGGAAATCCCTATTGGAAGCTCTCTCCGAGCCCTAGCCCAACGACCGCGTATCGGTCACGGCAAGCTCGCGCCGAAACCATCGGCACTTTCTCGAACGATCTCGGAATCGCTATTGCGACCCCAATCCCGAAAGCTCTTTCCGAGCCCCACGATACTGACTGCGTAGCGGTCACGGCAAATTCCGTGCCCGAAAACAATCGTCTCGGAGGTCTACGGGAGATGTTTCGTATCTCGGGATGCAAAAAGAAGTGCAACACGAGGACTTCCCGGGGGGTCACCCATCCTAGTACTACTCTCGCCCAAGCACGCTTAACTTCGGAGTTCTGATGGGATCCGGTGGTTTAGTGCTGGTATGATCGCACCGGTTTCGGGTGCTTCGTCCCTCGCCTATGTGCACGTCGCGGTCGGCGCATCAACGTCCGTAGCCTCTTGCCCGTCACGAAATTGTCGGCGCTTTCACGAACGATCACGAAATCCCTATTGGAAGCTCTCTCCGAGCCCTAGCCCAACGACCGCGTATCGGTCACGGCAAGCTCGCACCGAAACCATCGACACTTTCTCGAACGATCTCGGAATCGCTATTGCGACCACAATCCGGAAAGCTCTTTCCGAGCTCCACGATACTGACTGCGTAGCGGTCACGGCAAATTCCGTGCCCGAAAACAATCGTCTCGGAGGTCTACGGAAGATGTTTCATATCTCGGGACGCAAAAAGGAGTGCAACACGAGGACTTCCCGGGGGGTCACCCATCCTAGTACTACTCTCGCCCAAGCACGCTTAACTTCGGAGTTCTGATGGGATCCGGTGGTTTAGTGCTGGTATGATCGCACCGGTTTCGGGTGCTTCATCCCAAGCCTATGTGCACGTCGCGGCCGGCGCATCAACGTCCGGAGCCTCTTGCCCGTAACGAAACCGCCGGTGCTTTCTCGAACGATCACGAAATCCCTATTGCAAGCTCTCTCCGAGCCCTAGCCCAATGACTGCGTATCGGTCACGGCAAGCTCGCGTCGAAACCATCGGCACTTTCTCGAACGATCTCGGAATCGCTATTGCGACCCCAATCGGGAAAGCACTTTTCGAGCCCCACGATACTGATTGTGGAGCGGTCACGGCAAATTCCGTGCCCGAAAACAATCGTCTCGGAGTTCTACGGAAGATGTTTCATATCTCGGGACGCAAAAAGGAGTGCAACACGAGGACTTCCCGGGGGGTCACCCATCCTAGTACTACTCTCGCCCAAGCACGCTTAACTTCGGAGTTCTGATGGGATCCGGTGGTTTAGTGCTGGTATGATCGCACCGGTTTCGGGTGCTTCATCCCAAGCCTATGTGCACGTCGCGGCCGGCGCATCAACGTCCGGAGCCTCTTGCCCGTAACGAAACCGCCGGTGCTTTCTCGAACGATCACGAAATCCCTATTGCAAGCTCTCTCCGAGCCCTAGCCCAATGACTGCGTATCGGTCACGGCAAGCTCGCGCCGAAACCATCGGCACTTTCTCGAACGATCTCGGAATCGCTATTGCGACCACAATCCGGAAAGCTCTTTCCGAGCCCCACGATACTGACTGCGTAGCGGTCACGGCAAATTCCGTGCCCGAAAACAATCGTCTCGGAGGTCTACGGAAGATGTTTCATATCTCGGGACGCAAAAAGGAGTGCAACACGAGGACTTCCCGGGGGGTCACCCATCCTAGTACTACTCTCGCCCAAGCACGCTTAACTTCGGAGTTCTGATGGGATCCGGTGGTTTAGTGCTGGTATGATCGCACCGGTTTCGGGTGCTTCATCCCAAGCCTATGTGCACGTCGCGGCCGGCGCATCAACGTCCGGAGCCTCTTGCCCGTAACGAAACCGCCGGTGCTTTCTCGAACGATCACGAAATCCCTATTGCAAGCTCTCTCCGAGCCCTAGCCCAATGACTGCGTATCGGTCACGGCAAGCTCGCGTCGAAACCATCGGCACTTTCTCGAACGATCTCGGAATCGCTATTGCGACCCCAATCGGGAAAGCACTTTTCGAGCCCCACGATACTGATTGTGGAGCGGTCACGGCAAATTCCGTGCCCGAAAACAATCGTCTCGGAGGTCTACGGAAGATGTTTCATATCTCGGGACGCAAAAAGGAGTGCAACACGAGGACTTCCCGGGGGGTCACCCATCCTAGTACTACTCTCGCCCAAGCACGCTTAACTTCGGAGTTCTGATGGGATCCGGTGGTTTAGTGCTGGTATGATCGCACCGGTTTCGGGTGCTTCATCCCAAGCCTATGTGCACGTCGCGGCCGGCGCATCAACGTCCGGAGCCTCTTGCCCGTAACGAAACCGCCGGTGCTTTCTCGAACGATCACGAAATCCCTATTGCAAGCTCTCTCCGAGCCCTAGCCCAATGACTGCGTATCGGTCACGGCAAGCTCGCGCCGAAACCATCGGCACTTTCTCGAACGATCTCGGAATCGCTATTGCGACCACAATCCGGAAAGCTCTTTCCGAGCCCCACGATACTGACTGCGTAGCGGTCACGGCAAATTCCGTGCCCGAAAACAATCGTCTCGGAGGTCTACGGAAGATGTTTCATATCTCGGGACGCAAAAAGGAGTGCAACACGAGGACTTCCCGGGGGGTCACCCATCCTAGTACTACTCTCGCCCAAGCACGCTTAACTTCGGAGTTCTGATGGGATCCGGTGGTTTAGTGCTGGTATGATCGCACCGGTTTCGGGTGCTTCATCCCAAGCCTATGTGCACGTCGCGGCCGGCGCATCAACGTCCGGAGCCTCTTGCCCGTAACGAAACCGCCGGTGCTTTCTCGAACGATCACGAAATCCCTATTGCAAGCTCTCTCCGAGCCCTAGCCCAATGACTGCGTATCGGTCACGGCAAGCTCGCGCCGAAACCATCGGCACTTTCTCGAACGATCTCGGAATCGCTATTGCGACCCCAATCTGGAAAGCACTTTTCGAGCCCCACGATACTGATTGTGGAGCGGTCACGGCAAATTCCGTGCCCGAAAACAATCGTCTCGGAGGTCTACGGGAGATGTTTCTTATCTCGGGATGCAAAAAGAAGTGCAACACGAGGACTTCCCGGGGGGTCACCCATCCTAGTACTCCCCTCGCCCAAGCACGCTTAACTTCGGAGTTCTAATGGGATCCGGTGGTTTAGTGCTGGTATGATCGCACCGGTTTCGGGTGCTTCGTCCCTCGCCTATGTGCACGTCGCGGCCGGCGCATCAACGTCCGGAGCCTCTTGCCCGTAACGAAACCGCCGGTGCTTTCTCGAACGATCACGAAATCCCTATTGCTAGCTCTCTCCGAGCCCTGGCCCAATGACTGCGTATCGGTCACGGCAAGCTCGCGCCGAAACCATCGGCACTTTCTCGAACGATCTCGGAATCGCTATTGCGACCCCAATCCGGAAAGCTCTTTCCGAGCCCCACGATACTGACTGCGTAGCGGTCACGGCAAATTCCGTGCCCGAAAACAATCGTCTCGGAGGTCTACGGGAGATGTTTCGTATCTCGGGATGCAAAAAGAAGTGCAACACGAGGACTTCCCGGGGGGTCACCCATCCTAGTACTCCTCTCGCCCAAGCACGCTTAACTTCGGAGTTCTGATGGGATCCGGTGGTTTAGTGCTGGTATGATCGCACCGGTTTCGGGTGCTTCGTCCCTCGCCTATGTGCACGTCGCGGTCGGCGCATCAACGTCCGTAGCCTCTTGCCCGTCACGAAATTGTCGGCGCTTTCACGAACGATCAGGAAATCCCTATTGGAAGCTCTCTCCGAGCCCTAGCCCAACGACCGCGTATCGGTCACGGCAAGCTCGCGCCGAAACCATCGGCACTTTCTCGAACGATCTCGGAATCGCTATTGCGACCCCAATCCCGAAAGCTCTTTCCGAGCCCCACGATACTGACTGCGTAGCGGTCACGGCAAATTCCGTGCCCGAAAACAATCGTCTCGGAGGTCTACGGGAGATGTTTCGTATCTCGGGATGCAAAAAGAAGTGCAACACGAGGACTTCCCGGGGGGTCACCCATCCTAGTACTACTCTCGCCCAAGCACGCTTAACTTCGGAGTTCTGATGGGATCCGGTGGTTTAGTGCTGGTATGATCGCACCGGTTTCGGGTGCTTCGTCCCTCGCCTATGTGCACGTCGCGGTCGGCGCATCAACGTCCGTAGCCTCTTGCCCGTCACGAAATTGTCGGCGCTTTCACGAACGATCACGAAATCCCTATTGGAAGCTCTCTCCGAGCCCTAGCCCAACGACCGCGTATCGGTCACGGCAAGCTCGCACCGAAACCATCGACACTTTCTCGAACGATCTCGGAATCGCTATTGCGACCACAATCCGGAAAGCTCTTTCCGAGCCCCACGATACTGACTGCGTAGCGGTCACGGCAAATTCCGTGCCCGAAAACAATCGTCTCGGAGGTCTACGGAAGATGTTTCATATCTCGGGACGCAAAAAGGAGTGCAACACGAGGACTTCCCGGGGGGTCACCCATCCTAGTACTACTCTCGCCCAAGCACGCTTAACTTCGGAGTTCTGATGGGATCCGGTGGTTTAGTGCTGGTATGATCGCACCGGTTTCGGGTGCTTCATCCCAAGCCTATGTGCACGTCGCGGCCGGCGCATCAACGTCCGGAGCCTCTTGCCCGTAACGAAACCGCCGGTGCTTTCTCGAACGATCACGAAATCCCTATTGCAAGCTCTCTCCGAGCCCTAGCCCAATGACTGCGTATCGGTCACGGCAAGCTCGCGCCGAAACCATCGGCACTTTCTCGAACGATCTCGGAATCGCTATTGCGACCCCAATCTGGAAAGCACTTTTCGAGCCCCACGATACTGATTGTGGAGCGGTCACGGCAAATTCCGTGCCCGAAAACAATCGTCTCGGAGGTCTACGGAAGATGTTTCATATCTCGGGACGCAAAAAGGAGTGCAACACGAGGACTTCCCGGGGGGTCACCCATCCTAGTACTACTCTCGCCCAAGCACGCTTAACTTCGGAGTTCTGATGGGATCCGGTGGTTTAGTGCTGGTATGATCGCACCGGTTTCGGGTGCTTCATCCCAAGCCTATGTGCACGTCGCGGCCGGCGCATCAACGTCCGGAGCCTCTTGCCCGTAACGAAACCGCCGGTGCTTTCTCGAACGATCACGAAATCCCTATTGCAAGCTCTCTCCGAGCCCTAGCCCAATGACTGCGTATCGGTCACGGCAAGCTCGCGCCGAAACCATCGGCACTTTCTCGAACGATCTCGGAATCGCTATTGCGACCCCAATCTGGAAAGCACTTTTCGAGCCCCACGATACTGATTGTGGAGCGGTCACGGCAAATTCCGTGCCCGAAAACAATCGTCTCGGAGGTCTACGGGAGATGTTTCGTATCTCGGGATGCAAAAAGAAGTGCAACACGAGGACTTCCCGGGGGGTCACCCATCCTAGTACTCCCCTCGCCCAAGCACGCTTAACTTCGGAGTTCTAATGGGATCCGGTGGTTTAGTGCTGGTATGATCGCACCGGTTTCGGGTGCTTCGTCCCTCGCCTATGTGCACGTCGCGGCCGGCGCATCAACGTCCGGAGCCTCTTGCCCGTCATGAAACCGCCGGTGCTTTCTCGAACGATCACGAAATCCCTATTGCTAGCTCTCTCCGAGCCCTAGCCCAATGACTGCGTATCGGTCACGGCAAGCTCGCGCCGAAACCATCGGCACTTTCTCGAACGATCTCGGAATCGCTATTGCGACCCCAATCCGGAAAGCTCTTTCCGAGCCCCACGATACTGACTGCGTAGCGGTCACGGCAAATTCCGTGCCTGAAAACAATCGTCTCGGAGGTCTACGGGAGATGTTTCGTATCTCGGGATGCAAAAAGAAGTGCAACACGAGGACTTCCCGGGGGGTCACCCATCCTAGTACTCCTCTCGCCCAAGCACGCTTAACTTCGGAGTTCTGATGGGATCCGGTGGTTTAGTGCTGGTATGATCGCACCGGTTTCGGGTGCTTCGTCCCTCGCCTATGTGCACGTCGCGGTCGGCGCATCAACGTCCGTAGCCTCTTGCCCGTCACGAAATTGTCGGCGCTTTCACGAACGATCAGGAAATCCCTATTGGAAGCTCTCTCCGAGCCCTAGCCCAACGACCGCGTATCGGTAACGGCAAGCTCGCGCCGAAACCATCGGCACTTTCTCGAACGATCTCGGAATCGCTATTGCGACCCCAATCCCGAAAGCTCTTTCCGAGCCCCACGATACTGACTGCGTAGCGGTCACGGCAAATTCCGTGCCCGAAAACAATCGTCTCGGAGGTCTACGGGAGATGTTTCGTATCTCGGGATGCAAAAAGAAGTGCAACACGAGGACTTCCCGGGGGGTCACCCATCCTAGTACTACTCTCGCCCAAGCACGCTTAACTTCGGAGTTCTGATGGGATCCGGTGGTTTAGTGCTGGTATGATCGCACCGGTTTCGGGTGCTTCGTCCCTCGCCTATGTGCACGTCGCGGCCGGCGCATCAACGTCCGGAGCCTCTTGCCCGTCACGAAACCGCCGGTGCTTTCTCGAACGATCACGAAATCCCTATTGCTAGCTCTCTCCGAGCCCTAGCCCAATGACTGCGTATCGGTCACGGCAAGCTCGCGCCGAAACCATCGGCACTTTCTCGAACGATCTCGGAATCGCTATTGCGACCCCAATCCGGAAAGCTCTTTCCGAGCCCCACGATACTGACTGCGTAACGGTCATGGCAAATTCCGTGCCCGAAAACAATCGTCTCGGAGGTCTACGGGAGATGTTTCGTATCTCGGGATGCAAAAAGAAGTGCAACACGAGGACTTCCCGGGGGGTCACCCATCCTAGTACTCCTCTCGCCCAAGCATGCTTAACTTCGGAGTTCTAATGGGATCCGGTGGTTTAGTGCTGGTATGATCGCACCGGTTTCGGGTGCTTCGTCCCTCGCCTATGTGCATGTCGCGGTCGGCGCATCAACGTCCGTAGCCTCTTGCCCGTCACGAAATTGTCGGCGCTTTCACGAACGATCAGGAAATCCATATTGGAAGCTCTCTCCGAGCCCTAGCCCAACGACCGCGTATCGGTCACGGCAAGCTCGCGCCGAAACCATCGGCACTTTCTCGAACGATCTCGGAATCGCTATTGCGACCCCAATCCCGAAAGCTCTTTCCGAGCCCCACGATACTGACTGCGTAGTGGTCACGGCAAATTCCGTGCCCGAAAACAATCGTCTCGGAGGTCTACGGGAGATGTTTCGTATCTCAGGACGCAAAAAGGAGTGCAACACGAGGACTTCCCGGGGGGTCACCCATCCTAGTACTACTCTCGCCCAAGCACGCTTAACTTCGGAGTTCTGATGGGATCCGGTGGTTTAGTGCTGGTATGATCGCACCGGTTTCGGGTGCTTCGTCCCTCGCCTATGTGCACGTCGCGGCCGGCGCATCAACGTCCGGAGCTTCTTGCCCGTCACGAAACCGCCGGTGCTTTCTCGAACGATCACGAAATCCCTATTGCTAGCTCTCTCCGAGCCCTAGCCCAATGACTGCGTATCGGTCACGGCAAGCTCGCGCCGAAACCATCGGCACTTTCTCGAACGATCTCGGAATCGCTATTGCGACCCCAATCCGGAAAGCTCTTTCCGAGCCCCACGATACTGACTGCGTAGTGGTCACGGCAAATTCCGTGCCCGAAAACAATCGTCTCGGAGGTCTACGGGAGATGTTTCGTATCTCAGGACGCAAAAAGGAGTGCAACACGAGGACTTCCCGGGGGGTCACCCATCCTAGTACTACTCTCGCCCAAGCACGCTTAACTTCGGAGTTCTGATGGGATCCGGTGGTTTAGTGCTGGTATGATCGCACCGGTTTCGGGTGCTTCGTCCCTCGCCTATGTGCACGTCGCGGCCGGCGCATCAACGTCCGGAGCCTCTTGCCCGTCACGAAACCGCCGGTGCTTTCTCGAACGATCAGGAAATCCCTATTGGAAGCTCTCTCCGAGCCCTAGCCCAACGACCGCGTATCGGTCACGGCAAGCTCGCGCCGAAACCATCGGCACTTTCTCGAACGATCTCGGAATCGCTATTGCGACCCCAATCCGGAAAGCTCTTTCCGAGCCCCACGATACTGACTGCGTAGCGGTCACGGCAAATTTCGTGCCCGAAAACAATCGTCTCGGAGGTCTACGGGAGATGTTTCGTATCTCGGGATGCAAAAAGAAGTGCAACACGAGGACTTCCCGGGGGGTCACCCATCCTAGTACTCCTCTCGCCCAAGCACGCTTAACTTCGGAGTTCTGATGGGATCCGGTGGTTTAGTGCTGGTATGATCGCACCGGTTTCGGGTGCTTCGTCCCTCGCCTATGTGCACGTCGCGGTCGGCGCATCAACGTCCGTAGCCTCTTGCCCGTCACGAAATTGTCGGCGCTTTCACGAACGATCAGGAAATCCCTATTGGAAGCTCTCTCCGAGCCCTAGCCCAACGACCGCGTATCGGTCACGGCAAGCTCGCGCCGAAACCATCGGCACTTTCTCGAACGATCTCGGAATCGCTATTGCGACCCCAATCCCGAAAGCTCTTTCCGAGCCCCACGATACTGACTGCGTAGCGGTCACGGCAAATTCCGTGCCCGAAAACAATCGTCTCGGAGGTCTACGGGAGATGTTTCGTATCTCGGGATGCAAAAAGAAGTGCAACACGAGGACTTCCCGGGGGGTCACCCATCCTAGTACTACTCTCGCCCAAGCACGCTTAACTTCGGAGTTCTGATGGGATCCGGTGGTTTAGTGCTGGTATGATCGCACCGGTTTCGGGTGCTTCGTCCCTCGCCTATGTGCACGTCGCGGTCGGCGCATCAACGTCCGTAGCCTCTTGCCCGTCACGAAATTGTCGGCGCTTTCACGAACGATCACGAAATCCCTATTGGAAGCTCTCTCCGAGCCCTAGCCCAACGACCGCGTATCGGTCACGGCAAGCTCGCACCGAAACCATCGACACTTTCTCGAACGATCTCGGAATCGCTATTGCGACCACAATCCGGAAAGCTCTTTCCGAGCCCCACGATACTGACTGCGTAGCGGTCACGGCAAATTCCGTGCCCGAAAACAATCGTCTCGGAGGTCTACGGAAGATGTTTCATATCTCGGGACGCAAAAAGGAGTGCAACACGAGGACTTCCCGGGGGGTCACCCATCCTAGTACTACTCTCGCCCAAGCACGCTTAACTTCGGAGTTCTGATGGGATCCGGTGGTTTAGTGCTGGTATGATCGCACCGGTTTCGGGTGCTTCATCCCAAGCCTATGTGCACGTCGCGGCCGGCGCATCAACGTCCGGAGCCTCTTGCCCGTAACGAAACCGCCGGTGCTTTCTCGAACGATCACGAAATCCCTATTGCAAGCTCTCTCCGAGCCCTAGCCCAATGACTGCGTATCGGTCACGGCAAGCTCGCGCCGAAACCATCGGCACTTTCTCGAACGATCTCGGAATCGCTATTGCGACCCCAATCTGGAAAGCACTTTTCGAGCCCCACGATACTGATTGTGGAGCGGTCACGGCAAATTCCGTGCCCGAAAACAATCGTCTCGGAGGTCTACGGAAGATGTTTCATATCTCGGGACGCAAAAAGGAGTGCAACACGAGGACTTCCCGGGGGGTCACCCATCCTAGTACTACTCTCGCCCAAGCACGCTTAACTTCGGAGTTCTGATGGGATCCGGTGGTTTAGTGCTGGTATGATCGCACCGGTTTCGGGTGCTTCATCCCAAGCCTATGTGCACGTCGCGGCCGGCGCATCAACGTCCGGAGCCTCTTGCCCGTAACGAAACCGCCGGTGCTTTCTCGAACGATCACGAAATCCCTATTGCAAGCTCTCTCCGAGCCCTAGCCCAATGACTGCGTATCGGTCACGGCAAGCTCGCGCCGAAACCATCGGCACTTTCTCGAACGATCTCGGAATCGCTATTGCGACCCCAATCTGGAAAGCACTTTTCGAGCCCCACGATACTGATTGTGGAGCGGTCACGGCAAATTCCGTGCCCGAAAACAATCGTCTCGGAGGTCTACGGGAGATGTTTCGTATCTCGGGATGCAAAAAGAAGTGCAACACGAGGACTTCCCGGGGGGTCACCCATCCTAGTACTCCCCTCGCCCAAGCACGCTTAACTTCGGAGTTCTAATGGGATCCGGTGGTTTAGTGCTGGTATGATCGCACCGGTTTCGGGTGCTTCGTCCCTCGCCTATGTGCACGTCGCGGCCGGCGCATCAACGTCCGGAGCCTCTTGCCCGTCATGAAACCGCCGGTGCTTTCTCGAACGATCACGAAATCCCTATTGCTAGCTCTCTCCGAGCCCTAGCCCAATGACTGCGTATCGGTCACGGCAAGCTCGCGCCGAAACCATCGGCACTTTCTCGAACGATCTCGGAATCGCTATTGCGACCCCAATCCGGAAAGCTCTTTCCGAGCCCCACGATACTGACTGCGTAGCGGTCACGGCAAATTCCGTGCCTGAAAACAATCGTCTCGGAGGTCTACGGGAGATGTTTCGTATCTCGGGATGCAAAAAGAAGTGCAACACGAGGACTTCCCGGGGGGTCACCCATCCTAGTACTCCTCTCGCCCAAGCACGCTTAACTTCGGAGTTCTGATGGGATCCGGTGGTTTAGTGCTGGTATGATCGCACCGGTTTCGGGTGCTTCGTCCCTCGCCTATGTGCACGTCGCGGTCGGCGCATCAACGTCCGTAGCCTCTTGCCCGTCACGAAATTGTCGGCGCTTTCACGAACGATCAGGAAATCCCTATTGGAAGCTCTCTCCGAGCCCTAGCCCAACGACCGCGTATCGGTAACGGCAAGCTCGCGCCGAAACCATCGGCACTTTCTCGAACGATCTCGGAATCGCTATTGCGACCCCAATCCCGAAAGCTCTTTCCGAGCCCCACGATACTGACTGCGTAGCGGTCACGGCAAATTCCGTGCCCGAAAACAATCGTCTCGGAGGTCTACGGGAGATGTTTCGTATCTCGGGATGCAAAAAGAAGTGCAACACGAGGACTTCCCGGGGGGTCACCCATCCTAGTACTACTCTCGCCCAAGCACGCTTAACTTCGGAGTTCTGATGGGATCCGGTGGTTTAGTGCTGGTATGATCGCACCGGTTTCGGGTGCTTCGTCCCTCGCCTATGTGCACGTCGCGGCCGGCGCATCAACGTCCGGAGCCTCTTGCCCGTCACGAAACCGCCGGTGCTTTCTCGAACGATCACGAAATCCCTATTGCTAGCTCTCTCCGAGCCCTAGCCCAATGACTGCGTATCGGTCACGGCAAGCTCGCGCCGAAACCATCGGCACTTTCTCGAACGATCTCGGAATCGCTATTGCGACCCCAATCCGGAAAGCTCTTTCCGAGCCCCACGATACTGACTGCGTAACGGTCATGGCAAATTCCGTGCCCGAAAACAATCGTCTCGGAGGTCTACGGGAGATGTTTCGTATCTCGGGATGCAAAAAGAAGTGCAACACGAGGACTTCCCGGGGGGTCACCCATCCTAGTACTCCTCTCGCCCAAGCATGCTTAACTTCGGAGTTCTAATGGGATCCGGTGGTTTAGTGCTGGTATGATCGCACCGGTTTCGGGTGCTTCGTCCCTCGCCTATGTGCATGTCGCGGTCGGCGCATCAACGTCCGTAGCCTCTTGCCCGTCACGAAATTGTCGGCGCTTTCACGAACGATCAGGAAATCCCTATTGGAAGCTCTCTCCGAGCCCTAGCCCAACGACCGCGTATCGGTCACGGCAAGCTCGCGCCGAAACCATCGGCACTTTCTCGAACGATCTCGGAATCGCTATTGCGACCCCAATCCCGAAAGCTCTTTCCGAGCCCCACGATACTGACTGCGTAGTGGTCACGGCAAATTCCGTGCCCGAAAACAATCGTCTCGGAGGTCTACGGGAGATGTTTCGTATCTCAGGACGCAAAAAGGAGTGCAACACGAGGACTTCCCGGGGGGTCACCCATCCTAGTACTACTCTCGCCCAAGCACGCTTAACTTCGGAGTTCTGATGGGATCCGGTGGTTTAGTGCTGGTATGATCGCACCGGTTTCGGGTGCTTCGTCCCTCGCCTATGTGCACGTCGCGGCCGGCACATCAACGTCCGGAGCTTCTTGCCCGTCACGAAACCGCCGGTGCTTTCTCGAACGATCACGAAATCCCTATTGCTAGCTCTCTCCGAGCCCTAGCCCAATGACTGCGTATCGGTCACGGCAAGCTCGCGCCGAAACCATCGGCACTTTCTCGAACGATCTCGGAATCGCTATTGCGACCCCAATCCGGAAAGCTCTTTCCGAGCCCCACGATACTGACTGCGTAGTGGTCACGGCAAATTCCGTGCCCGAAAACAATCGTCTCGGAGGTCTACGGGAGATGTTTCGTATCTCAGGACGCAAAAAGGAGTGCAACACGAGGACTTCCCGGGGGGTCACCCATCCTAGTACTACTCTCGCCCAAGCACGCTTAACTTCGGAGTTCTGATGGGATCCGGTGGTTTAGTGCTGGTATGATCGCACCGGTTTCGGGTGCTTCGTCCCTCGCCTATGTGCACGTCGCGGCCGGCGCATCAACGTCCGGAGCCTCTTGCCCGTCACGAAACCGCCGGTGCTTTCTCGAACGATCACGAAATCCCTATTGCTAGCTCTCTCCGAGCCCTAGCCCAATGACTGCGTATCGGTCACGGCAAGCTCGCGCCGAAACCATCGGCACTTTCTCGAACGATCTCGGAATCGCTATTGCGACCCCAATCTGGAAAGCACTTTTCGAGCCCCACGATACTGATTGTGGAGCGGTCACGGCAAATTCCGTGCCCGAAAACAATCGTCTCGGAGGTCTACGGAAGATGTTTCATATCTCGGGACGCAAAAAGGAGTGCAACACGAGGACTTCCCGGGGGGTCACCCATCCTAGTACTACTCTCGCCCAAGCACGCTTAACTTCGGAGTTCTGATGGGATCCGGTGGTTTAGTGCTGGTATGATCGCACCGGTTTCGGGTGCTTCATCCCAAGCCTATGTGCACGTCGCGGCCGGCGCATCAACGTCCGGAGCCTCTTGCCCGTAACGAAACCGCCGGTGCTTTCTCGAACGATCACGAAATCCCTATTGCAAGCTCTCTCCGAGCCCTAGCCCAATGACTGCGTATCGGTCACGGCAAGCTCGCGCCGAAACCATCGGCACTTTCTCGAACGATCTCGGAATCGCTATTGCGACCCCAATCTGGAAAGCACTTTTCGAGCCCCACGATACTGATTGTGGAGCGGTCACGGCAAATTCCGTGCCCGAAAACAATCGTCTCGGAGGTCTACGGGAGATGTTTCGTATCTCGGGATGCAAAAAGAAGTGCAACACGAGGACTTCCCGGGGGGTCACCCATCCTAGTACTCCCCTCGCCCAAGCACGCTTAACTTCGGAGTTCTAATGGGATCCGGTGGTTTAGTGCTGGTATGATCGCACCGGTTTCGGGTGCTTCGTCCCTCGCCTATGTGCACGTCGCGGCCGGCGCATCAACGTCCGGAGCCTCTTGCCCGTCACGAAACCGCCGGTGCTTTCTCGAACGATCACGAAATCCCTATTGCTAGCTCTCTCCGACCCTAGCCCAATGACTGCGTATCGGTCACGGCAAGCTCGCGCCGAAACCATCGGCACTTTCTCGAACGATCTCGGAATCGCTATTGCGACCCCAATCCGGAAAGCTCTTTCCGAGCCCCACGATACTGACTGCGTAGCGGTCACGGCAAATTCCGTGCCCGAAAACAATCGTCTCGGAGGTCTACGGGAGATGTTTCGTATCTCGGGATGCAAAAAGAAGTGCAACACGAGGACTTCCCGGGGGGTCACCCATCCTAGTACTCCTCTCGCCCAAGCACGCTTAACTTCGGAGTTCTGATGGGATCCGGTGGTTTAGTGCTGGTATGATCGCACCGGTTTCGGGTGCTTCGTCCCTCGCCTATGTGCACGTCGCGGTCGGCGCATCAACGTCCGTAGCCTCTTGCCCGTCACGAAATTGTCGGCGCTTTCACGAACGATCAGGAAATCCCTATTGGAAGCTCTCTCCGAGCCCTAGCCCAACGACCGCGTATCGGTCACGGCAAGCTCGCGCCGAAACCATCGGCACTTTCTCGAACGATCTCGGAATCGCTATTGCGACCCCAATCCCGAAAGCTCTTTCCGAGCCCCACGATACTGACTGCGTAGCGGTCACGGCAAATTCCGTGCCCGAAAACAATCGTCTCGGAGGTCTACGGGAGATGTTTCGTATCTCGGGATGCAAAAAGAAGTGCAACACGAGGACTTCCCGGGGGGTCACCCATCCTAGTACTACTCTCGCCCAAGCACGCTTAACTTCGGAGTTCTGATGGGATCCGGTGGTTTAGTGCTGGTATGATCGCACCGGTTTCGGGTGCTTCGTCCCTCGCCTATGTGCACGTCGCGGCCGGCGCATCAACGTCCGGAGCCTCTTGCCCGTCACGAAACCGCCGGTGCTTTCTCGAACGATCACGAAATCCCTATTGCTAGCTCTCTCCGAGCCCTAGCCCAATGACTGCGTATCGGTCACGGCAAGCTCGCGCCGAAACCATCGGCACTTTCTCGAACGATCTCGGAATCGCTATTGCGACCCCAATCCGGAAAGCTCTTTCCGAGCCCCACGATACTGACTGCGTAACGGTCACGGCAAATTCCGTGCCCGAAAACAATCGTCTCGGAGGTCTACGGGAGATGTTTCGTATCTCGGGATGCAAAAAGAAGTGCAACACGAGGACTTCCCGGGGGGTCACCCATCCTAGTACTCCTCTCGCCCAAGCACGCTTAACTTCAGAGTTCTAATGGGATCCGGTGGTTTAGTGCTGGTATGATCGCACCGGTTTCGGGTGCTTCGTCCCTCGCCTATGTGCACGTCGCGGTCGGCGCATCAACGTCCGTAGCCTCTTGCCCGTCACGAAATTGTCAGCGCTTTCACGAACGATCAGGAAATCCCTATTGGAAGCTCTCTCCGAGCCCTAGCCCAACGACCGCGTATCGGTCACGGCAAGCTCGCGCCGAAACCATCGGCACTTTCTCGAACGATCTCGGAATCGCTATTGCGACCCCAATCCAAAAAGCTCTTTCCGAGCCCCACGATACTGACTGCGTAGCGGTCACGGCAAATTCCGTGCCCGAAAACAATCGTCTCGGAGGTCTAATTCCGTGCCCGAAAACAATCGTCTCGGATGTCTACGGGAGATGTTTCGTATCTCAGGACGCAAAAAGGAGTGCAACACGAGGACTTCCCGGGGGGTCACCCATCCTAGTACTACTCTCGCCCTAGCACGCTTAACTTCGGAGTTCTGATGGGATCCGGTGGCTTAGTGCTGGTATGATCGCACCGGTTTCGGGTGCTTCGTCCCTCGCCTATGTGCACGTCGCGGCCGGCGCATCAACGTCCGGAGCCTCTTGCCCGTCACGAAACCGCCGGTGCTTTCTCGAACGATCACGAAATCCCTATTGCTAGCTCTCTCCGAGCCCTAGCCCAATGACTGCGTATCGGTCACGGCAAGCTCGCGCCGAAACCATCGGCACTTTCTCGAACGATCTCGGAATCGCTATTGCGACCCCAATCCGGAAAGCTCTTTCCGAGCCCCACGATACTGGAGATGTTTACGGGAAATTCCGTGCCCGAAAACAATCGTCTCGGAGGTCTACGGGAGATGTTTCGTATCTCGGGATGCAAAAAGAAGTGCAACACGAGGACTTCCCGGGGGGTCACCCATCCTAGTACTACTCTCGCCCAAGCACCGGTTTCGGGTGCTTCGTCCCTCGCCTATGTGCACGTCGCGGTCGGCGCATCAACGTCCGTAGCCTCTTGCCCGTCACGAAATTGTCGGCGCTTTCACGAACGATCAGGAAATCCCTATTGGAAGCTCTCTCCGAGCCCTAGCCCAACGACCGCGTATCGGTCACGGCAAGCTCGCGCCGAAACCATCGGCACTTTCTCGAACGATCTCGGAATCGCTATTGCGACCCCAATCCCGAAAGCTCTTTCCGAGCCCCACGATACTGACTGCGTAGCGGTCACGGCAAATTCCGTGCCCGAAAACAATCGTCTCGGAGGTCTACGGGAGATGTTTCGTATCTCGGGATGCAAAAAGAAGTGCAACACGAGGACTTCCCGGGGGGTCACCCATCCTAGTACTACTCTCGCCCAAGCACGCTTAACTTCGGAGTTCTGATGGGATCCGGTGGTTTAGTGCTGGTATGATCGCACCGGTTTCGGGTGCTTCGTCCCTCGACTATGTGCACGTCGCGGCCGGCGCATCAACGTCCGGAGCCTCTTGCCCGTCACGAAACCGCCGGTGCTTTCTCGAACGATCACGAAATCCCTATTGCTAGCTCTCTCCGAGCCCTAGCCCAATGACTGCGTATCGGTCACGGCAAGCTCGCGCCGAAACCATCGGCACTTTCTCGAACGATCTCGGAATCGCTATTGCGACCCCAATCCGGAAAGCTCTTTCCGAGCCCCACGATACTGACTGCGTAGCGGTCACGGCAAATTCCGTGCCCGAAAACAATCGTCTCGGAGGTCTACGGGAGATGTTTCGTATCTCGGGATGCAAAAAGAAGTGCAACACGAGGACTTCCCGGGGGGTCACCCATCCTAGTACTCCTCTCGCCCAAGCACGCTTAACTTCGGAGTTCTGATGGGATCCGGTGGTTTAGTGCTGGTATGATCGCACCGGTTTCGGGTGCTTCGTCCCTCGCCTATGTGCACGTCGCGGTCGGCGCATCAACGTCCGTAGCCTCTTGCCCGTCACGAAATTGTCGGCGCTTTCACGAACGATCAGGAAATCCCTATTGGAAGCTCTCTCCGAGCCCTAGCCCAACGACCGCGTATCGGTCACGGCAAGCTCGCGCCGAAACCATCGGCACTTTCTCGAACGATCTCGGAATCGCTATTGCGACCCCAATCCCGAAAGCTCTTTCCGAGCCCCACGATACTGACTGCGTAGCGGTCACGGCAAATTCCGTGCCCGAAAACAATCGTCTCGGAGGTCTACGGGAGATGTTTCGTATCTCGGGATGCAAAAAGAAGTGCAACACGAGGACTTCCCGGGGGGTCACCCATCCTAGTACTACTCTCGCCCAAGCACGCTTAACTTCGGAGTTCTGATGGGATCCGGTGGTTTAGTGCTGGTATGATCGCACCGGTTTCGGGTGCTTCGTCCCTCGCCTATGTGCACGTCGCGGTCGGCGCATCAACGTCCGTAGCCTCTTGCCCGTCACGAAATTGTCGGCGCTTTCACGAACGATCACGAAATCCCTATTGGAAGCTCTCTCCGAGCCCTAGCCCAACGACCGCGTATCGGTCACGGCAAGCTCGCACCGAAACCATCGACACTTTCTCGAACGATCTCGGAATCGCTATTGCGACCACAATCCGGAAAGCTCTTTCCGAGCCCCACGATACTGACTGCGTAGCGGTCACGGCAAATTCCGTGCCCGAAAACAATCGTCTCGGAGGTCTACGGAAGATGTTTCATATCTCGGGACGCAAAAAGGAGTGCAACACGAGGACTTCCTGGGGGGTCACCCATCCTAGTACTACTCTCGCCCAAGCACGCTTAACTTCGGAGTTCTGATGGGATCCGGTGGTTTAGTGCTGGTATGATCGCACCGGTTTCGGGTGCTTCATCCCAAGCCTATGTGCACGTCGCGGCCGGCGCATCAACGTCCGGAGCCTCTTGCCCGTAACGAAACCGCCGGTGCTTTCTCGAACGATCACGAAATCCCTATTGCAAGCTCTCTCCGAGCCCTAGCCCAATGACTGCGTATCGGTCACGGCAAGCTCGCGCCGAAACCATCGGCACTTTCTCGAACGATCTCGGAATCGCTATTGCGACCCCAATCTGGAAAGCACTTTTCGAGCCCCACGATACTGATTGTGGAGCGGTCACGGCAAATTCCGTGCCCGAAAACAATCGTCTCGGAGGTCTACGGAAGATGTTTCATATCTCGGGACGCAAAAAGGAGTGCAACACGAGGACTTCCCGGGGGGTCACCCATCCTAGTACTACTCTCGCCCAAGCACGCTTAACTTCGGAGTTCTGATGGGATCCGGTGGTTTAGTGCTGGTATGATCGCACCGGTTTCGGGTGCTTCATCCCAAGCCTATGTGCACGTCGCGGCCGGCGCATCAACGTCCGGAGCCTCTTGCCCGTAACGAAACCGCCGGTGCTTTCTCGAACGATCACGAAATCCCTATTGCAAGCTCTCTCCGAGCCCTAGCCCAATGACTGCGTATCGGTCACGGCAAGCTCGCGCCGAAACCATCGGCACTTTCTCGAACGATCTCGGAATCGCTATTGCGACCCCAATCTGGAAAGCACTTTTCGAGCCCCACGATACTGATTGTGGAGCGGTCACGGCAAATTCCGTGCCCGAAAACAATCGTCTCGGAGGTCTACGGGAGATGTTTCGTATCTCGGGATGCAAAAAGAAGTGCAACACGAGGACTTCCCGGGGGGTCACCCATCCTAGTACTCCCCTCGCCCAAGCACGCTTAACTTCGGAGTTCTAATGGGATCCGGTGGTTTAGTGCTGGTATGATCGCACCGGTTTCGGGTGCTTCGTCCCTCGCCTATGTGCACGTCGCGGCCGGCGCATCAACGTCCGGAGCCTCTTGCCCGTCATGAAACCGCCGGTGCTTTCTCGAACGATCACGAAATCCCTATTGCTAGCTCTCTCCGAGCCCTAGCCCAATGACTGCGTATCGGTCACGGCAAGCTCGCGCCGAAACCATCGGCACTTTCTCGAACGATCTCGGAATCGCTATTGCGACCCCAATCCGGAAAGCTCTTTCCGAGCCCCACGATACTGACTGCGTAGCGGTCACGGCAAATTCCGTGCCTGAAAACAATCGTCTCGGAGGTCTACGGGAGATGTTTCGTATCTCGGGATGCAAAAAGAAGTGCAACACGAGGACTTCCCGGGGGGTCACCCATCCTAGTACTCCTCTCGCCCAAGCACGCTTAACTTCGGAGTTCTGATGGGATCCGGTGGTTTAGTGCTGGTATGATCGCACCGGTTTCGGGTGCTTCGTCCCTCGCCTATGTGCACGTCGCGGTCGGCGCATCAACGTCCGTAGCCTCTTGCCCGTCACGAAATTGTCGGCGCTTTCACGAACGATCAGGAAATCCCTATTGGAAGCTCTCTCCGAGCCCTAGCCCAACGACCGCGTATCGGTAACGGCAAGCTCGCGCCGAAACCATCGGCACTTTCTCGAACGATCTCGGAATCGCTATTGCGACCCCAATCCCGAAAGCTCTTTCCGAGCCCCACGATACTGACTGCGTAGCGGTCACGGCAAATTCCGTGCCCGAAAACAATCGTCTCGGAGGTCTACGGGAGATGTTTCGTATCTCGGGATGCAAAAAGAAGTGCAACACGAGGACTTCCCGGGGGGTCACCCATCCTAGTACTACTCTCGCCCAAGCACGCTTAACTTCGGAGTTCTGATGGGATCCGGTGGTTTAGTGCTGGTATGATCGCACCGGTTTCGGGTGCTTCGTCCCTCGCCTATGTGCACGTCGCGGCCGGCGCATCAACGTCTGGAGCCTCTTGCCCGTCACGAAACCGCCGGTGCTTTCTCGAACGATCACGAAATCCCTATTGCTAGCTCTCTCCGAGCCCTAGCCCAATGACTGCGTATCGGTCACGGCAAGCTCGCGCCGAAACCATCGGCACTTTCTCGAACGATCTCGGAATCGCTATTGCGACCCCAATCCGGAAAGCTCTTTCCGAGCCCCACGATACTGACTGCGTAACGGTCATGGCAAATTCCGTGCCCGAAAACAATCGTCTCGGAGGTCTACGGGAGATGTTTCGTATCTCGGGATGCAAAAAGAAGTGCAACACGAGGACTTCCCGGGGGGTCACCCATCCTAGTACTCCTCTCGCCCAAGCATGCTTAACTTCGGAGTTCTAATGGGATCCGGTGGTTTAGTGCTGGTATGATCGCACCGGTTTCGGGTGCTTCGTCCCTCGCCTATGTGCATGTCGCGGTCGGCGCATCAACGTCCGTAGCCTCTTGCCCGTCACGAAATTGTCGGCGCTTTCACGAACGATCAGGAAATCCCTATTGGAAGCTCTCTCCGAGCCCTAGCCCAACGACCGCGTATCGGTCACGGCAAGCTCGCGCCGAAACCATCGGCACTTTCTCGAACGATCTCGGAATCGCTATTGCGACCCCAATCCCGAAAGCTCTTTCCGAGCCCCACGATACTGACTGCGTAGTGGTCACGGCAAATTCCGTGCCCGAAAACAATCGTCTCGGAGGTCTACGGGAGATGTTTCGTATCTCAGGACGCAAAAAGGAGTGCAACACGAGGACTTCCCGGGGGGTCACCCATCCTAGTACTACTCTCGCCCAAGCACGCTTAACTTCGGAGTTCTGATGGGATCCGGTGGTTTAGTGCTGGTATGATCGCACCGGTTTCGGGTGCTTCGTCCCTCGCCTATGTGCACGTCGCGGCCGGCGCATCAACGTCCGGAGCTTCTTGCCCGTCACGAAACCGCCGGTGCTTTCTCGAACGATCACGAAATCCCTATTGCTAGCTCTCTCCGAGCCCTAGCCCAATGACTGCGTATCGGTCACGGCAAGCTCGCGCCGAAACCATCGGCACTTTCTCGAACGATCTCGGAATCGCTATTGCGACCCCAATCCGGAAAGCTCTTTCCGAGCCCCACGATACTGACTGCGTAGTGGTCACGTTAAATTCCGTGCCCGAAAACAATCGTCTCGGAGGTCTACGGGAGATGTTTCGTATCTCAGGACGCAAAAAGGAGTGCAACACGAGGACTTCCCGGGGGGTCACCCATCCTAGTACTACTCTCGCCCAAGCACGCTTAACTTCGGAGTTCTGATGGGATCCGGTGGTTTAGTGCTGGTATGATCGCACCGGTTTCGGGTGCTTCGTCCCTCGCCTATGTGCACGTCGCGGCCGGCGCATCAACGTCCGGAGCCTCTTGCCCGTCACGAAACCGCCGGTGCTTTCTCGAACGATCACGAAATCCCTATTGCTAGCTCTCTCCGAGCCCTAGCCCAATGACTGCGTATCGGTCACGGCAAGCTCGCGCCGAAACCATCGGCACTTTCTCGAACGATCTCGGAATCGCTATTGCGACCCCAATCTGGAAAGCACTTTTCGAGCCCCACGATACTGATTGTGGAGCGGTCACGGCAAATTCCGTGCCCGAAAACAATCGTCTCGGAGGTCTACGGAAGATGTTTCATATCTCGGGACGCAAAAAGGAGTGCAACACGAGGACTTCCCGGGGGGTCACCCATCCTAGTACTACTCTCGCCCAAGCACGCTTAACTTCGGAGTTCTGATGGGATCCGGTGGTTTAGTGCTGGTATGATCGCACCGGTTTCGGGTGCTTCATCCCAAGCCTATGTGCACGTCGCGGCCGGCGCATCAACGTCCGGAGCCTCTTGCCCGTAACGAAACCGCCGGTGCTTTCTCGAACGATCACGAAATCCCTATTGCAAGCTCTCTCCGAGCCCTAGCCCAATGACTGCGTATCGGTCACGGCAAGCTCGCGCCGAAACCATCGGCACTTTCTCGAACGATCTCGGAATCGCTATTGCGACCCCAATCTGGAAAGCACTTTTCGAGCCCCACGATACTGATTGTGGAGCGGTCACGGCAAATTCCGTGCCCGAAAACAATCGTCTCGGAGGTCTACGGGAGATGTTTCGTATCTCGGGATGCAAAAAGAAGTGCAACACGAGGACTTCCCGGGGGGTCACCCATCCTAGTACTCCCCTCGCCCAAGCACGCTTAACTTCGGAGTTCTAATGGGATCCGGTGGTTTAGTGCTGGTATGATCGCACCGGTTTCGGGTGCTTCGTCCCTCGCCTATGTGCACGTCGCGGCCGGCGCATCAACGTCCGGAGCCTCTTGCCCGTCACGAAACCGCCGGTGCTTTCTCGAACGATCACGAAATCCCTATTGCTAGCTCTCTCCGACCCTAGCCCAATGACTGCGTATCGGTCACGGCAAGCTCGCGCCGAAACCATCGGCACTTTCTCGAACGATCTCGGAATCGCTATTGCGACCCCAATCCGGAAAGCTCTTTCCGAGCCCCACGATACTGACTGCGTAGCGGTCACGGCAAATTCCGTGCCCGAAAACAATCGTCTCGGAGGTCTACGGGAGATGTTTCGTATCTCGGGATGCAAAAAGAAGTGCAACACGAGGACTTCCCGGGGGGTCACCCATCCTAGTACTCCTCTCGCCCAAGCACGCTTAACTTCGGAGTTCTGATGGGATCCGGTGGTTTAGTGCTGGTATGATCGCACCGGTTTCGGGTGCTTCGTCCCTCGCCTATGTGCACGTCGCGGTCGGCGCATCAACGTCCGTAGCCTCTTGCCCGTCACGAAATTGTCGGCGCTTTCACGAACGATCAGGAAATCCCTATTGGAAGCTCTCTCCGAGCCCTAGCCCAACGACCGCGTATCGGTCACGGCAAGCTCGCGCCGAAACCATCGGCACTTTCTCGAACGATCTCGGAATCGCTATTGCGACCCCAATCCCGAAAGCTCTTTCCGAGCCCCACGATACTGACTGCGTAGCGGTCACGGCAAATTCCGTGCCCGAAAACAATCGTCTCGGAGGTCTACGGGAGATGTTTCGTATCTCGGGATGCAAAAAGAAGTGCAACACGAGGACTTCCCGGGGGGTCACCCATCCTAGTACTACTCTCGCCCAAGCACGCTTAACTTCGGAGTTCTGATGGGATCCGGTGGTTTAGTGCTGGTATGATCGCACCGGTTTCGGGTGCTTCGTCCCTCGCCTATGTGCACGTCGCGGCCGGCGCATCAACGTCCGGAGCCTCTTGCCCGTCACGAAACCGCCGGTGCTTTCTCGAACGATCACGAAATCCCTATTGCTAGCTCTCTCCGAGCCCTAGCCCAATGACTGCGTATCGGTCACGGCAAGCTCGCGCCGAAACCATCGGCACTTTCTCGAACGATCTCGGAATCGCTATTGCGACCCCAATCCGGAAAGCTCTTTCCGAGCCCCACGATACTGACTGCGTAACGGTCACGGCAAATTCCGTGCCCGAAAACAATCGTCTCGGAGGTCTACGGGAGATGTTTCGTATCTCGGGATGCAAAAAGAAGTGCAACACGAGGACTTCCCGGGGGGTCACCCATCCTAGTACTCCTCTCGCCCAAGCACGCTTAACTTCAGAGTTCTAATGGGATCCGGTGGTTTAGTGCTGGTATGATCGCACCGGTTTCGGGTGCTTCGTCCCTCGCCTATGTGCACGTCGCGGTCGGCGCATCAACGTCCGTAGCCTCTTGCCCGTCACGAAATTGTCAGCGCTTTCACGAACGATCAGGAAATCCCTATTGGAAGCTCTCTCCGAGCCCTAGCCCAACGACCGCGTATCGGTCACGGCAAGCTCGCGCCGAAACCATCGGCACTTTCTCGAACGATCTCGGAATCGCTATTGCGACCCCAATCCAAAAAGCTCTTTCCGAGCCCCACGATACTGACTGCGTAGCGGTCACGGCAAATTCCGTGCCCGAAAACAATCGTCTCGGAGGTCTAATTCCGTGCCCGAAAACAATCGTCTCGGATGTCTACGGGAGATGTTTCGTATCTCAGGACGCAAAAAGGAGTGCAACACGAGGACTTCCCGGGGGGTCACCCATCCTAGTACTACTCTCGCCCTAGCACGCTTAACTTCGGAGTTCTGATGGGATCCGGTGGCTTAGTGCTGGTATGATCGCACCGGTTTCGGGTGCTTCGTCCCTCGCCTATGTGCACGTCGCGGCCGGCGCATCAACGTCCGGAGCCTCTTGCCCGTCACGAAACCGCCGGTGCTTTCTCGAACGATCACGAAATCCCTATTGCTAGCTCTCTCCGAGCCCTAGCCCAATGACTGCGTATCGGTCACGGCAAGCTCGCGCCGAAACCATCGGCACTTTCTCGAACGATCTCGGAATCGCTATTGCGACCCCAATCCGGAAAGCTCTTTCCGAGCCCCACGATACTGGAGATGTTTACGGGAAATTCCGTGCCCGAAAACAATCGTCTCGGAGGTCTACGGGAGATGTTTCGTATCTCGGGATGCAAAAAGAAGTGCAACACGAGGACTTCCCGGGGGGTCACCCATCCTAGTACTACTCTCGCCCAAGCACCGGTTTCGGGTGCTTCGTCCCTCGCCTATGTGCACGTCGCGGTCGGCGCATCAACGTCCGTAGCCTCTTGCCCGTCACGAAATTGTCGGCGCTTTCACGAACGATCAGGAAATCCCTATTGGAAGCTCTCTCCGAGCCCTAGCCCAACGACCGCGTATCGGTCACGGCAAGCTCGCGCCGAAACCATCGGCACTTTCTCGAACGATCTCGGAATCGCTATTGCGACCCCAATCCCGAAAGCTCTTTCCGAGCCCCACGATACTGACTGCGTAGCGGTCACGGCAAATTCCGTGCCCGAAAACAATCGTCTCGGAGGTCTACGGGAGATGTTTCGTATCTCGGGATGCAAAAAGAAGTGCAACACGAGGACTTCCCGGGGGGTCACCCATCCTAGTACTACTCTCGCCCAAGCACGCTTAACTTCGGAGTTCTGATGGGATCCGGTGGTTTAGTGCTGGTATGATCGCACCGGTTTCGGGTGCTTCGTCCCTCGACTATGTGCACGTCGCGGCCGGCGCATCAACGTCCGGAGCCTCTTGCCCGTCACGAAACCGCCGGTGCTTTCTCGAACGATCACGAAATCCCTATTGCTAGCTCTCTCCGAGCCCTAGCCCAATGACTGCGTATCGGTCACGGCAAGCTCGCGCCGAAACCATCGGCACTTTCTCGAACGATCTCGGAATCGCTATTGCGACCCCAATCCGGAAAGCTCTTTCCGAGCCCCACGATACTGACTGCGTAGCGGTCACGGCAAATTCCGTGCCCGAAAACAATCGTCTCGGAGGTCTACGGGAGATGTTTCGTATCTCGGGATGCAAAAAGAAGTGCAACACGAGGACTTCCCGGGGGGTCACCCATCCTAGTACTCCTCTCGCCCAAGCACGCTTAACTTCGGAGTTCTGATGGGATCCGGTGGTTTAGTGCTGGTATGATCGCACCGGTTTCGGGTGCTTCGTCCCTCGCCTATGTGCACGTCGCGGTCGGCGCATCAACGTCCGTAGCCTCTTGCCCGTCACGAAATTGTCGGCGCTTTCACGAACGATCAGGAAATCCCTATTGGAAGCTCTCTCCGAGCCCTAGCCCAACGACCGCGTATCGGTCACGGCAAGCTCGCGCCGAAACCATCGGCACTTTCTCGAACGATCTCGGAATCGCTATTGCGACCCCAATCCCGAAAGCTCTTTCCGAGCCCCACGATACTGACTGCGTAGCGGTCACGGCAAATTCCGTGCCCGAAAACAATCGTCTCGGAGGTCTACGGGAGATGTTTCGTATCTCGGGATGCAAAAAGAAGTGCAACACGAGGACTTCCCGGGGGGTCACCCATCCTAGTACTACTCTCGCCCAAGCACGCTTAACTTCGGAGTTCTGATGGGATCCGGTGGTTTAGTGCTGGTATGATCGCACCGGTTTCGGGTGCTTCGTCCCTCGCCTATGTGCACGTCGCGGCCGGCGCATCAACGTCCGGAGCCTCTTGCCCGTCACGAAACCGCCGGTGCTTTCTCGAACGATCACGAAATCCCTATTGCTAGCTCTCTCCGAGCCCTAGCCCAATGACTGCGTATCGGTCACGGCAAGCTCGCGCCGAAACCATCGGCACTTTCTCGAACGATCTCGGAATCGCTATTGCGACCCCAATCCGGAAAGCTCTTTCCGAGCCCCACGATACTGACTGCGTAACGGTCACGGCAAATTCCGTGCCCGAAAACAATCGTCTCGGAGGTCTACGGGAGATGTTTCGTATCTCGGGATGCAAAAAGAAGTGCAACACGAGGACTTCCCGGGGGGTCACCCATCCTAGTACTCCTCTCGCCCAAGCACGCTTAACTTCAGAGTTCTAATGGGATCCGGTGGTTTAGTGCTGGTATGATCGCACCGGTTTCGGGTGCTTCGTCCCTCGCCTATGTGCACGTCGCGGTCGGCGCATCAACGTCCGTAGCCTCTTGCCCGTCACGAAATTGTCAGCGCTTTCACGAACGATCAGGAAATCCCTATTGGAAGCTCTTTCCGAGCCCTAGCCCAACGACCGCGTATCGGTCACGGCAAGCTCGCGCCGAAACCATCGGCACTTTCTCGAACGATCTCGGAATCGCTATTGCGACCCCAATCCAAAAAGCTCTTTCCGAGCCCCACGATACTGACTGCGTAGCGGTCACGGCAAATTCCGTGCCCGAAAACAATCGTCTCGGAGGTCTAATTCCGTGCCCGAAAACAATCGTCTCGGATGTCTACGGGAGATGTTTCGTATCTCAGGACGCAAAAAGGAGTGCAACACGAGGACTTCCCGGGGGGTCACCCATCCTAGTACTACTCTCGCCCTAGCACGCTTAACTTCGGAGTTCTGATGGGATCCGGTGGCTTAGTGCTGGTATGATCGCACCGGTTTCGGGTGCTTCGTCCCTCGCCTATGTGCACGTCGCGGCCGGCGCATCAACGTCCGGAGCCTCTTGCCCGTCACGAAACCGCCGGTGCTTTCTCGAACGATCACGAAATCCCTATTGCTAGCTCTCTCCGAGCCCTAGCCCAATGACTGCGTATCGGTCACGGCAAGCTCGCGCCGAAACCATCGGCACTTTCTCGAACGATCTCGGAATCGCTATTGCGACCCCAATCCGGAAAGCTCTTTCCGAGCCCCACGATACTGGAGATGTTTACGGGAAATTCCGTGCCCGAAAACAATCGTCTCGGAGGTCTACGGGAGATGTTTCGTATCTCGGGATGCAAAAAGAAGTGCAACACGAGGACTTCCCGGGGGGTCACCCATCCTAGTACTACTCTCGCCCAAGCACCGGTTTCGGGTGCTTCGTCCCTCGCCTATGTGCACGTCGCGGTCGGCGCATCAACGTCCGTAGCCTCTTGCCCGTCACGAAATTGTCGGCGCTTTCACGAACGATCAGGAAATCCCTATTGGAAGCTCTCTCCGAGCCCTAGCCCAACGACCGCGTATCGGTCACGGCAAGCTCGCGCCGAAACCATCGGCACTTTCTCGAACGATCTCGGAATCGCTATTGCGACCCCAATCCCGAAAGCTCTTTCCGAGCCCCACGATACTGACTGCGTAGCGGTCACGGCAAATTCCGTGCCCGAAAACAATCGTCTCGGAGGTCTACGGGAGATGTTTCGTATCTCGGGATGCAAAAAGAAGTGCAACACGAGGACTTCCCGGGGGGTCACCCATCCTAGTACTACTCTCGCCCAAGCACCGGTTTCGGGTGCTTCGTCCCTCGCCTATGTGCACGTCGCGGTCGGCGCATCAACGTCCGTAGCCTCTTGCCCGTCACGAAATTGTCGGCGCTTTCACGAACGATCAGGAAATCCCTATTGGAAGCTCTCTCCGAGCCCTAGCCCAACGACCGCGTATCGGTCACGGCAAGCTCGCGCCGAAACCATCGGCACTTTCTCGAACGATCTCGGAATCGCTATTGCGACCCCAATCCCGAAAGCTCTTTCCGAGCCCCACGATACTGACTGCGTAGCGGTCACGGCAAATTCCGTGCCCGAAAACAATCGTCTCGGAGGTCTACGGGAGATGTTTCGTATCTCGGGATGCAAAAAGAAGTGCAACACGAGGACTTCCCGGGGGGTCACCCATCCTAGTACTACTCTCGCCCAAGCACGCTTAACTTCGGAGTTCTGATGGGATCCGGTGGTTTAGTGCTGGTATGATCGCACCGGTTTCGGGTGCTTCGTCCCTCGCCTATGTGCACGTCGCGGCCGGCGCATCAACGTCCGGAGCCTCTTGCCCGTCACGAAACCGCCGGTGCTTTCTCGAACGATCACGAAATCCCTATTGCTAGCTCTCTCCGAGCCCTAGCCCAATGACTGCGTATCGGTCACGGCAAGCTCGCGCCGAAACCATCGGCACTTTCTCGAACGATCTCGGAATCGCTATTGCGACCCCAATCCGGAAAGCTCTTTCCGAGCCCCACGATACTGACTGCGTAGCGGTCACGGCAAATTCCGTGCCCGAAAACAATCGTCTCGGAGGTCTACGGGAGATGTTTCGTATCTCGGGATGCAAAAAGAAGTGCAACACGAGGACTTCCCGGGGGGTCACCCATCCTAGTACTACTCTCGCCCAAGCACGCTTAACTTCGGAGTTCTGATGGGATCCGGTGGTTTAGTGCTGGTATGATCGCACCGGTTTCGGGTGCTTCGTCCCTCGCCTATGTGCACGTCGCGGCCGGCGCATCAACGTCCGTAGCCTCTTGCCCGTCACGAAATTGTCGGCGCTTTCACGAACGATCAGGAAATCCCTATTGCTAGCTCTCTCCGAGCCCTAGCCCAATGACTGCGTATCGGTCACGGCAAGCTCGCGCCGAAACCATCGGCACTTTCTCGAACGATCTCGGAATCGCTATTGCGACCCCAATCCGGAAAGCTCTTTCCGAGCCCCACGATACTGACTGCGTAGCGGTCACGGCAAATTCCGTGCCCGAAAACAATCGTCTCGGAGGTCTACGGGAGATGTTTCGTATCTCGGGATGCAAAAAGAAGTGCAACACGAGGACTTCCCGGGGGGTCACCCATCCTAGTACTCCTCTCGCCCAAGCACGCTTAACTTCGGAGTTCTGATGGGATCCGGTGGTTTAGTGCTGGTATGATCGCACCGGTTTCGGGTGCTTCGTCCCTCGCCTATGTGCACGTCGCGGCCGGCGCATCAACGTCCGGAGCCTCTTGCCCGTCACGAAACCGCCGGTGCTTTCTCGAACGATCACGAAATCCCTATTGCTAGCTCTCTCCGAGCCCTAGCCCAATGACTGCGTATCGGTCACGGCAAGCTCGCGCCGAAACCATCGGCACTTTCTCGAACGATCTCGGAATCGCTATTGCGACCCCAATCCGGAAAGCTCTTTCCGAGCCCCACGATACTGACTGCGTAGCGGTCACGGCAAATTCCGTGCCCGAAAACAATCGTCTCGGAGGTCTACGGGAGATGTTTCGTATCTCGGGATGCAAAAAGAAGTGCAACACGAGGACTTCCCGGGGGGTCACCCATCCTAGTACTCCTCTCGCCCAAGCACGCTTAACTTCAGAGTTCTAATGGGATCCGGTGGTTTAGTGCTGGTATGATCGCACCGGTTTCGGGTGCTTCGTCCCTCGCCTATGTGCACGTCGCGGTCGGCGCATCAACGTCCGTAGCCTCTTGCCCGTCACGAAATTGTCGACGCTTTCACGAACGATCAGGAAATCCCTATTGGAAGCTCTCTCCGAGCCCTAGCCCAACGACCGCGTATCGGTCACGGCAAGCTCGCGCCGAAACCATCGGCACTTTCTCGAACGATCTCGGAATCGCTATTGCGACCCCAATCCCGAAAGCTCTTTCCGAGCCCCACGATACTGACTGCGTAGCGGTCACGGCAAATTCCGTGCCCGAAAACAATCGTCTCGGAGGTCTACGGGAGATGTTTCGTATCTCGGGATGCAAAAAGAAGTGCAACACGAGGACTTCCCGGGGGGTCACCCATCCTAGTACTCCTCTCGCCCAAGCACGCTTAACTTCGGAGTTCTGATGGGATCCGGTGGTTTAGTGCTGGTATGATCGCACCGGTTTCGGGTGCTTCGTCCCTCGCCTATGTGCACGTCGCGGCCGGCGCATCAACGTCCGTAGCCTCTTGCCCGTCACGAAATTGTCGGCGCTTTCACGAACGATCAGGAAATCCCTATTGGAAGCTCTCTCCGAGCCCTAGCCCAACGACCGCGTATCGGTCACGGCAAGCTCGCGCCGAAACCATCGGCACTTTCTCGAACGATCTCGGAATCGCTATTGCGACCCCAATCCCGAAAGCTCTTTCCGAGCCCCACGATACTGACTGCGTAGCGGTCACGGCAAATTCCGTGCCCGAAAACAATCGTCTCGGAGGTCTACGGGAGATGTTTCGTATCTCGGGATTCAAAAAGAAGTGCAACACGAGGACTTCCCGGGGGGTCACCCATCCTAGTACTACTCTCGCCCAAGCACGCTTAACTTCGGAGTTCTGATGGGATCCGGTGGTTTAGTGCTGGTATGATCGCACCGGTTTCGGGTGCTTCGTCCCTCGCCTATGTGCACGTCGCGGCCGGCGCATCAACGTCCGGAGCCTCTTGCCCGTCACGAAACCGCCGGTGCTTTCTCGAACGATCACGAAATCCCTATTGCTAGCTCTCTCCGAGCCCTAGCCCAATGACTGCGTATCGGTCACGGCAAGCTCGCGCCGAAACCATCGGCACTTTCTCGAACGATCTCGGAATCGCTATTGCGACCCCAATCCGGAAAGCTCTTTCCGAGCCCCACGATACTGACTGCGTAGCGGTCACGGCAAATTCCGTGCCCGAAAACAATCGTCTCGGAGGTCTACGGGAGATGTTTCGTATCTCGGGATGCAAAAAGAAGTGCAACACGAGGACTTCCCGGGGGGTCACCCATCCTAGTACTCCTCTCGCCCAAGCACGCTTAACTTCGGAGTTCTGATGGGATCCGGTGGTTTAGTGCTGGTATGATCGCACCGGTTTCGGGTGCTTCGTCCCTCGCCTATGTGCACGTCGCGGCCGGCGCATCAACGTCCGTAGCCTCTTGCCCGTCACGAAATTGTCGGCGCTTTCACGAACGATCAGGAAATCCCTATTGGAAGCTCTCTCCGAGCCCTAGCCCAACGACCGCGTATCGGTCACGGCAAGCTCGCGCCGAAACCATCGGCACTTTCTCGAACGATCTCGGAATCGCTATTGCGACCCCAATCCCGAAAGCTCTTTCCGAGCCCCACGATACTGACAGCGTAGCGGTCACGGCAAATTCCGTGCCCGAAAACAATCGTCTCGGAGGTCTACGGGAGATGTTTCGTATCTCGGGATGCAAAAAGAAGTGCAACACGAGGACTTCCCGGGGGGTCACCCATCCTAGTACTCCTCTCGCCCAAGCACACTTAACTTCGGAGTTCTGATGGGATCCGGTGGTTTAGTGCTGGTATGATCGCACCGGTTTCGGGTGCTTCGTCCCTCGCCTATGTGCACGTCGCGGTCGGCGCATCAACGTCCGTAGCCTCTTGCCCGTCACGAAATTGTCGGCGCTTTCACGAACGATCAGGAAATCCCTTTTGGAAGCTCTCTCCGAGCCCTAGCCCAACGACCGCGTATCGGTCACGGCAAGCTCGCGCCGAAACCATCGGCACTTTCTCGAACGATCTCGGAATCGCTATTGCGACCCCAATCCCGAAAGCTCTTTCCGAGCCCCACGATACTGACTGCGTAGCGGTCACGGCAAATTCCGTGCCCGAAAACAATCGTCTCGGAGGTCTACGGGAGATGTTTCGTATCTCGGGATGCAAAAAGAAGTGCAACACGAGGACTTCCCGGGGGGTCACCCATCCTAGTACTACTCTCGCCCAAGCACGCTTAACTTCGGAGTTCTGATGGGATCCGGTGGTTTAGTGCTGGTATGATCGCACCGGTTTCGGGTGCTTCGTCCCTCGCCTATGTGCACGTCGCGGCCGGCGCATCAACGTCCGTAGCCTCTTGCCCGTCACGAAATTGTCGGCGCTTTCACGAACGATCAGGAAATCCCTATTGCTAGCTCTCTCCGAGCCCTAGCCCAATGACTGCGTATCGGTCACGGCAAGCTCGCGCCGAAACCATCGGCACTTTCTCGAACGATCTCGGAATCGCTATTGCGACCCCAATCCGGAAAGCTCTTTCCGAGCCCCACGATACTGACTGCGTAGCGGTCACGGCAAATTCCGTGCCCGAAAACAATCGTCTCGGAGGTCTACGGGAGATGTTTCGTATCTCGGGATGCAAAAAGAAGTGCAACACGAGGACTTCCCGGGGGGTCACCCATCCTAGTACTCCTCTCGCCCAAGCACGCTTAACTTCGGAGTTCTGATGGGATCCGGTGGTTTAGTGCTGGTATGATCGCACCGGTTTCGGGTGCTTCGTCCCTCGCCTATGTGCACGTCGCGGCCGGCGCATCAACGTCCGTAGCCTCTTGCCCGTCACGAAATTGTCGGCGCTTTCACGAACGATCAGGAAATCCCTATTGGAAGCTCTCTCCGAGCCCTAGCCCAACGACCGCGTATCGGTCACGGCAAGCTCGCGCCGAAACCATCGGCACTTTCTCGAACGATCTCGGAATCGCTATTGCGACCCCAATCCCGAAAGCTCTTTCCGAGCCCCACGATACTGACTGCGTAGCGGTCACGGCAAATTCCGTGCCCGAAAACAATCGTCTCGGAGGTCTACGGGAGATGTTTCGTATCTCGGGATGCAAAAAGAAGTGCAACACGAGGACTTCCCGGGGGGTCACCCATCCTAGTACTACTCTCGCCCAAGCACGCTTAACTTCGGAGTTCTGATGGGATCCGGTGGTTTAGTGCTGGTATGATCGCACCGGTTTCGGGTGCTTCGTCCCTCGCCTATGTGCACGTCGCGGCCGGCGCATCAACGTCCGGAGCCTCTTGCCCGTCACGAAACCGCCGGTGCTTTCTCGAATGATCACGAAATCCCTATTGCTAGCTCTCTCCGAGCCCTAGCCCAATGACTGCGTATCGGTCACGGCAAGCTCGCGCCGAAACCATCGGCACTTTCTCGAACGATCTCGGAATCGCTATTGCGACCCCAATCCGGAAAGCTCTTTCCGAGCCCCACGATACTGACTGCGTAGCGGTCACGGCAAATTCCGTGCCCGAAAACAATCGTCTCGGAGGTCTACGGGAGATGTTTCGTATCTCGGGATGCAAAAAGAAGTGCAACACGAGGACTTCCCGGGGGGTCACCCATCCTAGTACTCCTCTCGCCCAAGCACGCTTAACTTCGGAGTTCTGATGGGATCCGGTGGTTTAGTGCTGGTATGATCGCACCGGTTTCGGGTGCTTCGTCCCTCGCCTATGTGCACGTCGCGGCCGGCGCATCAACGTCCGTAGCCTCTTGCCCGTCACGAAATTGTCGGCGCTTTCACGAACGATCAGGAAATCCCTATTGGAAGCTCTCTCCGAGCCCTAGCCCAACGACCGCGTATCGGTCACGGCAAGCTCGCGCCGAAACCATCGGCACTTTCTCGAACGATCTCGGAATCGCTATTGCGACCCCAATCCCGAAAGCTCTTTCCGAGCCCCACGATACTGACAGCGTAGCGGTCACGGCAAATTCCGTGCCCGAAAACAATCGTCTCGGAGGTCTACGGGAGATGTTTCGTATCTCGGGATGCAAAAAGAAGTGCAACACGAGGACTTCCCGGGGGGTCACCCATCCTAGTACTCCTCTCGCCCAAGCACACTTAACTTCGGAGTTCTGATGGGATCCGGTGGTTTAGTGCTGGTATGATCGCACCGGTTTCGGGTGCTTCGTCCCTCGCCTATGTGCACGTCGCGGTCGGCGCATCAACGTCCGTAGCCTCTTGCCCGTCACGAAATTGTCGGCGCTTTCTCGAACGATCAGGAAATCCCTTTTGGAAGCTCTCTCCGAGCCCTAGCCCAACGACCGCGTATCGGTCACGGCAAGCTCGCGCCGAAACCATCGGCACTTTCTCGAACGATCTCGGAATCGCTATTGCGACCCCAATCCCGAAAGCTCTTTCCGAGCCCCACGATACTGACTGCGTAGCGGTCACGGCAAATTCCGTGCCCGAAAACAATCGTCTCGGAGGTCTACGGGAGATGTTTCGTATCTCGGGATGCAAAAAGAAGTGCAACATGAGGACTTCCCGGGGGGTCACCCATCCTAGTACTACTCTCGCCCAAGCACGCTTAACTTCGGAGTTCTGATGGGATCCGGTGGTTTAGTGCTGGTATGATCGCACCGGTTTCGGGTGCTTCGTCCCTCGCCTATGTGCACGTCGCGGCCGGCGCATCAACGTCCGGAGCCTCTTGCCCGTCATGAAACCGCCGGTGCTTTCTCGAACGATCACGAAATCCCTATTGCTAGCTCTCTCCGAGCCCTAGCCCAATGACTGCGTATCGGTTACGGCAAGCTCGCGCCGAAACCATCGGCACTTTCTCGAACGATCTCGGAATCGCTATTGCGACCCCAATCCGGAAAGCTCTTTCCGAGCCCCACGATACTGACTGCGTAGCGGTCACGGCAAATTCCGTGCCCGAAAACAATCGTCTCGGAGGTCTACGGGAGATGTTTCGTATCTCGGGATGCAAAAAGAAGTGCAACACGAGGACTTCCCGGGGGGTCACCCATCCTAGTACTACTCTCGCCCAAGCACGCTTAACTTCGGAGTTCTGATGGGATCCGGTGGTTTAGTGCTGGTATGATCGCACCGGTTTCGGGTGCTTCGTCCCTCGCCTATGTGCACGTCGCGGCCGGCGCATCAACGTCCGGAGCCTCTTGCCCGTCACGAAACCGCCGGTGCTTTCTCGAACGATCACGAAATCCCTATTGCTAGCTCTCTCCGAGCCCTAGCCCAATGACTGCGTATCGGTTACGGCAAGCTCGCGCCGAAACCATCGGCACTTTCTCGAACGATCTCGGAATCGCTATTGCGACCCCAATCCGGAAAGCTCTTTCCGAGCCCCACGATACTGACTGCGTAGCGGTCACGGCAAATTCCGTGCCCGAAAACAATCGTCTCGGAGGTCTACGGGAGATGTTTCGTATCTCGGGATGCAAAAAGAAGTGCAACACGAGGACTTCCCGGGGGGTCACCCATCCTAGTACTACTCTCGCCCAAGCACGCTTAACTTCAGAGTTCTAATGGGATCCGGTGGTTTAGTGCTGGTATGATCGCACCGGTTTCGGGTGCTTCGTCCCTCGCCTATGTGCACGTCGCGGCCGGCGCATCAACGTCCGGAGCCTCTTGCCCGTCACGAAACCGCCGGTGCTTTCTCGAACGATCACGAAATCCCTATTGCTAGCTCTCTCCGAGCCCTAGCCCAATGACTGCGTATCGGTCACGGCAAGCTCGCGCCGAAACCATCGGCACTTTCTCGAACGATCTCGGAATCGCTATTGCGACCCCAATCCGGAAAGCTCTTTCCGAGCCCCACGATACTGACTGTGTAGCGGTCACGGAAAATTCCGTGCCCGAAAACAATCGTCTCGGAGGTCTACGGGAGATGTTTCGTATCTCGGGATGCAAAAAGAAGTGCAACACGAGGACTTCCCGGGGGGTCACCCATCCTAGTACTCCTCTCGCCCAAGCACGCTTAACTTCGGAGTTCTGATGGGATCCGGTGGTTTAGTGCTGGTATGATCGCACCGGTTTCGGGTGATTCGTCCCTCGCCTATGTGCACGTCGCGGCCGGCGCATCAACGTCCGTAGCCTCTTGCCCGTCACGAAATTGTCGGCGCTTTCACGAACGATCACGAAATCCCTATTGGAAGCTCTCTCCGAGCCCTAGCCCAACGACCGCGTATCGGTCACGGCAAGCTCGCGCCGAAACCATCGGCACTTTCTCGAACGATCTCGGAATCGCTATTGCGACCCCAATCCCGAAAGCTCTTTCCGAGCCCCACGATACTGACTGCGTAGCGGTCACGGCAAATTCCGTGCCCGAAAACAATCGTCTCGGAGGTCTACGGGAGATGTTTCGTATCTCGGGATGCAAAAAGAAGTGCAACACGAGGACTTCCCGGGGGGTCACCCATCCTAGTACTCCTCTCGCCCAAGCACGCTTAACTTCGGAGTTCTGATGGGATCCGGTGGTTTAGTGCTGGTATGATCGCACCGGTTTCGGGTGCTTCGTCCCTCGCCTATGTGCACGTCGCGGTCGGCGCATCAACGTCCGTAGCCTCTTGCCCGTCACGAAATTGTCGGCGCTTTCACGAACGATCAGGAAATCCCTTTTGGAAGCTCTCTCCGAGCCCTAGCCCAACGACCGCGTATCGGTCACGGCAAGCTCGCGCCGAAACCATCGGCACTTTCTCGAACGATCTCGGAATCGCTATTGCGACCCCAATCCCGAAAGCTCTTTCCGAGCCCCACGATACTGACTGCGTAGCGGTCACGGCAAATTCCGTGCCCGAAAACAATCGTCTCGGAGGTCTACGGGAGATGTTTCGTATCTCGGGATGCAAAAAGAAGTGCAACACGAGGACTTCCCGGGGGGTCACCCATCCTAGTACTACTCTCGCCCAAGCACGCTTAACTTCGGAGTTCTGATGGGATCCGGTGGTTTAGTGCTGGTATGATCGCACCGGTTTCGGGTGCTTCGTCCCTCGCCTATGTGCACGTCGCGGCCGGCGCATCAACGTCCGGAGCCTCTTGCCCGTCACGAAACCGCCGGTGCTTTCTCGAACGATCACGAAATCCCTATTGCTAGCTCTCTCCGAGCCCTAGCCCAATGACTGCGTATCGGTTACGGCAAGCTCGCGCCGAAACCATCGGCACTTTCTCGAACGATCTCGGAATCGCTATTGCGACCCCAATCCGGAAAGCTCTTTCCGAGCCCCACGATACTGACTGCGTAGCGGTCACGGCAAATTCCGTGCCCGAAAACAATCGTCTCGGAGGTCTACGGGAGATGTTTCGTATCTCGGGATGCAAAAAGAAGTGCAACACGAGGACTTCCCGGGGGGTCACCCATCCTAGTACTACTCTCGCCCAAGCACGCTTAACTTCGGAGTTCTGATGGGATCCGGTGGTTTAGTGCTGGTATGATCGCACCGGTTTCGGGTGCTTCGTCCCTCGCCTATGTGCACGTCGCGGCCGGCGCATCAACGTCCGGAGCCTCTTGCCCGTCACGAAACCGCCGGTGCTTTCTCGAACGATCACGAAATCCCTATTGCTAGCTCTCTCCGAGCCCTAGCCCAATGACTGCGTATCGGTTACGGCAAGCTCGCGCCGAAACCATCGGCACTTTCTCGAACGATCTCGGAATCGCTATTGCGACCCCAATCCGGAAAGCTCTTTCCGAGCCCCACGATACTGACTGCGTAGCGGTCACGGCAAATTCCGTGCCCGAAAACAATCGTCTCGGAGGTCTACGGGAGATGTTTCGTATCTCGGGATGCAAAAAGAAGTGCAACACGAGGACTTCCCGGGGGGTCACCCATCCTAGTACTACTCTCGCCCAAGCACGCTTAACTTCAGAGTTCTAATGGGATCCGGTGGTTTAGTGCTGGTATGATCGCACCGGTTTCGGGTGCTTCGTCCCTCGCCTATGTGCACGTCGCGGCCGGCGCATCAACGTCCGGAGCCTCTTGCCCGTCACGAAACCGCCGGTGCTTTCTCGAACGATCACGAAATCCCTATTGCTAGCTCTCTCCGAGCCCTAGCCCAATGACTGCGTATCGGTCACGGCAAGCTCGCGCCGAAACCATCGGCACTTTCTCGAACGATCTCGGAATCGCTATTGCGACCCCAATCCGGAAAGCTCTTTCCGAGCCCCACGATACTGACTGTGTAGCGGTCACGGCAAATTCCGTGCCCGAAAACAATCGTCTCGGAGGTCTACGGGAGATGTTTCGTATCTCGGGATGCAAAAAGAAGTGCAACACGAGGACTTCCCGGGGGGTCACCCATCCTAGTACTCCTCTCGCCCAAGCACGCTTAACTTCGGAGTTCTGATGGGATCCGGTGGTTTAGTGCTGGTATGATCGCACCGGTTTCGGGTGCTTCGTCCCTCGCCTATGTGCACGTCGCGGCCGGCGCATCAACGTCCGTAGCCTCTTGCCCGTCACGAAATTGTCGGCGCTTTCACGAACGATCACGAAATCCCTATTGGAAGCTCTCTCCGAGCCCTAGCCCAACGACCGCGTATCGGTCACGGCAAGCTCGCGCCGAAACCATCGGCACTTTCTCGAACGATCTCGGAATCGCTATTGCGACCCCAATCCCGAAAGCTCTTTCCGAGCCCCACGATACTGACTGCGTAGCGGTCACGGCAAATTCCGTGCCCGAAAACAATCGTCTCGGAGGTCTACGGGAGATGTTTCGTATCTCGGGATGCAAAAAGAAGTGCAACACGAGGACTTCCCGGGGGGTCACCCATCCTAGTACTCCTCTCGCCCAAGCACGCTTAACTTCGGAGTTCTGATGGGATCCGGTGGTTTAGTGCTGGTATGATCGCACCGGTTTCGGGTGCTTCGTCCCTCGCCTATGTGCACGTCGCGGTCGGCGCATCAACGTCCGTAGCCTCTTGCCCGTCACGAAATTGTCGGCGCTTTCACGAACGATCAGGAAATCCCTTTTGGAAGCTCTCTCCGAGCCCTAGCCCAACGACCGCGTATCGGTCACGGCAAGCTCGCGCCGAAACCATCGGCACTTTCTCGAACGATCTCGGAATCGCTATTGCGACCCCAATCCCGAAAGCTCTTTCCGAGCCCCACGATACTGACTGCGTAGCGGTCACGGCAAATTCCGTGCCCGAAAACAATCGTCTCGGAGGTCTACGGGAGATGTTTCGTATCTCGGGATGCAAAAAGAAGTGCAACACGAGGACTTCCCGGGGGGTCACCCATCCTAGTACTACTCTCGCCCAAGCACGCTTAACTTCGGAGTTCTGATGGGATCCGGTGGTTTAGTGCTGGTATGATCGCACCGGTTTCGGGTGCTTCGTCCCTCGCCTATGTGCACGTCGCGGCCGGCGCATCAACGTCCGGAGCCTCTTGCCCGTCACGAAACCGCCGGTGCTTTCTCGAACGATCACGAAATCCCTATTGCTAGCTCTCTCCGAGCCCTAGCCCAATGACTGCGTATCGGTTACGGCAAGCTCGCGCCGAAACCATCGGCACTTTCTCGAACGATCTCGGAATCGCTATTGCGACCCCAATCCGGAAAGCTCTTTCCGAGCCCCACGATACTGACTGCGTAGCGGTCACGGCAAATTCCGTGCCCGAAAACAATCGTCTCGGAGGTCTACGGGAGATGTTTCGTATCTCGGGATGCAAAAAGAAGTGCAACACGAGGACTTCCCGGGGGGTCACCCATCCTAGTACTACTCTCGCCCAAGCACGCTTAACTTCGGAGTTCTGATGGGATCCGGTGGTTTAGTGCTGGTATGATCGCACCGGTTTCGGGTGCTTCGTCCCTCGCCTATGTGCACGTCGCGGCCGGCGCATCAACGTCCGGAGCCTCTTGCCCGTCACGAAACCGCCGGTGCTTTCTCGAACGATCACGAAATCCCTATTGCTAGCTCTCTCCGAGCCCTAGCCCAATGACTGCGTATCGGTTACGGCAAGCTCGCGCCGAAACCATCGGCACTTTCTCGAACGATCTCGGAATCGCTATTGCGACCCCAATCCGGAAAGCTCTTTCCGAGCCCCACGATACTGACTGCGTAGCGGTCACGGCAAATTCCGTGCCCGAAAACAATCGTCTCGGAGGTCTACGGGAGATGTTTCGTATCTCGGGATGCAAAAAGAAGTGCAACACGAGGACTTCCCGGGGGGTCACCCATCCTAGTACTACTCTCGCCCAAGCACGCTTAACTTCAGAGTTCTAATGGGATCCGGTGGTTTAGTGCTGGTATGATCGCACCGGTTTCGGGTGCTTCGTCCCTCGCCTATGTGCACGTCGCGGCCGGCGCATCAACGTCCGGAGCCTCTTGCCCGTCACGAAACCGCCGGTGCTTTCTCGAACGATCACGAAATCCCTATTGCTAGCTCTCTCCGAGCCCTAGCCCAATGACTGCGTATCGGTCACGGCAAGCTCGCGCCGAAACCATCGGCACTTTCTCGAACGATCTCGGAATCGCTATTGCGACCCCAATCCGGAAAGCTCTTTCCGAGCCCCACGATACTGACTGTGTAGCGGTCACGGCAAATTCCGTGCCCGAAAACAATCGTCTCGGAGGTCTACGGGAGATGTTTCGTATCTCGGGATGCAAAAAGAAGTGCAACCCGAGGACTTCCCGGGGGGTCACCCATCCTAGTACTCCTCTCGCCCAAGCACGCTTAACTTCGGAGTTCTGATGGGATCCGGTGGTTTAGTGCTGGTATGATCGCACCGGTTTCGGGTGCTTCGTCCCTCGCCTATGTGCACGTCGCGGCCGGCGCATCAACGTCCGTAGCCTCTT
This sequence comes from Musa acuminata AAA Group, assembly GCF_036884655.1. Lineage (NCBI taxonomy): Eukaryota > Viridiplantae > Streptophyta > Magnoliopsida > Zingiberales > Musaceae > Musa > Musa acuminata. Next base: position 26,943,079 of record NC_088327.1, on the reverse strand, counting down.
GCCCGTCACGAAATTGTCGGCGCTTTCACGAACGATCACGAAATCCCTATTGGAAGCTCTCTCCGAGCCCTAGCCCAACGACCGCGTATCGGTCACGGCAAGCTCGCGCCGAAACCATCGGCACTTTCTCGAACGATCTCGGAATCGCTATTGCGACCCCAATCCCGAAAGCTCTTTCCGAGCCCCACGATACTGACTGCGTAGCGGTCACGGCAAATTCCGTGCCCGAAAACAATCGTCTCGGAGGTCTACGGGAGATGTTTCGTATCTCGGGATGCAAAAAGAAGTGCAACACGAGGACTTCCCGGGGGGTCACCCATCCTAGTACTCCTCTCGCCCAAGCACGCTTAACTTCGGAGTTCTGATGGGATCCGGTGGTTTAGTGCTGGTATGATCGCACCGGTTTCGGGTGCTTCGTCCCTCGCCTATGTGCACGTCGCGGTCGGCGCATCAACGTCCGTAGCCTCTTGCCCGTCACGAAATTGTCGGCGCTTTCACGAACGATCAGGAAATCCCTTTTGGAAGCTCTCTCCGAGCCCTAGCCCAACGACCGCGTATCGGTCACGGCAAGCTCGCGCCGAAACCATCGGCACTTTCTCGAACGATCTCGGAATCGCTATTGCGACCCCAATCCCGAAAGCTCTTTCCGAGCCCCACGATACTGACTGCGTAGCGGTCACGGCAAATTCCGTGCCCGAAAACAATCGTCTCGGAGGTCTACGGGAGATGTTTCGTATCTCGGGATGCAAAAAGAAGTGCAACACGAGGACTTCCCGGGGGGTCACCCATCCTAGTACTACTCTCGCCCAAGCACGCTTAACTTCGGAGTTCTGATGGGATCCGGTGGTTTAGTGCTGGTATGATCGCACCGGTTTCGGGTGCTTCGTCCCTCGCCTATGTGCACGTCGCGGCCGGCGCATCAACGTCCGGAGCCTCTTGCCCGTCACGAAACCGCCGGTGCTTTCTCGAACGATCACGAAATCCCTATTGCTAGCTCTCTCCGAGCCCTAGCCCAATGACTGCGTATCGGTTACGGCAAGCTCGCGCCGAAACCATCGGCACTTTCTCGAACGATCTCGGAATCGCTATTGCGACCCCAATCCGGAAAGCTCTTTCCGAGCCCCACGATACTGACTGCGTAGCGATCACGGCAAATTCCGTGCCCGAAAACAATCGTCTCGGAGGTCTACGGGAGATGTTTCGTATCTCGGGATGCAAAAAGAAGTGCAACACGAGGACTTCCCGGGGGGTCACCCATCCTAGTACTACTCTCGCCCAAGCACGCTTAACTTCGGAGTTCTGATGGGATCCGGTGGTTTAGTGCTGGTATGATCGCACCGGTTTCGGGTGCTTCGTCCCTCGCCTATGTGCACGTCGCGGCCGGCGCATCAACGTCCGGAGCCTCTTGCCCGTCACGAAACCGCCGGTGCTTTCTCGAACGATCACGAAATCCCTATTGCTAGCTCTCTCCGAGCCCTAGCCCAATGACTGCGTATCGGTTACGGCAAGCTCGCGCCGAAACCATCGGCACTTTCTCGAACGATCTCGGAATCGCTATTGCGACCCCAATCCGGAAAGCTCTTTCCGAGCCCCACGATACTGACTGCGTAGCGATCACGGCAAATTCCGTGCCCGAAAACAATCGTCTCGGAGGTCTACGGGAGATGTTTCGTATCTCGGGATGCAAAAAGAAGTGCAACACGAGGACTTCCCGGGGGGTCACCCATCCTAGTACTACTCTCGCCCAAGCACGCTTAACTTCGGAGTTCTGATGGGATCCGGTGGTTTAGTGCTGGTATGATCGCACCGGTTTCGGGTGCTTCGTCCCTCGCCTATGTGCACGTCGCGGCCGGCGCATCAACGTCCGGAGCCTCTTGCCCGTCACGAAACCGCCGGTGCTTTCTCGAACGATCACGAAATCCCTATTGCTAGCTCTCTCCGAGCCCTAGCCCAATGACTGCGTATCGGTTACGGCAAGCTCGCGCCGAAACCATCGGCACTTTCTCGAACGATCTCGGAATCGCTATTGCGACCCCAATCCGGAAAGCTCTTTCCGAGCCCCACGATACTGACTGCGTAGCGGTCACGGCAAATTCCGTGCCCGAAAACAATCGTCTCGGAGGTCTACGGGAGATGTTTCGTATCTCGGGATGCAAAAAGAAGTGCAACACGAGGACTTCCCGGGGGGTCACCCATCCTAGTACTACTCTCGCCCAAGCACGCTTAACTTCAGAGTTCTAATGGGATCCGGTGGTTTAGTGCTGGTATGATCGCACCGGTTTCGGGTGCTTCGTCCCTCGCCTATGTGCACGTCGCGGCCGGCGCATCAACGTCCGGAGCCTCTTGCCCGTCACGAAACCGCCGGTGCTTTCTCGAACGATCACGAAATCCCTATTGCTAGCTCTCTCCGAGCCCTAGCCCAATGACTGCGTATCGGTCACGGCAAGCTCGCGCCGAAACCATCGGCACTTTCTCGAACGATCTCGGAATCGCTATTGCGACCCCAATCCGGAAAGCTCTTTCCGAGCCCCACGATACTGACTGCGTAGTGGTCACGGCAAATTCCGTGCCCGAAAACAATCGTCTCGGAGGTCTACGGGAGATGTTTCGTATCTCGGGATGCAAAAAGAAGTGCAACACGAGGACTTCCCGGGGGGTCACCCATCCTAGTACTCCTCTCGCCCAAGCACGCTTAACTTCGGAGTTCTGATGGGATCCGGTGGTTTAGTGCTGGTATGATCGCACCGGTTTCGGGTGCTTCGTCCCTCGCCTATGTGCACGTCGCGGTCGGTGCATCAACGTCCGTAGCCTCTTGCCCGTCACGAAATTGTCGGCGCTTTCACGAACGATCAGGAAATCCCTTTTGGAAGCTCTCTCCGAGCCCTAGCCCAACGACCGCGTATCGGTCACGGCAAGCTCGCGCCGAAACCATCGGCACTTTCTCGAACGATCTCGGAATCGCTATTGCGACCCCAATCCCGAAAGCTCTTTCCGAGCCCCACGATACTGACTGCGTAGCGGTCACGGCAAATTCCGTGCCCGAAAACAATCGTCTCGGAGGTCTACGGGAGATGTTTCGTATCTCGGGATGCAAAAAGAAGTGCAACACGAGGACTTCCCGGGGGGTCACCCATCCTAGTACTACTCTCGCCCAAGCACGCTTAACTTCGGAGTTCTGATGGGATCCGGTGGTTTAGTGCTGGTATGATCGCACCGGTTTCGGGTGCTTCGTCCCTCGCCTATGTGCACGTCGCGGCCGGCGCATCAACGTCCGGAGCCTCTTGCCCGTCACGAAACCGCCGGTGCTTTCTCGAACGATCACGAAATCCCTATTGCTAGCTCTCTCCGAGCCCTAGCCCAATGACTGCGTATCGGTTACGGCAAGCTCGCGCCGAAACCATCGGCACTTTCTCGAACGATCTCGGAATCGCTATTGCGACCCCAATCCGGAAAGCTCTTTCCGAGCCCCACGATACTGACTGCGTAGCGATCACGGCAAATTCCGTGCCCGAAAACAATCGTCTCGGAGGTCTACGGGAGATGTTTCGTATCTCGGGATGCAAAAAGAAGTGCAACACGAGGACTTCCCGGGGGGTCACCCATCCTAGTACTACTCTCGCCCAAGCACGCTTAACTTCGGAGTTCTGATGGGATCCGGTGGTTTAGTGCTGGTATGATCGCACCGGTTTCGGGTGCTTCGTCCCTCGCCTATGTGCACGTCGCGGCCGGCGCATCAACGTCCGGAGCCTCTTGCCCGTCACGAAACCGCCGGTGCTTTCTCGAACGATCACGAAATCCCTATTGCTAGCTCTCTCCGAGCCCTAGCCCAATGACTGCGTATCGGTTACGGCAAGCTCGCGCCGAAACCATCGGCACTTTCTCGAACGATCTCGGAATCGCTATTGCGACCCCAATCCGGAAAGCTCTTTCCGAGCCCCACGATACTGACTGCGTAGCGGTCACGGCAAATTCCGTGCCCGAAAACAATCGTCTCGGAGGTCTACGGGAGATGTTTCGTATCTCGGGATGCAAAAAGAAGTGCAACACGAGGACTTCCCGGGGGGTCACCCATCCTAGTACTACTCTCGCCCAAGCACGCTTAACTTCAGAGTTCTAATGGGATCCGGTGGTTTAGTGCTGGTATGATCGCACCGGTTTCGGGAGCTTCGTCCCTCGCCTATGTGCACGTCGCGGCCGGCGCATCAACGTCCGGAGCCTCTTGCCCGTCACGAAACCGCCGGTGCTTTCTCGAACGATCACGAAATCCCTATTGCTAGCTCTCTCCGAGCCCTAGCCCAATGACTGCGTATCGGTCACGGCAAGCTCGCGCCGAAACCATCGGCACTTTCTCGAACGATCTCGGAATCGCTATTGCGACCCCAATCCGGAAAGCTCTTTCCGAGCCCCACGATACTGACTGCGTAGCGGTCACGGCAAATTCCGTGCCCGAAAACAATCGTCTCGGAGGTCTACGGGAGATGTTTCGTATCTCGGGATGCAAAAAGAAGTGCAACACGAGGACTTCCCGGGGGGTCACCCATCCTAGTACTCCTCTCGCCCAAGCACGCTTAACTTCGGAGTTCTGATGGGATCCGGTGGTTTAGTGCTGGTATGATCGCACCGGTTTCGGGTGCTTCGTCCCTCGCCTATGTGCACGTCGCGGTCGGCGCATCAACGTCCGTAGCCTCTTGCCCGTCACGAAATTGTCGGCGCTTTCACGAACGATCAGGAAATCCCTATTGGAAGCTCTCTCCGAGCCCTAGCCCAACGACCGCGTATCGGTCACGGCAAGCTCGCGCCGAAACCATCGGCACTTTCTCGAACGATCTCGGAATCGCTATTGCGACCCCAATCCCGAAAGCTCTTTCCGAGCCCCACGATACTGACTGCGTAGCGGTCACGGCAAATTCCGTGCCCGAAAACAATCGTCTCGGAGGTCTACGGGAGATGTTTCGTATCTCGGGATGCAAAAAGAAGTGCAACACGAGGACTTCCCGGGGGGTCACCCATCCTAGTACTACTCTCGCCCAAGCACGCTTAACTTCGGAGTTCTGATGGGATCCGGTGGTTTAGTGCTGGTATGATCGCACCGGTTTCGGGTGCTTCGTCCCTCGCCTATGTGCACGTCGCGGCCGGCGCATCAACGTCCGGAGCCTCTTGCCCGTCACGAAACCGCCGGTGCTTTCTCGAACGATCACGAAATCCCTATTGCTAGCTCTCTCCGAGCCCTAGCCCAACGACCGCGTATCGGTCACGGCAAGCTCGCGCCGAAACCATCGGCACTTTCTCGAACGATCTCGGAATCGCTATTGCGACCCCAATCCCGAAAGCTCTTTCCGAGCCCCACGATACTGACTGCGTAGCGGTCACGGCAAATTCCGTGCCCGAAAACAATCGTCTCGGAGGTCTACGGGAGATGTTTCGTATCTCGGGATGCAAAAAGAAGTGCAACACGAGGACTTCCCGGGGGGTCACCCATCCTAGTACTACTCTCGCCCAAGCACGCTTAACTTCGGAGTTCTGATGGGATCCGGTGGTTTAGTGCTGGTATGATCGCACCGGTTTCGGGTGCTTCGTCCCTCGCCTATGTGCACGTCGCGGCCGGCGCATCAACGTCCGGAGCCTCTTGCCCGTCACGAAACCGCCGGTGCTTTCTCGAACGATCACGAAATCCCTATTGCTAGCTCTCTCCGAGCCCTAGCCCAATGACTGCGTATCGGTCACGGCAAGCTCGCGCCGAAACCATCGGCACTTTCTCGAACGATCTCGGAATCGCTATTGCGACCCCAATCCGGAAAGCTCTTTCCGAGCCCCACGATACTGACTGCGTAGCGGTCACGGCAAATTCCGTGCCCGAAAACAATCGTCTCGGAGGTCTACGGGAGATGTTTCGTATCTCGGGATGCAAAAAGAAGTGCAACACGAGGACTTCCCGGGGGGTCACCCATCCTAGTACTCCTCTCGCCCAAGCACGCTTAACTTCGGAGTTCTGATGGGATCCGGTGGTTTAGTGCTGGTATGATCGCACCGGTTTCGGGTGCTTCGTCCCTCGCCTATGTGCACGTCGCGGTCGGCGCATCAACGTCCGTAGCCTCTTGCCCGTCACGAAATTGTCGGCGCTTTCACGAACGATCAGGAAATCCCTATTGGAAGCTCTCTCCGAGCCCTAGCCCAACGACCGCGTATCGGTCACGGCAAGCTCGCGCCGAAACCATCGGCACTTTCTCGAACGATCTCGGAATCGCTATTGCGACCCCAATCCCGAAAGCTCTTTCCGAGCCCCACGATACTGACTGCGTAGCGGTCACGGCAAATTCCGTGCCCGAAAACAATCGTCTCGGAGGTCTACGGGAGATGTTTCGTATCTCGGGATGCAAAAAGAAGTGCAACACGAGGACTTCCCGGGGGGTCACCCATCCTAGTACTACTCTCGCCCAAGCACGCTTAACTTCGGAGTTCTGATGGGATCCGGTGGTTTAGTGCTGGTATGATCGCACCGGTTTCGGGTGCTTCGTCCCTCGCCTATGTGCACGTCGCGGCCGGCGCATCAACGTCCGGAGCCTCTTGCCCGTCACGAAACCGCCGGTGCTTTCTCGAACGATCACGAAATCCCTATTGCTAGCTCTCTCCGAGCCCTAGCCCAATGACTGCGTATCGGTCACGGCAAGCTCGCGCCGAAACCATCGGCACTTTCTCGAACGATCTCGGAATCGCTATTGCGACCCCAATCCGGAAAGCTCTTTCCGAGCCCCACGATACTGACTGCGTAGCGGTCACGGCAAATTCCGTGCCCGAAAACAATCGTCTCGGAGGTCTACGGGAGATGTTTCGTATCTCGGGATGCAAAAAGAAGTGCAACACGAGGACTTCCCGGGGGGTCACCCATCCTAGTACTCCTCTCGCCCAAGCACGCTTAACTTCGGAGTTCTGATGGGATCCGGTGGTTTAGTGCTGGTATGATCGCACCGGTTTCGGGTGCTTCGTCCCTCGCCTATGTGCACGTCGCGGTCGGCGCATCAACGTCCGTAGCCTCTTGCCCGTCACGAAATTGTCGGCGCTTTCACGAACGATCAGGAAATCCCTTTTGGAAGCTCTCTCCGAGCCCTAGCCCAACGACCGCGTATCGGTCACGGCAAGCTCGCGCCGAAACCATCGGCACTTTCTCGAACGATCTCGGAATCGCTATTGCGACCCCAATCCCGAAAGCTCTTTCCGAGCCCCACGATACTGACTGCGTAGCGGTCACGGCAAATTCCGTGCCCGAAAACAATCGTCTCGGAGGTCTACGGGAGATGTTTCGTATCTCGGGATGCAAAAAGAAGTGCAACACGAGGACTTCCCGGGGGGTCACCCATCCTAGTACTACTCTCGCCCAAGCACGCTTAACTTCGGAGTTCTGATGGGATCCGGTGGTTTAGTGCTGGTATGATCGCACCGGTTTCGGGTGCTTCGTCCCTCGCCTATGTGCACGTCGCGGCCGGCGCATCAACGTCCGGAGCCTCTTGCCCGTCACGAAACCGCCGGTGCTTTCTCGAACGATCACGAAATCCCTATTGCTAGCTCTCTCCGAGCCCTAGCCCAATGACTGCGTATCGGTTACGGCAAGCTCGCGCCGAAACCATCGGCACTTTCTCGAACGATCTCGGAATCGCTATTGCGACCCCAATCCGGAAAGCTCTTTCCGAGCCCCACGATACTGACTGCGTAGCGGTCACGGCAAATTCCGTGCCCGAAAACAATCGTCTCGGAGGTCTACGGGAGATGTTTCGTATCTCGGGATGCAAAAAGAAGTGCAACACGAGGACTTCCCGGGGGGTCACCCATCCTAGTACTACTCTCGCCCAAGCACGCTTAACTTCGGAGTTCTGATGGGATCCGGTGGTTTAGTGCTGGTATGATCGCACCGGTTTCGGGTGCTTCGTCCCTCGCCTATGTGCACGTCGCGGCCGGCGCATCAACGTCCGGAGCCTCTTGCCCGTCACGAAACCGCCGATGCTTTCTCGAACGATCACGAAATCCCTATTGCTAGCTCTCTCCGAGCCCTAGCCCAATGACTGCGTATCGGTTACGGCAAGCTCGCGCCGAAACCATCGGCACTTTCTCGAACGATCTCGGAATCGCTATTGCGACCCCAATCCGGAAAGCTCTTTCCGAGCCCCACGATACTGACTGCGTAGCGGTCACGGCAAATTCCGTGCCCGAAAACAATCGTCTCGGAGGTCTACGGGAGATGTTTCGTATCTCGGGATGCAAAAAGAAGTGCAACACGAGGACTTCCCGGGGGGTCACCCATCCTAGTACTACTCTCGCCCAAGCACGCTTAACTTCAGAGTTCTAATGGGATCCGGTGGTTTAGTGCTGGTATGATCGCACCGGTTTCGGGTGCTTCGTCCCTCGCCTATGTGCACGTCGCGGCCGGCGCATCAACGTCCGGAGCCTCTTGCCCGTCACGAAACCGCCGGTGCTTTCTCGAACGATCACGAAATCCCTATTGCTAGCTCTCTCCGAGCCCTAGCCCAATGACTGCGTATCGGTCACGGCAAGCTCGCGCCGAAACCATCGGCACTTTCTCGAACGATCTCGGAATCGCTATTGCGACCCCAATCCGGAAAGCTCTTTCCGAGCCCCACGATACTGACTGCGTAGCGGTCACGGCAAATTCCGTGCCCGAAAACAATCGTCTCGGAGGTCTACGGGAGATGTTTCGTATCTCGGGATGCAAAAAGAAGTGCAACACGAGGACTTCCCGGGGGGTCACCCATCCTAGTACTCCTCTCGCCCAAGCACGCTTAACTTCGGAGTTCTGATGGGATCCGGTGGTTTAGTGCTGGTATGATCGCACCGGTTTCGGGTGCTTCGTCCCTCGCCTATGTGCACGTCGCGGTCGGCGCATCAACGTCCGTAGCCTCTTGCCCGTCACGAAATTGTCGGCGCTTTCACGAACGATCAGGAAATCCCTATTGGAAGCTCTCTCCGAGCCCTAGCCCAACGACCGCGTATCGGTCACGGCAAGCTCGCGCCGAAACCATCGGCACTTTCTCGAACGATCTCGGAATCGCTATTGCGACCCCAATCCCGAAAGCTCTTTCCGAGCCCCACGATACTGACTGCGTAGCGGTCACGGCAAATTCCGTGCCCGAAAACAATCGTCTCGGAGGTCTACGGGAGATGTTTCGTATCTCGGGATGCAAAAAGAAGTGCAACACGAGGACTTCCCGGGGGGTCACCCATCCTAGTACTACTCTCGCCCAAGCACGCTTAACTTCGGAGTTCTGATGGGATCCGGTGGTTTAGTGCTGGTATGATCGCACCGGTTTCGGGTGCTTCGTCCCTCGCCTATGTGCACGTCGCGGCCGGCGCATCAACGTCCGGAGCCTCTTGCCCGTCACGAAACCGCCGGTGCTTTCTCGAACGATCACGAAATCCCTATTGCTAGCTCTCTCCGAGCCCTAGCCCAACGACCGCGTATCGGTCACGGCAAGCTCGCGCCGAAACCATCGGCACTTTCTCGAACGATCTCGGAATCGCTATTGCGACCCCAATCCCGAAAGCTCTTTCCGAGCCCCACGATACTGACTGCGTAGCGGTCACGGCAAATTCCGTGCCCGAAAACAATCGTCTCGGAGGTCTACGGGAGATGTTTCGTATCTCGGGATGCAAAAAGAAGTGCAACACGAGGACTTCCCGGGGGGTCACCCATCCTAGTACTACTCTCGCCCAAGCACGCTTAACTTCGGAGTTCTGATGGGATCCGGTGGTTTAGTGCTGGTATGATCGCACCGGTTTCGGGTGCTTCGTCCCTCGCCTATGTGCACGTCGCGGCCGGCGCATCAACGTCCGGAGCCTCTTGCCCGTCACGAAACCGCCGGTGCTTTCTCGAACGATCACGAAATCCCTATTGCTAGCTCTCTCCGAGCCCTAGCCCAATGACTGCGTATCGGTCACGGCAAGCTCGCGCCGAAACCATCGGCACTTTCTCGAACGATCTCGGAATCGCTATTGCGACCCCAATCCGGAAAGCTCTTTCCGAGCCCCACGATACTGACTGCGTAGCGGTCACGGCAAATTCCGTGCCCGAAAACAATCGTCTCGGAGGTCTACGGGAGATGTTTCGTATCTCGGGATGCAAAAAGAAGTGCAACACGAGGACTTCCCGGGGGGTCACCCATCCTAGTACTCCTCTCGCCCAAGCACGCTTAACTTCGGAGTTCTGATGGGATCCGGTGGTTTAGTGCTGGTATGATCGCACCGGTTTCGGGTGCTTCGTCCCTCGCCTATGTGCACGTCGCGGTCGGCGCATCAACGTCCGTAGCCTCTTGCCCGTCACGAAATTGTCGGCGCTTTCACGAACGATCAGGAAATCCCTTTTGGAAGCTCTCTCCGAGCCCTAGCCCAACGACCGCGTATCGGTCACGGCAAGCTCGCGCCGAAACCATCGGCACTTTCTCGAACGATCTCGGAATCGCTATTGCGACCCCAATCCCGAAAGCTCTTTCCGAGCCCCACGATACTGACTGCGTAGCGGTCACGGCAAATTCCGTGCCCGAAAACAATCGTCTCGGAGGTCTACGGGAGATGTTTCGTATCTCGGGATGCAAAAAGAAGTGCAACACGAGGACTTCCCGGGGGGTCACCCATCCTAGTACTACTCTCGCCCAAGCACGCTTAACTTCGGAGTTCTGATGGGATCCGGTGGTTTAGTGCTGGTATGATCGCACCGGTTTCGGGTGCTTCGTCCCTCGCCTATGTGCACGTCGCGGCCGGCGCATCAACGTCCGGAGCCTCTTGCCCGTCACGAAACCGCCGGTGCTTTCTCGAACGATCACGAAATCCCTATTGCTAGCTCTCTCCGAGCCCTAGCCCAATGACTGCGTATCGGTTACGGCAAGCTCGCGCCGAAACCATCGGCACTTTCTCGAACGATCTCGGAATCGCTATTGCGACCCCAATCCGGAAAGCTCTTTCCGAGCCCCACGATACTGACTGCGTAGCGGTCACGGCAAATTCCGTGCCCGAAAACAATCGTCTCGGAGGTCTACGGGAGATGTTTCGTATCTCGGGATGCAAAAAGAAGTGCAACACGAGGACTTCCCGGGGGGTCACCCATCCTAGTACTACTCTCGCCCAAGCACGCTTAACTTCGGAGTTCTGATGGGATCCGGTGGTTTAGTGCTGGTATGATCGCACCGGTTTCGGGTGCTTCGTCCCTCGCCTATGTGCACGTCGCGGCCGGCGCATCAACGTCCGGAGCCTCTTGCCCGTCACGAAACCGCCGGTGCTTTCTCGAACGATCACGAAATCCCTATTGCTAGCTCTCTCCGAGCCCTAGCCCAATGACTGCGTATCGGTTACGGCAAGCTCGCGCCGAAACCATCGGCACTTTCTCGAACGATCTCGGAATCGCTATTGCGACCCCAATCCGGAAAGCTCTTTCCGAGCCCCACGATACTGACTGCGTAGCGGTCACGGCAAATTCCGTGCCCGAAAACAATCGTCTCGGAGGTCTACGGGAGATGTTTCGTATCTCGGGATGCAAAAAGAAGTGCAACACGAGGACTTCCCGGGGGGTCACCCATCCTAGTACTACTCTCGCCCAAGCACGCTTAACTTCAGAGTTCTAATGGGATCCGGTGGTTTAGTGCTGGTATGATCGCACCGGTTTCGGGTGCTTCGTCCCTCGCCTATGTGCACGTCGCGGCCGGCGCATCAACGTCCGGAGCCTCTTGCCCGTCACGAAACCGCCGGTGCTTTCTCGAACGATCACGAAATCCCTATTGCTAGCTCTCTCCGAGCCCTAGCCCAATGACTGCGTATCGGTCACGGCAAGCTCGCGCCGAAACCATCGGCACTTTCTCGAACGATCTCGGAATCGCTATTGCGACCCCAATCCGGAAAGCTCTTTCCGAGCCCCACGATACTGACTGCGTAGCGGTCACGGCAAATTCCGTGCCCGAAAACAATCGTCTCGGAGGTCTACGGGAGATGTTTCGTATCTCGGGATGCAAAAAGAAGTGCAACACGAGGACTTCCCGGGGGGTCACCCATCCTAGTACTCCTCTCGCCCAAGCACGCTTAACTTCGGAGTTCTGATGGGATCCGGTGGTTTAGTGCTGGTATGATCGCACCGGTTTCGGGTGCTTCGTCCCTCGCCTATGTGCACGTCGCGGCCGGCGCATCAACGTCCGGAGCCTCTTGCCCGTCACGAAACCGCCGGTGCTTTCTCGAACGATCACGAAATCCCTATTGCTAGCTCTCTCCGAGCCCTAGCCCAATGACTGCGTATCGGTTACGGCAAGCTCGCGCCGAAACCATCGGCACTTTCTCGAACGATCTCGGAATCGCTATTGCGACCCCAATCCGGAAAGCTCTTTCCGAGCCCCACGATACTGACTGCGTAGCGGTCACGGCAAATTCCGTGCCCGAAAACAATCGTCTCGGAGGTCTACGGGAGATGTTTCGTATCTCGGGATGCAAAAAGAAGTGCAACACGAGGACTTCCCGGGGGGTCACCCATCCTAGTACTACTCTCGCCCAAGCACGCTTAACTTCAGAGTTCTAATGGGATCCGGTGGTTTAGTGCTGGTATGATCGCACCGGTTTCGGGTGCTTCGTCCCTCGCCTATGTGCACGTCGCGGCCGGCGCATCAACGTCCGGAGCCTCTTGCCCGTCACGAAACCGCCGGTGCTTTCTCGAACGATCACGAAATCCCTATTGCTAGCTCTCTCCGAGCCCTAGCCCAATGACTGCGTATCGGTCACGGCAAGCTCGCGCCGAAACCATCGGCACTTTCTCGAACGATCTCGGAATCGCTATTGCGACCCCAATCCGGAAAGCTCTTTCCGAGCCCCACGATACTGACTGCGTAGCGGTCACGGCAAATTCCGTGCCCGAAAACAATCGTCTCGGAGGTCTACGGGAGATGTTTCGTATCTCGGGATGCAAAAAGAAGTGCAACACGAGGACTTCCCGGGGGGTCACCCATCCTAGTACTCCTCTCGCCCAAGCACGCTTAACTTCGGAGTTCTGATGGGATCCGGTGGTTTAGTGCTGGTATGATCGCACCGGTTTCGGGTGCTTCGTCCCTCGCCTATGTGCACGTCGCGGTCGGCGCATCAACGTCCGTAGCCTCTTGCCCGTCACGAAATTGTCGGCGCTTTCACGAACGATCAGGAAATCCCTATTGGAAGCTCTCTCCGAGCCCTAGCCCAACGACCGCGTATCGGTCACGGCAAGCTCGCGCCGAAACCATCGGCACTTTCTCGAACGATCTCGGAATCGCTATTGCGACCCCAATCCGGAAAGCTCTTTCCGAGCCCCACGATACTGACTGCGTAGCGGTCACGGCAAATTCCGTGCCCGAAAACAATCGTCTCGGAGGTCTACGGGAGATGTTTCGTATCTCGGGATGCAAAAAGAAGTGCAACACGAGGACTTCCCGGGGGGTCACCCATCCTAGTACTCCTCTCGCCCAAGCACGCTTAACTTCGGAGTTCTGATGGGATCCGGTGGTTTAGTGCTGGTATGATCGCACCGGTTTCGGGTGCTTCGTCCCTCGCCTATGTGCACGTCGCGGTCGGCGCATCAACGTCCGTAGCCTCTTGCCCGTCACGAAATTGTCGGCGCTTTCACGAACGATCAGGAAATCCCTTTTGGAAGCTCTCTCCGAGCCCTAGCCCAACGACCGCGTATCGGTCACGGCAAGCTCGCGCCGAAACCATCGGCACTTTCTCGAACGATCTCGGAATCGCTATTGCGACCCCAATCCCGAAAGCTCTTTCCGAGCCCCACGATACTGACTGCGTAGCGGTCACGGCAAATTCCGTGCCCGAAAACAATCGTCTCGGAGGTCTACGGGAGATGTTTCGTATCTCGGGATGCAAAAAGAAGTGCAACACGAGGACTTCCCGGGGGGTCACCCATCCTAGTACTACTCTCGCCCAAGCACGCTTAACTTCGGAGTTCTGATGGGATCCGGTGGTTTAGTGCTGGTATGATCGCACCGGTTTCGGGTGCTTCGTCCCTCGCCTATGTGCACGTCGCGGCCGGCGCATCAACGTCCGGAGCCTCTTGCCCGTCACGAAACCGCCGGTGCTTTCTCGAACGATCACGAAATCCCTATTGCTAGCTCTCTCCGAGCCCTAGCCCAATGACTGCGTATCGGTTACGGCAAGCTCGCGCCGAAACCATCGGCACTTTCTCGAACGATCTCGGAATCGCTATTGCGACCCCAATCCGGAAAGCTCTTTCCGAGCCCCACGATACTGACTGCGTAGCGGTCACGGCAAATTCCGTGCCCGAAAACAATCGTCTCGGAGGTCTACGGGAGATGTTTCGTATCTCGGGATGCAAAAAGAAGTGCAACACGAGGACTTCCCGGGGGGTCACCCATCCTAGTACTACTCTCGCCCAAGCACGCTTAACTTCGGAGTTCTGATGGGATCCGGTGGTTTAGTGCTGGTATGATCGCACCGGTTTCGGGTGCTTCGTCCCTCGCCTATGTGCACGTCGCGGCCGGCGCATCAACGTCCGGAGCCTCTTGCCCGTCACGAAACCGCCGGTGCTTTCTCGAACGATCACGAAATCCCTATTGCTAGCTCTCTCCGAGCCCTAGCCCAATGACTGCGTATCGGTTACGGCAAGCTCGCGCCGAAACCATCGGCACTTTCTCGAACGATCTCGGAATCGCTATTGCGACCCCAATCCGGAAAGCTCTTTCCGAGCCCCACGATACTGACTGCGTAGCGGTCACGGCAAATTCCGTGCCCGAAAACAATCGTCTCGGAGGTCTACGGGAGATGTTTCGTATCTCGGGATGCAAAAAGAAGTGCAACACGAGGACTTCCCGGGGGGTCACCCATCCTAGTACTACTCTCGCCCAAGCACGCTTAACTTCAGAGTTCTAATGGGATCCGGTGGTTTAGTGCTGGTATGATCGCACCGGTTTCGGGTGCTTCGTCCCTCGCCTATGTGCACGTCGCGGCCGGCGCATCAACGTCCGGAGCCTCTTGCCCGTCACGAAACCGCCGGTGCTTTCTCGAACGATCACGAAATCCCTATTGCTAGCTCTCTCCGAGCCCTAGCCCAATGACTGCGTATCGGTCACGGCAAGCTCGCGCCGAAACCATCGGCACTTTCTCGAACGATCTCGGAATCGCTATTGCGACCCCAATCCGGAAAGCTCTTTCCGAGCCCCACGATACTGACTGCGTAGCGGTCACGGCAAATTCCGTGCCCGAAAACAATCGTCTCGGAGGTCTACGGGAGATGTTTCGTATCTCGGGATGCAAAAAGAAGTGCAACACGAGGACTTCCCGGGGGGTCACCCATCCTAGTACTCCTCTCGCCCAAGCACGCTTAACTTCGGAGTTCTGATGGGATCCGGTGGTTTAGTGCTGGTATGATCGCACCGGTTTCGGGTGCTTCGTCCCTCGCCTATGTGCACGTCGCGGCCGGCGCATCAACGTCCGGAGCCTCTTGCCCGTCACGAAACCGCCGGTGCTTTCTCGAACGATCACGAAATCCCTATTGCTAGCTCTCTCCGAGCCCTAGCCCAATGACTGCGTATCGGTTACGGCAAGCTCGCGCCGAAACCATCGGCACTTTCTCGAACGATCTCGGAATCGCTATTGCGACCCCAATCCGGAAAGCTCTTTCCGAGCCCCACGATACTGACTGCGTAGCGGTCACGGCAAATTCCGTGCCCGAAAACAATCGTCTCGGAGGTCTACGGGAGATGTTTCGTATCTCGGGATGCAAAAAGAAGTGCAACACGAGGACTTCCCGGGGGGTCACCCATCCTAGTACTACTCTCGCCCAAGCACGCTTAACTTCAGAGTTCTAATGGGATCCGGTGGTTTAGTGCTGGTATGATCGCACCGGTTTCGGGTGCTTCGTCCCTCGCCTATGTGCACGTCGCGGCCGGCGCATCAACGTCCGGAGCCTCTTGCCCGTCACGAAACCGCCGGTGCTTTCTCGAACGATCACGAAATCCCTATTGCTAGCTCTCTCCGAGCCCTAGCCCAATGACTGCGTATCGGTCACGGCAAGCTCGCGCCGAAACCATCGGCACTTTCTCGAACGATCTCGGAATCGCTATTGCGACCCCAATCCGGAAAGCTCTTTCCGAGCCCCACGATACTGACTGCGTAGCGGTCACGGCAAATTCCGTGCCCGAAAACAATCGTCTCGGAGGTCTACGGGAGATGTTTCGTATCTCGGGATGCAAAAAGAAGTGCAACACGAGGACTTCCCGGGGGGTCACCCATCCTAGTACTCCTCTCGCCCAAGCACGCTTAACTTCGGAGTTCTGATGGGATCCGGTGGTTTAGTGCTGGTATGATCGCACCGGTTTCGGGTGCTTCGTCCCTCGCCTATGTGCACGTCGCGGTCGGCGCATCAACGTCCGTAGCCTCTTGCCCGTCACGAAATTGTCGGCGCTTTCACGAACGATCAGGAAATCCCTATTGGAAGCTCTCTCCGAGCCCTAGCCCAACGACCGCGTATCGGTCACGGCAAGCTCGCGCCGAAACCATCGGCACTTTCTCGAACGATCTCGGAATCGCTATTGCGACCCCAATCCGGAAAGCTCTTTCCGAGCCCCACGATACTGACTGCGTAGCGGTCACGGCAAATTCCGTGCCCGAAAACAATCGTCTCGGAGGTCTACGGGAGATGTTTCGTATCTCGGGATGCAAAAAGAAGTGCAACACGAGGACTTCCCGGGGGGTCACCCATCCTAGTACTACTCTCGCCCAAGCACGCTTAACTTCGGAGTTCTGATGGGATCCGGTGGTTTAGTGCTGGTATGATCGCACCGGTTTCGGGTGCTTCGTCCCTCGCCTATGTGCACGTCGCGGCCGGCGCATCAACGTCCGGAGCCTCTTGCCCGTCACGAAACCGCCGGTGCTTTCTCGAACGATCACGAAATCCCTATTGGAAGCTCTCTCCGAGCCCTAGCCCAACGACCGCGTATCGGTCACGGCAAGCTCGCGCCGAAACCATCGGCACTTTCTCGAACGATCTCGGAATCGCTATTGCGACCCCAATCCCGAAAGCTCTTTCCGAGCCCCACGATACTGACTGCGTAGCGGTCACGGCAAATTCCGTGCCCGAAAACAATCGTCTCGGAGGTCTACGGGAGATGTTTCGTATCTCGGGATGCAAAAAGAAGTGCAACACGAGGACTTCCCGGGGGGTCACCCATCCTAGTACTACTCTCGCCCAAGCACGCTTAACTTCGGAGTTCTGATGGGATCCGGTGGTTTAGTGCTGGTATGATCGCACCGGTTTCGGGTGCTTCGTCCCTCGCCTATGTGCACGTCGCGGCCGGCGCATCAACGTCCGGAGCCTCTTGCCCGTCACGAAACCGCCGGTGCTTTCTCGAACGATCACGAAATCCCTATTGCTAGCTCTCTCCGAGCCCTAGCCCAATGACTGCGTATCGGTCACGGCAAGCTCGCGCCGAAACCATCGGCACTTTCTCGAACGATCTCGGAATCGCTATTGCGACCCCAATCCGGAAAGCTCTTTCCGAGCCCCACGATACTGACTGCGTAGCGGTCACGGCAAATTCCGTGCCCGAAAACAATCGTCTCGGAGGTCTACGGGAGATGTTTCGTATCTCGGGATGCAAAAAGAAGTGCAACACGAGGACTTCCTGGGGGGTCACCCATCCTAGTACTCCTCTCGCCCAAGCACGCTTAACTTCGGAGTTCTGATGGGATCCGGTGGTTTAGTGCTGGTATGATCGCACCGGTTTCGGGTGCTTCGTCCCTCGCCTATGTGCACGTCGCGGCCGGCGCATCAACGTCCGTAGCCTCTTGCCCGTCACGAAATTGTCGGCGCTTTCACGAACGATCAGGAAATCCCTATTGGAAGCTCTCTCCGAGCCCTAGCCCAACGACCGCGTATCGGTCACGGCAAGCTCGCGCCGAAACCATCGGCACTTTCTCGAACGATCTCGGAATCGCTATTGCGACCCCAATCCCGAAAGCTCTTTCCGAGCCCCACGATACTGACTGCGTAGCGGTCACGGCAAATTCCGTGCCCGAAAACAATCGTCTCGGAGGTCTACGGGAGATGTTTCGTATCTCGGGATGCAAAAAGAAGTGCAACACGAGGACTTCCCGGGGGGTCACCCATCCTAGTACTCCTCTCGCCCAAGCACGCTTAACTTCGGAGTTCTGATGGGATCCGGTGGTTTAGTGCTGGTATGATCGCACCGGTTTCGGGTGCTTCGTCCCTCGCCTATGTGCACGTCGCTGTCGGCGCATCAACGTCCGTAGCCTCTTGCCCGTCACGAAATTGTCGGCGCTTTCACGAACGATCAGGAAATCCCTATTGGAAGCTCTCTCCGAGCCCTAGCCCAACGACCGCGTATCGGTCACGGCAAGCTCGCGCCGAAACCATCGGCACTTTCTCGAACGATCTCGGAATCGCTATTGCGACCCCAATCCCGAAAGCTCTTTCCGAGCCCCACGATACTGACTGCGTAGCGGTCACGGCAAATTCCGTGCCCGAAAACAATCGTCTCGGAGGTCTACGGGAGATGTTTCGTATCTCGGGATGCAAAAAGAAGTGCAACACGAGGACTTCCCGGGGGGTCACCCATCCTAGTACTACTCTCGCCCAAGCACGCTTAACTTCGGAGTTCTGATGGGATCCGGTGGTTTAGTGCTGGTATGATCGCACCGGTTTCGGGTGCTTCGTCCCTCGCCTATGTGCACGTCGCGGCCGGTGCATCAACGTCCGGAGCCTCTTGCCCGTCACGAAACCGCCGGTGCTTTCTCGAACGATCACGAAATCCCTATTGCTAGCTCTCTCCGAGCCCTAGCCCAATGACTGCGTATCGGTCACGGCAAGCTCGCGCCGAAACCATCGGCACTTTCTCGAACGATCTCGGAATCGCTATTGCGACCCCAATCCGGAAAGCTCTTTCCGAGCCCCACGATACTGACTGCGTAGCGGTCACGGCAAATTCCGTGCCCGAAAACAATCGTCTCGAAGGTCTACGGGAGATGTTTCGTATCTCGGGATGCAAAAAGAAGTGCAACACGAGGACTTCCCGGGGGGTCACCCATCCTAGTACTACTCTCGCCCAAGCACGCTTAACTTCAGAGTTCTAATGGGATCCGGTGGTTTAGTGCTGGTATGATCGCACCGGTTTCGGGTGCTTCGTCCCTCGCCTATGTGCACGTCGCGGCCGGCGCATCAACGTCCGGAGCCTCTTGCCCGTCACGAAACCGCCGGTGCTTTCTCGAACGATCACGAAATCCCTATTGCTAGCTCTCTCCGAGCCCTAGCCCAATGACTGCGTATCGGTCACGGCAAGCTCGCGCCGAAACCATCGGCACTTTCTCGAACGATCTCGGAATCGCTATTGCGACCCCAATCCGGAAAGCTCTTTCCGAGCCCCACGATACTGACTGCGTAGCGGTCACGGCAAATTCCGTGCCCGAAAACAATCGTCTCGGAGGTCTACGGGAGATGTTTCGTATCACGGGATGCAAAAAGAAGTGCAACACGAGGACTTCCCGGGGGGTCACCCATCCTAGTACTCCTCTCGCCCAAGCACGCTTAACTTCGGAGTTCTGATGGGATCCGGTGGTTTAGTGCTGGTATGATCGCACCGGTTTCGGGTACTTCGTCCCTCGCCTATGTGCACGTCGCGGTCGGCGCATCAACGTCCGTAGCCTCTTGCCCGTCACGAAATTGTCGGCGCTTTCACGAACGATCAGGAAATCCCTATTGGAAGCTCTCTCCGAGCCCTAGCCCAACGACCGCGTATCGGTCACGGCAAGCTCGCGCCGAAACCATCGGCACTTTCTCGAACGATCTCGGAATCGCTATTGCGACCCCAATTCCGAAAGCTCTTTCCGAGCCCCACGATACTGACTGCGTAGCGGTCACGGCAAATTCCGTGCCCGAAAACAATCGTCTCGGAGGTCTACGGGAGATGTTTCGTATCTCGGGATGCAAAAAGAAGTGCAACACGAGGACTTCCCGGGGGGTCACCCATCCTAGTACTACTCTCGCCCAAGCACGCTTAACTTCGGAGTTCTGATGGGATCCGGTGGTTTAGTGCTGGTATGATCGCACCGGTTTCGGGTGCTTCGTCCCTCGCCTATGTGCACGTCGCGGCCGGTGCATCAACGTCCGGAGCCTCTTGCCCGTCACGAAACCGCCGGTGCTTTCTCGAACGATCACGAAATCCCTATTGCTAGCTCTCTCCGAGCCCTAGCCCAATGACTGCGTATCGGTCACGGCAAGCTCGCGCCGAAACCATCGGCACTTTCTCGAACGATCTCGGAATCGCTATTGCGACCCCAATCCGGAAAGCTCTTTCCGAGCCCCACGATACTGACTGCGTAGCGGTCACGGCAAATTCCGTGCCCGAAAACAATCGTCTCGAAGGTCTACGGGAGATGTTTCGTATCTCGGGATGCAAAAAGAAGTGCAACACGAGGACTTCCCGGGGGGTCACCCATCCTAGTACTACTCTCGCCCAAGCACGCTTAACTTCAGAGTTCTAATGGGATCCGGTGGTTTAGTGCTGGTATGATCGCACCGGTTTCGGGTGCTTCGTCCCTCGCCTATGTGCACGTCGCGGCCGGCGCATCAACGTCCGGAGCCTCTTGCCCGTCACGAAACCGCCGGTGCTTTCTCGAACGATCACGAAATCCCTATTGCTAGCTCTCTCCGAGCCCTAGCCCAATGACTGCGTATCGGTCACGGCAAGCTCGCGCCGAAACCATCGGCACTTTCTCGAACGATCTCGGAATCGCTATTGCGACCCCAATCCGGAAAGCTCTTTCCGAGCCCCACGATACTGACTGCGTAGCGGTCACGGCAAATTCCGTGCCCGAAAACAATCGTCTCGGAGGTCTACGGGAGATGTTTCGTATCACGGGATGCAAAAAGAAGTGCAACACGAGGACTTCCCGGGGGGTCACCCATCCTAGTACTCCTCTCGCCCAAGCACGCTTAACTTCGGAGTTCTGATGGGATCCGGTGGTTTAGTGCTGGTATGATCGCACCGGTTTCGGGTACTTCGTCCCTCGCCTATGTGCACGTCGCGGTCGGCGCATCAACGTCCGTAGCCTCTTGCCCGTCACGAAATTGTCGGCGCTTTCACGAACGATCAGGAAATCCCTATTGGAAGCTCTCTCCGAGCCCTAGCCCAACGACCGCGTATCGGTCACGGCAAGCTCGCGCCGAAACCATCGGCACTTTCTCGAACGATCTCGGAATCGCTATTGCGACCCCAATCCCGAAAGCTCTTTCCGAGCCCCACGATACTGACTGCGTAGCGGTCACGGCAAATTCCGTGCCCGAAAACAATCGTCTCGGAGGTCTACGGGAGATGTTTCGTATCTCGGGATGCAAAAAGAAGTGCAACACGAGGACTTCCCGGGGGGTCACCCATCCTAGTACTCCTCTAGCCCAAGCACGCTTAACTTCGGAGTTCTGATGGGATCCGGTGGTTTAGTGCTGGTATGATCGCACCGGTTTCGGGTGCTTCGTCCCTCGCCTATGTGCACGTCGCGGTCGGCGCATCAACGTCCGTAGCCTCTTGCCCGTCACGAAATTGTCGGCGCTTTCACGAACGATCACGAAATCCCTATTGGAAGCTCTCTCCGAGCCCTAGCCCAACGACCGCGTATCGGTCACGGCAAGCTCGCGCCGAAACCATCGGCACTTTCTCGAACGATCTCGGAATCGCTATTGCGACCCCAATCCCGAAAGCTCTTTCCGAGCCCCACGATACTGACTGCGTAGCGGTCACGGCAAATTCCGTGCCCGAAAACAATCGTCTCGGAGGTCTACGGGAGATGTTTCGTATCTCGGGATGCAAAAAGAAGTGCAACACGAGGACTTCCCGGGGGGTCACCCATCCTAGTACTCCTCTCGCCCAAGCACGCTTAACTTCGGAGTTCTGATGGGATCCGGTGGTTTAGTGCTGGTATGATCGCACCGGTTTCGGGTGCTTCGTCCCTCGCCTATGTGCACGTCGCGGTCGGCGCATCAACGTCCGTAGCCTCTTGACCGTCACGAAATTGTCGGCGCTTTCACGAACGATCAGGAAATCCCTATTGGAAGCTCTCTCCGAGCCCTAGCCCAACGACTGCGTATCGGTCACGGCAAGCTCGCGCCGAAACCATCGGCACTTTCTCGAACGATCTCGGAATCGCTATTGCGACCCCAATCCGGAAAGCTCTTTCCGAGCCCCACGATACTGACTGCGTAGCGGTCACGGCAAATTCCGTGCCCGAAAACAATCGTCTCGGAGGTCTACGGGAGATGTTTCGTATCTCGGGATGCAAAAAGAAGTGCAACACGAGGACTTCCCGGGGGGTCACCCATCCTAGTACTCCTCTCGCCCAAGCACGCTTAACTTCGGAGTTCTGATGGGATCCGGTGGTTTAGTGCTGGTATGATCGCACCGGTTTCGGGTACTTCGTCCCTCGCCTATGTGCACGTCGCGGTCGGCGCATCAACGTCCGTAGCCTCTTGCCCGTCACGAAATTGTCGGCGCTTTCACGAACGATCAGGAAATCCCTATTGCTAGCTCTCTCCGAGCCCTAGCCCAACGACCGCGTATCGGTCACGGCAAGCTCGCGCCGAAACCATCGGCACTTTCTCGAACGATCTCGGAATCGCTATTGCGACCCCAATCCCGAAAGCTCTTTCCGAGCCCCACGATACTGACTGCGTAGCGGTCACGGCAAATTCCGTGCCCGAAAACAATCGTCTCGGAGGTCTACGGGAGATGTTTCGTATCTCGGGATGCAAAAAGAAGTGCAACACGAGGACTTCCCGGGGGGTCACCCATCCTAGTACTACTCTCGCCCAAGCACGCTTAACTTCGGAGTTCTGATGGGATCCGGTGGTTTAGTGCTGGTATGATCGCACCGGTTTCGGGTGCTTCGTCCCTCGCCTATGTGCACGTCGCGGCCGGCGCATCAACGTCCGGAGCCTCTTGCCCGTCACGAAACCGCCGGTGCTTTCTCGAACGATCACGAAATCCCTATTGCTAGCTCTCTGCGAGCCCTAGCCCAATGACTGCGTATCGGTCACGGCAAGCTCGCGCCGAAACCATCGGCACTTTCTCGAACGATCTCGGAATCGCTATTGCGACCCCAATCCGGAAAGCTCTTTCCGAGCCCCACGATACTGACTGCGTAGCGGTCACGGCAAATTCCGTGCCCGAAAACAATCGTCTCGGAGGTCTACGGGAGATGTTTCGTATCTCGGGATGCAAAAAGAAGTGCAACACGAGGACTTCCCGGGGGGTCACCCATCCTAGTACTCCTCTCGCCCAAGCACGCTTAACTTCAGAGTTCTAATGGGATCCGGTGGTTTAGTGCTGGTATGATCGCACCGGTTTCGGGTGCTTCGTCCCTCGCCTATGTGCACGTCGCGGTCGGCGCATCAACGTCCGTAGCCTCTTGCCCGTCACGAAATTGTCGGCGCTTTCACGAACGATCAGGAAATCCCTATTGGAAGCTCTCTCCGAGCCCTAGCCCAACGACCGCGTATCGGTCACGGCAAGCTCGCGCCGAAACCATCGGCACTTTCTCGAACGATCTCGGAATCGCTATTGCGACCCCAATCCCGAAAGCTCTTTCCGAGCCCCACGATACTGACTGCGTAGTGGTCACGGCAAATTCCGTGCCCGAAAACAATCGTCTCGGAGGTCTACGGGAGATGTTTCGTATCTCAGGACGCAAAAAGGAGTGCAACACGAGGACTTCCCGGGGGGTCACCCATCCTAGTACTACTCTCGCCCAAGCACGCTTAACTTCGGAGTTCTGATGGGATCCGGTGGTTTAGTGCTGGTATGATCGCACCGGTTTCGGGTGCTTCGTCCCTCGCCTATGTGCACGTCGCGGCCGGCGCATCAACGTCCGGAGCCTCTTGCCCGTCACGAAACCGCCGGTGCTTTCTCGAACGATCACGAAATCCCTATTGCTAGCTCTCTCCGAGCCCTAGCCCAATGACTGCGTATCGGTCACGGCAAGCTCGCGCCGAAACCATCGGCACTTTCTCGAACGATCTCGGAATCGCTATTGCGACCCCAATCCCGAAAGCTCTTTCCGAGCCCCACGATACTGACTGCGTAGCGGTCACGGCAAATTCCGTGCCCGAAAACAATCGTCTCGGAGGTCTACGGGAGATGTTTCGTATCTCGGGATGCAAAAAGAAGTGCAACACGAGGACTTCCCGGGGGGTCACCCATCCTAGTACTCCCCTCGCCCAAGCACGCTTAACTTCGGAGTTCTAATGGGATCCGGTGGTTTAGTGCTGGTATGATCGCACCGGTTTCGGGTGCTTCGTCCCTCGCCTATGTGCACGTCGCGGTCGGCGCATCAACGTCCGGAGCCTCTTGCCCGTCACGAAACCGCCGGTGCTTTCTCGAACGATCAGGAAATCCCTATTGCTAGCTCTCTCCGAGCCCTAGCCCAATGACTGCGTATCGGTCACGGCAAGCTCGCGCCGAAACCATCGGCACTTTCTCGAACTATCTCGGAATCGCTATTGCGACCCCAATCCGGAAAGCTCTTTCCGAGCCCCACGATACTGACTGCGTAGCGGTCACGGCAAATTCCGTGCCCGAAAACAATCGTCTCGGAGGTCTACGGGAGATGTTTCGTATCTCGGGATGCAAAAAGAAGTGCAACCCGAGGACTTCCCGGGGGGTCACCCATCCTAGTACTCCTCTCGCCCAAGCACGCTTAACTTCGGAGTTCTGATGGGATCCGGTGGTTTAGTGCTGGTATGATCGCACCGGTTTCGGGTGCTTCGTCCCTCGCCTATGTGCACGTCGCGGTCGGCGCATCAACGTCCGTAGCCTCTTGCCCGTCACGAAATTGTCGGCGCTTTCACGAACGATCAGGAAATCCCTATTGGAAGCTCTCTCCGAGCCCTAGCCCAACGACCGCGTATCGGTAACGGCAAGCTCGCGCCGAAACCATCGGCACTTTCTCGAACGATCTCGGAATCGCTATTGCGACCCCAATCCCGAAAGCTCTTTCCGAGCCCCACGATACTGACTGCGTAGCGGTCACGGCAAATTCCGTGCCCGAAAACAATCGTCTCGGAGGTCTACGGGAGATGTTTCGTATCTCGGGATGCAAAAAGAAGTGCAACACGAGGACTTCCCGGGGGGTCACCCATCCTAGTACTACTCTCGCCCAAGCACGCTTAACTTCGGAGTTCTGATGGGATCCGGTGGTTTAGTGCTGGTATGATCGCACCGGTTTCGGGTGCTTCGTCCCTCGCCTATGTGCACGTCGCGGCCGGCGCATCAACGTCCGGAGCCTCTTGCCCGTCACGAAACCGCCGGTGCTTTCTCGAACGATCACGAAATCCCTATTGCTAGCTCTCTCCGAGCCCTAGCCCAATGACTGCGTATCGGTCACGGCAAGCTCGCGCCGAAACCATCGGCACTTTCTCGAACGATCTCGGAATCGCTATTGCGACCCCAATCCCGAAAGCTCTTTCCGAGCCCCACGATACTGACTGCGTAACGGTCATGGCAAATTCCGTGCCCGAAAACAATCGTCTCGGAGGTCTACGGGAGATGTTTCGTATCTCGGGATGCAAAAAGAAGTGCAACACGAGGACTTCCCGGGGGGTCACCCATCCTAGTACTCCTCTCGCCCAAGCACGCTTAACTTCGTAGTTCTAATGGGATCCGGTGGTTTAGTGCTGGTATGATCGCACCGGTTTCGGGTGCTTCGTCCCTCGCCTATGTGCACGTCGCGGTCGGCGCATCAACGTCCGTAGCCTCTTGCCCGTCACGAAATTGTCGGCGCTTTCACGAACGATCAGGAAATCCCTATTGGAAGCTCTCTCCGAGCCCTAGCCCAACGACCGCGTATCGGTAACGGCAAGCTCGCGCCGAAACCATCGGCACTTTCTCGAACGATCTCGGAATCGCTATTGCGACCCCAATCCCGAAAGCTCTTTCCGAGCCCCACGATACTGACTGCGTAGCGGTCACGGCAAATTCCGTGCCCGAAAACAATCGTCTCGGAGGTCTACGGGAGATGTTTCGTATCTCGGGATGCAAAAAGAAGTGCAACACGAGGACTTCCCGGGGGGTCACCCATCCTAGTACTACTCTCACCCAAGCACGCTTAACTTCGGAGTTCTGATGGGATCCGGTGGTTTAGTGCTGGTATGATCGCACCGGTTTCGGGTGCTTCGTCCCTCGCCTATGTGCACGTCGCGGCCGGCGCATCAACGTCCGGAGCCTCTTGCCCGTCACGAAACCGCCGGTGCTTTCTCGAACGATCACGAAATCCCTATTGCTAGCTCTCTCCGAGCCCTAGCCCAATGACTGCGTATCGGTCACGGCAAGCTCGCGCCGAAACCATCGGCACTTTCTCGAACGATCTCGGAATCGCTATTGCGACCCCAATCCCGAAAGCTCTTTCCGAGCCCCACGATACTGACTGCGTAGCGGTCACGGCAAATTCCGTGCCCGAAAACAATCGTCTCGGAGGTCTACGGGAGATGTTTCGTATCTCGGGATGCAAAAAGAAGTGCAACACGAGGACTTCCCGGGGGGTCACCCATCCTAGTACTACTCTCGCCCAAGCACGCTTAACTTCGGAGTTCTGATGGGATCCGGTGGTTTAGTGCTGGTATGATCGCACCGGTTTCGGGTGCTTCGTCCCTCGCCTATGTGCACGTCGCGGCCGGTGCATCAACGTCCGGAGCCTCTTGCCCGTCACAAAACCGCCGGTGCTTTCTCGAACGATCACGAAATCCCTATTGCTAGCTCTCTCCGAGCCCTAGCCCAATGACTGCGTGTCGGTCACGGCAAGCTCGCGCCGAAACCATCGGCACTTTCTCGAACGATCTCGGAATCGCTATTGCGACCCCAATCCCGAAAGCTCTTTCCGAGCCCCACGATACTGACTGCGTAACGGTCATGGCAAATTCCGTGCCCGAAAACAATCGTCTCGGAGGTCTACGGGAGATGTTTCGTATCTCGGGATGCAAAAAGAAGTGCAACACGAGGACTTCCCGGGGGGTCACCCATCCTAGTACTCCTCTCGCCCAAGCACGCTTAACTTCGGAGTTCTAATGGGATCCGGTGGTTTAGTGCTGGTATGATCGCACCGGTTTCGGGTGCTTCGTCCCTCGCCTATGTGCACGTCGCGGTCGGCGCATCAACGTCCGTAGCCTCTTGCCCGTCACGAAATTGTCGGCGCTTTCACGAACGATCAGGAAATCCCTATTGGAAGCTCTCTCCGAGCCCTAGCCCAACGACCGCGTATCGGTCACGGCAAGCTCGCGCCGAAACCATCGGCACTTTCTCGAACGATCTCGGAATCGCTATTGCGACCCCAATCCCGAAAGCTCTTTCCGAGCCCCACGATACTGACTGCGTAGCGGTCACGGCAAATTCCGTGCCCGAAAACAATCGTCTCGGAGGTCTACGGGAGATGTTTCGTATCTCGGGATGCAAAAAGAAGTGCAACACGAGGACTTCCCGGGGGGTCACCCATCCTAGTACTACTCTCGCCCAAGCACGCTTAACTTCAGAGTTCTAATGGGATCCGGTGGTTTAGTGCTGGTATGATCGCACCGGTTTCGGGTGCTTCGTCCCTCGCCTATGTGCACGTCGCGGCCGGCGCATCAACGTCCGGAGCCTCTTGCCCGTCACGAAACCGCCGGTGCTTTCTCGAACGATCACGAAATCCCTATTGCTAGCTCTCTCCGAGCCCTAGCCCAATGACTGCGTATCGGTCACGGCAAGCTCGCGCCGAAACCATCGGCACTTTCTCGAACGATCTCGGAATCGCTATTGCGACCCCAATCCGGAAAGCTCTTTCCGAGCCCCACGATACTGACTGCGTAGCGGTCACGGCAAATTCCGTGCCCGAAAACAATCGTCTCGGAGGTCTACGGGAGATGTTTCGTATCTCGGGATGCAAAAAGAAGTGCAACACGAGGACTTCCCGGGGGGTCACCCATCCTAGTACTCCTCTCGCCCAAGCATGCTTAACTTCGGAGTTCTGATGGGATCCGGTGGTTTAGTGCTGGTATGATCGCACCGGTTTCGGGTACTTCGTCCCTCGCCTATGTGCACGTCGCGGTCGGCGCATCAACGTCCGTAGCCTCTTGCCCATCACGAAATTGTCGGCGCTTTCACGAACGATCAGGAAATCCCTATTGGAAGCTCTCTCCGAGCCCTAGCCCAACGACCGCGTATCGGTCACGGCAAGCTCGCGCCGAAACCATCGGCACTTTCTCGAACGATCTCGGAATCGCTATTGCGACCCCAATCCCGAAAGCTCTTTCCGAGCCCCACGATACTGACTGCGTAGCGGTCACGGCAAATTCCGTGCCCGAAAACAATCGTCTCGGAGGTCTACGGGAGATGTTTCGTATCTCGGGATGCAAAAAGAAGTGCAACACGAGGACTTCCCGGGGGGTCACCCATCCTAGTACTACTCTCGCCCAAGCACGCTTAACTTCGGAGTTCTGATGGGATCCGGTGGTTTAGTGCTGGTATGATCGCACCGGTTTCGGGTGCTTCGTCCCTCGCCTATGTGCACGTCGCGGCCGGCGCATCAACGTCCGGAGCCTCTTGCCCGTCACGAAACCGCCGGTGCTTTCTCGAACGATCACGAAATCCCTATTGCTAGCTCTCTCCGAGCCCTAGCCCAATGACTGCGTATCGGTCACGGCAAGCTCGCGCCGAAACCATCGGCACTTTCTCGAACGATCTCGGAATCGCTATTGCGACCCCAATCCGGAAAGCTCTTTCCGAGCCCCACGATACTGACTGCGTAACGGTCACGGCAAATTCCGTGCCCGAAAACAATCGTCTCGGAGGTCTACGGGAGATGTTTCGTATCTCGGGAACCACAAAGAAGTGCAACACGAGGACTTCCCGGGGGGTCACCCATCCTAGTACTCCTCTCGCCCAAGCACGCTTAACTTCAGAGTTCTAATGGGATCCGGTGGTTTAGTGCTGGTATAATCGCACCGGTTTCGGGTGCTTCGTCCCTCGCCTATGTGCACGTCGCGGTCGGCGCATCAACGTCCGTAGCCTCTTGCCCGTCACGAAATTGTCGGCGCTTTCACGAACGATCAGGAAATCCCTATTGGAAGCTCTCTCCGAGCCCTAGCCCAACGACCGCGTATCGGTCACGGCAAGCTCGCGCCGAAACCATCAGCACTTTCTCGAACGATCTCGGAATCGCTATTGCGACCCCAATCCCGAAAGCTCTTTCCGAGCCCCACGATACTGACTGCGTAGTGGTCACGGCAAATTCCGTGCCCGAAAACAATCGTCTCGGAGGTATACGGGAGATGTTTCGTATCTCAGGACGCAAAAAGGAGTGCAACACGAGGACTTCCCGGGGGGTCACCCATCCTAGTACTACTCTCGCCCAAGCACGCTTAACTTCGGAGTTCTGATGGGATCCGGTGGTTTAGTGCTGGTATGATCGCACCGGTTTCGGGTGCTTCGTCCCTCGCCTATGTGCACGTCGCGGCCGGCGCATCAACGTCCGGAGCCTCTTGCCTGTCACGAAACCGCCGGTGCTTTCTCGAACGATCACGAAATCCCTATTGCTAGCTCTCTCCGAGCCCTAGCCCAATGACTGCGTATCGGTCACGGCAAGCTCGCGCCGAAACCATCGGCACTTTCTCGAACGATCTCGGAATCGCTATTGCGACCCCAATCCGGAAAGCTCTTTCCGAGCCCCACGATACTGACTGCGTAGCGGTCACGGCAAATTCCGTGCCCGAAAACAATCGTCTCGGAGGTCTACGGGAGATGTTTCGTATCTCGGGATGCAAAAAGAAGTGCAACACGAGGACTTCCCGGGGGGTCACCCATCCTAGTACTACTCTCGCCCAAGCACGCTTAACTTCGGAGTTCTGATGGGATCCGGTGGTTTAGTGCTGGTATGATCGCACCGGTTTCGGGTGCTTCGTCCCTCGCCTATGTGCACGTCGCGGCCGGCGCATCAACGTCCGTAGCCTCTTGCCCGTCACGAAATTGTCGGCGCTTTCACGAACGATCAGGAAATCTCTATTGGAAGCTCTCTCCGAGCCCTAGCCCAACGACCGCGTATCGGTCACGGCAAGCTCGCGCCGAAACCATCGGCACTTTCTCGAACGATCTCGGAATCGCTATTGCGACCCCAATCCCGAAAGCTCTTTCCGAGCCCCACGATACTGACTGCGTAGCGGTCACGGCAAATTCCGTGCCCGAAAACAATCGTCTCGGAGGTCTACGGGAGATGTTTCGTATCTCGGGATGCAAAAAGAAGTGCAACACGAGGACTTCCCGGGGGGTCACCCATCCTAGTACTACTCTCGCCCAAGCACGCTTAACTTCGGAGTTCTGATGGGATCCGGTGGTTTAGTGCTGGTATGATCGCACCGGTTTCGGGTGCTTCGTCCCTCGCCTATGTGCACGTCGCGGCCGGCGCATCAACGTCCGGAGCCTCTTGCCTGTCACGAAACCGCCGGTGCTTTCTCGAACGATCACGAAATCCCTATTGCTAGCTCTCTCCGAGCCCTAGCCCAATGACTGCGTATCGGTCACGGCAAGCTCGCGCCGAAACCATCGGCACTTTCTCGAACGATCTCGGAATCGCTATTGCGACCCCAATCCGGAAAGCTCTTTCCGAGCCCCACGATACTGACTGCGTAACGGTCACGGCAAATTCCGTGCCCGAAAACAATCGTCTCGGAGGTCTACGGGAGATGTTTCGTATCTCGGGATGCAAAAAGAAGTGCAACACGAGGACTTCCCGGGGGGTCACCCATCCTAGTACTCCTCTCGCCCAAGCACGCTTAACTTCAGAGTTCTAATGGGATCCGGTGGTTTAGTGCTGGTATGATCGCACCGGTTTCGGGTGCTTCGTCCCTCGCCTATGTGCACGTCGCGGTCGGCGCATCAACGTCCGTAGCCTCTTGCCCGTCACGAAATTGTCGGCGCTTTCACGAACGATCAGGAAATCCCTATTGGAAGCTCTCTCCGAGCCCTAGCCCAACGACCGCGTATCGGTCACGGCAAGCTCGCGCCGAAACCATCGGCACTTTCTCGAACGATCTCGGAATCGCTATTGCGACCCCAATCCCGAAAGCTCTTTCCGAGCCCCACGATACTGACTGCGTAGTGGTCACGGCAAATTCCGTGCCCGAAAACAATCGTCTCGGAGGTCTACGGGAGATGTTTCGTATCTCAGGACGCAAAAAGGAGTGCAACACGAGGACTTCCCGGGGGGTCACCCATCCTAGTACTACTCTCGCCCAAGCACGCTTAACTTCGGAGTTCTGATGGGATCCGGTGGTTTAGTGCTGGTATGATCGCACCGGTTTCGGGTGCTTCGTCCCTCGCCTATGTGCACGTCGCGGCCGGCGCATCAACGTCCGGAGCCTCTTGCCTGTCACGAAACCGCCGGTGCTTTCTCGAACGATCACGAAATCCCTATTGCTAGCTCTCTCCGAGCCCTAGCCCAATGACTGCGTATCGGTCACGGCAAGCTCGCGCCGAAACCATCGGCACTTTCTCGAACGATCTCGGAATCGCTATTGCGACCCCAATCCGGAAAGCTCTTTCCGAGCCCCACGATACTGACTGCGTAGCGGTCACGGCAAATTCCGTGCCCGAAAACAATCGTCTCGGAGGTCTACGGGAGATGTTTCGTATCTCGGGATGCAAAAAGAAGTGCAACACGAGGACTTCCCGGGGGGTCACCCATCCTAGTACTACTCTCGCCCAAGCACGCTTAACTTCGGAGTTCTGATGGGATCCGGTGGTTTAGTGCTGGTATGATCGCACCGGTTTCGGGTGCTTCGTCCCTCGCCTATGTGCACGTCGCGGCCGGCGCATCAACGTCCGGAGCCTCTTGCCCGTCACGAAACCGCCGGTGCTTTCTCGAACGATCACGAAATCCCTATTGCTAGCTCTCTCCGAGCCCTAGCCCAATGACTGCGTATCGGTTACGGCAAGCTCGCGCCGAAACCATCGGCACTTTCTCGAACGATCTCGGAATCGCTATTGCGACCCCAATCCGGAAAGCTCTTTCCGAGCCCCACGATACTGACTGCGTAGCGGTCACGGCAAATTCCGTGCCCGAAAACAATCGTCTCGGAGGTCTACGGGAGATGTTTCGTATCTCGGGATGCAAAAAGAAGTGCAACACGAGGACTTCCCGGGGGGTCACCCATCCTAGTACTACTCTCGCCCAAGCACGCTTAACTTCAGAGTTCTAATGGGATCCGGTGGTTTAGTGCTGGTATGATCGCACCGGTTTCGGGTGCTTCGTCCCTCGCCTATGTGCACGTCGCGGCCGGCGCATCAACGTCCGGAGCCTCTTGCCCGTCACGAAACCGCCGGTGCTTTCTCGAACGATCACGAAATCCCTATTGCTAGCTCTCTCCGAGCCCTAGCCCAATGACTGCGTATCGGTCACGGCAAGCTCGCGCCGAAACCATCGGCACTTTCTCGAACGATCTCGGAATCGCTATTGCGACCCCAATCCGGAAAGCTCTTTCCGAGCCCCACGATACTGACTGCGTAGCGGTCACGGCAAATTCCGTGCCCGAAAACAATCGTCTCGGAGGTCTACGGGAGATGTTTCGTATCTCGGGATGCAAAAAGAAGTGCAACACGAGGACTTCCCGGGGGGTCACCCATCCTAGTACTCCTCTCGCCCAAGCACGCTTAACTTCGGAGTTCTGATGGGATCCGGTGGTTTAGTGCTGGTATGATCGCACCGGTTTCGGGTGCTTCGTCCCTCGCCTATGTGCACGTCGCGGCCGGCGCATCAACGTCCGGAGCCTCTTGCCCGTCACGAAACCGCCGGTGCTTTCTCGAACGATCACGAAATCCCTATTGCTAGCTCTCTCCGAGCCCTAGCCCAATGACTGCGTATCGGTTACGGCAAGCTCGCGCCGAAACCATCGGCACTTTCTCGAACGATCTCGGAATCGCTATTGCGACCCCAATCCGGAAAGCTCTTTCCGAGCCCCACGATACTGACTGCGTAGCGGTCACGGCAAATTCCGTGCCCGAAAACAATCGTCTCGGAGGTCTACGGGAGATGTTTCGTATCTCGGGATGCAAAAAGAAGTGCAACACGAGGACTTCCCGGGGGGTCACCCATCCTAGTACTACTCTCGCCCAAGCACGCTTAACTTCAGAGTTCTAATGGGATCCGGTGGTTTAGTGCTGGTATGATCGCACCGGTTTCGGGTGCTTCGTCCCTCGCCTATGTGCACGTCGCGGCCGGCGCATCAACGTCCGGAGCCTCTTGCCCGTCACGAAACCGCCGGTGCTTTCTCGAACGATCACGAAATCCCTATTGCTAGCTCTCTCCGAGCCCTAGCCCAATGACTGCGTATCGGTCACGGCAAGCTCGCGCCGAAACCATCGGCACTTTCTCGAACGATCTCGGAATCGCTATTGCGACCCCAATCCGGAAAGCTCTTTCCGAGCCCCACGATACTGACTGCGTAGCGGTCACGGCAAATTCCGTGCCCGAAAACAATCGTCTCGGAGGTCTACGGGAGATGTTTCGTATCTCGGGATGCAAAAAGAAGTGCAACACGAGGACTTCCCGGGGGGTCACCCATCCTAGTACTCCTCTCGCCCAAGCACGCTTAACTTCGGAGTTCTGATGGGATCCGGTGGTTTAGTGCTGGTATGATCGCACCGGTTTCGGGTGCTTCGTCCCTCGCCTATGTGCACGTCGCGGTCGGCGCATCAACGTCCGTAGCCTCTTGCCCGTCACGAAATTGTCGGCGCTTTCACGAACGATCAGGAAATCCCTATTGGAAGCTCTCTCCGAGCCCTAGCCCAACGACCGCGTATCGGTCACGGCAAGCTCGCGCCGAAACCATCGGCACTTTCTCGAACGATCTCGGAATCGCTATTGCGACCCCAATCCGGAAAGCTCTTTCCGAGCCCCACGATACTGACTGCGTAGCGGTCACGGCAAATTCCGTGCCCGAAAACAATCGTCTCGGAGGTCTACGGGAGATGTTTCGTATCTCGGGATGCAAAAAGAAGTGCAACACGAGGACTTCCCGGGGGGTCACCCATCCTAGTACTACTCTCGCCCAAGCACGCTTAACTTCGGAGTTCTGATGGGATCCGGTGGTTTAGTGCTGGTATGATCGCACCGGTTTCGGGTGCTTCGTCCCTCGCCTATGTGCACGTCGCGGCCGGCGCATCAACGTCCGGAGCCTCTTGCCCGTCACGAAACCGCCGGTGCTTTCTCGAACGATCACGAAATCCCTATTGGAAGCTCTCTCCGAGCCCTAGCCCAACGACCGCGTATCGGTCACGGCAAGCTCGCGCCGAAACCATCGGCACTTTCTCGAACGATCTCGGAATCGCTATTGCGACCCCAATCCCGAAAGCTCTTTCCGAGCCCCACGATACTGACTGCGTAGCGGTCACGGCAAATTCCGTGCCCGAAAACAATCGTCTCGGAGGTCTACGGGAGATGTTTCGTATCTCGGGATGCAAAAAGAAGTGCAACACGAGGACTTCCCGGGGGGTCACCCATCCTAGTACTACTCTCGCCCAAGCACGCTTAACTTCGGAGTTCTGATGGGATCCGGTGGTTTAGTGCTGGTATGATCGCACCGGTTTCGGGTGCTTCGTCCCTCGCCTATGTGCACGTCGCGGCCGGCGCATCAACGTCCGGAGCCTCTTGCCCGTCACGAAACCGCCGGTGCTTTCTCGAACGATCACGAAATCCCTATTGCTAGCTCTCTCCGAGCCCTAGCCCAATGACTGCGTATCGGTCACGGCAAGCTCGCGCCGAAACCATCGGCACTTTCTCGAACGATCTCGGAATCGCTATTGCGACCCCAATCCGGAAAGCTCTTTCCGAGCCCCACGATACTGACTGCGTAGCGGTCACGGCAAATTCCGTGCCCGAAAACAATCGTCTCGGAGGTCTACGGGAGATGTTTCGTATCTCGGGATGCAAAAAGAAGTGCAACACGAGGACTTCCTGGGGGGTCACCCATCCTAGTACTCCTCTCGCCCAAGCACGCTTAACTTCGGAGTTCTGATGGGATCCGGTGGTTTAGTGCTGGTATGATCGCACCGGTTTCGGGTGCTTCGTCCCTCGCCTATGTGCACGTCGCGGCCGGCGCATCAACGTCCGTAGCCTCTTGCCCGTCACGAAATTGTCGGCGCTTTCACGAACGATCAGGAAATCCCTATTGGAAGCTCTCTCCGAGCCCTAGCCCAACGACCGCGTATCGGTCACGGCAAGCTCGCGCCGAAACCATCGGCACTTTCTCGAACGATCTCGGAATCGCTATTGCGACCCCAATCCCGAAAGCTCTTTCCGAGCCCCACGATACTGACTGCGTAGCGGTCACGGCAAATTCCGTGCCCGAAAACAATCGTCTCGGAGGTCTACGGGAGATGTTTCGTATCTCGGGATGCAAAAAGAAGTGCAACACGAGGACTTCCCGGGGGGTCACCCATCCTAGTACTCCTCTCGCCCAAGCACGCTTAACTTCGGAGTTCTGATGGGATCCGGTGGTTTAGTGCTGGTATGATCGCACCGGTTTCGGGTGCTTCGTCCCTCGCCTATGTGCACGTCGCTGTCGGCGCATCAACGTCCGTAGCCTCTTGCCCGTCACGAAATTGTCGGCGCTTTCACGAACGATCAGGAAATCCCTATTGGAAGCTCTCTCCGAGCCCTAGCCCAACGACCGCGTATCGGTCACGGCAAGCTCGCGCCGAAACCATCGGCACTTTCTCGAACGATCTCGGAATCGCTATTGCGACCCCAATCCCGAAAGCTCTTTCCGAGCCCCACGATACTGACTGCGTAGCGGTCACGGCAAATTCCGTGCCCGAAAACAATCGTCTCGGAGGTCTACGGGAGATGTTTCGTATCTCGGGATGCAAAAAGAAGTGCAACACGAGGACTTCCCGGGGGGTCACCCATCCTAGTACTACTCTCGCCCAAGCACGCTTAACTTCGGAGTTCTGATGGGATCCGGTGGTTTAGTGCTGGTATGATCGCACCGGTTTCGGGTGCTTCGTCCCTCGCCTATGTGCACGTCGCGGCCGGTGCATCAACGTCCGGAGCCTCTTGCCCGTCACGAAACCGCCGGTGCTTTCTCGAACGATCACGAAATCCCTATTGCTAGCTCTCTCCGAGCCCTAGCCCAATGACTGCGTATCGGTCACGGCAAGCTCGCGCCGAAACCATCGGCACTTTCTCGAACGATCTCGGAATCGCTATTGCGACCCCAATCCGGAAAGCTCTTTCCGAGCCCCACGATACTGACTGCGTAGCGGTCACGGCAAATTCCGTGCCCGAAAACAATCGTCTCGAAGGTCTACGGGAGATGTTTCGTATCTCGGGATGCAAAAAGAAGTGCAACACGAGGACTTCCCGGGGGGTCACCCATCCTAGTACTACTCTCGCCCAAGCACGCTTAACTTCAGAGTTCTAATGGGATCCGGTGGTTTAGTGCTGGTATGATCGCACCGGTTTCGGGTGCTTCGTCCCTCGCCTATGTGCACGTCGCGGCCGGCGCATCAACGTCCGGAGCCTCTTGCCCGTCACGAAACCGCCGGTGCTTTCTCGAACGATCACGAAATCCCTATTGCTAGCTCTCTCCGAGCCCTAGCCCAATGACTGCGTATCGGTCACGGCAAGCTCGCGCCGAAACCATCGGCACTTTCTCGAACGATCTCGGAATCGCTATTGCGACCCCAATCCGGAAAGCTCTTTCCGAGCCCCACGATACTGACTGCGTAGCGGTCACGGCAAATTCCGTGCCCGAAAACAATCGTCTCGGAGGTCTACGGGAGATGTTTCGTATCACGGGATGCAAAAAGAAGTGCAACACGAGGACTTCCCGGGGGGTCACCCATCCTAGTACTCCTCTCGCCCAAGCACGCTTAACTTCGGAGTTCTGATGGGATCCGGTGGTTTAGTGCTGGTATGATCGCACCGGTTTCGGGTACTTCGTCCCTCGCCTATGTGCACGTCGCGGTCGGCGCATCAACGTCCGTAGCCTCTTGCCCGTCACGAAATTGTCGGCGCTTTCACGAACGATCAGGAAATCCCTATTGGAAGCTCTCTCCGAGCCCTAGCCCAACGACCGCGTATCGGTCACGGCAAGCTCGCGCCGAAACCATCGGCACTTTCTCGAACGATCTCGGAATCGCTATTGCGACCCCAATCCCGAAAGCTCTTTCCGAGCCCCACGATACTGACTGCGTAGCGGTCACTGCAAATTCCGTGCCCGAAAACAATCGTCTCGGAGGTCTACGGGAGATGTTTCGTATCTCGGGATGCAAAAAGAAGTGCAACACGAGGACTTCCCGGGGGGTCACCCATCCTAGTACTACTCTCGCCCAAGCACGCTTAACTTCGGAGTTCTGATGGGATCCGGTGGTTTAGTGCTGGTATGATCGCACCGGTTTCGGGTGCTTCGTCCCTCGCCTATGTGCACGTCGCGGCCGGTGCATCAACGTCCGGAGCCTCTTGCCCGTCACGAAACCGCCGGTGCTTTCTCGAACGATCACGAAATCCCTATTGCTAGCTCTCTCCGAGCCCTAGCCCAATGACTGCGTATCGGTCACGGCAAGCTCGCGCCGAAACCATCGGCACTTTCTCGAACGATCTCGGAATCGCTATTGCGACCCCAATCCGGAAAGCTCTTTCCGAGCCCCACGATACTGACTGCGTAGCGGTCACGGCAAATTCCGTGCCCGAAAACAATCGTCTCGAAGGTCTACGGGAGATGTTTCGTATCTCGGGATGCAAAAAGAAGTGCAACACGAGGACTTCCCGGGGGGTCACCCATCCTAGTACTACTCTCGCCCAAGCACGCTTAACTTCAGAGTTCTAATGGGATCCGGTGGTTTAGTGCTGGTATGATCGCACCGGTTTCGGGTGCTTCGTCCCTCGCCTATGTGCACGTCGCGGCCGGCGCATCAACGTCCGGAGCCTCTTGCCCGTCACGAAACCGCCGGTGCTTTCTCGAACGATCACGAAATCCCTATTGCTAGCTCTCTCCGAGCCCTAGCCCAATGACTGCGTATCGGTCACGGCAAGCTCGCGCCGAAACCATCGGCACTTTCTCGAACGATCTCGGAATCGCTATTGCGACCCCAATCCGGAAAGCTCTTTCCGAGCCCCACGATACTGACAGCGTAGCGGTCACGGCAAATTCCGTGCCCGAAAACAATCGTCTCGGAGGTCTACGGGAGATGTTTCGTATCACGGGATGCAAAAAGAAGTGCAACACGAGGACTTCCCGGGGGGTCACCCATCCTAGTACTCCTCTCGCCCAAGCACGCTTAACTTCGGAGTTCTGATGGGATCCGGTGGTTTAGTGCTGGTATGATCGCACCGGTTTCGGGTACTTCGTCCCTCGCCTATGTGCACGTCGCGGTCGGCGCATCAACGTCCGTAGCCTCTTGCCCGTCACGAAATTGTCGGCGCTTTCACGAACGATCAGGAAATCCCTATTGGAAGCTCTCTCCGAGCCCTAGCCCAACGACCGCGTATCGGTCACGGCAAGCTCGCGCCGAAACCATCGGCACTTTCTCGAACGATCTCGGAATCGCTATTGCGACCCCAATCCCGAAAGCTCTTTCCGAGCCCCACGATACTGACTGCGTAGCGGTCACGGCAAATTCCGTGCCCGAAAACAATCGTCTCGGAGGTCTACGGGAGATGTTTCGTATCTCGGGATGCAAAAAGAAGTGCAACACGAGGACTTCCCGGGGGGTCACCCATCCTAGTACTCCTCTAGCCCAAGCACGCTTAACTTCGGAGTTCTGATGGGATCCGGTGGTTTAGTGCTGGTATGATCGCACCGGTTTCGGGTGCTTCGTCCCTCGCCTATGTGCACGTCGCGGTCGGCGCATCAACGTCCGTAGCCTCTTGCCCGTCACGAAATTGTCGGCGCTTTCACGAACGATCACGAAATCCCTATTGGAAGCTCTCTCCGAGCCCTAGCCCAACGACCGCGTATCGGTCACGGCAAGCTCGCGCCGAAACCATCGGCACTTTCTCGAACGATCTCGGAATCGCTATTGCGACCCCAATCCCGAAAGCTCTTTCCGAGCCCCACGATACTGACTGCGTAGCGGTCACGGCAAATTCCGTGCCCGAAAACAATCGTCTCGGAGGTCTACGGGAGATGTTTCGTATCTCGGGATGCAAAAAGAAGTGCAACACGAGGACTTCCCGGGGGGTCACCCATCCTAGTACTCCTCTCGCCCAAGCACGCTTAACTTCGGAGTTCTGATGGGATCCGGTGGTTTAGTGCTGGTATGATCGCACCGGTTTCGGGTGCTTCGTCCCTCGCCTATGTGCACGTCGCGGTCGGCGCATCAACGTCCGTAGCCTCTTGACCGTCACGAAATTGTCGGCGCTTTCACGAACGATCAGGAAATCCCTATTGGA
The DNA here is from genome assembly GCF_036884655.1 of Musa acuminata AAA Group. Classification (NCBI taxonomy): domain Eukaryota; kingdom Viridiplantae; phylum Streptophyta; class Magnoliopsida; order Zingiberales; family Musaceae; genus Musa; species Musa acuminata. The sequence goes on along the minus strand of NC_088327.1, from coordinate 26,903,629 downwards.
AGCTCTCTCCGAGCCCTAGCCCAACGACTGCGTATCGGTCACGGCAAGCTCGCGCCGAAACCATCGGCACTTTCTCGAACGATCTCGGAATCGCTATTGCGACCCCAATCCGGAAAGCTCTTTCCGAGCCCCACGATACTGACTGCGTAGCGGTCACGGCAAATTCCGTGCCCGAAAACAATCGTCTCGGAGGTCTACGGGAGATGTTTCGTATCACGGGATGCAAAAAGAAGTGCAACACGAGGACTTCCCGGGGGGTCACCCATCCTAGTACTCCTCTCGCCCAAGCACGCTTAACTTCGGAGTTCTGATGGGATCCGGTGGTTTAGTGCTGGTATGATCGCACCGGTTTCGGGTACTTCGTCCCTCGCCTATGTGCACGTCGCGGTCGGCGCATCAACGTCCGTAGCCTCTTGCCCGTCACGAAATTGTCGGCGCTTTCACGAACGATCAGGAAATCCCTATTGGAAGCTCTCTCCGAGCCCTAGCCCAACGACCGCGTATCGGTCACGGCAAGCTCGCGCCGAAACCATCGGCACTTTCTCGAACGATCTCGGAATCGCTATTGCGACCCCAATCCCGAAAGCTCTTTCCGAGCCCCACGATACTGACTGCGTAGCGGTCACGGCAAATTCCGTGCCCGAAAACAATCGTCTCGGAGGTCTACGGGAGATGTTTCGTATCTCGGGATGCAAAAAGAAGTGCAACACGAGGACTTCCCGGGGGGTCACCCATCCTAGTACTCCTCTAGCCCAAGCACGCTTAACTTCGGAGTTCTGATGGGATCCGGTGGTTTAGTGCTGGTATGATCGCACCGGTTTCGGGTGCTTCGTCCCTCGCCTATGTGCACGTCGCGGTCGGCGCATCAACGTCCGTAGCCTCTTGCCCGTCACGAAATTGTCGGCGCTTTCACGAACGATCACGAAATCCCTATTGGAAGCTCTCTCCGAGCCCTAGCCCAACGACCGCGTATCGGTCACGGCAAGCTCGCGCCGAAACCATCGGCACTTTCTCGAACGATCTCGGAATCGCTATTGCGACCCCAATCCCGAAAGCTCTTTCCGAGCCCCACGATACTGACTGCGTAGCGGTCACGGCAAATTCCGTGCCCGAAAACAATCGTCTCGGAGGTCTACGGGAGATGTTTCGTATCTCGGGATGCAAAAAGAAGTGCAACACGAGGACTTCCCGGGGGGTCACCCATCCTAGTACTCCTCTCGCCCAAGCACGCTTAACTTCGGAGTTCTGATGGGATCCGGTGGTTTAGTGCTGGTATGATCGCACCGGTTTCGGGTGCTTCGTCCCTCGCCTATGTGCACGTCGCGGTCGGCGCATCAACGTCCGTAGCCTCTTGACCGTCACGAAATTGTCGGCGCTTTCACGAACGATCAGGAAATCCCTATTGGAAGCTCTCTCCGAGCCCTAGCCCAACGACTGCGTATCGGTCACGGCAAGCTCGCGCCGAAACCATCGGCACTTTCTCGAACGATCTCGGAATCGCTATTGCGACCCCAATCCGGAAAGCTCTTTCCGAGCCCCACGATACTGACTGCGTAGCGGTCACGGCAAATTCCGTGCCCGAAAACAATCGTCTCGGAGGTCTACGGGAGATGTTTCGTATCTCGGGATGCAAAAAGAAGTGCAACACGAGGACTTCCCGGGGGGTCACCCATCCTAGTACTCCTCTCGCCCAAGCACGCTTAACTTCGGAGTTCTGATGGGATCCGGTGGTTTAGTGCTGGTATGATCGCACCGGTTTCGGGTACTTCGTCCCTCGCCTATGTGCACGTCGCGGTCGGCGCATCAACGTCCGTAGCCTCTTGCCCGTCACGAAATTGTCGGCGCTTTCACGAACGATCAGGAAATCCCTATTGCTAGCTCTCTCCGAGCCCTAGCCCAACGACCGCGTATCGGTCACGGCAAGCTCGCGCCGAAACCATCGGCACTTTCTCGAACGATCTCGGAATCGCTATTGCGACCCCAATCCCGAAAGCTCTTTCCGAGCCCCACGATACTGACTGCGTAGCGGTCACGGCAAATTCCGTGCCCGAAAACAATCGTCTCGGAGGTCTACGGGAGATGTTTCGTATCTCGGGATGCAAAAAGAAGTGCAACACGAGGACTTCCCGGGGGGTCACCCATCCTAGTACTACTCTCGCCCAAGCACGCTTAACTTCGGAGTTCTGATGGGATCCGGTGGTTTAGTGCTGGTATGATCGCACCGGTTTCGGGTGCTTCGTCCCTCGCCTATGTGCACGTCGCGGCCGGCGCATCAACGTCCGGAGCCTCTTGCCCGTCACGAAACCGCCGGTGCTTTCTCGAACGATCACGAAATCCCTATTGCTAGCTCTCTGCGAGCCCTAGCCCAATGACTGCGTATCGGTCACGGCAAGCTCGCGCCGAAACCATCGGCACTTTCTCGAACGATCTCGGAATCGCTATTGCGACCCCAATCCGGAAAGCTCTTTCCGAGCCCCACGATACTGACTGCGTAGCGGTCACGGCAAATTCCGTGCCCGAAAACAATCGTCTCGGAGGTCTACGGGAGATGTTTCGTATCTCGGGATGCAAAAAGAAGTGCAACACGAGGACTTCCCGGGGGGTCACCCATCCTAGTACTCCTCTCGCCCAAGCACGCTTAACTTCAGAGTTCTAATGGGATCCGGTGGTTTAGTGCTGGTATGATCGCACCGGTTTCGGGTGCTTCGTCCCTCGCCTATGTGCACGTCGCGGTCGGCGCATCAACGTCCGTAGCCTCTTGCCCGTCACGAAATTGTCGGCGCTTTCACGAACGATCAGGAAATCCCTATTGGAAGCTCTCTCCGAGCCCTAGCCCAACGACCGCGTATCGGTCACGGCAAGCTCGCGCCGAAACCATCGGCACTTTCTCGAACGATCTCGGAATCGCTATTGCGACCCCAATCCCGAAAGCTCTTTCCGAGCCCCACGATTCTGACTGCGTAGTGGTCACGGCAAATTCCGTGCCCGAAAACAATCGTCTCGGAGGTCTACGGGAGATGTTTCGTATCTCAGGACGCAAAAAGGAGTGCAACACGAGGACTTCCCGGGGGGTCACCCATCCTAGTACTACTCTCGCCCAAGCACGCTTAACTTCGGAGTTCTGATGGGATCCGGTGGTTTAGTGCTGGTATGATCGCACCGGTTTCGGGTGCTTCGTCCCTCGCCTATGTGCACGTCGCGGCCGGCGCATCAACGTCCGGAGCCTCTTGCCCGTCACGAAACCGCCGGTGCTTTCTCGAACGATCACGAAATCCCTATTGCTAGCTCTCTCCGAGCCCTAGCCCAATGACTGCGTATCGGTCACGGCAAGCTCGCGCCGAAACCATCGGCACTTTCTCGAACGATCTCGGAATCGCTATTGCGACCCCAATCCCGAAAGCTCTTTCCGAGCCCCACGATACTGACTGCGTAGCGGTCACGGCAAATTCCGTGCCCGAAAACAATCGTCTCGGAGGTCTACGGGAGATGTTTCGTATCTCGGGATGCAAAAAGAAGTGCAACACGAGGACTTCCCGGGGGGTCACCCATCCTAGTACTCCCCTCGCCCAAGCACGCTTAACTTCGGAGTTCTAATGGGATCCGGTGGTTTAGTGCTGGTATGATCGCACCGGTTTCGGGTGCTTCGTCCCTCGCCTATGTGCACGTCGCGGTCGGCGCATCAACGTCCGGAGCCTCTTGCCCGTCACGAAACCGCCGGTGCTTTCTCGAACGATCAGGAAATCCCTATTGCTAGCTCTCTCCGAGCCCTAGCCCAATGACTGCGTATCGGTCACGGCAAGCTCGCGCCGAAACCATCGGCACTTTCTCGAACTATCTCGGAATCGCTATTGCGACCCCAATCCGGAAAGCTCTTTCCGAGCCCCACGATACTGACTGCGTAGCGGTCACGGCAAATTCCGTGCCCGAAAACAATCGTCTCGGAGGTCTACGGGAGATGTTTCGTATCTCGGGATGCAAAAAGAAGTGCAACACGAGGACTTCCCGGGGGGTCACCCATCCTAGTACTCCTCTCGCCCAAGCACGCTTAACTTCGGAGTTCTGATGGGATCCGGTGGTTTAGTGCTGGTATGATCGCACCGGTTTCGGGTGCTTCGTCCCTCGCCTATGTGCACGTCGCGGTCGGCGCATCAACGTCCGTAGCCTCTTGCCCGTCACGAAATTGTCGGCGCTTTCACGAACGATCAGGAAATCCCTATTGGAAGCTCTCTCCGAGCCCTAGCCCAACGACCGCGTATCGGTAACGGCAAGCTCGCGCCGAAACCATCGGCACTTTCTCGAACGATCTCGGAATCGCTATTGCGACCCCAATCCCGAAAGCTCTTTCCGAGCCCCACGATACTGACTGCGTAGCGGTCACGGCAAATTCCGTGCCCGAAAACAATCGTCTCGGAGGTCTACGGGAGATGTTTCGTATCTCGGGATGCAAAAAGAAGTGCAACACGAGGACTTCCCGGGGGGTCACCCATCCTAGTACTACTCTCGCCCAAGCACGCTTAACTTCGGAGTTCTGATGGGATCCGGTGGTTTAGTGCTGGTATGATCGCACCGGTTTCGGGTGCTTCGTCCCTCGCCTATGTGCACGTCGCGGCCGGCGCATCAACGTCCGGAGCCTCTTGCCCGTCACGAAACCGCCGGTGCTTTCTCGAACGATCACGAAATCCCTATTGCTAGCTCTCTCCGAGCCCTAGCCCAATGACTGCGTATCGGTCACGGCAAGCTCGCGCCGAAACCATCGGCACTTTCTCGAACGATCTCGGAATCGCTATTGCGACCCCAATCCCGAAAGCTCTTTCCGAGCCCCACGATACTGACTGCGTAACGGTCATGGCAAATTCCGTGCCCGAAAACAATCGTCTCGGAGGTCTACGGGAGATGTTTCGTATCTCGGGATGCAAAAAGAAGTGCAACACGAGGACTTCCCGGGGGGTCACCCATCCTAGTACTCCTCTCGCCCAAGCACGCTTAACTTCGGAGTTCTAATGGGATCCGGTGGTTTAGTGCTGGTATGATCGCACCGGTTTCGGGTGCTTCGTCCCTCGCCTATGTGCACGTCGCGGTCGGCGCATCAACGTCCGTAGCCTCTTGCCCGTCACGAAATTGTCGGCGCTTTCACGAACGATCAGGAAATCCCTATTGGAAGCTCTCTCCGAGCCCTAGCCCAACGACCGCGTATCGGTAACGGCAAGCTCGCGCCGAAACCATCGGCACTTTCTCGAACGATCTCGGAATCGCTATTGCGACCCCAATCCCGAAAGCTCTTTCCGAGCCCCACGATACTGACTGCGTAGCGGTCACGGCAAATTCCGTGCCCGAAAACAATCGTCTCGGAGGTCTACGGGAGATGTTTCGTATCTCGGGATGCAAAAAGAAGTGCAACACGAGGACTTCCCGGGGGGTCACCCATCCTAGTACTACTCTCACCCAAGCACGCTTAACTTCGGAGTTCTGATGGGATCCGGTGGTTTAGTGCTGGTATGATCGCACCGGTTTCGGGTGCTTCGTCCCTCGCCTATGTGCACGTCGCGGCCGGCGCATCAACGTCCGGAGCCTCTTGCCCGTCACGAAACCGCCGGTGCTTTCTCGAACGATCACGAAATCCCTATTGCTAGCTCTCTCCGAGCCCTAGCCCAATGACTGCGTATCGGTCACGGCAAGCTCGCGCCGAAACCATCGGCACTTTCTCGAACGATCTCGGAATCGCTATTGCGACCCCAATCCCGAAAGCTCTTTCCGAGCCCCACGATACTGACTGCGTAGCGGTCACGGCAAATTCCGTGCCCGAAAACAATCGTCTCGGAGGTCTACGGGAGATGTTTCGTATCTCGGGATGCAAAAAGAAGTGCAACACGAGGACTTCCCGGGGGGTCACCCATCCTAGTACTACTCTCGCCCAAGCACGCTTAACTTCGGAGTTCTGATGGGATCCGGTGGTTTAGTGCTGGTATGATCGCACCGGTTTCGGGTGCTTCGTCCCTCGCCTATGTGCACGTCGCGGCCGGTGCATCAACGTCCGGAGCCTCTTGCCCGTCACAAAACCGCCGGTGCTTTCTCGAACGATCACGAAATCCCTATTGCTAGCTCTCTCCGAGCCCTAGCCCAATGACTGCGTGTCGGTCACGGCAAGCTCGCGCCGAAACCATCGGCACTTTCTCGAACGATCTCGGAATCGCTATTGCGACCCCAATCCCGAAAGCTCTTTCCGAGCCCCACGATACTGACTGCGTAACGGTCATGGCAAATTCCGTGCCCGAAAACAATCGTCTCGGAGGTCTACGGGAGATGTTTCGTATCTCGGGATGCAAAAAGAAGTGCAACACGAGGACTTCCCGGGGGGTCACCCATCCTAGTACTCCTCTCGCCCAAGCACGCTTAACTTCGGAGTTCTAATGGGATCCGGTGGTTTAGTGCTGGTATGATCGCACCGGTTTCGGGTGCTTCGTCCCTCGCCTATGTGCACGTCGCGGTCGGCGCATCAACGTCCGTAGCCTCTTGCCCGTCACGAAATTGTCGGCGCTTTCACGAACGATCAGGAAATCCCTATTGGAAGCTCTCTCCGAGCCCTAGCCCAACGACCGCGTATCGGTCACGGCAAGCTCGCGCCGAAACCATCGGCACTTTCTCGAACGATCTCGGAATCGCTATTGCGACCCCAATCCCGAAAGCTCTTTCCGAGCCCCACGATACTGACTGCGTAGCGGTCACGGCAAATTCCGTGCCCGAAAACAATCGTCTCGGAGGTCTACGGGAGATGTTTCGTATCTCGGGATGCAAAAAGAAGTGCAACACGAGGACTTCCCGGGGGGTCACCCATCCTAGTACTACTCTCGCCCAAGCACGCTTAACTTCAGAGTTCTAATGGGATCCGGTGGTTTAGTGCTGGTATGATCGCACCGGTTTCGGGTGCTTCGTCCCTCGCCTATGTGCACGTCGCGGCCGGCGCATCAACGTCCGGAGCCTCTTGCCCGTCACGAAACCGCCGGTGCTTTCTCGAACGATCACGAAATCCCTATTGCTAGCTCTCTCCGAGCCCTAGCCCAATGACTGCGTATCGGTCACGGCAAGCTCGCGCCGAAACCATCGGCACTTTCTCGAACGATCTCGGAATCGCTATTGCGACCCCAATCCGGAAAGCTCTTTCCGAGCCCCACGATACTGACTGCGTAGCGGTCACGGCAAATTCCGTGCCCGAAAACAATCGTCTCGGAGGTCTACGGGAGATGTTTCGTATCTCGGGATGCAAAAAGAAGTGCAACACGAGGACTTCCCGGGGGGTCACCCATCCTAGTACTCCTCTCGCCCAAGCATGCTTAACTTCGGAGTTCTGATGGGATCCGGTGGTTTAGTGCTGGTATGATCGCACCGGTTTCGGGTACTTCGTCCCTCGCCTATGTGCACGTCGCGGTCGGCGCATCAACGTCCGTAGCCTCTTGCCCGTCACGAAATTGTCGGCGCTTTCACGAACGATCAGGAAATCCCTATTGGAAGCTCTCTCCGAGCCCTAGCCCAACGACCGCGTATCGGTCACGGCAAGCTCGCGCCGAAACCATCGGCACTTTCTCGAACGATCTCGGAATCGCTATTGCGACCCCAATCCCGAAAGCTCTTTCCGAGCCCCACGATACTGACTGCGTAGCGGTCACGGCAAATTCCGTGCCCGAAAACAATCGTCTCGGAGGTCTACGGGAGATGTTTCGTATCTCGGGATGCAAAAAGAAGTGCAACACGAGGACTTCCCGGGGGGTCACCCATCCTAGTACTACTCTCGCCCAAGCACGCTTAACTTCGGAGTTCTGATGGGATCCGGTGGTTTAGTGCTGGTATGATCGCACCGGTTTCGGGTGCTTCGTCCCTCGCCTATGTGCACGTCGCGGCCGGCGCATCAACGTCCGGAGCCTCTTGCCCGTCACGAAACCGCCGGTGCTTTCTCGAACGATCACGAAATCCCTATTGCTAGCTCTCTCCGAGCCCTAGCCCAATGACTGCGTATCGGTCACGGCAAGCTCGCGCCGAAACCATCGGCACTTTCTCGAACGATCTCGGAATCGCTATTGCGACCCCAATCCGGAAAGCTCTTTCCGAGCCCCACGATACTGACTGCGTAACGGTCACGGCAAATTCCGTGCCCGAAAACAATCGTCTCGGAGGTCTACGGGAGATGTTTCGTATCTCGGGATGCACAAAGAAGTGCAACACGAGGACTTCCCGGGGGGTCACCCATCCTAGTACTCCTCTCGCCCAAGCACGCTTAACTTCAGAGTTCTAATGGGATCCGGTGGTTTAGTGCTGGTATAATCGCACCGGTTTCGGGTGCTTCGTCCCTCGCCTATGTGCACGTCGCGGTCGGCGCATCAACGTCCGTAGCCTCTTGCCCGTCACGAAATTGTCGGCGCTTTCACGAACGATCAGGAAATCCCTATTGGAAGCTCTCTCCGAGCCCTAGCCCAACGACCGCGTATCGGTCACGGCAAGCTCGCGCCGAAACCATCAGCACTTTCTCGAACGATCTCGGAATCGCTATTGCGACCCCAATCCCGAAAGCTCTTTCCGAGCCCCACGATACTGACTGCGTAGTGGTCACGGCAAATTCCGTGCCCGAAAACAATCGTCTCGGAGGTCTACGGGAGATGTTTCGTATCTCAGGACGCAAAAAGGAGTGCAACACGAGGACTTCCCGGGGGGTCACCCATCCTAGTACTACTCTCGCCCAAGCACGCTTAACTTCGGAGTTCTGATGGGATCCGGTGGTTTAGTGCTGGTATGATCGCACCGGTTTCGGGTGCTTCGTCCCTCGCCTATGTGCACGTCGCGGCCGGCGCATCAACGTCCGGAGCCTCTTGCCTGTCACGAAACCGCCGGTGCTTTCTCGAACGATCACGAAATCCCTATTGCTAGCTCTCTCCGAGCCCTAGCCCAATGACTGCGTATCGGTCACGGCAAGCTCGCGCCGAAACCATCGGCACTTTCTCGAACGATCTCGGAATCGCTATTGCGACCCCAATCCGGAAAGCTCTTTCCGAGCCCCACGATACTGACTGCGTAGCGGTCACGGCAAATTCCGTGCCCGAAAACAATCGTCTCGGAGGTCTACGGGAGATGTTTCGTATCTCGGGATGCAAAAAGAAGTGCAACACGAGGACTTCCCGGGGGGTCACCCATCCTAGTACTACTCTCGCCCAAGCACGCTTAACTTCGGAGTTCTGATGGGATCCGGTGGTTTAGTGCTGGTATGATCGCACCGGTTTCGGGTGCTTCGTCCCTCGCCTATGTGCACGTCGCGGCCGGCGCATCAACGTCCGTAGCCTCTTGCCCGTCACGAAATTGTCGGCGCTTTCACGAACGATCAGGAAATCTCTATTGGAAGCTCTCTCCGAGCCCTAGCCCAACGACCGCGTATCGGTCACGGCAAGCTCGCGCCGAAACCATCGGCACTTTCTCGAACGATCTCGGAATCGCTATTGCGACCCCAATCCCGAAAGCTCTTTCCGAGCCCCACGATACTGACTGCGTAGCGGTCACGGCAAATTCCGTGCCCGAAAACAATCGTCTCGGAGGTCTACGGGAGATGTTTCGTATCTCGGGATGCAAAAAGAAGTGCAACACGAGGACTTCCCGGGGGGTCACCCATCCTAGTACTACTCTCGCCCAAGCACGCTTAACTTCGGAGTTCTGATGGGATCCGGTGGTTTAGTGCTGGTATGATCGCACCGGTTTCGGGTGCTTCGTCCCTCGCCTATGTGCACGTCGCGGCCGGCGCATCAACGTCCGGAGCCTCTTGCCTGTCACGAAACCGCCGGTGCTTTCTCGAACGATCACGAAATCCCTATTGCTAGCTCTCTCCGAGCCCTAGCCCAATGACTGCGTATCGGTCACGGCAAGCTCGCGCCGAAACCATCGGCACTTTCTCGAACGATCTCGGAATCGCTATTGCGACCCCAATCCGGAAAGCTCTTTCCGAGCCCCACGATACTGACTGCGTAACGGTCACGGCAAATTCCGTGCCCGAAAACAATCGTCTCGGAGGTCTACGGGAGATGTTTCGTATCTCGGGATGCAAAAAGAAGTGCAACACGAGGACTTCCCGGGGGGTCACCCATCCTAGTACTCCTCTCGCCCAAGCACGCTTAACTTCAGAGTTCTAATGGGATCCGGTGGTTTAGTGCTGGTATGATCGCACCGGTTTCGGGTGCTTCGTCCCTCGCCTATGTGCACGTCGCGGTCGGCGCATCAACGTCCGTAGCCTCTTGCCCGTCACGAAATTGTCGGCGCTTTCACGAACGATCAGGAAATCCCTATTGGAAGCTCTCTCCGAGCCCTAGCCCAACGACCGCGTATCGGTCACGGCAAGCTCGCGCCGAAACCATCGGCACTTTCTCGAACGATCTCGGAATCGCTATTGCGACCCCAATCCCGAAAGCTCTTTCCGAGCCCCACGATACTGACTGCGTAGTGGTCACGGCAAATTCCGTGCCCGAAAACAATCGTCTCGGAGGTCTACGGGAGATGTTTCGTATCTCAGGACGCAAAAAGGAGTGCAACACGAGGACTTCCCGGGGGGTCACCCATCCTAGTACTACTCTCGCCCAAGCACGCTTAACTTCGGAGTTCTGATGGGATCCGGTGGTTTAGTGCTGGTATGATCGCACCGGTTTCGGGTGCTTCGTCCCTCGCCTATGTGCACGTCGCGGCCGGCGCATCAACGTCCGGAGCCTCTTGCCTGTCACGAAACCGCCGGTGCTTTCTCGAACGATCACGAAATCCCTATTGCTAGCTCTCTCCGAGCCCTAGCCCAATGACTGCGTATCGGTCACGGCAAGCTCGCGCCGAAACCATCGGCACTTTCTCGAACGATCTCGGAATCGCTATTGCGACCCCAATCCGGAAAGCTCTTTCCGAGCCCCACGATACTGACTGCGTAGCGGTCACGGCAAATTCCGTGCCCGAAAACAATCGTCTCGGAGGTCTACGGGAGATGTTTCGTATCTCGGGATGCAAAAAGAAGTGCAACACGAGGACTTCCCGGGGGGTCACCCATCCTAGTACTACTCTCGCCCAAGCATGCTTAACTTCGGAGTTCTGATGGGATCCGGTGGTTTAGTGCTGGTATGATCGCACCGGTTTCGGGTGCTTCGTCCCTCGCCTATGTGCACGTCGCGGCCGGCGCATCAACGTCCGGAGCCTCTTGCCCGTCACGAAACCGCCGGTGTTTTCTCGAACGATCACGAAATCCCTATTGCTAGCTCTCTCCGAGCCCTAGCCCAATGACTGCGTATCGGTCACGGCAAGCTCGCGCCGAAACCATCGGCACTTTCTCGAACGATCTCGGAATCGCTATTGCGACCCCAATCCGGAAAGCTCTTTCCGAGCCCCACGATACTGACTGCGTAACGGTCACGGCAAATTCCGTGCCCGAAAACAATCGTCTCGGAGGTCTACGGGAGATGTTTCGTATCTCGGGATGCAAAAAGAAGTGCAACACGAGGACTTCCCGGGGGGTCACCCATCCTAGTACTCCTCTCGCCCAAGCACGCTTAACTTCAGAGTTCTAATGGGATCCGGTGGTTTAGTGCTGGTATGATCGCACCGGTTTCGGGTGCTTCGTCCCTCGCCTATGTGCACGTCGCGGTCGGCGCATCAACGTCCGTAGCCTCTTGCCCGTCACGAAATTGTCGGCGCTTTCACGAACGATCAGGAAATCCCTATTGGAAGCTCTCTCCGAGCCCTAGCCCAACGACCGCGTATCGGTCACGGCAAGCTCGCGCCGAAACCATCGGCACTTTCTCGAACGATCTCGGAATCGCTATTGCGACCCCAATCCCGAAAGCTCTTTCCGAGCCCCACGATACTGACTGCGTAGTGGTCACGGCAAATTCCGTGCCCGAAAACAATCGTCTCGGAGGTCTACGGGAGATGTTTCGTATCTCAGGACGCAAAAAGGAGTGCAACACGAGGACTTCCCGGGGGGTCACCCATCCTAGTACTACTCTCGCCCAAGCACGCTTAACTTCGGAGTTCTGATGGGATCCGGTGGTTTAGTGCTGGTATGATCGCACCGGTTTCGGGTGCTTCGTCCCTCGCCTATGTGCACGTCGCGGCCGGCGCATCAACGTCCGGAGCCTCTTGCCTGTCACGAAACCGCCGGTGCTTTCTCGAACGATCACGAAATCCCTATTGCTAGCTCTCTCCGAGCCCTAGCCCAATGACTGCGTATCGGTCACGGCAAGCTCGCGCCGAAACCATCGGCACTTTCTCGAACGATCTCGGAATCGCTATTGCGACCCCAATCCGGAAAGCTCTTTCCGAGCCCCACGATACTGACTGCGTAGCGGTCACGGCAAATTCCGTGCCCGAAAACAATCGTCTCGGAGGTCTACGGGAGATGTTTCGTATCTCGGGATGCAAAAAGAAGTGCAACACGAGGACTTCCCGGGGGGTCACCCATCCTAGTACTACTCTCGCCCAAGCACGCTTAACTTCGGAGTTCTGATGGGATCCGGTGGTTTAGTGCTGGTATGATCGCACCGGTTTCGGGTGCTTCGTCCCTCGCCTATGTGCACGTCGCGGCCGGCGCATCAACGTCCGGAGCCTCTTGCCCGTCACGAAACCGCCGGTGCTTTCACGAACGATCAGGAAATCCCTATTGCTAGCTCTCTCCGAGCCCTAGCCCAATGACTGCGTATCGGTCACGGCAAGCTCGCGCCGAAACTATCGGCACTTTCTCGAACGATCTCGGAATCGCTATTGCGACCCCAATCCGGAAAGCTCTTTCCGAGCCCCACGATACTGACTGCGTAACGGTCACGGCAAATTCCGTGCCCGAAAACAATCGTCTCGGAGGTCTACGGGAGATGTTTCGTATCTCGGGATGCAAAAAGAAGTGCAACACGAGGACTTCCCGGGGGGTCACCCATCCTAGTACTCCTCTCGCCCAAGCACGCTTAACTTCAGAGTTCTAATGGGATCCGGTGGTTTAGTGCTGGTATGATCGCACCGGTTTCGGGTGCTTCGTCCCTCGCCTATGTGCACGTCGCGGTCGGCGCATCAACGTCCGTAGCCTCTTGCCCGTCACGAAATTGTCGGCGCTTTCACGAACGATCAGGAAATCCCTATTGGAAGCTCTCTCCGAGCCCTAGCCCAACGACCGCGTATCGGTCACGGCAAGCTCGCGCCGAAACCATCGGCACTTTCTCGAACGATCTCGGAATCGCTATTGCGACCCCAATCCCGAAAGCTCTTTCCGAGCCCCACGATACTGACTGCGTAGTGGTCACGGCAAATTCCGTGCCCGAAAACAATCGTCTCGGAGGTCTACGGGAGATGTTTCGTATCTCAGGACGCAAAAAGGAGTGCAACACGAGGACTTCCCGGGGGGTCACCCATCCTAGTACTACTCTCGCCCAAGCACGCTTAACTTCGGAGTTCTGATGGGATCCGGTGGTTTAGTGCTGGTATGATCGCACCGGTTTCGGGTGCTTCGTCCCTCGCCTATGTGCACGTCGCGGCCGGCGCATCAACGTCCGGAGCCTCTTGCCTGTCACGAAACCGCCGGTGCTTTCTCGAACGATCACGAAATCCCTATTGCTAGCTCTCTCCGAGCCCTAGCCCAATGACTGCGTATCGGTCACGGCAAGCTCGCGCCGAAACCATCGGCACTTTCTCGAACGATCTCGGAATCGCTATTGCGACCCCAATCCGGAAAGCTCTTTCCGAGCCCCACGATACTGACTGCGTAGCGGTCACGGCAAATTCCGTGCCCGAAAACAATCGTCTCGGAGGTCTACGGGAGATGTTTCGTATCTCGGGATGCAAAAAGAAGTGCAACACGAGGACTTCCCGGGGGGTCACCCATCCTAGTACTACTCTCGCCCAAGCACGCTTAACTTCGGAGTTCTGATGGGATCCGGTAGTTTAGTGCTGGTATGATCGCACCGGTTTCGGGTGCTTCGTCCCTCGCCTATGTGCACGTCGCGGCCGGCGCATCAACGTCCGTAGCCTCTTGCCCGTCACGAAATTGTCGGCGCTTTCACGAACGATCAGGAAATCCCTATTGGAAGCTCTCTCCGAGCCCTAGCCCAACGACCGCGTATCGGTCACGGCAAGCTCGCGCCGAAACCATCGGCACTTTCTCGAACGATCTCGGAATCGCTATTGCGACCCCAATCCCGAAAGCTCTTTCCGAGCCCCACGATACTGACTGCGTAGTGGTCACGGCAAATTCCGTGCCCGAAAACAATCGTCTCGGAGGTCTACGGGAGATGTTTCGTATCTCAGGACGCAAAAAGGAGTGCAACACGAGGACTTCCCGGGGGGTCACCCATCCTAGTACTACTCTCGCCCAAGCACGCTTAACTTCGGAGTTCTGATGGGATCCGGTGGTTTAGTGCTGGTATGATCGCACCGGTTTCGGGTGCTTCGTCCCTCGCCTATGTGCACGTCGCGGCCGGCGCATCAACGTCCGGAGCCTCTTGCCTGTCACGAAACCGCCGGTGCTTTCTCGAACGATCACGAAATCCCTATTGCTAGCTCTCTCCGAGCCCTAGCCCAATGACTGCGTATCGGTCACGGCAAGCTCGCGCCGAAACCATCGGCACTTTCTCGAACGATCTCGGAATCGCTATTGCGACCCCAATCCGGAAAGCTCTTTCCGAGCCCCACGATACTGACTGCGTAGCGGTCACGGCAAATTCCGTGCCCGAAAACAATCGTCTCGGAGGTCTACGGGAGATGTTTCGTATCTCGGGATGCAAAAAGAAGTGCAACACGAGGACTTCCCGGGGGGTCACCCATCCTAGTACTACTCTCGCCCAAGCACGCTTAACTTCGGAGTTCTGATGGGATCCGGTGGTTTAGTGCTGGTATGATCGCACCGGTTTCGGGTGCTTCGTCCCTCGCCTATGTGCACGTCGCGGCCGGCGCATCAACGTCCGTAGCCTCTTGCCCGTCACGAAATTGTCGGCGCTTTCACGAACGATCAGGAAATCCCTATTGGAAGCTCTCTCCGAGCCCTAGCCCAACGACCGCGTATCGGTCACGGCAAGCTCGCGCCGAAACCATCGGCACTTTCTCGAACGATCTCGGAATCGCTATTGCGACCCCAATCCCGAAAGCTCTTTCCGAGCCCCACGATACTGACTGCGTAGCGGTCACGGCAAATTCCGTGCCCGAAAACAATCGTCTCGGAGGTCTACGGGAGATGTTTCGTATCTCGGGATGCAAAAAGAAGTGCAACACGAGGACTTCCCGGGGGGTCACCCATCCTAGTACTACTCTCGCCCAAGCACGCTTAACTTCGGAGTTCTGATGGGATCCGGTGGTTTAGTGCTGGTATGATCGCACCGGTTTCGGGTGCTTCGTCCCTCGCCTATGTGCACGTCGCGGCCGGCGCATCAACGTCCGGAGCCTCTTGCCCGTCACGAAACCGCCGGTGCTTTCTCGAACGATCACGAAATCCCTATTGCTAGCTCTCTCCGAGCCCTAGCCCAATGACTGCGTATCGGTCACGGCAAGCTCGCGCCGAAACCATCGGCACTTTCTCGAACGATCTCGGAATCGCTATTGCGACCCCAATCCGGAAAGCTCTTTCCGAGCCCCACGATACTGGAGATGTTTACGGGAAATTCCGTGCCCGAAAACAATCGTCTCGGAGGTCTACGGGAGATGTTTCGTATCTCGGGATGCAAAAAGAAGTGCAACACGAGGACTTCCCGGGGGGTCACCCATCCTAGTACTACTCTCGCCCAAGCACCGGTTTCGGGTGCTTCGTCCCTCGCCTATGTGCACGTCGCGGTCGGCGCATCAACGTCCGTAGCCTCTTGCCCGTCACGAAATTGTCGGCGCTTTCACGAACGATCAGGAAATCCCTATTGGAAGCTCTCTCCGAGCCCTAGCCCAACGACCGCGTATCGGTCACGGCAAGCTCGCGCCGAAACCATCGGCACTTTCTCGAACGATCTCGGAATCGCTATTGCGACCCCAATCCCGAAAGCTCTTTCCGAGCCCCACGATACTGACTGCGTAGCGGTCACGGCAAATTCCGTGCCCGAAAACAATCGTCTCGGAGGTCTACGGGAGATGTTTCGTATCTCGGGATGCAAAAAGAAGTGCAACACGAGGACTTCCCGGGGGGTCACCCATCCTAGTACTACTCTCGCCCAAGCACGCTTAACTTCGGAGTTCTGATGGGATCCGGTGGTTTAGTGCTGGTATGATCGCACCGGTTTCGGGTGCTTCGTCCCTCGCCTATGTGCACGTCGCGGCCGGCGCATCAACGTCCGGAGCCTCTTGCCCGTCACGAAACCGGCGGTGCTTTCTCGAACGATCACGAAATCCCTATTGCTAGCTCTCTCCGAGCCCTAGCCCAATGACTGCGTATCGGTCACGGCAAGCTCGCGCCGAAACCATCGGCACTTTCTCGAACGATCTCGGAATCGCTATTGCGACCCCAATCCGGAAAGCTCTTTCCGAGCCCCACGATACTGACTGCGTAACGGTCACGGCAAATTCCGTGCCCGAAAACAATCGTCTCGGAGGTCTACGGGAGATGTTTCGTATCTCGGGATGCAAAAAGAAGTGCAACACGAGGACTTCCCGGGGGGTCACCCATCCTAGTACTCCTCTCGCCCAAGCACGCTTAACTTCGGAGTTCTGATGGGATCCGGTGGTTTAGTGCTGGTATGATCGCACCGGTTTCGGGTGCTTCGTCCCTCGCCTATGTGCACGTCGCGGTCGGCGCATCAACGTCCGTAGCCTCTTGCCCGTCACGAAATTGTCGGCGCTTTCACGAACGATCAGGAAATCCCTATTGGAAGCTCTCTCCGAGCCCTAGCCCAACGACCGCGTATCGGTCACGGCAAGCTCGCGCCGAAACCATCGGCACTTTCTCGAACGATCTCGGAATCGCTATTGCGACCCCAATCCCGAAAGCTCTTTCCGAGCCCCACGATACTGACTGCGTAGCGGTCACGGCAAATTCCGTGCCCGAAAACAATCGTCTCGGAGGTCTACGGGAGATGTTTCGTATCTCGGGATGCAAAAAGAAGTGCAACACGAGGACTTCCCGGGGGGTCACCCATCCTAGTACTACTCTCGCCCAAGCACGCTTAACTTCGGAGTTCTGATGGGATCCGGTGGTTTAGTGCTGGTATGATCGCACCGGTTTCGGGTGCTTCGTCCCTCGCCTATGTGCACGTCGCGGCCGGCGCATCAACGTCCGGAGCCTCTTGCCCGTCACGAAACCGCCGGTGCTTTCTCGAACGATCACGAAATCCCTATTGCTAGCTCTCTCCGAGCCCTAGCCCAATGACTGCGTATCGGTCACGGCAAGCTCGCGCCGAAACCATCGGCACTTTCTCGAACGATCTCGGAATCGCTATTGCGACCCCAATCCGGAAAGCTCTTTCCGAGCCCCACGATACTGACTGCGTAACGGTCACGGCAAATTCCGTGCCCGAAAACAATCGTCTCGGAGGTCTACGGGAGATGTTTCGTATCTCGGGATGCAAAAAGAAGTGCAACCCGAGGACTTCCCGGGGGGTCACCCATCCTAGTACTCCTCTCGCCCAAGCACGCTTAACTTCAGAGTTCTAATGGGATCCGGTGGTTTAGTGCTGGTATGATCGCACCGGTTTCGGGTGCTTCGTCCCTCGCCTATGTGCACGTCGCGGTCGGCGCATCAACGTCCGTAGCCTCTTGCCCGTCACGAAATTGTCGGCGCTTTCACGAACGATCAGGAAATCCCTATTGGAAGCTCTCTCCGAGCCCTAGCCCAACGACCGCGTATCGGTCACGGCAAGCTCGCGCCGAAACCATCGGCACTTTCTCGAACGATCTCGGAATCGCTATTGCGACCCCAATCCGGAAAGCTCTTTCCGAGCCCCACGATACTGACTGCGTAGCGGTCACGGCAAATTCCGTGCCCGAAAACAATCGTCTCGGAGGTCTACGGGAGATGTTTCGTATCTCGGGATGCAAAAAGAAGTGCAACACGAGGACTTCCCGGGGGGTCACCCATCCTAGTACTCCTCTCTTCCAAGCACGCTTAACTTCGGAGTTCTGATGGGATCCGGTGGTTTAGTGCTGGTATGATCGCACCGGTTTCGGGTGCTTCGTCCCTCGCCTATGTGCACGTCGCGGTCGGCGCATCAACGTCCGTAGCCTCTTGCCCGTCACGAAATTGTCGGCGCTTTCTCGAACGATCACGAAATCCCTATTGGAAGCTCTCTCCGAGCCCTAGCCCAACGACCGCGTATCGGTCACGGCAAGCTCGCGCCGAAACCATCGGCACTTTCTCGAACGATCTCGGAATCGCTATTGCGACCCCAATCCCGAAAGCTCTTTCCGAGCCCCACGATACTGACTGCGTAGCGGTCACGGCAAATTCCGTGCCCGAAAACAATCGTCTCGGAGGTCTACGGGAGATGTTTCGTATCTCGGGATGCAAAAAGAAGTGCAACACGAGGACTTCCCGGGGGGTCACCCATCCTAGTACTACTCTCGCCCAAGCACGCTTAACTTCGGAGTTCTGATGGGATCCGGTGGTTTAGTGCTGGTATGATCGCACCGGTTTCGGGTGCTTCGTCCCTCGCCTATGTGCACGTCGCGGCCGGCGCATCAACGTCCGAAGCCTCTTGCCCGTCACGAAACCGCCGGTGCTTTCTCGAACGATCACGAAATCCCTATTGCTAGCTTTCTCCGAGCCCTAGCCCAATGACTGCGTATCGGTCACGGCAAGCTCGCGCCGAAACCATCGGCACTTTCTCGAACGATCTCGGAATCGCTATTGCGACCCCAATCCGGAAAGCTCTTTCCGAGCCCCACGATACTGACTGCGTAACGGTCACGGCAAATTCCTTGCCCGAAAACAATCGTCTCGGAGGTCTACGGGAGATGTTTCGTATCTCGGGATGCAAAAAGAAGTGCAACACGAGGACTTCCCGGGGGGTCACCCATCCTAGTACTCCTCTCGCCCAAGCACGCTTAACTTCAGAGTTCTAATGGGATCCGGTGGTTTAGTGCTGGTATGATCGCACCGGTTTCGGGTGCTTCGTCCCTCGCCTATGTGCACGTCGCGGTCGGCGCATCAACGTCCGTAGCCTCTTGCCCGTCACGAAATTGTCGGCGCTTTCACGAACGATCAGGAAATCCCTATTGGAAGCTCTCTCCGAGCCCTAGCCCAACGACCGCGTATCGGTCACGGCAAGCTCGCGCCGAAACCATCGGCACTTTCTCGAACGATCTCGGAATCGCTATTGCGACCCCAATCACGAAAGCTCTTTCCGAGCCCCACGATACTGACTGCGTAGTGGTCACGGCAAATTCCGTGCCCGAAAACAATCGTCTCGGAGGTCTACGGGAGATGTTTCGTATCTCAGGACGCAAAAAGGAGTGCAACACGAGGACTTCCCGGGGGGTCACCCATCCTAGTACTACTCTCGCCCAAGCACGCTTAACTTCGGAGTTCTGATGGGATCCGGTGGTTTAGTGCTGGTATGATCGCACCGGTTTCGGGTGCTTCGTCCCTCGCCTATGTGCACGTCGCGGCCGGCGCATCAACGTCCGGAGCCTCTTGCCTGTCACGAAACCGCCGGTGCTTTCTCGAACGATCACAAAATCCCTATTGCTAGCTCTCTCCGAGCCCTAGCCCAATGACTGCGTATCGGTCACGGCAAGCTCGCGCCGAAACCATCGGCACTTTCTCGAACGATCTCGGAATCGCTATTGCGACCCCAATCCGGAAAGCTCTTTCCGAGCCCCACGATACTGACTGCGTAGCGGTCACGGCAAATTCCGTGCCCGAAAACAATCGTCTCGGAGGTCTACGGGAGATGTTTCGTATCTCGGGATGCAAAAAGAAGTGCAACACGAGGACTTCCCGGGGGGTCACCCATCCTAGTACTACTCTCGCCCAAGCACGCTTAACTTCGGAGTTCTGATGGGATCCAGTGGTTTAGTGCTGGTATGATCGCACCGGTTTCGGGTGCTTCGTCCCTCGCCTATGTGCACGTCGCGGCCGGCGCATCAACGTCCGTAGCCTCTTGCCCGTCACGAAATTGTCGGCGCTTTCACGAACGATCAGGAAATCCCTATTGGAAGCTCTCTCCGAGCCCTAGCCCAACGACCGCGTATCGGTCACGGCAAGCTCGCGCCGAAACCATCGGCACTTTCTCGAACGATCTCGGAATCGCTATTGCGACCCCAATCCCGAAAGCTCTTTCCGAGCCCCACGATACTGACTGCGTAGCGGTCACGGCAAATTCCGTGCCCGAAAACAATCGTCTCGGAGGTCTAATTCCGTGCCCGAAAACAATCGTCTCGGAGGTCTACGGGAGATGTTTCGTATCTCAGGACGCAAAAAGGAGTGCAACACGAGGACTTCCCGGGGAGTCACCCATCCTAGTACTACTCTCGCCCTAGCACGCTTAACTTCGGAGTTCTGATGGGATCCGGTGGTTTAGTGCTGGTATGATCGCACCGGTTTCGGGTGCTTCGTCCCTCGCCTATGTGCACGTCGCGGCCGGCGCATCAACGTCCGGAGCCTCTTGCCCGTCACGAAACCGCCGGTGCTTTCTCGAACGATCACGAAATCCCTATTGCTAGCTCTCTCCGAGCCCTAGCCCAATGACTGCGTATCGGTCACGGCAAGCTCGCGCCGAAACCATCGGCACTTTCTCGAACGATCTCGGAATCGCTATTGCGACCCCAATCCCGAAAGCTCTTTCCGAGCCCCACGATACTGGAGATGTTTACGGGAAATTCCGTGCCCGAAAACAATCGTCTCGGAGGTCTACGGGAGATGTTTCGTATCTCGGGATGCAAAAAGAAGTGCAACACGAGGACTTCCCGGGGGGTCACCCATCCTAGTACTACTCTCGCCCAAGCACCGGTTTCGGGTGCTTCGTCCCTCGCCTATGTGCACGTCGCGGTCGGCGCATCAACGTCCGTAGCCTCTTGCCCGTCACGAAATTGTCGGCGCTTTCACGAACGATCACGAAATCCCTATTGGAAGCTCTCTCCGAGCCCTAGCCCAACGACCGCGTATCGGTCACGGCAAGCTCGCGCCGAAACCATCGGCACTTTCTCGAACGATCTCGGAATCGCTATAGCGACCCCAATCCCGAAAGCTCTTTCCGAGCCCCACGATACTGACTGCGTAGCGGTCACGGCAAATTCCGTGCCCGAAAACAATCGTCTCGGAGGTCTACGGGAGATGTTTCGTATCTCGGGATGCAAAAAGAAGTGCAACACGAGGACTTCCCGGGGGGTCACCCATCCTAGTACTACTCTCGCCCAAGCACGCTTAACTTCGGAGTTCTGATGGGATCCGGTGGTTTAGTGCTGGTATGATCGCACCGGTTTCGGGTGCTTCGTCCCTCGCCTATGTGCACGTCGCGGCCGGCGCATCAACGTCCGTAGCCTCTTGCCCGTCACGAAATTGTCGGCGCTTTCACGAACGATCAGGAAATCCCTATTGGAAGCTCTCTCCGAGCCCTAGCCCAACGACCGCGTATCGGTCACGGCAAGCTCGCGCCGAAACCATCGGCACTTTCTCGAACGATCTCGGAATCGCTATTGCGACCCCAATCCCGAAAGCTCTTTCCGAGCCCCACGATACTGACTGCGTAGCGGTCACGGCAAATTCCGTGCCCGAAAACAATCGTCTCGGAGGTCTAATTCCGTGCCCGAAAACAATCGTCTCGGAGGTCTACGGGAGATGTTTCGTATCTCAGGACGCAAAAAGGAGTGCAACACGAGGACTTCCCGGGGGGTCACCCATCCTAGTACTACTCTCGCCCTAGCACGCTTAACTTCGGAGTTCTGATGGGATCCGGTGGTTTAGTGCTGGTATGATCGCACCGGTTTCGGGTGCTTCGTCCCTCGCCTATGTGCACGTCGCGGCCGGCGCATCAACGTCCGGAGCCTCTTGCCCGTCACGAAACCGCCGGTGCTTTCTCGAACGATCACGAAATCCCTATTGCTAGCTCTCTCCGAGCCCTAGCCCAATGACTGCGTATCGGTCACGGCAAGCTCGCGCCGAAACCATCGGCACTTTCTCGAACGATCTCGGAATCGCTATTGCGACCCCAATCCGGAAAGCTCTTTCCGAGCCCCACGATACTGGAGATGTTTACGGGAAATTCCGTGCCCGAAAACAATCGTCTCGGAGGTCTACGGGAGATGTTTCGTATCTCGGGATGCAAAAAGAAGTGCAACACGAGGACTTCCCGGGGGGTCACCCATCCTAGTACTACTCTCGCCCAAGCACCGGTTTCGGGTGCTTCGTCCCTCGCCTATGTGCACGTCGCGGTCGGCGCATCAACGTCCGTAGCCTCTTGCCCGTCACGAAATTGTCGGCGCTTTCACGAACGATCACGAAATCCCTATTGGAAGCTCTCTCCGAGCCCTAGCCCAACGACCGCGTATCGGTCACGGCAAGCTCGCGCCGAAACCATCGGCACTTTCTCGAACGATCTCGGAATCGCTATAGCGACCCCAATCCCGAAAGCTCTTTCCGAGCCCCACGATACTGACTGCGTAGCGGTCACGGCAAATTCCGTGCCCGAAAACAATCGTCTCGGAGGTCTACGGGAGATGTTTCGTATCTCGGGATGCAAAAAGAAGTGCAACACGAGGACTTCCCGGGGGGTCACCCATCCTAGTACTACTCTCGCCCAAGCACGCTTAACTTCGGAGTTCTGATGGGATCCGGTGGTTTAGTGCTGGTATGATCGCACCGGTTTCGGGTGCTTCGTCCCTCGCCTATGTGCACGTCGCGGCCGGCGCATCAACGTCCGGAGCCTCTTGCCCGTCACGAAACCGCCGGTGCTTTCTCGAACGATCACGAAATCCCTATTGCTAGCTCTCTCCGAGCCCTAGCCCAATGACTGCGTATCGGTCACGGCAAGCTCGCGCCGACACTATCGGCACTTTCTCGAACGATCTCGGAATCGCTATTGCGACCCCAATCCGGAAAGCACTTTCCGAGCCCCACGATACTGACTGCGTAACGGTCACGGCAAATTCCGTGCCCGAAAACAATCGTCTCGGAGGTCTACGGGAGATGTTTCGTATCTCGGGATGCAAAAAGAAGTGCAACACGAGGACTTCCCGGGGGGTCACCCATCCTAGTACTCCTCTCGCCCAAGCACGCTTAACTTCAGAGTTCTAATGGGATCCGGTGGTTTAGTGCTTGTATGATCGCACCGGTTTCGGGTGCTTCGTCCCTCGCCTATGTGCACGTCGCGGTCGGCGCATCAACGTCCGTAGCCTCTTGCCCGTCACGAAATTGTCGGCGCTTTCACGAACGATCAGGAAATCCCTATTGGAAGCTCTCTCCGAGCCCTAGCCCAACGACCGCGTATCGGTCACGGCAAGCTCGCGCCGAAACCATCGGCACTTTCTCGAACGATCTCGGAATCGCTATTGCGACCCCAATCCCGAAAGCTCTTTCCGAGCCCCACGATACTGACTGCGTAGTGGTCACGGCAAATTCCGTGCCCGAAAACAATCGTCTCGGAGGTCTACGGGAGATGTTTCGTATCTCAGGACGCAAAAAGGAGTGCAACACGAGGACTTCCTGGGGGGTCACCCATCCTAGTACTACTCTCGCCCAAGCACGCTTAACTTCGGAGTTCTGATGGGATCCGGTGGTTTAGTGCTGGTATGATCGCACCGGTTTCGGGTGCTTCGTCCCTCGCCTATGTGCACGTCGCGGCCGGCGCATCAACGTCCGGAGCCTCTTGCCCGTCACGAAACCGCCGGTGCTTTCTCGAACGATCACGAAATCCCTATTGCTAGCTCTCTCCGAGCCCTAGCCCAATGACTGCGTATCGGTCACGGCAAGCTCGCGCCGAAACCATCGGCACTTTCTCGAACGATCTCGGAATCGCTATTGCGACCCCAATCCGGAAAGCTCTTTCCGAGCCCCACGATACTGACTGCGTAGCGGTCACGGCAAATTCCGTGCCCGAAAACAATCGTCTCGGAGGTCTACGGGAGATGTTTCGTATCTCGGGATGCAAAAAGAAGTGCAACACGAGGACTTCCCGGGGGGTCACCCATCCTAGTACTCCTCTCGCCCAAGCACGCTTAACTTCGGAGTTCTAATGGGATCCGGTGGTTTAGTGCTGGTATGATCGCACCGGTTTCGGGTCCTTCGTCCCTCGCCTATGTGCACGTCGCGGCCGGCGCATCAATGTCCATAGCCTCTTGCCCGTCACGAAATTGTCGGCGCTTTCACGAACGATCACGAAATCCCTATTGGAAGCTCTCTCCGAGCCCTAGCCCAACGACCGCGTATCGGTCACGGCAAGCTCGCACCGAAACCATCGACACTTTCTCGAACGATCTCGGAATCGCTATTGCGACCACAATCCCGAAAGCTCTTTCCGAGCCCCACGATACTGACTGCGTAGCGGTCACGGCAAATTCCGTGCCCGAAAACAATCGTCTCGGAGGTCTACGGAAGATGTTTCATATCTCGGGACGCAAAAAGGAGTGCAACACGAGGAATTCCCGGGGGGTCACCCATCCTAGTACTACTCTCACCCAAGCACGCTTAACTTCGGAGTTCTGATGGGATCCGGTGATTTAGTGCTGGTATGATCGTACCGGTTTCGGGTGCTTGGTCCCTAGCCAATATGCACGTCGCGGCCGGCGCATCAACGTCCGGTGCCTCTCGCCCGTCACGAAACCGCCGGTGCTTTCTCGAACGATCACGAAATCCCTATTGGAAGCTCTCTCCGAGCCCTAGCCCAACGACCGCGTATCGGTCACGGCAAGCTCGCACCGAAACCATCGACACTTTCTCGAACGATCTCGGAATCGCTATTGCGACCACAATCCCGAAAGCTCTTTCCGAGCCCCACGATACTGACTGCGTAGCGGTCACGGCAAATTCCGTGCCCGAAAACAATCGTCTCGGAGGTCTACGGAAGATGTTTCATATCTCGGGACGCAAAAAGGAGTGCAACAC
Organism: Musa acuminata AAA Group; assembly: GCF_036884655.1. Lineage (NCBI taxonomy): Eukaryota > Viridiplantae > Streptophyta > Magnoliopsida > Zingiberales > Musaceae > Musa > Musa acuminata. The sequence goes on along the minus strand of NC_088327.1, from coordinate 26,878,641 downwards.
GAGGAATTCCCGGGGGGTCACCCATCCTAGTACTACTCTCACCCAAGCACGCTTAACTTCGGAGTTCTGATGGGATCCGGTGGTTTAGTGCTGGTATGATCGCACCGGTTTCGGGTGCTTCGTCCCTCGCCTATGTGCACGTCGCGGCCGGCGCATCAACGTCCGGAGCCTCTTGCCCGTCACGAAACCGCCGGTGCTTTCTCGAACGATCACGAAATCCCTATTGCTAGCTCTCTCCGAGCCCTAGCCCAATGACTGCGTATCGGTCACGGCACGCTCGCGCCGAAACCATCGGCACTTTCTCGAACGATCTCGGAATCGCTATTGCGACCCCAATCCGGAAAGCTCTTTCCGAGCCCCACGATACTGACTGCGTAACGGTCACGGCAAATTCTGTGCCCGAAAACAATCGTCTCGGAGGTCTACGGGTGATGTTTCGTATCTCGGGATGCAAAAAGAAGTGCAACACGAGGACTTCCCGGGGGGTCACCCATCCTAGTACTCCTCTCGCCCAAGCACGCTTAACTTCGGAGTTCTAATGGGATCCGGTGGTTTAGTGCTGGTATGATCGCACCGGTTTCGCGTCCTTCGTCCCTCGCCTATGTGCACGTCGCGGCCGGCGCATCAACGTCCATAGCCTCTTGCCCGTCACGAAATTGTCGGCGCTTTCACGAACGATCACGAAATCCCTATTGGAAGCTCTCTCCGAGCCCTAGCCCAACGACCGCGTATCGGTCACGGCAAGCTCGCACCGAAACCATCGACACTTTCTCGAACGATCTCGGAATCGCTATTGCGACCACAATCCGGAAAGCTCTTTCGGAGCCCCACGATACTGACTGCGTAGCGGTCACGGCAAATTCCGTGCCCGAAAACAATCGTCTCGGAGGTCTACGGAAGATGTTTCATATCTCGGGACGCAAAAAGGAGTGCAACACGAGGAATTCCCGGGGGGTCACCCATCCTAGTACTACTCTCACCCAAGCACGCTTAACTTCGGAGTTCTGATGGGATCCGGTGATTTAGTGCTGGTATGATCGTACCGGTTTCGGGTGCTTGGTCCCTAGCCAATATGCACGTCGCGGCCGGCGCATCAACGTCCGGTGCCTCTCGCCCGTCACGAAACCGCCGGTGCTTTCTCGAACGATCACGAAATCCCTATTGGAAGCTCTCTCCGAGCCCTAGCCCAACGACCGCGTATCGGTCACGGCAAGCTCGCACCGAAACCATCGACACTTTCTCGAACGATCTCGGAATCGCTATTGCGACCACAATCCCGAAAGCTCTTTCCGAGCCCCACGATACTGACTGCGTAGCGGTCACGGCAAATTCCGTGCCCGAAAACAATCGTCTCGGAGGTCTACGGAAGATGTTTCATATCTCGGGACGCAAAAAGGAGTGCAACACGAGGAATTCCCGGGGGGTCACCCATCCTAGTACTACTCTCACCCAAGCACGCTTAACTTCGGAGTTCTGATGGGATCCGGTGATTTAGTGCTGGTATGATCGTACCGGTTTCGGGTGCTTGGTCCCTAGCCAATATGCACGTCGCGGCCGGCGCATCAACGTCCGGAGCCTCTCGCCCGTCACGAAACCGCCGGTGCTTTCTCGAACGATCACGAAATCCTTATTGCAAGCTCTCTCCGAGCCCTTGCCCAATGACTGCGTATCGGTCACGGCAAGCTCGCGCCGAAACCATCGGAACTTTCTCGAACGATCTCGGAATCGCTATTGCGACCCCAATCCGGAAAGCTCTTTCCGAGCCCCACGATACTGACTGCGTAACGGTCACGGCAAATTCTGTGCCCGAAAACAATCGTCTCGGAGGTCTACGGGAGATGTTTCGTATCTCGGGATGCAAAAAGAAGTGCAACACGAGGACTTCCCGGGGGGTCACCCATCCTAGTACTCCTCTCGCCCAAGCACGCTTAACTTCGGAGTTCTAATGGGATCCGGTGGTTTAGTGCTGGTATGATCGCACCGGTTTCGGGTGCTTCGTCCCTCGCCTATGTGCACGTCGCGGCCGGCGCATCAACGTCCATAGCCTCTTGCCCGTCACGAAATTGTCGGCGCTTTCACGAACGATCACGAAATCCCTATTGGAAGCTCTCTCCGAGCCCTAGCCCAACGACCGCGTATCGGTCACGGCAAGCTCGCACCGAAACCATCGACACTTTCTCGAACGATCTCGGAATCGCTATTGCGACCACAATCCGGAAAGCTCTTTCGGAGCCCCACGATACTGACTGCGTAGCGGTCACGGCAAATTCCGTGCCCGAAAACAATCGTCTCGGAGGTCTACGGAAGATGTTTCATATCTCGGGACGCAAAAAGGAGTGCAACACGAGGAATTCCCGGGGGGTCACCCATCCTAGTACTACTCTCACCCAAGCACGCTTAACTTCGGAGTTCTGATGGGATCCGGTGATTTAGTGCTGGTATGATCGTACCGGTTTCGGGTGCTTGGTCCCTAGCCAATATGCACGTCGCGGCCGGCGCATCAACGTCCGGTGCCTCTCGCCCGTCACGAAACCGCCGGTGCTTTCTCGAACGATCACGAAATCCCTATTGGAAGCTCTCTCCGAGCCCTAGCCCAACGACCGCGTATCGGTCACGGCAAGCTCGCACCGAAACCATCGACACTTTCTCGAACGATCTCGGAATCGCTATTGCGACCACAATCCCGAAAGCTCTTTCCGAGCCCCACGATACTGACTGCGTAGCGGTCACGGCAAATTCCGTGCCCGAAAACAATCGTCTCGGAGGTCTACGGAAGATGTTTCATATCTCGGGACGCAAAAAGGAGTGCAACACGAGGAATTCCCGGGGGGTCACCCATCCTAGTACTACTCTCACCCAAGCACGCTTAACTTCGGAGTTCTGATGGGATCCGGTGGTTTAGTGCTGGTATGATCGCACCGGTTTCGGGAGCTTCGTCCCTCGCCTATGTGCACGTCGCGGCCGGCGCATCAACGTCCGGAGCCTCTTGCCCGTCACGAAACCGCCGGTGCTTTCTCGAACGATCACGAAATCCCTATTGCTAGCTCTCTCCGAGCCCTAGCCCAATGACTGCGTATCGGTCACGGCAAGCTCGCGCCGAAACCATCGGCACTTTCTCGAACGATCTCGGAATCGCTATTGCGACCCCAATCCGGAAAGCTCTTTCCGAGCCCCACGATACTGACTGCGTAGCGGTCACGGCAAATTCCGTGCCCGAAAACAATCGTCTCGGAGGTCTACGGGAGATGTTTCGTATCTCGGGATGCAAAAAGAAGTGCAACACGAGGACTTCCCGGGGGGTCACCCATCCTAGTACTCCTCTCGCCCAAGCACGCTTAACTTCGGAGTTCTAATGGGATCCGGTGGTTTAGTGCTGGTATGATCGCACCGGTTTCGGGTCCTTCGTCCCTCGCCTATGTGCACGTCGCGGCCGGCGCATCAACGTCCATAGCCTCTTGCCCGTCACGAAATTGTCGGCGCTTTCACGAACGATCACGAAATCCCTATTGGAAGCTCTCTCCGAGCCCTAGCCCAACGACCGCGTATCGGTCACGGCAAGCTCGCACCGAAACCATCGACACTTTCTCGAACGATCTCGGAATCGCTATTGCGACCACAATCCGGAAAGCTCTTTCGGAGCCCCACGATTCTGACTGCGTAGCGGTCACGGCAAATTCCGTGCCCGAAAACAATCGTCTCGGAGGTCTACGGAAGATGTTTCATATCTCGGGACGCAAAAAGGAGTGCAACACGAGGAATTCCCGGGGGGTCACCCATCCTAGTACTACTCTCACCCAAGCGCGCTTAACTTCGGAGTTCTGATGGGATCCGGTGATTTAGTGCTGGTATGATCGTACCGGTTTCGGGTGCTTGGTCCCTAGCCAATATGCACGTCGCGGCCGGCGCATCAACGTCCGGTGCCTCTCGCCCGTCACGAAACCGCCGGTGCTTTCTCGAACGATCACGAAATCCCTATTGGAAGCTCTCTCCGAGCCCTAGCCCAACGACCGCGTATCGGTCACGGCAAGCTCGCACCGAAACCATCGACACTTTCTCGAACGATCTCGGAATCGCTATTGCGACCACAATCCCGAAAGCTCTTTCCGAGCCCCACGATACTGACTGCGTAGCGGTCACGGCAAATTCCGTGCCCGAAAACAATCGTCTCGGAGGTCTACGGAAGATGTTTCATATCTCGGGACGCAAAAAGGAGTGCAACACGAGGAATTCCCGGGGGGTCACCCATCCTAGTACTACTCTCACCCAAGCACGCTTAACTTCGGAGTTCTGATGGGATCCGGTGGTTTAGTGCTGGTATGATCGCACCGGTTTCGGGTGCTTCGTCCCTCGCCTATGTGCACGTCGCGGCCGGCGCATCAACGTCCGGAGCCTCTTGCCCGTCACGAAACCGCCGGTGCTTTCTCGAACGATCACGAAATCCCTATTGCTAGCTCTCTCCGAGCCCTAGCCCAATGACTGCGTATCGGTCACGGCAAGCTCGCGCCGAAACCATCGGCACTTTCTCGAACTATCTCGGAATCGCTATTGCGACCCCAATCCGGAAATCTCTTTCCGAGCCCCACGATACTGACTGCGTAGCGGTCACGGCAAATTCCGTACCCGAAAACAATCGTCTCGGAGGTCTACGGGAGATGTTTCGTATCTCGGGATGCAAAAAGAAGTGCAACACGAGGACTTCCCGGGGGGTCACCCATCCTAGTACTCCTCTCGCCCAAGCACGCTTAACTTCGGAGTTCTAATGGGATCCGGTGGTTTAGTGCTGGTATGATCGCACCGGTTTCGGGTCCTTCGTCCCTCGCCTATGTGCACGTCGCGGCCGGCGCATCAACGTCCATAGCCTCTTGCCCGTCACGAAATTGTCGGCGCTTTCACGAACGATCACGAAATCCCTATTGGAAGCTCTCTCCGAGCCCTAGCCCAACGACCGTGTATCGGTCACGGCAAGCTCGCACCGAAACCATCGACACTTTCTCGAACGATCTCGGAATCGCTATTGCGACCACAATCCGGAAAGCTCTTTCGGAGCCCCACGATACTGACTGCGTAGCGGTCACGGCAAATTCCGTGCCCGAAAACAATCGTCTCGGAGGTCTACGGAAGATGTTTCATATCTCGGGACGCAAAAAGGAGTGCAACACGAGGAATTCCCGGGGGGTCACCCATCCTAGTACTACTCTCACCCAAGCACGCTTAACTTCGGAGTTCTGATGGGATCCGGTGGTTTAGTGCTGGTATGATCGCACCGGTTTCGGGTGCTTCGTCCCTCGCCTATGTGCACGTCGCGGCCGGCGCATCAACGTCCGTAGCCTCTTGCCCGTCACGAAATTGTCGGCGCTTTCACGAACGATCACGAAATCCCTATTGGAAGCTCTCTCCGAGCCCTAGCCCAACGACCGCGTATCGGTCACGGCAAGCTCGCATCGAAACCATCGACACTTTCTCGAACGATCTCGGAATCGCTATTGCGACCACAATCCGGAAAGCTCTTTCCGAGCCCCACGATACTGACAGCGTAGCGGTCACGGCAAATTCCGTGCCCGAAAACAATCGTCTCGGAGGTCTACGGAAGATGTTTCATATCTCGGGACGCAAAAAGGAGTGCAACACGAGGAATTCCCGGGGGGTCACCCATCCTAGTACTACTCTCACCCAAGCACGCTTAACTTCGGAGTTCTGATGGGATCCGGTGATTTAGTGCTGGTATGATCGTACCGGTTTCGGGTGCTTGGTCCCTAGCCAATATGCACGTCGCGGCCGGCGCATCAACGTCCGTAGCCTCTTGCCCGTCACGAAATTGTCGGCGCTTTCACGAACGATCACGAAATCCCTATTGGAAGCTCTCTCCGAGCCCTAGCCCAACGACCGCGTATCGGTCACGGCAAGCTCGCACCGAAACCATCGACACTTTCTCGAACGATCTCGGAATCGCTATTGCGACCACAATCCGGAAAGCTCTTTCCGAGCCCCACGATACTGACTGCGTAACGGTCACGGCAAATTCCGTGCCCGAAAACAATCGTCTCGGAGGTCTACGGGAGATGTTTCGTATCTCGGGATGCAAAAGAAGTGCAACACGAGGACTTCCCGGGGGGTCACCCATCCTAGTACTCCTCTCGCCCAAGCACGCTTAACTTCGGAGTTCTAATGGGATCCGGTGGTTTAGTGCTGGTATGATCGCACCGGTTTCGGGTGCTTCGTCCCTCGCCTATGTGCACGTCGCGGCCGGCGCATCAACGTCCGGAGCCTCTTGCCTGTCACGAAACCGCCGGTGCTTTCTCGAACGATCACGAAATCCCTATTGCTAGCTCTCTCCGAGCCCTAGCCCAATGACCGCGTATCGGTCACGGCAAGCTCGCGCCGAAACCATCGGCACTTTCTCGAACGATCTCGGAATCGCTATTGCGACCCCAATCCGGAAAGCTCTTTCCGAGCCCCACGATACTGACTGCGTAGCGGTCACGGCAAATTCCGTGCCCGAAAACAATCGTCTCGGAGGTCTACGGGAGATGTTTCGTATCTCGGGATGCAAAAAGAAGTGCAACACGAGGACTTCCCGGGGGGTCACCCATCCTAGTACTCCTCTCGCCCAAGCACGCTTATATTCGGAGTTCTAATGGGATCTGGTGGTTTAGTGCTGGTATGATCGCACCGGTTTCGGGAGCTTCGTCCCTCGCCTATGTGCACGTCGCGACCGGCGCATCAACGTCCATAGCCTCTTGCCCGTCACGAAATTGTCGGCGCTTTCACGAACGATCAGGAAATCCCTATTGGAAGCTCTCTCCGAGCCCTAGCCCAACGACCGCGTATCGGTCACGGCAAGCTCGCGCCGAAACCATCGGCACTTTCTCGAACGATCTCGGAATCGCTATTGCGACCCCAATCCCGAAAGCTCTTTCCGAGCCCCACGATACTGACTGCGTAGTTGTCACGGCAAATTCCGTGCCCGAAAACAATCGTCTCGGAGGTCTACGGGAGATGTTTCGTATCTCAGGACGCAAAAAGGAGTGCAACACGAGGACTTCCCGGGGGGTCACCCATCCTAGTACTACTCTCGCCCAAGCACGCTTAACTTCGGAGTTCTGATGGGATCCGGTGGTTTAGTGCTGGTATGATCGCACCGGTTTCGGGTGCTTCGTCCCTCGCCTATGTGCAAGTCGCGGCCGGCGCATCAACGTCCGGAGCCTCTTGCCCGTCACGAAACCGCCGGTGCTTTCTCGAACGATCACGAAATCCCTATTGCTAGCTCTCTCCGAGCCCTAGCCCAATGACTGCGTATCGGTCACGGCAAGCTCGCGCCGAAACCATCGGCACTTTCTCGAACGATCTCGGAATCGCTATTGCGACCCCAATCCGGAAAGCTCTTTCCGAGCCCCACGATACTGACTGCGTAACGGTCACGGCAAATTCCGTGCCCGAAAACAATCGTCTCGGAGGTCTACGGGAGATGTTTCGTATCTCGGGATGCAAAAAGAAGTGCAACACGAGGACTTCCCGGGGGGTCACCCATCCTAGTACTCCTCTCGCCCAAGCACGCTTAACTTCGGAGTTCTAATGGGATCCGGTGGTTTAGTGCTGGTATGATCGCACCGGTTTCGGGAGCTTCGTCCCTCGCCTATGTGCACGTCGCGACCGGCGCATCAACGTCCATAGCCTCTTGCCCGTCACGAAATTGTCGGCGCTTTCACGAACGATCAGGAAATCCCTATTGGAAGCTCTCTCCGAGCCCTAGCCCAACGACCGCGTATCGGTCACGGCAAGCTCGCGCCGAAACCATCGGCACTTTCTCGAACGATCTCGGAATCGCTATTGCGACCCCAATCCCGAAAGCTCTTTCCGAGCCCCACGATACTGACTGCGTAGTTGTCACGGCAAATTCCGTGCCCGAAAACAATCGTCTCGGAGGTCTACGGGAGATGTTTCGTATCTCAGGACGCAAAAAGGAGTGCAACACGAGGACTTCCCGGGGGGTCACCCATCCTAGTACTACTCTCGCCCAAGCACGCTTAACTTCGGAGTTCTGATGGGATCCGGTGGTTTAGTGCTGGTATGATCGCACCGGTTTCGGGTGCTTCATCCCAAGCCTATGTGCACGTCGCGGCCGGCGCATCAACGTCCGGAGCCTTTTGCCCGTAACGAAACCGCCGGTGCTTTCTCGAACGATCACGAAATCCCTATTGCAAGCTCTCTCCGAGCCCTAGCCCAATGACTGCGTATCGGTCACGGCAAGCTCGCGCCGAAACCATCGGCACTTTCTCGAACGATCTCGGAATCGCTATTGCGACCCCAATCTGGAAAGCACTTTTCGAGCCCCACGATACTGATTGTGGAGCGGTCACGGCAAATTCCGTGCCCGAAAACAATCGTCTCGGAGGTCTACGGAAGATGTTTCATATCTCGGGACGCAAAAAGGAGTGCAACACGAGGACTTCCCGGGGGGTCACCCATCCTAGTACTACTCTCGCCCAAGCACGCTTAACTTCGGAGTTCTGATGGGATCCGGTGGTTTAGTGCTGGTATGATCGCACCGGTTTCGGGTGCTTCATCCCAAGCCTATGTGCACGTCGCGGCCGGCGCATCAACGTCCGGAGCCTCTTGCCCGTAACGAAACCGCCGGTGCTTTCTCGAACGATCACGAAATCCCTATTGCAAGCTCTCTCCGAGCCCTAGCCCAATGACTGCGTATCGGTCACGGCAAGCTCGCGCCGAAACCATCGGCACTTTCTCGAACGATCTCGGAATCGCTATTGCGACCCCAATCTGGAAAGCACTTTTCGAGCCCCACGATACTGATTGTGGAGCGGTCACGGCAAATTCCGTGCCCGAAAACAATCGTCTCGGAGGTCTACGGGAGATGTTTCGTATCTCGGGATGCAAAAAGAAGTGCAACACGAGGACTTCCCGGGGGGTCACCCATCCTAGTACTACTCTCGCCCAAGCACGCTTAACTTCGGAGTTCTGATGGGATCCGGTGGTTTAGTGCTGGTATGATCGCACCGGTTTCGGGTGCTTCATCCCAAGCCTATGTGCACGTCGCGGCCGGCGCATCAACGTCCGGAGCCTCTTGCCCGTAACGAAACCGCCGGTGCTTTCTCGAACGATCACGAAATCCCTATTGCAAGCTCTCTCCGAGCCCTAGCCCAATGACTGCGTAACGGTCACGGCAAGCTCGCGCCGAAACCATCGGCACTTTCTCGAACGATCTCGGAATCGCTATTGCGACCCCAATCTGGAAAGCACTTTTCGAGCCCCACGATACTGATTGTGGAGCGGTCACGGCAAATTCCGTGCCCGAAAACAATCGTCTCGGAGGTCTACGGGAGATGTTTCGTATCTCGGGATGCAAAAAGAAGTGCAACACGAGGACTTCCCGGGGGGTCATCCATCCTAGTACTCCCCTCGCCCAAGCACGCTTAACTTCGGAGTTCTAATGGGATCCAGTGGTTTAGTGCTGGTATGATCGCACCGGTTTCGGGTGCTTCGTCCCTCGCCTATGTGCATGTCGCGGCCGGCGCATCAATGTCCATAGCCTCTTGCCCGTCACGAAATTGTCGGCGCTTTCACGAACGATCCGGAAATCCCTATTGGAAGCTCTCTCCGAGCCCTAGCCCAACGACCGCGTATCGGTCACGGCAAGCTCGCGCCGAAACCATCGGCACTATCTCGAACGATCTCGGAATCGCTATTGCGACCCCAATCCCGAAAGCTCTTTCCGAGCCCCACGATACTGACTGCGTAGTGGTCACGGCAAATTCCGTGCCCGAAAACAATCGTCTCGGAGGTCTACGGGAGATGTTTCGTATCTCAGGACGCAAAAAGGAGTGCAACACGAGGACTTCCCGGGGGGTCACCCATCCTAGTACTACTCTCGCCCAAGCACGCTTAACTTCGATGTTCTGATGGGATCCGGTGGTTTAGTGCTGGTATGATCGCACCGGTTTCGGGTGCTTCGTCCCTCGCCTATGTGCACGTCGCGGCCGGCGCATCAACGTCCGGAGCCTCTTGCCCGTCACGAAACCGCCGGTGCTTTCTCGAACGATCACGAAATCCCTATTGCTAGCTCTCTCGGAGCCCTAGCCCAATGACTGCGTATCGGTCACGGCAAGCTCGCGCCGAAACCATCGGCACTTTCTCGAACGATCTCGGAATCGCTATTGCGACCCCAATCCGGAAAGCTCTTTCCGAGCCCCACGATACTGACTGCGTAACGGTCACGGCAAATTCTGTGCCCGAAAACAATCGTCTCGGAGGTCTACGGGAGATGTTTCGTATCTCGGGATGCAAAAAGAAGTGCAACACGAGGACTTCCCGGGGGGTCACCCATCCTAGTACTCCTCTCGCCCAAGCACGCTTAACTTCGGAGTTCTAATGGGATCCGGTGGTTTAGTGCTGGTATGATCGCACCGGTTTCGGGTGCTTCGTCCCTCGCCTATGTGCACGTCGCGGTCGGCGCATCAACGTCCGTAGCCTCTTGCCCGTCACGAAATTGTCGGCGCTTTCACGAACGATCACGAAATCCCTATTGGAATCTCTCTCCGAGCCCTAGCCCAACGACCGCGTATCGGTCACGGCAAGCTCGCACCGAAACCATCGACACTTTCTCGAACGATCTCGGAATCGCTATTGCGACCACAATCCGGAAAGCTCTTTCCGAGCCCCACGATACTGACTGCGTAGCGGTCACGGCAAATTCCGTGCCCGAAAACAATCGTCTCGGAGGTCTACGGAAGATGTTTCATATCTCGGGACGCAAAAAGGAGTGCAACACGAGGAATTCCCGCGCGGTCACCCATCCTAGTACTACTCTCACCCAAGCACGCTTAACTTCGGAGTTCTGATGGGATCCGGTGATTTAGTGCTGGTATGATCGTACCGGTTTCGGGTGCTTCGTCCCTAGCCAATATGCACGTCGCGGCCGGCGCATCAACGTCCGGAGCCTCTTGCCCGTCACGAAACCGCCGGTGCTTTCTCGAACGATCACGAAATCCCTATTGCAAGCTCTCTCCGAGCCCTAGCCCAATGACTGCGTATCGGTCACGGCAAGCTCGCGCCGAAACCATCGGCACTTTCTCGAACGATCTCGGAATCGCTATTGCGACCCCAATCTGGAAAGCACTTTTCGAGCCCCACGATACTGATTGTGGAGCGGTCACGGCAAATTCCGTGCCCGAAAACAATCGTCTCGGAGGTCTACGGGAGATGTTTCGTATCTCGGGATGCAAAAAGAAGTGCAACACGAGGACTTCCCGGGGGGTCATCCATCCTAGTACTCCCCTCGCCCAAGCACGCTTAACTTCGGAGTTCTAATGGGATCCGGTGGTTTAGTGCTGGTATGATCGCACCGGTTTCGGGTGCTTCGTCCCTCGCCTATGTGCACGTCGCGGCCGGCGCATCAACGTCCATAGCCTCTTGCCCGTCACGAAATTGTCGGCGCTTTCACGAACGATCCGGAAATCCCTATTGGAAGCTCTCTCCGAGCCCTAGCCCAACGACCGCGTATCGGTCACGGCAAGCTCGCGCCGAAACCATCGGCACTTTCTCGAACGATCTCGGAATCGCTATTGCGACCCCAATCCCGAAAGCTCTTTCCGAGCCCCACGATACTGACTGCGTAGTGGTCACGGCAAATTCCGTGCCCGAAAACAATCGTCTCGGAGGTCTACGGGAGATGTTTCGTATCTCAGGACGCAAAAAGGAGTGCAACACGAGGACTTCCCGGGGGGTCACCCATCCTAGTACTACTCTCGCCCAAGCACGCTTAACTTCGATGTTCTGATGGGATCCGGTGGTTTAGTGCTTGTTTGATCGCACCGGTTTCGGGTGCTTCGTCCCTCGCCTATGTGCACGTCGCGGCCGGCGCATCAACGTCCGGAGCCTCTTGCCCGTCACGAAACCGCCGGTGCTTTCTCGAACGATCACGAAATCCCTATTGCTAGCTCTCTCCGAGCCCTAGCCCAATGACTGCGTATCGGTCACGGCAAGCTCGCGCCGAAACCATCGGCACTTTCTCGAACGATCTCGGAATCGCTATTGCGACCCCAATCCGGAAAGCTCTTTCCGAGCCCCACGATACTGACTGCGTAACGGTCACGGCAAATTCTGTGCCCGAAAACAATCGTCTCGGAGGTCTACGGGTGATGTTTCGTATCTCGGGATGCAAAAAGAAGTGCAACACGAGGACTTCCCGGGGGGTCACCCATCCTAGTACTCCTCTCGCCCAAGCACGCTTAACTTCGGAGTTCTAATGGGATCCGGTGGTTTAGTGCTGGTATGATCGCACCGGTTTCGGGTGCTTCGTCCCTCGCCTATGTGCACGTCGCGGTCGGCGCATCAAAGTCCGTAGCCTCTTGCCCGTCACGAAATTGTCGGCGCTTTCACGAACGATCACGAAATCCCAATTGGAATCTCTCTCCGAGCCCTAGCCCAACGACCGCGTATCGGTCACGGCAAGCTCGCACCGAAACCATCGACACTTTCTCGAACGATCTCGGAATCGCTATTGCGACCACAATCCGGAAAGCTCTTTCCGAGCCCCACGATACTGACTGCGTAGCGGTCACGGCAAATTCCGTGCCCGAAAACAATCGTCTCGGAGGTCTACGGAAGATGTTTCATATCTCGGGACGCAAAAAGGAGTGCAACACGAGGAATTCCCGCGGGGTCACCCATCCTAGTACTACTCTCACCCAAGCACGCTTAACTTCGGAGTTCTGATGGGATCCGGTGATTTAGTGCTGGTATGATCGTACCGGTTTTGGGTGCTTCGTCCCTAGCCAATATGCACGTCGCGGCCGGCGCATCAACGTCCGGAGCCTCTTGCCCGTCACGAAACCGCCGGTGCTTTCTCGAACGATCACGAAATCCTTATTGCAAGCTCTCTCCGAGCCCTTGCCCAATGACTGCGTATCGGTCACGGCAAGCTCACGCCGAAACCATCTGAACTTTCTCGAACGATCTCGGAATCGCTATTGCGACCCCAATCCGGAAAGCTCTTTCCGAGCCCCACGATACTGACTGCGTAGCGGTCACGGCAAATTCCGTGCCCGAAAACAATCGTCTCGGAGGTCTACGGGAGATGTTTCGTATCTCGGGATGCAAAAAGAAGTGCAACACGAGGACTTCCCGGGGGGTCACCCATCCTAGTACTACACTCGCCCAAGCACGCTTAACTTCGGAGTTCTGATGGGATACGGTGGTTTAGTGCTGGTATGATCGCACCGGTTTCGGGTGCTTCATCCCAAGCCTATGTGCACGTCGCGGCCGGCGCATCAACGTCCGGAGCCTCTTGCCCTTAACGAAACCGCCGGTGCTTTCTCGAACGATCACGAAATCCCTATTGCAAGCTCTCTCCGAGCCCTAGCCCAATGACTGCGTATCGGTCACGGCAAGCTCGCGCCGAAACCATCGGCACTTTCTCGAACGATCTCGGAATCGCTATTGCGACCCCAATCTGGAAAGCACTTTTCGAGCCCCACGATACTGATTGTGGAGCGGTCACGGCAAATTCCGTGCCCGAAAACAATCGTCTCGGAGGTCTACGGGAGATGTTTCGTATCTCGGGATGCAAAAAGAAGTGCAACACGAGGACTTCCTGGGGGGTCACCCATCCTAGTACTCCCCTCGCCCAAGCACGCTTAACTTCGGAGTTCTAATGGGATCCGGTGGTTTAGTGCTGGTATGATCGCACCGGTTTCGGGTGCTTCGTCCCTCGCCTATGTGCACGTCGCGGCCGGCGCATCAACGTCCATAGCCTCTTGCCCGTCACGAAATTGTCGGCGCTTTCACGAACGATCAGGAAATCCCTATAGGAAGCTCTCTCCGAGCCCTAGCCCAACGACCGCGTATCGGTCACGGCAAGCTCGCGCCGAAACCATCGGCACTTTCTCGAACGATCTCGGAATCGCTATTGCGACCCCAATCCCGAAAGCTCTTTCCGAGCCCCACGATACTGACTGCGTAGTGGTCACGGCAAATTCCGTGCCCGAAAACAATCGTCTCGGAGGTCTACGGGAGATGTTTCGTATCTCAGGACGCAAAAAGGAGTGCAACACGAGGACTTCCCGGGGGGTCACCCATCCTAGTACTACTCTCGCCCAAGCACGCTTAACTTCGGAGTTCTGATGGGATCCGGTGGTTTAGTGCTGGTATGATCGCACCGGTTTCGGGTGCTTCGTCCCTCGCCTATGTGCACGTCGCGGCCGGCGCATCAACGTCCGGAGCCTCTTGCCCGTCACGAAACCGCCGGTGCTTTCTCGAACGATCACGAAATCCCTATTGCTAGCTCTCTCCGAGCCCTAGCCCAATGACTGCGTATCGGTCACGGCAAGCTCGCGCCGAAACCATCGGCACTTTCTCGAACGATCTCGGAATCGCTATTGCGACCCCAATCCGGAAAGCTCTTTCCGAGCCCCACGATACTGACTGCGTAACGGTCACGGCAAATTCCGTGCCCGAAAACAATCGTCTCGGAGGTCTACGGGAGATGTTTCGTATCTCGGGATGCAAAAAGAAGTGCAACACGAGGACTTCCCGGGGGGTCACCCATCCTAGTACTCCTCTCGCCCAAGCACGCTTAACTTCGGAGTTCTAATGGGATCCGGTGGTTTAGTGCTGGTATGATCGCACCGGTTTCGGGTGCTTCGTCCCTCGCCTATGTGCACGTTGCGGTCGGCGCATCAACGTCCGTAGCCTCTTGCCCGTCACGAAATTGTCGGCGCTTTCACGAACGATCACGAAATCCCTATTGGAAGCTCTCTCCGAGCCCTAGCCCAACGACCGCGTATCGGTCACGGCAAGCTAGCACCGAAACCATCGACACTTTCTCGAACGATCTCGGAATCGCTATTGCGACCACAATCCGGAAAGCTCTTTCCGAGCCCCACGATACTGACTGCGTAGCGGTCACGGCAAATTCCGTGCCCGAAAACAATCGTCTCGGAGGTCTACGGAAGATGTTTCATATCTCGGGACGCAAAAAGGAGTGCAACACGAGGAATTCCCGGGGGGTCACCCATCCTAGTACTACTCTCACCCAAGCACGCTTAACTTCGGAGTTCTGATGGGATCCGGTGATTTAGTGCTGGTATGATCGTACCGGTTTCGGGTGCTTCGTCCCTAGCCAATATGCACGTCGCGGCCGGCGCATCAACGTCCGGAGCCTCTCGCCCGTCACGAAACCGCCGGTGCTTTCTCGAACGATCACGAAATCCTTATTGCAAGCTCTCTCCGAGCCCTTGCCCAATGACTGCGTATCGGTCACGGCAAGCTCGCGCCGAAACCATCGGAACTTTCTCGAACGATCTCGGAATCGCTATTGCGACCCCAATCCGGAAAGCTCTTTCCGAGCCCCACGATACTGACTGCGTAGCGGTCACGGCAAATTCCGTGCCCGAAAACAATCGTCTCGGAGGTCTACGGGAGATGTTTCGTATCTCGGGATGCAAAAAGAAGTGCAACACGAGGACTTCCCGGGGGGTCACCCATCCTAGTACTACTCTCGCCCAAGCACGCTTAACTTCGGACTTCTGATGGGATACGGTGGTTTAGTGCTGGTATGATCGCACCGGTTTCGGGTGCTTCATCCCAAGCCTATGTGCACGTCGCGGCCGGCGCATCAACGTCCGGAGCCTCTTGCCCTTAACGAAACCGCCGGTGCTTTCTCGAACGATCACGAAATCCCTATTGCAAGCTCTCTCCGAGCCCTAGCCCAATGACTGCGTATCGGTCACGGCAAGCTCGCGCCGAAACCATCGGCACTTTCTCGAACGATCTCGGAATCGCTATTGCGACCCCAATCCGGAAAGCTCTTTCCGAGCCCCACGATACTGACTGCGTAACGGTCACGGCAAATTCCGTGCCCGAAAACAATCGTCTCGGAGGTCTACGGGAGATGGTTCGTATCTCGGGATGCAAAAAGAAGTGCAACACGAGGACTTCCCGGGGGGTCACCCATCCTAGTACTCCTCTCGCCCAAGCACGCTTAACTTCGGAGTTCTAATGGGATCCGGTGGTTTAGTGCTGGTATGATCGCACCGGTTTCGGGTGCTTCGTCCCTCGCCTATGTGCACGTCGCGGTCGGCGCATCAACGTCCGTAGCCTCTTGCCCGTCACGAAATTGTCGGCGCTTTCACGAACGATCACGAAATCCCTATTGGAAGCTCTCTCCGAGCACTAGCCCAACGACCGCGTATCGGTCACGGCAAGCTAGCACCGAAACCATCGACACTTTCTCGAACGATCTCGGAATCGCTATTGCGACCACAATCCGGAAAGCTCTTTCCGAGCCCCACGATACTGACTGCGTAGCGGTCACGGCAAATTCCGTGCCCGAAAACAATCGTCTCGGAGGTCTACGGAAGATGTTTCATATCTCGGGACGCAAAAAGGAGTGCAACACGAGGAATTCCCGGGGGGTCACCCATCCTAGTACTACTCTCACCCAAGCACGCTTAACTTCGGAGTTCTGATGGGATCCGGTGATTTAGTGCTGGTATGATCGTACCGGTTTCGGGTGCTTCGTCCCTAGCCAATATGCACGTCGCGGCCGGCGCATCAACGTCCGGTGCCTCTCGCCCGTCACGAAACCGCCGGTGCTTTCTCGAACGATCACGAAATCCTTATTGCAAGCTCTCTCCGAGCCCTAGCCCAATGACTGCGTATCGGTCACGGCAAGCTCGCGCCGAAACCATCGGAACTTTCTCGAACGATCTCGGAATCGCTATTGCGACCCCAATCCGGAAAGCTCTTTCCGAGCCCCACGATACTGACTGCGTAGCGGTCACGGCAAATTCCGTGCCCGAAAACAATCGTCTCGGAGGTCTACGGGAGATGTTTCGTATCTCGGGATGCAAAAAGAAGTGCAACACGAGGACTTCCCGGGGGGTCACCCATCCTAGTACTACTCTCGCCCAAGCACGCTTAACTTCGGACTTCTGATGGGATACGGTGGTTTAGTGCTGGTATGATCGCACCGGTTTCGGGTGCTTCATCCCAAGCCTATGTGCACGTCGCGGCCGGCGCATCAACGTCCGGAGCCTCTTGCCCTTAACGAAACCGCCGGTGCTTTCTCGAACGATCACGAAATCCCTATTGCAAGCTCTCTCCGAGCCCTAGCCCAATGACTGCGTATCGGTCACGGCAAGCTCGCGCCGAAACCATCGGCACTTTCTCGAACGATCTCGGAATCGCTATTGCGACCCCAATCCGGAAAGCTCTTTCCGAGCCCCACGATACTGACTGCGTAACGGTCACGGCAAATTCCGTGCCCGAAAACAATCGTCTCGGAGGTCTACGGGAGATGTTTCGTATCTCGGGATGCAAAAAGAAGTGCAACACGAGGACTTCCCGGGGGGTCACCCATCCTAGTACTCCTCTCGCCCAAGCACGCTTAACTTCGGAGTTCTAATGGGATCCGGTGGTTTAGTGCTGGTATGATCGCACCGGTTTCGGGTGCTTCGTCCCTCGCCTATGTGCACGTCGCGGTCGGCGCATCAACGTCCGTAGCCTCTTGCCCGTCACGAAATTGTCGGCGCTTTCACGAACGATCACGAAATCCCTATTGGAAGCTCTCTCCGAGCCCTAGCCCAACGACCGCGTATCGGTCACGGCAAGCTAGCACCGAAACCATCGACACTTTCTCGAACGATCTCGGAATCGCTATTGCGACCACAATCCGGAAAGCTCTTTCCGAGCCCCACGATACTGACTGCGTAGCGGTCACGGCAAATTCCGTGCCCGAAAACAATCGTCTCGGAGGTCTACGGAAGATGTTTCATATCTCGGGACGCAAAAAGGAGTGCAACACGAGGAATTCCCGGGGGGTCACCCATCCTAGTACTACTCTCTCCCAAGCACGCTTAACTTCGGAGTTCTGATGGGATCCGGTGATTTAGTGCTGGTATGATCGTACCGGTTTCGGGTGCTTCGTCCCTAGCCAATATGCACGTCGCGGCCGGCGCATCAACGTCCGGAGCCTCTCGCCCGTCACGAAACCGCCGGTGCTTTCTCGAACGATCACGAAATCCTTATTGCAAGCTCTCTCCGAGCCCTTGCCCAATGACTGCGTATCGGTCACGGCAAGCTCGCGCCGAAACCATCGGAACTTTCTCGAACGATCTCGGAATCGCTATTGCGACCCCAATCCGGAAAGCTCTTTCCGAGCCCCACGATACTGACTGCGTAGCGGTCACGACAAATTCCGTGCCCGAAAACAATCGTCTCGGAGGTCTACGGGAGATGTTTCATATCTCGGGATGCAAAAAGGAGTGCAACACGAGGAATTCCTGGGGGGTCACCCATCCTAGTACTACTCTCGCCCAAGCACGCTTAACTTCGGAGTTCTAATGGGATACGGTGATTTAGTGGTGGTATGATCGCACCGGTTTCGGGTGCTTCGTCCCTAGGCTATGTGCACGTCGCGGCCGGCGCATCAACGTCCGGAGCCTCTTGCCCGTCACGAAACCGCCGGTGCTTTCTCGAACGATCACGAAATCCCTATTGCAAGCTCTCTCCGAGCCCTAGCCCAATGACTGCGTGTCGGTCACGGCAAGCTCGCGCCGAAACCATCGGCACTTTCTCGGACGATCTCGGAATCGTTATTGCGACCCCAATCTGGAAAGCTCTTTCCGAGCCCCACGATACTGATTGTGGAGCGGTCACGGCAAATTCCGTGCCCGAAAACAATCGTCTCGGAGGTCTACGGGAGATGTTTCGTATCTCGGGATGCAAAAAGAAGTGCAAAACAAGGACTTTCCGGGGGGTCACCCATCCTAGTACTCCCCTCGCCCAAGCACGCTTAACTTCGGAGTTCTAATGGGATCCGGTGGTTTAGTGCTAGTATGATCGCACCGGTTTCGGGTGCTTCGTCCCTCGCCTATGTGCACGTCGCGGCCGGCGCATCAACGTCCATAGCCTCTTGCCCGTCACGAAACTGTCGGCGCTTTCACGAACGATCACGAAATCCCTATTGGAAGCTCTCTCCGAGCCCTATCCCAACGACCGCGTATCGGTCACGGCAAGCTCGCGCCGAAACCAGCGGTACTTTCTCGAACGATCTCGGAATCGCTATTGTGACCCCAATCCGGAAAGCTCTTTCCGAGCCCCACGATACTGACTGCGTAGCGGTCACGACAAATTCCGTGCTCGAAAACAATCGTCTCGGAGGTCTACGGGAGATGTTTCATATCTCGGGATGCAAAAAGGAGTGCAACACGAGGAATTCCTGGGGGGTCACCCATCCTAGTACTACTCTCGCCCAAGCACGCTTAACATCGGAGTTCTGATGGGATCCGGTGGTTTAGTGCTGGTATGATCGCACCGGTTTCGGGTGCTTCATCCCAAGCCTATGTGCACGTCGCGGCCGGCGCATCAACGTCCGGAGCCTCTTGCCCGTAACGAAACCGCCGGTGCTTTCTCGAACGATCACGAAATCCCTATTGCAAGCTCTCTCCGAGCCCTAGCCCAATGACTGCGTATCGGTCACGGCAAGCTCGCGCCGAAACCATCGGCACTTTCTCGCACGATCTCGGAATCGCTATTGCGACCCCAATCTGGAAAGCACTTTTCGAGCCCCACGATACAGATTGTGGAGCGGTCACGGCAAATTTCGTGCCCGAAAACAATTGTCTCGGAGGTCTACGGGAGATGTTTCGTATCTCAGGATGCAAAAAGAAGTGCAACACGAGGACTTCCCGGGGGGTCACCCATCCTAGTACTCCCCTCGCCCAAGCACGCTTAACTTCGGAGTTCTAATGGGATCCGGTGGTTTAGTGCTGGTATGATCGCACCGGTTTCGGGTGCTTCGTCCCTCGCCTATGTGCACGTCGCGGCCGGCGCATCAACGTCCATAGCCTCTTGCCCGTCACGAAATTGTCGGCGCTTTCACGAACGATCAGGAAATCCCTATTGGAAGCTCTCTCCGAGCCCTAGCCCAACGACCGCGTATCGGTCACGGCAAGCTCGCGCCGAAACCATCGGCACTTTCTCGAACGATCTCGGAATCGCTATTGCGACCCCAATCCCGAAAGCTCTTTCCGAGCCCCACGATACTGACTGCGTAGTGGTCACGGCAAATTCCGTGCCCGAAAACAATCGTCTCGGAGGTCTACGGGAGATGTTTCGTATCTCAGGACGCAAAAAGGAGTGCAACACGAGGACTTCCCGGGGGGTCACCCATCCTAGTACTACTCTCGCCCAAGCACGCTTAACTTCGGAGTTCTGATGGGATCCGGTGGTTTAGTGCTGGTATGATCGCACCGGTTTCGGGTGCTTCGTCCCTCGCTTATGTGCACGTCGTGGCCGGCGCATCAACGTCCGGAGCCTCTTGCCCGTCACGAAACCGTCGGCGCTTGCCCGAACGATCACGAAATCCCTATTGCAAGCTCTCTCCAAGCCCTAGCTCAACGACTGCGTATTGGTCACGGTAAGCTCGCGCCGAAACCATCGACACTTTCTCGAACGATCTCGGAATCGCTATTGCGACCCCAATCCGGAAAGCTCTTTCCGAGCCCCACGATACTGACTGCATAGCGGTCACGGCAAATTCCGTGCACGAAAACTATCGTCTCGGAGCTCTACGGGAGATGTTTCGTATCTCGAGACGCAAAAAGGAGTGCAGCACGAGGACTTCCCGGGGGGTCACCCATCCTAGTACTACTCTCGCCCAAGCACGCTTAACTTCGGAGTTCTGATTGGATCCGGTGGTTTAGTGCTGGTATGATCGCACCGGTTTCGGGTGCTTCGTCCCTCGCCTATGTGCACGTCGCGGCTGTCGCATCAACGTCCGTAGCCTCTTGCCCGTCACGAAACCGTCGGCGCTTTCACGAACGATCACGAAATCCCTATTGGAAGCTCTCTCCGAGCCCTAGCCCAACGACCGCGTATCGGTCACGGCAAGCTCGCACCGAAACCATCGACACTTTCTCGAACGATCTCGGAATCGCTATTGCGACCACAATCCGGAAAGCTCTTTCCGAGCCCCACGATACTGACTGCGTAGCGGTCACGGCAAATTCCGTGCCCGAAAACAATCGTCTCGGAGGTCTACGGGAGATGTTTCGTATCTCGGGATGCAAAAAGAAGTGCAACACGAGGACTTCCCGGGGGGTCACCCATCCTAGTACTCCTCTCGCCCAAGCACGCTTAACTTCGGAGTTCTAATGGGATCCGGTGGTTTAGTGCTGGTATGATCGCACCGGTTTCGGGTGCTTCGTCCCTCGCCTATGTGCACGTCGCGGTCGGCGCATCAACGTCCGTAGCCTCTTGCCCGTCACGAAATTGTCGGCGCTTTCACGAACGATCACGAAATCCCTATTGGAAGCTCTCTCCGAGCCCTAGCCCAACGACCGCGTATCGGTCACGGCAAGCTAGCACCGAAACCATCGACACTTTCTCGAACGATCTCGGAATCGCTATTGCGACCACAATCCGGAAAGCTCTTTCCGAGCCCCACGATACTGACTGCGTAGCGGTCACGGCAAATTCCGTGCCCGAAAACAATCGTCTCGGAGGTCTACGGAAGATGTTTCATATCTCGGGACGCAAAAAGGAGTGCAACACGAGGAATTCCCGGGGGGTCACCCATCCTAGTACTACTCTCACCCAAGCACGCTTAACTTCGGAGTTCTGATGGGATCCGGTGATTTAGTGCTGGTATGATCGTACCGGTTTCGGGTGCTTCGTCCCTAGCCAATATGCACGTCGCGGCCGGCGCATCAACGTCCGGAGCCTCTCGCCCGTCACGAAACCGCCGGTGCTTTCTCGAACGATCACGAAATCCTTATTGCAAGCTCTCTCCGAGCCCTTGCCCAATGACTGCGTATCGGTCATGGCAAGCTCGCGCCGAAACCATCGGAACTTTCTCGAACGATCTCGGAATCGCTATTGCGACCCCAATCCGGAAAGCTCTTTCCGAGCCCCACGATACTGACTGCGTAGCGGTCACGGCAAATTCCGTGCCCGAAAACAATCGTCTCGGAGGTCTACGGGAGATGTTTCGTATCTCGGGATGCAAAAAGAAATGCAACACGAGGACTTCCCGGGGGATCACCCATCCTAGTACTACTCTCGCCCAAGCACGCTTAACTTCGGACTTCTGATGGGATACGGTGGTTTAGTGCTGGTATGATCGCACCGGTTTCGGGTGCTTCATCCCAAGCCTATGTGCACGTCGCGGCCGGCGCATCAACGTCCGGAGCCTCTTGCCCTTAACGAAACCGCCGGTGCTTTCTCGAACGATCACGAAATCCCTATTGCAAGCTCTCTCCGAGCCCTAGCCCAATGACTGCGTATCGGTCACGGCAAGCTCGCGCCGAAACCATCGGCACTTTCTCGAACGATCTCGGAATCGCTATTGCGACCCCAATCCGGAAAGCTCTTTCCGAGCCCCACGATACTGACTGCGTAACGGTCACGGCAAATTCCGTGCCCGAAAACAATCGTCTCGGAGGTCTACGGGAGATGTTTCGTATCTCGGGATGCAAAAAGAAGTGCAACACGAGGACTTCTCGGGGGGTCACCCATCCTAGTACTCCTCTCGCCCAAGCACGCTTATATTCGGAGTTCTAATGGGATCCGGTGGTTTAGTGCTGGTATGATCGCACCGGTTTCGGGTGCTTCGTCCCTCGCCTATGTGCACGTCGCGACCGGCGCATCAACGTCCATAGCCTCTTGCCCGTCACGAAATTGTCGGCGCTTTCACGAACGATCAGGAAATCCCTATTGGAAGCTCTCTCCGAGCCCTAGCCCAACGACCGCGTATCGGTCACGGCAAGCTCGCGCCGAAACCATCGGCACTTTCTCGAACGATCTCGGAATCGCTATTGCGACCCCAATCCCGAAAGCTCTTTCCGAGCCCCACGATACTGACTGCGTAGTGGTCACGGCAAATTCCGTGCCCGAAAACAATCGTCTCGGAGGTCTACGGGAGATGTTTCGTATCTCGGGACGCAAAAAGGAGTGCAACACGAGGACTTCCCGGGGGGTCACCCATCCTAGTACTCCTCTCGCCCAAGCACGCTTATATTCGGAGTTCTAATGGGATCCGGTGGTTTAGTGCTGGTATGATCGCACCGGTTTCGGGTGCTTCATCCCAAGCCTATGTGCACGTCGCGGCCGGCGCATCAACGTCCGGAGCCTCTTGCCCTTAACGAAACCGCCGGTGCTTTCTCGAACGATCACGAAATCCCTATTGCAAGCTCTCTCCGAGCCCTAGCCCAATGACTGCGTATCGGTCACGGCAAGCTCGCGCCGAAACCATCGGCACTTTCTCGAACGATCTCGGAATCGCTATTGCGACCCCAATCCGGAAAGCTCTTTCCGAGCCCCACGATACTGACTGCGTAACGGTCACGGCAAATTCCGTGCCCGAAAACAATCGTCTTGGAGGTCTACGGGAGATGTTTCGTATCTCGGGATGCAAAAAGAAGTGCAACACGAGGACTTCCCGGGGGGTCACCCATCCTAGTACTCCTCTCGCCCAAGCACGCTTATATTCGGAGTTCTAATGGGATCCGGTGGTTTAGTGCTGGTATGATCGCACCGGTTTCGGGTGCTTCGTCCCTCGCCTATGTGCACGTCGCGACCGGCGCATCAACGTCCATAGCCTCTTGCCCGTCACGAAATTGTCGGCGCTTTCACGAACGATCAGGAAATCCCTATTGGAAGCTCTCTCCGAGCCCTAGCCCAACGACCGCGTATCGGTCACGGCAAGCTCGCGCCGAAACCATCGGCACTTTCTCGAACGATCTCGGAATCGCTATTGCGACCCCAATCCCGAAAGCTCTTTCCGAGCCCCACGATACTGACTGCGTAGTGGTCACGGCAAATTCCGTGCCCGAAAACAATCGTCTCGGAGGTTTACGGGAGATGTTTCGTATCTCGGGACGCAAAAAGGAGTCCAACACGAGGACTTCCCGGGGGGTCACCCATCCTAGTACTACTCTCGCCCAAGCACGCTTAACTTCGGAGTTCTGATTGGATCCGGTGGTTTAGTGCTGGTATGATCGCACCGGTTTCGGGTGCTTCGTCCCTCGCCTATGTGCACGTCGCGGCTGTCGCATCAACGTCCGTAGCCTCTTGCCCGTCACGAAATTGTCGGCGCTTTCACGAACGATCACGAAATCCCTATTGGAAGCTCTCTCCGAGCCCTAGCCCAACGACCGCGTATCGGTCACGGCAAGCTCGCACCGAAACCATCGACACTTTCTCGAACGATCTCGGAATCGCTATTGCGACCACAATCCGGAAAGCTCTTTCCGAGCCCCACGATACTGACTGCGTAGCGGTCACGGCAAATTCCGTGCCCGAAAACAATCGTCTCGGAGGTCTACGGGAGATGTTTCGTATCTCGGGATGCAAAAAGAAGTGCAACACGAGGACTTCCCGGGGGTTCACCCATCCTAGTACTCCTCTCGCCCAAGCACGCTTAACTTCGGAGTTCTAATGGGATCCGGTGGTTTAGTGCTGGTATGATCGCACCGGTTTCGGGTGCTTCGTCCCTCGCCTATGTGCACGTCGCGGTCGGCGCATCAACGTCCGTAGCCTCTTGCCCGTCACGAAATTGTCGGCGCTTTCACGAACGATCACGAAATCCCTATTGGAAGCTCTCTCCGAGCCCTAGCCCAACGACCGCGTATCGGTCACGGCAAGCTCGCACCGAAACCATCGACACTTTCTCGAACGATCTCGGAATCGCTATTGCGACCACAATCCGGAAAGCTCTTTCCGAGCCCCACGATACTGACTGCGTAGCGGTCATGGCAAATTCCGTGCCCGAAAACAATCGTCTCGGAGGTCTACGGAAGATGTTTCATATCTCGGGACGCAAAAAGGAGTGCAACACGAGGAATTCCCGGGGGGTCACCCATCCTAGTACTACTCTCACCCAAGCACGCTTAACTTCGGAGTTCTGATGGGATCCGGTGATTTAGTGCTGGTATGATCGTACCGGTTTCGGGTGCTTCGTCCCTAGCCAATATGCACGTCGCGCCCGGCGCATCAACGTCCGGAGCCTCTCGCCCATCACGAAACCGCCGGTGCTTTCTCGAACGATCACGAAATCCTTATTGCAAGCTCTCTCCGAGCCCTTGCCCAATGACTGCGTATCGGTCACGGCAAGCTCGCGCCGAAACCATCGGAACTTTCTCGAACGATCTCGGAATCGCTATTGCGACCCCAATCCGGAAAGCTCTTTCCGAGCCCCACGATACTGACTGCGTAGCGGTCACGACAAATTCCGTGCCCGAAAACAATCGTCTCGGAGGTCTACGGGAGATGTTTCATATCTCGGGATGCAAAAAGGAGTGCAACACGAGGAATTCCTGGGGGGTCACCCATCCTAGTACTACTCTCGCCCAAGCACGCTTAACTTCGGAGTTCTAATGGGATACGGTGATTTAGTGGTGGTATGATCGCACCGGTTTCGGGTGCTTCGTCCCTAGGCTATGTGCACGTCGCGGCCGGCGCATCAACGTCCGGAGCCTCTTGCCCGTCACGAAACCGCCGGTGCTTTCTCGAACGATCACGAAATCCCTATTGCAAGCTCTCTCCGAGCCCTAGCCCAATGACTGCGTGTCGGTCACGGCAAGCTCGCGCCGAAACCATCGGCACTTTCTCGGACGATCTCGGAATCGTTATTGCGACCCCAATCTGGAAAGCTCTTTCCGAGCCCCACGATACTGATTGTGGAGCGGTCACGGCAAATTCCGTGCCCGAAAACAATCGTCTCGGAGGTCTACGGGAGATGTTTCGTATCTCGGGATGCAAAAAGAAGTGCAAAACAAGGACTTTCCGGGGGGTCACCCATCCTAGTACTCCCCTCGCCCAAGCACGCTTAACTTCGGAGTTCTAATGGGATCCGGTGGTTTAGTGCTAGTATGATCGCACCGGTTTCGGGTGCTTCGTCCCTCGCCTATGTGCACGTCGCGGCCGGCGCATCAACGTCCATAGCCTCTTGCCCGTCACGAAACTGTCGGCGCTTTCACGAACGATCACGAAATCCCTATTGGAAGCTCTCTCCGAGCCCTATCCCAACGACCGCGTATCGGTCACGGCAAGCTCGCGCCGAAACCAGCGGTACTTTCTCGAACGATCTCGGAATCGCTATTGTGACCCCAATCCGGAAAGCTCTTTCCGAGCCCCACGATACTGACTGCGTAGCGGTCACGACAAATTCCGTGCTCGAAAACAATCGTCTCGGAGGTCTACGGGAGATGTTTCATATCTCGGGATGCAAAAAGGAGTGCAACACGAGGAATTCCTGGGGGGTCACCCATCCTAGTACTACTCTCGCCCAAGCACGCTTAACATCGGAGTTCTGATGGGATCCGGTGGTTTAGTGCTGGTATGATCGCACCGGTTTCGGGTGCTTCATCCCAAGCCTATGTGCACGTCGCGGCCGGCGCATCAACGTCCGGAGCCTCTTGCCCGTAACGAAACCGCCGGTGCTTTCTCGAACGATCACGAAATCCCTATTGCAAGCTCTCTCCGAGCCCTAGCCCAATGACTGCGTATCGGTCACGGCAAGCTCGCGCCGAAACCATCGGCACTTTCTCGCACGATCTCGGAATCGCTATTGCGACCCCAATCTGGAAAGCACTTTTCGAGCCCCACGATACAGATTGTGGAGCGGTCACGGCAAATTTCGTGCCCGAAAACAATTGTCTCGGAGGTCTACGGGAGATGTTTCGTATCTCAGGATGCAAAAAGAAGTGCAACACGAGGACTTCCCGGGGGGTCACCCATCCTAGTACTCCCCTCGCCCAAGCACGCTTAACTTCGGAGTTCTAATGGGATCCGGTGGTTTAGTGCTGGTATGATCGCACCGGTTTCGGGTGCTTCGTCCCTCGCCTATGTGCACGTCGCGGCCGGCGCATCAACGTCCATAGCCTCTTGCCCGTCACGAAATTGTCGGCGCTTTCACGAACGATCAGGAAATCCCTATTGGAAGCTCTCTCCGAGCCCTAGCCCAACGACCGCGTATCGGTCACGGCAAGCTCGCGCCGAAACCATCGGCACTTTCTCGAACGATCTCGGAATCGCTATTGCGACCCCAATCCCGAAAGCTCTTTCCGAGCCCCACGATACTGACTGCGTAGTGGTCACGGCAAATTCCGTGCCCGAAAACAATCGTCTCGGAGGTCTACGGGAGATGTTTCGTATCTCAGGACGCAAAAAGGAGTGCAACACGAGGACTTCCCGGGGGGTCACCCATCCTAGTACTACTCTCGCCCAAGCACGCTTAACTTCGGAGTTCTGATGGGATCCGGTGGTTTAGTGCTGGTATGATCGCACCGGTTTCGGGTGCTTCGTCCCTCGCTTATGTGCACGTCGTGGCCGGCGCATCAACGTCCGGAGCCTCTTGCCCGTCACGAAACCGTCGGCGCTTGCCCGAACGATCACGAAATCCCTATTGCAAGCTCTCTCCAAGCCCTAGCTCAACGACTGCGTATTGGTCACGGTAAGCTCGCGCCGAAACCATCGACACTTTCTCGAACGATCTCGGAATCGCTATTGCGACCCCAATCCGGAAAGCTCTTTCCGAGCCCCACGATACTGACTGCATAGCGGTCACGGCAAATTCCGTGCACGAAAACTATCGTCTCGGAGCTCTACGGGAGATGTTTCGTATCTCGAGACGCAAAAAGGAGTGCAGCACGAGGACTTCCCGGGGGGTCACCCATCCTAGTACTACTCTCGCCCAAGCACGCTTAACTTCGGAGTTCTGATTGGATCCGGTGGTTTAGTGCTGGTATGATCGCACCGGTTTCGGGTGCTTCGTCCCTCGCCTATGTGCACGTCGCGGCTGTCGCATCAACGTCCGTAGCCTCTTGCCCGTCACGAAACCGTCGGCGCTTTCACGAACGATCACGAAATCCCTATTGGAAGCTCTCTCCGAGCCCTAGCCCAACGACCGCGTATCGGTCACGGCAAGCTCGCACCGAAACCATCGACACTTTCTCGAACG
Source organism: Musa acuminata AAA Group (assembly GCF_036884655.1). Classification (NCBI taxonomy): domain Eukaryota; kingdom Viridiplantae; phylum Streptophyta; class Magnoliopsida; order Zingiberales; family Musaceae; genus Musa; species Musa acuminata. The sequence continues at coordinate 26,850,662 of NC_088327.1, read as the reverse complement.
ATCTCGGAATCGCTATTGCGACCACAATCCGGAAAGCTCTTTCCGAGCCCCACGATACTGACTGCGTAGCGGTCACGGCAAATTCCGTGCCCGAAAACAATCGTCTCGGAGGTCTACGGGAGATGTTTCGTATCTCGGGATGCAAAAAGAAGTGCAACACGAGGACTTCCCGGGGGGTCACCCATCCTAGTACTCCTCTCGCCCAAGCACGCTTAACTTCGGAGTTCTAATGGGATCCGGTGGTTTAGTGCTGGTATGATCGCACCGGTTTCGGGTGCTTCGTCCCTCGCCTATGTGCACGTCGCGGTCGGCGCATCAACGTCCGTAGCCTCTTGCCCGTCACGAAATTGTCGGCGCTTTCACGAACGATCACGAAATCCCTATTGGAAGCTCTCTCCGAGCCCTAGCCCAACGACCGCGTATCGGTCACGGCAAGCTAGCACCGAAACCATCGACACTTTCTCGAACGATCTCGGAATCGCTATTGCGACCACAATCCGGAAAGCTCTTTCCGAGCCCCACGATACTGACTGCGTAGCGGTCACGGCAAATTCCGTGCCCGAAAACAATCGTCTCGGAGGTCTACGGAAGATGTTTCATATCTCGGGACGCAAAAAGGAGTGCAACACGAGGAATTCCCGGGGGGTCACCCATCCTAGTACTACTCTCACCCAAGCACGCTTAACTTCGGAGTTCTGATGGGATCCGGTGATTTAGTGCTGGTATGATCGTACCGGTTTCGGGTGCTTCGTCCCTAGCCAATATGCACGTCGCGGCCGGCGCATCAACGTCCGGAGCCTCTCGCCCGTCACGAAACCGCCGGTGCTTTCTCGAACGATCACGAAATCCTTATTGCAAGCTCTCTCCGAGCCCTTGCCCAATGACTGCGTATCGGTCACGGCAAGCTCGCGCCGAAACCATCGGAACTTTCTCGAACGATCTCGGAATCGCTATTGCGACCCCAATCCGGAAAGCTCTTTCCGAGCCCCACGATACTGACTGCGTAGCGGTCACGGCAAATTCCGTGCCCGAAAACAATCGTCTCGGAGGTCTACGGGAGATGTTTCGTATCTCGGGATGCAAAAAGAAATGCAACACGAGGACTTCCCGGGGGATCACCCATCCTAGTACTACTCTCGCCCAAGCACGCTTAACTTCGGACTTCTGATGGGATACGGTGGTTTAGTGCTGGTATGATCGCACCGGTTTCGGGTGCTTCATCCCAAGCCTATGTGCACGTCGCGGCCGGCGCATCAACGTCCGGAGCCTCTTGCCCTTAACGAAACCGCCGGTGCTTTCTCGAACGATCACGAAATCCCTATTGCAAGCTCTCTCCGAGCCCTAGCCCAATGACTGCGTATCGGTCACGGCAAGCTCGCGCCGAAACCATCGGCACTTTCTCGAACGATCTCGGAATCGCTATTGCGACCCCAATCCGGAAAGCTCTTTCCGAGCCCCACGATACTGACTGCGTAACGGTCACGGCAAATTCCGTGCCCGAAAACAATCGTCTCGGAGGTCTACGGGAGATGTTTCGTATCTCGGGATGCAAAAAGAAGTGCAACACGAGGACTTCCCGGGGGGTCACCCATCCTAGTACTCCTCTCGCCCAAGCACGCTTATATTCGGAGTTCTAATGGGATCCGGTGGTTTAGTGCTGGTATGATCGCACCGGTTTCGGGTGCTTCGTCCCTCGCCTATGTGCACGTCGCGACCGGCGCATCAACGTCCATAGCCTCTTGCCCGTCACGAAATTGTCGGCGCTTTCACGAACGATCAGGAAATCCCTATTGGAAGCTCTCTCCGAGCCCTAGCCCAACGACCGCGTATCGGTCACGGCAAGCTCGCGCCGAAACCATCGGCACTTTCTCGAACGATCTCGGAATCGCTATTGCGACCCCAATCCCGAAAGCTCTTTCCGAGCCCCACGATACTGACTGCGTAGTGGTCACGGCAAATTCCGTGCCCGAAAACAATCGTCTCGGAGGTCTACGGGAGATGTTTCGTATCTCGGGACGCAAAAAGGAGTGCAACACGAGGACTTCCCGGGGGGTCACCCATCCTAGTACTCCTCTCGCCCAAGCACGCTTATATTCGGAGTTCTAATGGGATCCGGTGGTTTAGTGCTGGTATGATCGCACCGGTTTCGGGTGCTTCATCCCAAGCCTATGTGCACGTCGCGGCCGGCGCATCAACGTCCGGAGCCTCTTGCCCTTAACGAAACCGCCGGTGCTTTCTCGAACGATCACGAAATCCCTATTGCAAGCTCTCTCCGAGCCCTAGCCCAATGACTGCGTATCGGTCACGGCAAGCTCGCGCCGAAACCATCGGCACTTTCTCGAACGATCTCGGAATCGCTATTGCGACCCCAATCCGGAAAGCTCTTTCCGAGCCCCACGATACTGACTGCGTAACGGTCACGGCAAATTCCGTGCCCGAAAACAATCGTCTTGGAGGTCTACGGGAGATGTTTCGTATCTCGGGATGCAAAAAGAAGTGCAACACGAGGACTTCCCGGGGGGTCACCCATCCTAGTACTCCTCTCGCCCAAGCACGCTTATATTCGGAGTTCTAATGGGATCCGGTGGTTTAGTGCTGGTATGATCGCACCGGTTTCGGGTGCTTCGTCCCTCGCCTATGTGCACGTCGCGACCGGCGCATCAACGTCCATAGCCTCTTGCCCGTCACGAAATTGTCGGCGCTTTCACGAACGATCAGGAAATCCCTATTGGAAGCTCTCTCCGAGCCCTAGCCCAACGACCGCGTATCGGTCACGGCAAGCTCGCGCCGAAACCATCGGCACTTTCTCGAACGATCTCGGAATCGCTATTGCGACCCCAATCCCGAAAGCTCTTTCCGAGCCCCACGATACTGACTGCGTAGTGGTCACGGCAAATTCCGTGCCCGAAAACAATCGTCTCGGAGGTTTACGGGAGATGTTTCGTATCTCGGGACGCAAAAAGGAGTCCAACACGAGGACTTCCCGGGGGGTCACCCATCCTAGTACTACTCTCGCCCAAGCACGCTTAACTTCGGAGTTCTGATTGGATCCGGTGGTTTAGTGCTGGTATGATCGCACCGGTTTCGGGTGCTTCGTCCCTCGCCTATGTGCACGTCGCGGCTGTCGCATCAACGTCCGTAGCCTCTTGCCCGTCACGAAATTGTCGGCGCTTTCACGAACGATCACGAAATCCCTATTGGAAGCTCTCTCCGAGCCCTAGCCCAACGACCGCGTATCGGTCACGGCAAGCTCGCACCGAAACCATCGACACTTTCTCGAACGATCTCGGAATCGCTATTGCGACCACAATCCGGAAAGCTCTTTCCGAGCCCCACGATACTGACTGCGTAGCGGTCACGGCAAATTCCGTGCCCGAAAACAATCGTCTCGGAGGTCTACGGGAGATGTTTCGTATCTCGGGATGCAAAAAGAAGTGCAACACGAGGACTTCCCGGGGGTTCACCCATCCTAGTACTCCTCTCGCCCAAGCACGCTTAACTTCGGAGTTCTAATGGGATCCGGTGGTTTAGTGCTGGTATGATCGCACCGGTTTCGGGTGCTTCGTCCCTCGCCTATGTGCACGTCGCGGTCGGCGCATCAACGTCCGTAGCCTCTTGCCCGTCACGAAATTGTCGGCGCTTTCACGAACGATCACGAAATCCCTATTGGAAGCTCTCTCCGAGCCCTAGCCCAACGACCGCGTATCGGTCACGGCAAGCTCGCACCGAAACCATCGACACTTTCTCGAACGATCTCGGAATCGCTATTGCGACCACAATCCGGAAAGCTCTTTCCGAGCCCCACGATACTGACTGCGTAGCGGTCATGGCAAATTCCGTGCCCGAAAACAATCGTCTCGGAGGTCTACGGAAGATGTTTCATATCTCGGGACGCAAAAAGGAGTGCAACACGAGGAATTCCCGGGGGGTCACCCATCCTAGTACTACTCTCACCCAAGCACGCTTAACTTCGGAGTTCTGATGGGATCCGGTGATTTAGTGCTGGTATGATCGTACCGGTTTCGGGTGCTTCGTCCCTAGCCAATATGCACGTCGCGCCCGGCGCATCAACGTCCGGAGCCTCTCGCCCATCACGAAACCGCCGGTGCTTTCTCGAACGATCACGAAATCCTTATTGCAAGCTCTCTCCGAGCCCTTGCCCAATGACTGCGTATCGGTCACGGCAAGCTCGCGCCGAAACCATCGGAACTTTCTCGAACGATCTTGGAATCGCTATTGCGACCCCAATCCGGAAAGCTCTTTCCGAGCCCCACGATACTGACTGCGTAGCGGTCACGACAAATTCCGTGCCCGAAAACAATCGTCTCGGAGGTCTACGGGAGATGTTTCATATCTCGGGATGCAAAAAGGAGTGCAACACGAGGAATTCCTGGGGGGTCACCCATCCTAGTACTACTCTCGCCCAAGCACGCTTAACTTCGGAGTTCTAATGGGATACGGTGATTTAGTGGTGGTATGATCGCACCGGTTTCGGGTGCTTCGTCCCTAGGCTATGTGCACGTCGCGGCCGGCGCATCAACGTCCGGAGCCTCTTGCCCGTCACGAAACCGCTGGTGCTTTCTCGAACGATCACGAAATCACTATTGCAAGCTCTCTCCGAGCCCTAGCCCAATGACTGCGTATCGGTCACGGCAAGCTCGCGCCGAAACCATCGGCACTTTCTCGGACGATCTCGGAATCGCTATTGCGACCCCAATCTGGAAAGCTCTTTCCGAGCCCCACGATACTGATTGTGGAGCGGTCACGGCAAATTCCGTGCCCGAAAACAATCATCTCGGAGGTCTACGGGAGATGTTTCGTATCTCGGGATGCAAAAAGAAGTGCAACACGAGGACTTCCCGGGGGGTCACCCATCCTAGTACTCCCCTCGCCCAAGCACGCTTAACTTCGGAGTTCTAATGGGATCCGGTGGTTTAGTGCTGGTATGATCGCACCGGTTTCGGGTGGTTCGTCCCTCGCCTATGTGCACGTCGCGGCCGGCGCATCAACGGTCATAGCCTCTTGTCCGTCACGAAATTGTCGGCGCTTTCACGAACGATCCGGAAATCCCTATTGGAAGCTCTCTCCGAGCCCTAGCCCAACGACCGCGTATCGGTCACGGCAAGCTCGCGCTGAAACCATCGGAACTTTCTCGAACGATCTTGGAATCGCTATTGCGACCCCAATCCGGAAAGCTCTTTCCGAGCCCCACGATACTGACTGCGTAGCGGTCACGACAAATTCCGTGCCCGAAAACAATCGTCTCGGAGGTCTACGGGAGATGTTTCGTATCTCGGGATGCAAAAAGAAGTGCAACACGAGGACTTCCCGGGGGGTCACCCATCCTAGTACTCCCCTCGCCCAAGCACGCTTAACTTCGTAGTTCTAATGGGATCCGGTGGTTTAGTGCTGGTATGATCGCACCGGTTTCGGGTGGTTCGTCCCTCGCCTATGTGCACGTCGCGGCCGGCGCATCAACGTCCATAGCCTCTTGTCCGTCACGAAATTGTCGGCGCTTTCACGAACGATCCGGAAATCCCTATTGGAAGCTCTCTCCGAGCCCTAGCCCAACGACCGCGTATCGGTCACGGCAAGCTCGCGCCGAAACCATCGGCACTTTCTCGAACGATCTCGGAATCGCTATTGCGACCCCAATCCCGAAAGCTCTTTCCGAGCCCCACGATACTGACTGCGTAGTGGTCACGGCAAATTCCGTGCCCGAAAACAATCGTCTCGGAGGTCTACGGGAGATGTTTCGTATCTCAGGACGCAAAAAGGAGTGCAACACGAGGACTTCCCGGGGGGTCACCCATCCTAGTACTACTCTCGCCCAAGCACGCTTAACTTCGGAGTTCTGATGGGATCCGGTGGTTTAGTGCTGGTATGATCGCACCGGTTTCGGGTGCTTCGTCCCTCGCCTATGTGCACGTCGCGGCCGGCGCATCAACGTCCGGAGCCTCTTGCCCGTCACGAAACCGCCGGTGCTTTCTCGAACGATCACGAAATCCCTATTGCTAGCTCTCTCCGAGCCCTAGCCCAATGACTGCGTATCGGTCACGGCAAGCTCGCGCCGAAACCATCGGCACTTTCTCGAACGATCTCGGAATCGCTATTGCGACCCCAATCCGGAAAGCTCTTTCCGAGCCCCACGATACTGACTGCGTAACGGTCACGGCAAATTCCGTGCCCGAAAACAATCGTCTCGGTGGTCTACGGGAGATGTTTCGTATCTCGGGATGCAAAAAGAAGTGCAACACGAGGACTTCCCGGGGGGTCACCCATCCTAGTACTCCTCTCGCCCAAGCACGCTTAACTTCGGAGTTCTAATGGGATCCGGTGGTTTAGTGCTGGTATGATCGCACCGGTTTCGGGTGCTTCGTCCCTCGCCTATGTGCACGTCGCGGTCGGCGCATCAACGTCCGTAGCCTCTTGCCCGTCACGAAATTGTCGGCGCTTTCACGAACGATCACGAAATCCCTATTGGAAGCTCTCTCCGAGCCCTAGCCCAACGACCGCGTATCGGTCACGGCAAGCTCGCACCGAAACCATCGACACTTTCTCGAACGATCTCGGAATCGCTATTGCGACCACAATCCGGAAAGCTCTTTCCGAGCCCCACGATACTGACTGCGTAGCGGTCACGGCAAATTCCGTGCCCGAAAACAATCGTCTCGGAGGTCTACGGAAGATGTTTCATATCTCGGGACGCAAAAAGGAGTGCAACACGAGGAATTCCCGGGGGGTCACCCATCCGAGTACTACTCTCACCCAAGCACGCTTAACTTCGGAGTTCTGATGGGATCCGGTGATTTAGTGCTGGTATGATCGTACCGGTTTCGGGTGCTTCGTCCCTAGCCAATATGCACGTCGCGGCCGGCGCATCAACGTCCGGAGCCTCTCGCCCGTCACGAAACCGCCGGTGCTTTCTCGAACGATCACGAAATCCTTATTGCAAGCTCTCTCCGAGCCCTTGCCCAATGACTGCGTATCGGTCACGGCTAGCTCGCGCCGAAACCATCGGAACTTTCTCGAACGATCTCGGAATCGCTATTGCGACCCCAATCCGGAAAGCTCTTTCCGAGCCCCACGATACTGACTGCGTAGCGGTCACGGCAAATTCCGTGCCCGAAAACAATCGTCTCGGAGGTCTACGGGAGATGTTTCGTATCTCGGGATGCAAAAAGAAGTGCAACACGAGGACTTCCCGGGGGGTCACCCATCCTAGTACTACTCTCGCCCAAGCACGCTTAACTTCGGAGTTCTGATGGGATACGGTGGTTTAGTGCTGGTATGATCGCACCGGTTTCGGGTGCTTCATTCCAAGCCTATGTGCACGTCGCGGCCGGCGCATCAGCGTCCGGAGCCTCTTGCCCTTAACGAAACCGCCGGTGCTTTCTCGAACGATCACGAAATCCCTATTGCAAGCTCTCTCCGAGCCCTAGCCCAATGACTGCGTATCGGTCACGGCAAGCTCGCGCCGAAACCATCGGCACTTTCTCGAACGATCTCGGAATCGCTATTGCGACCCCAATCTGGAAAGCACTTTTCGAGCCCCACGATACTGATTGTGGAGCGGTCACGGCAAATTCCGTGCCCGAAAACAATCGTCTCGGAGGTCTTCGGGAGATGTTTCGTATCTCGGGATGCAAAAAGAAGTGCAACACGAGGACTTCCAGGGGGGTCACCCATCCTAGTACTCCCCTCGCCCAAGCACGCTTAACTTCGGAGTTCTGATGGGATCCGGTGGTTTAGTGCTGGTATGATCGCACCGGTTTCGGGTGCTTCGTCCCTCGCCTATGTGCACGTCGCGGCCGGCGCATCAACGTCCGGAGCCTCTTGCCCGTCACGAAACCGCCGGTGCTTTCTCGAACGATCACGAAATCCCTATTGCTAGCTCTCTCCGAGCCCTAGCCCAACGACCGCGTATCGGTCACGGCAAGCTCGCGCCGAAACCATCGGCACTTTCTCGAACGATCTCGGAATCGCTATTGCGACCCCAATCCCGAAAGCTCTTTCCGAGCCCCACGATACTGACTGCGTAGTGGTCACGGCAAATTCCGTGCCCGAAAACAATCGTCTCGGAGGTCTACGGGAGATGTTTCGTATCTCAGGACGCAAAAAGGAGTGCAACACGAGGACTTCCCGGGGGGTCACCCATCCTAGTACTACTCTCGCCCAAGCACGCTTAACTTCGGAGTTCTGATGGGATCCGGTGGTTTAGTGCTGGTATGATCGCACCGGTTTCGGGTGCTTCGTCCCTCGCCTATGTGCACGTCGCGGCCGGCGCATCAACGTCCGGAGCCTCTTGCCCTTAACGAAACCGCCGGTGCTTTCTCGAACGATCACGAAATCCCTATTGCAAGCTCTCTCCGAGCCCTAGCCCAATGACTGCGTATCGGTCACGGCAAGCTCGCGCCGAAACCATCGGCATTTTCTCGAACGATCTCGGAATCGCTATTGCGACCCCAATCTGGAAAGCACTTTTCGAGCCCCACGATACTGATTGTGGAGCGGTCACGGCAAATTCCGTGCCCGAAAACAATCGTCTCGGAGGTATACGGGAGATGTTTCGTATCTCGGGATGCAAAAAGAAGTGCAACACGAGGACTTCCCGGGGGGTCACCCATCCTAGTACTCCCCTCGCCCAAGCACGCTCAACTTCGGAGTTCTAATGGGATCCGGTGGTTTAGTGCTGGTATGATCGCACCGGTTTCGGGTGCTTCGTCCCTCGCCTATGTGCACGTCGCGGCCGGCGCATCAACGTCCATACCCTCTTGCCCGTCACGAAATTGTCGGCGCTTTCACGAACGATCAGGAAATCCCTATTGGAAGCTCTCTCCGAGCCCTAGCCCAACGACCGCGTATCGGTCACGGCAAGCTCGCGCCGAAACCATCGGCACTTTCTCGAACGATCTCGGAATCGCTATTGCGACCCCAATCCGGAAAGCTCTTTCCGAGCCCCACGATACTGACTGCGTAACGGTCACGGCAAATTCCGTGCCCGAAAACAATCGTCTCGGAGGTCTACGGGAGATGTTTCGTATCTCGGGATGCAAAAAGAAGTGCAACACGAGGACTTCCCGGGGGGTCACCCATCCTAGTACTACTCTCGCCCAAGCACGCTTAACTTCGGAGTTCTAATGGGATCCGGTGGTTTTGGTGCTGGTATGATCGCACCGGTTTCGGGTGCTTCGTCCCTCGCCTATGTGCACGTCGCGGTCGGCGCATCAACGTCCGTAGCCTCTTGCCCGTCACGAAATTGTCGGCGCTTTCACGAACGATCACGAAATCCCTATTGGAAGCTCTCTCCGAGCCCTAGCCCAACGACCGCGTATCGGTCACGGCAAGCTCGCACCGAAACCATCGACACTTTCTCGAACGATCTCGGAATCGCTATTGCGACCACAATCCGGAAAGCTCTTTCCGAGCCCCACGATACTGACTACGTAGCGGTCATGGCAAATTCCGTGCCCGAAAACAATCGTCTCGGAGGTCTACGGAAGATGTTTCATATCTCGGGACGCAAAAAGGAGTGCAACACGAGGAATTCCCGGGGGGTCACCCATCCTAGTACTACTCTCACCCAAGCACGCTTAACATCGGAGTTCTGATGGGATCCGGTGATTTAGTGCTGGTATGATCGTACCGGTTTCGGGTGCTTCGTCCCTAGCCAATATGCACGTCGCGGCCGGCGCATCAACGTCCGGAGCCTCTCGCCCGTCACGAAACCGCCGGTGCTTTCTCAAACGATCACGAAATCCTTATTGCAAGCTCTCTCCGAGCCCTTGCCCAATGACTGCGTATCGGTCATGGCAAGCTCGCGCCGAAACCATCGGAACTTTCTCGAACGATCTCGGAATCGCTATTGCGACCCCAATCCGGAAAGCTCTTTCCGAGCCCCACGATACTGACTGCGTAGCGGTCACGGCAAATTCCGTGCCCGAAAACAATCGTCTCGGAGGTCTACGGGAGATGTTTCGTATCTCGGGATGCAAAAAGAAGTGCAACACGAGGACTTCCCGGGGGGTCACTGTCACACCCCTAAAAATATCCATGATATTTAAAATTTTTTTTTTTGTCTCAACTAACCCAGGATCCAAACACACGTTTGAGGTCACTAAGAAAACATTCAGATCAAATTTCACCTCTATAATCTATCAATTCATAACCCTGTGCAATTCATAAACATAGCATACATCACTCGATAATTCATGCAATCTGAACTCAACTCACCAAATAAAAATCACAATATAAATCCACAAGTGGGGAAATCTATGCAGTCACCAGAATCATCGATTTACCATAAGTTCATATCATTACACAAATTTAATTTAACATTCCAAAATCCTATACACAAGGGATCCTTTATCTTACACAAAATCCACAGGTCCAGATTCATCGTCACATTTCATAATATGCAGAGTAACTTATACACAACTACATATATGCTAACAAAAGTTCTGCCCAACGTCTTCTAAACTCTCCACTGTCTCAGCCCATTCTTAACATTTAAGCAAGCGATACGCTATCCTGAAAAATTTATCAACAAATGGGGTGAGCATAAAGAGCTCAGCAAGTGACTAACATATCCATATCAAAATAGTACAATTTCCAAAGAGATGCAGTTTTCAAACACAAAGCAGAATATACGATTTCGTATACTTAATATCATTAGGAGCAGAAATCATAGTTGTCCTTTTTAATCATACATATTTGGTTCCTGACAGATGGGGCATAGAGTAATTGGAGCATATCAGAAACAAAGGAAACATATCGGAGCTTATCAATGGCATTTAAAATGTTCCAAATCACATCAACGACATATGGAACATTACGAAGCAAAATCAACAGTGAATGAAGCATTTCAGAGCATATCAAACTCATATGTCGTACAGAAGCTCAAACGTCGTCCTTGACGTTGCAATCATATCATAACTATCCAGAGCACGAACAGAAATAACTCACAAAAACTCTGGATGTCATATCAAACATATAGAGGGTGTAGTGGGATCTCAGTCAGAATGTGATTCATCCATTTCTGAATGACCACCTGACAAAAGTCTCCCACGTCTGGGAGCTCCATCCACCCACGTCTAGGTGAAGTCAAAGGGGCCGGCAGAGCATCGCAGGCTCTAAGCAATATCCCACAAAGCGGGACCCCACAAAGCGGGCAAATAAGCGCATACCAGAATATCCCTCAAAGCGGGACCCCACAAAGCGGGCAAATCAGCGCATACCCTTTACCATTTCTGGCAAAGGTCCAGACAATCCCACACACCAGAGTACAAGAAGGCAGTTTCAACAAAAAGTAGCATATAACGGAAGCACACGCGGAACAACCAAACGTACATGTGCCTTTTCAAAAGCAGTGTGATGCAAGGAACAAATCTCTCACAAAAGTATTCATTTTAGGAAAGAAATGAAAGCAAGAGTGTACAGGGATTCCAAGCAATTATAATCAGCTCAATTGCAATAAGAAGATTAGGCGAACTCAAGTATCCAAAGGAAATGGAACAGAATATGCGAAATCGACCAAAGCTCGATTTCGGACAGAATTCCAGTGGCACATCAAACAAATATTTCAGAATAACAATTATGCTCCAATACCCATAAGAAGGCTATGGTCGAATCATATATCAATCTATATTCGGATGGAACAGATTTCATATGAAACAGGGCTCCCAACACAGAGTTACCTCTGATTTGGTAACACAAGGTCAAAATCACAATCACTGTTTTACAGAATTTATAGGGTCGGATTCAACAGACGGTAGGGTGGGCAATTGAACTCCAAAATTTTCAAACTGTATGTCCAAAGAAATATTTTCAAATCTAGTTTCAAATAAAATCAGTTTGGTACAAATCAGAATTCTCAACAGGGAGTTATAGATAACTTAGTATCGATAGGTCAGAAATCTTGAAGTCTGTTTTACAGCATCTATAGTCTCATTTGAAAGAAAAGTTTGGGTAAGTATTCGGTGTCCAAATTCTACAAAATCGGTGTCAAAAGAAAGACATAAGAGTCTAATTACAAACAAAATAGTTCCTGCCTGAATTCACATTTTGTGCTAAAACTTATAGCCGAAACAGTGTATAGGGGTCAATATACCGAAAATATTTCAGAATCCATGGTTTTAAGTCCAAAGAGAGACATATCAGTTTCTAAATAGAAATCTTCCAATTTATTTTGAATCAACATAAAAACAGAGTCTAATACTTCTGTAGGATGGGGTTAGAACACTTGCCTTTGGAAATTTTGACCCGAAATGACAAGATTAAAGCAAGAACCCTAAAAGCCCCAATTTTCTTCCTCTTCTTCTTCTTCTTCTTCTTCTTCTTTCTTTCTTTCTTTCCCTGATCACCCACGAGCTGCCTCCTCTGCTTCCTTAACAACGAAGGCAGAGAAGCTTAAGCGGTGGAATTTGTCATTTGGTGCATTTTGCAGTTTAGTCCTTGTTTTTATCATATTCACGATTAGGTCCTTAGGGTTTACATATAGGTCCTCAGATTCTTTCTTTTTTTTTTTTTTTTTTTTAACAGATCTCCCAAATCTTAAAAATAAGTTACCTCTAATTCATACTCTATTTCTTTTGTCAATTAAAATAGATGCTTACATTATCACCAAAAATTATACGAACACTCGGAAATGAGGGGTGTTACACTCTCCCCCCCTTAAAAGAAAAATTTAGTCCTCTAAATTTATCGTACCTCTATTCGATGAAAAGACGAGGATACACCTTTTTCATTTCCTCTTCTAGCTCCCAAGTTGTCTCTTCTCCAGAATGATGTCTCCAATTTACTTGAACTAGTGGGACGACCCGATTCCTTAGGACTTTTTCTTTCTTATCAATAATCTGAATAGGCTCTTCCACATAGGATAGATCTTTATCGAACTCCACCAGCTCATACTTAATGATGTGAGAAGGGTCATACATATACTTTCTAATCATCGAGACATGAAATATATCATGGACATGGCTCAATGCTGGTGGTAAGGCAATCCTGTAAGCGACAGAACCAACCCTCTCAAGAACCTCAAAAGGTCCAATAAATCTTGGGCTTAACTTTCCTTTCTTCCCAAACCTTATAATGCCTTTGGAAGGGGAGACTTTTAAGAATACAAAATCTCCGATTTCAAACTCAATATCTCGTCTCCTATTATCGGCATAACTCTTTTGACGACTCTGAGCAGCTTTTAACCTTTTCCTTATAACTTGAATTTTCTCGGTAGTTTCTTGTACCTTGTCCGGTGCTAACATCTTTCTGTCCCCAACTTCCTCCCAACATATAGGTGTTATGCACTTTCGCCCATATAAAGCTTCATACGGAGCCATCTGAATACTTGAATGATAACTATTGTTATACGTGAACTCGACAAGTGAAATATCCTTATCCCATTCACCTTTCCAATCCATAACATAGGCTCTAAGCAAATCCTCAAGTGTTTGAATTGTTCTTTCTGACTGACCATCAGTCTGAGGATGATATGCAGTACTAAACTTAACTTTAGTGCCCATAGATTCCTGTAACCTTCTCCAGAATCTAGAGAGAAATCTGGAGTCTCTATCAGAGATGATCTCCTTTGGAATACCATGAAGTCTGACTATTTCATTAACATATAAATCTGCAAGTCTATCAAGCGAATAAGTCATATTAATCGGAAGGAAATGTGCAGATTTTGTTAACCTATCAATGATAACCCAAATAGCATCATGCTTCCTCGAGGTTCTGGGTAGTCCTGAAACAAAATCCATAGTAATACATTCCCATTTCCATTCCGGTATAACTAAAGGTTGCAGCAACCCTCCAGGTCTTTGGTGTTCTACTTTGATTTGCTGACACGTCAAACATTTTGAAACATACATTGCAATTTCCTTCTTCATGCCTTCCCACCAATAATAACTTTGAAGATCTCTATACATCTTAGTGCTCCCAGGGTGTAGGGCGTACTTTGAAGTATGACTTTCATTTAGGATTTGATTCTTGATATCTAGTTCATTTGGTACACATACTCTCTCCCCAAATCTCAATAGGCCATCCTTTGAAACTTGAAATTGTGGCTTCAATTCCTTTTCTACTTCACTCCTCAAGTAGATTAAGTGTGGATCTCGTAATTGTCCCTCCTTAATTTGTTGCATAAGATCAGACTGCATTTGAATGGAGGCCATCAAAATCATCGAGTCTTGCTCTTTCCTCAAAGCTTTCAAATCAAAATTTTCTTCTATTAGCTTCCATTGCTTCACGACCAGACTAGCCATAAAACTTGTAGATTTTCTACTAAGTGCATCAGCTACAACATTGGCCTTGCCCGGGTGATAACGGATGGCACAATCATAATCCTTCAGAAGTTCTATCCATCTTCGCTGCCTCATGTTCAACTCCTTCTGAGTGAAAATGTATTTTAAACTCTTGTGATCAGTGAAGATTTCAAACTGTCGACCATACAAATAATGTCTCCAAATCTTTAGAGCAAAAATGATTGCTGCTAATTCCAAATCATGAGTTGGATAATTCAATTCATAACCTTTAAGTTGCCTAGAAGCATAAGCAATTACTCTCCCTTCCTGCATCAAAACACATCCTAGCCCCTTTCTTGAAGCATCAGTATAAACTACAAATCCCTCACTACCACTTGGAATAGTGAGAATAGGGGCACTAGTCAATCTTCTTTTTAACTCTTGAAAGCTTTGCTCACAATCATCGCCCCATACAAATTTCATATTCTTCTTAGTGAGTTTGGTGAGAGGTTGAGCAATTCGAGAAAATCCCTCCACAAATCTCCTGTAATAACCTGCCATGCCCAAGAAACTTCTAACCTCTGTTACATTTGTTGGTACTTCCCATTCAACTACAGCTTCTATTTTCCTTGGATCAACAGATATACCCTTCCCTGAAATCACATGACCTAAGAAAGCAACTTCATTCAACCAAAATTCACATTTGCTGAACTTCGCATACAACTTCTTTTCTCTCAGTATGGACAACACATCTCTCAAGTGTTCCTCATGCTCCTGGTTACTCTTTGAATACACCAATATGTCATCAATAAATACAATTACACAGATATCCAAGAGCGGTTGAAATATCCTATTCATTAGTTCCATAAAAGCTGCAGGGGCATTTGTCAAACCAAACGGCATCACCAAGAATTCATAATGACCATATCGAGTTCTGAAAGCTGTTTTTGAAATATCCTCCTCCTTGATCTTCAACTGATAGTAACCTAACCTCAGGTCAATCTTAGAGAATACTTGTGCACCCTGCAAATGATCAAACAAATCATCAATTCTAGGTATGGGATACCTGTTTTTGATGGTCACCTGATTCAACTGTCTATAATCAATACAAAGCCTCAATGTTCCATCCTTCTTCTTCACTAATAGTACCGGAGCACCCCATGGGGATACACTGGGTCGTATGAAACCCTTGTCTAATAATTCTTGTATTTGCTTCTTTAATTCCTCTAGCTCGAGTGGTGCCATTCTGTAGGGAGGCTTAGATACTGGGGTTGTACTAGGGACTAGATCAATAGCAAATTCACCCTCTCTATCTAGAGGTAAACCAGGTAAGTCATCAGGAAATACATTAGGGAATTCTTTGACCACTGAAATTTCATCTAGGTGGGCTTCCTGATTTGAATGCTCCTTTACACACACCATATAACAAAAACAACCTTTCTGCATAAAACGATAAGCTTGAAGTGCTGATATCAAGCTAGGAGGCATATCATGCCTAATGCCCTCAAAGATAAATATAGGCTGATCTGGTATGCAGAAAGTAATTATTTTTTTGTAACAATCAATACTAGCGTGATGAGAAGATAACCAATCCATGCCAAGTATAATATCAAAACCCTGGATCTCTAGGAGAATCAAATCAGCCAAGAGTTCATGGTCTCCAATAGAGATCAAACAAGATGGGTAGACCAAGTTTGTTGCCAATGAATCTCCAACAGCAGTTGTTACATATAACATATAATCCAGGGGTTTAGGTGGAATATCCAAGTGACAAGCAAAGTATTTTGAAACAAATGATAAGTTGGAGCCGGGATCAAACAAAACTTTTGCATTTCTTTTAGAAACATGAAGAATACCTTCCACCACTGATTTAGAAGCTTTAGAATCTTGTTCAGTGATAGCGTATACTCTAGCATGGGCTGAGGGTCTAGGAGACAGTGGCTCTCTTTTCCTGTTCAGTGGGCAATCTTTTATTTGATGACCTAGCTTTCCACAATTAAAACATGCTCCAGTCACCCGAAAACACCGACTTGTCTCATGATTTAATCCGCATTTTTCACATAACTGAGTCCTCCCCCATGGTTTCCTTTTCTCAAATCCTGATGTCTTAAACCTCTTGTTACTATCTTCGTATTCATTTTCTCTCCTGCTTTTGCTAGTAAATTTGTCCCTTTGGTTCTTGCCAATGATTTCTTGAATTTCCTCCAAGTTTCTTTCAATTCTTCAAAGCTCTTTCTACCGTATCAGCATATGTTTATAATTTTAAAGCTGACATTCGGCTTCTTATTGCTGGTCGTAATCCCCTTTCAAACCTTCTTGCTTTTCTAGATTCATCATCAGTCATACGTATGGCAAACCTAGAGAGCTCAGTAAATTTAGATTCATACCTTGCTTCCTAAAACATCAAAAGAATATTTTCTTTGATCAATCTCTAATGACAGTCAATAAACCTCAAATAAAGATAATATTCTTAGTGATTCTCAAATCATGCTCTGATACCACCTCTGTCACGACCCGACAAAATATCGACAGTATTTAAGATCTTCATCACAACTAACCCAGGATCCAAACACACGTTTGAGGTCACTAAGAAAACATTCAGATCAAATTTCACCTCTATAATCTATCAATTCATAACCCTGTGCAATTCATAAACATAGCATACATCACTCGATAATTCATGCAATCTGAACTCAACTCACCAAATAAAAATCACAATATAAATCCACAAGTGGGGAAATCTATGCAGTCACCAGAATCATCGATTTACCATAAGTTCATATCATTACACAAATTTAATTTAACATTCCAAAATCCTATACACAAGGGATCCTTTATCTTACACAAAATCCACAGGTCCAGATTCATCGTCACATTTCATAATATGCAGAGTAACTTATACACAACTACATATATGCTAACAAAAGTTCTGCCCAACGTCTTCTAAACTCTCCACTGTCTCAGCCCATTCTTAACATTTAAGCAAGCGATACGCTATCCTGAAAAATTTATCAACAAATGGGGTGAGCATAAAGAGCTCAGCAAGTGACTAACATATCCATATCAAAATAGTACAATTTCCAAAGAGATGCAGTTTTCAAACACAAAGCAGAATATACGATTTCGTATACTTAATATCATTAGGAGCAGAAATCATAGTTGTCCTTTTTAATCATACATATTTGGTTCCTGACAGATGGGGCATAGAGTAATTGGAGCATATCAGAAACAAAGGAAACATATCGGAGCTTATCAATGGCATTTAAAATGTTCCAAATCACATCAACGACATATGGAACATTACGAAGCAAAATCAACAGTGAATGAAGCATTTCAGAGCATATCAAACTCATATGTCGTACAGAAGCTCAAACGTCGTCCTTGACGTTGCAATCATATCATAACTATCCAGAGCACGAACAGAAATAACTCACAAAAACTCTGGATGTCATATCAAACATATAGAGGGTGTAGTGGGATCTCAGTCAGAATGTGATTCATCCATTTCTGAATGACCACCTGACAAAAGTCTCCCACGTCTGGGAGCTCCATCCACCCACGTCTAGGTGAAGTCAAAGGGGCCGGCAGAGCATCGCAGGCTCTAAGCAATATCCCACAAAGCGGGACCCCACAAAGCGGGCAAATAAGCGCATACCAGAATATCCCTCAAAGCGGGACCCCACAAAGCGGGCAAATCAGCGCATACCCTTTACCATTTCTGGCAAAGGTCCAGACAATCCCACACACCAGAGTACAAGAAGGCAGTTTCAACAAAAAGTAGCATATAACGGAAGCACACGCGGAACAACCAAACGTACATGTGCCTTTTCAAAAGCAGTGTGATGCAAGGAACAAATCTCTCACAAAAGTATTCATTTTAGGAAAGAAATGAAAGCAAGAGTGTACAGGGATTCCAAGCAATTATAATCAGCTCAATTGCAATAAGAAGATTAGGCGAACTCAAGTATCCAAAGGAAATGGAACAGAATATGCGAAATCGACCAAAGCTCGATTTCGGACAGAATTCCAGTGGCACATCAAACAAATATTTCAGAATAACAATTATGCTCCAATACCCATAAGAAGGCTATGGTCGAATCATATATCAATCTATATTCGGATGGAACAGATTTCATATGAAACAGGGCTCCCAACACAGAGTTACCTCTGATTTGGTAACACAAGGTCAAAATCACAATCACTGTTTTACAGAATTTATAGGGTCGGATTCAACAGACGGTAGGGTGGGCAATTGAACTCCAAAATTTTCAAACTGTATGTCCAAAGAAATATTTTCAAATCTAGTTTCAAATAAAATCAGTTTGGTACAAATCAGAATTCTCAACAGGGAGTTATAGATAACTTAGTATCGATAGGTCAGAAATCTTGAAGTCTGTTTTACAGCATCTATAGTCTCATTTGAAAGAAAAGTTTGGGTAAGTATTCGGTGTCCAAATTCTACAAAATCGGTGTCAAAAGAAAGACATAAGAGTCTAATTACAAACAAAATAGTTCCTGCCTGAATTCACATTTTGTGCTAAAACTTATAGCCGAAACAGTGTATAGGGGTCAATATACCGAAAATATTTCAGAATCCATGGTTTTAAGTCCAAAGAGAGACATATCAGTTTCTAAATAGAAATCTTCCAATTTATTTTGAATCAACATAAAAACAGAGTCTAATACTTCTGTAGGATGGGGTTAGAACACTTGCCTTTGGAAATTTTGACCCGAAATGACAAGATTAAAGCAAGAACCCTAAAAGCCCCAATTTTCTTCCTCTTCTTCTTCTTCTTCTTCTTCTTCTTTCTTTCTTTCTTTCCCTGATCACCCACGAGCTGCCTCCTCTGCTTCCTTAACAACGAAGGCAGAGAAGCTTAAGCGGTGGAATTTGTCATTTGGTGCATTTTGCAGTTTAGTCCTTGTTTTTATCATATTCACGATTAGGTCCTTAGGGTTTACATATAGGTCCTCAGATTCTTTCTTTTTTTTTTTTTTTTTTTAACAGATCTCCCAAATCTTAAAAATAAGTTACCTCTAATTCATACTCTATTTCTTTTGTCAATTAAAATAGATGCTTACATTATCACCAAAAATTATACGAACACTCGGAAATGAGGGGTGTTACAGTCACCCATCCTAGTACTACTCTCGCCCAAGCACGCTTAAATTCGGAGTTCTAATGGGATCCGGTGGTTTTGGTGCTGGTATGATCGCACCGGTTTCGGGTGCTTCGTCCCTCGCCTATGTGCACGTCGCGGTCGGCGCATCAACGTCCGTAGCCTCTTGCCCGTCACGAAATTGTCGGCGCTTTCACGAACGATCACGAAATCCCTATTGGAAGCTCTCTCCGAGCCCTAGCCCAACGACCGCGTATCGGTCACGGCAAGCTCGCAACGAAACCATCGACACTTTCTCGAACGATCTCGGAATCGCTATTGCGACCACAATCCGGAAAGCTCTTTCCGAGCCCCACGATACTGACTGCGTAGCGGTCATGGCAAATTCCGTGCCCGAAAACAATCGTCTCGGAGGTCTACGGAAGATGTTTCATATATCGGGACGCAAAAAGGAGTGCAACACGAGGAATTCCCGGGGGGTCACCCATCCTAGTACTACTCTCACCCAAGCACGCTTAACTTCGGAGTTCTGATGGGATCCGGTGATTTAGTGCTGGTATGATCGTACCGGTTTCGGGTGCTTCGTCCCTAGCCAATATGCACGTCGCGGCCGGCGCATCAACGTCCGGAGCCTCTCGCCCGTCACGAAACCGCCGGTGCTTTCTCGAACGATCACGAAATCCTTATTGCAAGCTCTCTCCGAGCCCTTGCCCAATGACTGCGTATCGGTCACGGCAAGCTCGCGCCGAAACCATCGGAACTTTCTCGAACGATCTCGGAATCGCTATTGCGACCCCAATCCGGAAAGCTCTTTCCGAGCCCCACGATACTGACTGCGTAGCAGTCACGACAAATTCCGTGCCCGAAAACAATCGTCTCGGAGGTCTACGGGAGATGTTTCATATCTCGGGATGCAAAAAGGAGTGCAACACGAGGAATTCCTGGGGGGTCACCCATTCTAGTACTACTCTCGCCCAAGCACGCTTAACTTCGGAGTTCTAATGGGATACGGTGATTTAGTGGTGGTATGATCGCACCGGTTTCGGGTGCTTCGTCCCTAGGCTATGTGCACGTCGCGACCGGCGCATCAACGTCCGGAGCCTCTTGCCCGTCACGAAACCGCCGGTGCTTTCTCGAACGATCACGAAATCCCTATTGCAAGCTCTCTCCGAGCCCTAGCCCAATGACTGCGTATCGGTCACGGCAAGCTCGCGCCGAAACCATCGGCACTTTCTCGGACGATCTCGGAATCGCTATTGCGACCCCAATCTGGAAAGCTCTTTCCGAGCCCCACGATACTGATTGTGGAGCGGTCACGGCAAATTCCGTGCCCGAAAACAATCGTCTCGGAGGTCTACGGGATATGTTTCGTATCTCGGGATGCAAAAAGAAGTGCAAAACAAGGACTTTCCGGGGGGTCACCCATCCTAGTACTCCCCTCGCCCAAGCACGCTTAACTTCGGAGTTCTAATGGGATCCGGTGGTTTAGTGCTGGTATGATCGCACCGGTTTCGGGTGCTTCGTCCCTCGCCTATGTGCACGTCGCGGCCGGCGCATCAACGTCCATAGCCTCTTGCCCGTCACGAAACTGTCGGCGCTTTCACGAACGATCACGAAATCCCTATTGGAAGCTCTCTCCGAGCCCTAGCCCAACGACCGCGTATCGGTCACGGCAAGCTCGCGCCGAAACCAGCGGTACTTTCTCGAACGATCTCGGAATCGCTATTGTGACCCCAATCCGGAAAGCTCTTTCCGAGCCCCACGATACTGACTGCGTAGCGGTCACGACAAATTCCTTGCTCGAAAACAATCGTCTCGGAGGTCTACGGGAGATGTTTCATATCTCGGGATGCAAAAAGGAGTGCAACACGAGGAATTCCTGGGGGGTCACCCATCCTAGTACTACTCTCGCCCAAGCACGCTTAACATCGGAGTTCTGATGGGATCCGGTGATTTAGTGGTGGTATGATCGCACCGGTTTCGGGTGCTTCGTCCCTAGCCTATGTGCACGTCGCGGCCGGCGCATCAACGTCCGGAGCCTCTTGCCCGTCACGAAACCGCCGGTGCTTTCTCGAACGATCACGAAATCCCTATTGCAAGCTCTCTCCGAGCCCTAGCCAAATGACTGCGTATCGGTCACGGCAAGCTCGCGCCGAAACCATCGGCACTTTCTCGAACGATCTCGGAATCGCTATTGCGACCCCAATCTGGAAAGCTCTTACCGAGCCCCACGATACTGATTGTGGAGCGGTCACGGCAAATTCCGTGCCCGAAAACAATCGTCTCGGAGGTCTACGGGAGATGTTTCGTATCTCGAGATGCAAAAAGAAGTGCAAAACGAGGACTTCCCGGGGGGTCACCCATCCTAGTACTCCCCTCGCCCAAGCACGCTTAACTTCGGAGTTCTAATGGGATCCGGTGGTTTAGTGCTGGTATGATCGCACCGGTTTCGGGTGCTTCGTCCCTCGCCTAGGTGCACGTCGCGGCCAGCGCATCAACGTCCATAGCCTCTTGCCCGTCACGAAATTGTCGGCGCTTTCACGAACGATCACGAAATCCCTATTGGAAGCTCTCTCCGAGCCCTAGCCCAACGACCGCGTATCGGTCACGGCAAGCTCGCGCCGAAACCAGCGGTACTTTCTCGAACGATCTCGGAATCGCTATTGCGACCCCAATCCGGAAAGCTCTTTCCGAGCCCCACGATACTGACTGCGTAGTGGTCACGGCGAATTCCGTGCCCGAAAACAATCGTCTCGGAGGTCTACGGGAGATGTTTCGTATCTCGGGACGCAAAAAGGAGTGCAACACGAGGACTTCCCGGGGGGTCACCCATCCTAGTACTACTCTCGCCCAAGCACGCTTAACTTTGGAGTTCTGATTGGATCCGGTGGTTTTGTGCTGGAATGATCGCACCGGTTTCGGGTGCTTCGTCCCTCGCCTATGTGCACGTCGCGGCTGTCGCATCAACGTCCGTAGCCTCTTGCCCGTCACGAAACCGTCGGCGCTTTCACGAACGATCACGAAATCCCTATTGGAAGCTCTCTCCGAGCCCTAGCCTAACGACCGCGTATCGGTCACGGCAAGCTCGCGCCGAAACCATCGGCACTTTCTCGAACGATCTCGGAATCGCTATTGCGACCCCAATCCGGAAAGCTCTTTCCAAGCCCCACGATACTGATTGTGGAGCGGTCACGGCAAATTCCGTGCCCGAAAACAATCGGCTCGGAGGTCTACGGGAGATGTTTCGTATCTCGGGATGCAAAAAGAAGTGCAAAACGAGGATTCCCGGGGGGTCACCCATCCTAGTACTCCCCTCGCCCAAGCACGCTTAACTTCGGAGTTCTAATGGGATCCGGTGGTTTAGTGCTGGTATTATCGCACCGGTTTCGGGTGCTTCGTCCCTCGCCTAGGTGCACGTCGCGGCCGGCGCATCAACGTCCATAGCCTCTTGCCCGTCACGAAACCATCGGCGCTTTCTCGAAAGATTACGAAATCCCTATTGCAAGCTCTCTCCGAGCCCTAGCCCAACGACTGCGTATCGGTCACGGCAAGCTGGCGCCGAAACCATCGACACTTTCTCGAACGATCTCCGAATCGCTATTGCGACCCCAATCCGGAAAGCTCTTTCCGAGCCCCATGATACTGACTGCGTAGCGGTCACGGCAAATTTCGTGCCCGAAAACAATCGTCTCGGAGGTCTTCTGGAGATGTTTCGTATCTCGGGACGCAAAAAGGAGTGCAACACGAGGACTTCCCGGGGGGTCACCCATCCTAGTACTACTCTCGCCCAAGCACGCTTAACTTTGGAGTTCTGATGGGATCCGATGCTTTAGTGCTGGTATGATCGCACCGGTTTCGGGTGCTTCGTCCCTCGCCTATGTGCACGCTTCGGCCGGCGCATCAATGTCCGGAGCCTCTTGCCCGTCACGAAACCGTCGGCGCTTTCTCGAAAGATTACGAAATCCCTATTGCAAGCTCTCTCCGATCTCTAGCCCAACGACTGCGTATCGGTCACGGCAAGCTCGCGCCGAAACCATCGACACTTTCTCGAACGATCTCGGAATCGCTATTGCTACCCCAATCCAGAAAGCTCTTTCCGAGCCCCATGATACTGACTGCGTAGCGGCCACGTCAAATTCCGTCCTCGAAAACAATCGTCTCGGAGGTCTACGGGAGATGTTTCGTATCTCGGGACGCAAAAAGGAGTGCAACACGAGGACTTCCCGGGGGGTCTCCCGTCCTAGTACTACTCTCGCCCAAGCACGCTTAACTTCGGAGTTCTGATGGGATCCGGTGGTTTAGTGCTGGTATGATCGCACCGGTTTCGGGTGCTTCGTCCCTCGCTTATGTGCACGTCGCGGCTGTCGCATCAACGTCCGTAGCCTCTTGCCCGTCACGAAACCGTCGGCGCTTTCACGAACGATCACGAAATCCCTATTGGAAGCTCTCTCCGTGCCCTAGCCCAACGACCGCGTATTGGTCACGGCAAGCTCGCGCCGAAACCATCGGCACTTTCTCGAACGATCTCGGAATCGCTATTGCGACCCCAATCCGGAAAGCTCTCTCCGAGCCCCACGATACTGATTGCGTAGCGGTCACGGCAAATTCCGTGCCCCAAAACAATCATCTCGGAGGTCTACGGGAGATGTTTTGCATCTCTGGAAGCAAAAAGGAGTGGAACATGAGGACTTCCCAGGGGGTCACCCATCCAATTACTACTCTCGCCCAAGCACGCTTAACTTCGGAGTTCTAATGGGATCCGGTGCTTTAGTGCTGGTATGATCGCACTGGTTTCGAGTGCTTCGTCCCTCGCCTATCTGCACGTCGTGGCCGGCGCATCAACGTCTGGAGCCTCTTACCCGTCACGAAATCATCGGCGCTTTCTCGAACGATCACGAAATCCCTATTGGAAGCTCTCTCCGAGCCCTAGCCCAACGATCGCGTCTCGGTCATGCAAGCTCGCGCCGAAACCATCAGCACTTTCTCGAACGATCTCAGAATCACTATTGCTACCCCAATCCGGAAAGCTCTCTCCGAGCCCCTTGATACTGATTGCGTAGCGGTCACGGCAAATTCCGTGCCCCAAAACAATCGTCTCGGAGGTCTACGGGAGATGTTTCGCATCTCAGTAAGCCAAAAGGAGTGGAACACTAGGACTTCCTAGGGGGTCACCCTGTTGAATCTCGGATTTTGATGATATAATCAATTGGTGGGTTAATTGATCTAATCCATATTATTGAGTTAAGTGTGCAGGATTAACTACGATAACCAGAAAACATAAAGCAAGGATACCGGAGTCGAGCTCGATGGACGTTTAAGAGACCGAAGAATCATCGGAGATACTGCCGGAACCATCCGAGAAGAAATCGGGAATGTGTCGGAAGTTCGCCGAAGAAATCGTCGGAGGCTCGCGGAGATCACCAAGAAGGCTCGGCTACTCGTTAAAGTCATCACAAAGATTGGGAGCTTGCAGGGAGTCCGTCGGAAGAAGTTCGTCGGAAAGCTCGCCGGAACAAGACTCGACGTTCGCGGTTAAAAAACTTGCTTAGGATGTTTTTTTTGTGTTATGTAGTTCACCTGTAATTAGGATTAGGATTAAGAGATAATCCTATATCCTGGTTAGGGGCCAACTGGGCCCAAAGTCAGATTTGGTTTGGGCGAAAATTAAGCCAAACCAATGAATCGGACAGCTAGGCGGTGGAACCGCCTGGCTGGGCGGTGAAACCGCCCAACACCCGAGTGCTGGGCGGTGACACCTCCTTGGCTGGGCGGTTGCACCGTCCAGCACCCGAGCGCTGGGCGGTGGCACCGCCTGGCTGGGTGGTGGAACCTCCAGCACCGGGAACCCTAAGAGAATTCAAATTTTGGAGCCCAAAATTTGAATCCTCTTGAGGCCTATAAATACCCCTCAAATCTCAACTGAGGTTACAACTTTTGAGAAGCATTTTGATTGAGAGAAATGTCTTAGAAAGTCTTAGCAAGTCTTGTTTTCAATTTGCTAGAGAGTTCTCCTCCTTCTTTCTTATTGAAAATTTGTAAGAGGTTGAGCTGCTTGTAAAAGGTTGTAAGAGGGGTGTTTACCCTTCCATTTCAAGAGACTTGCTAGTGGAAGGTGGGAGCCTCATCGAAGAGGGGCCTCGCAAGTGGAGTAGGTCATTTGACCGAACCACTCTAAAAATCGGCGTAATCTCTGGTTTGCTCTTTATTATTGTCATTTACATTACTGCAAATCTTCTTACTGCTTTAGTTCCTTATTACTCTTGCTGCGCAACTTCAAGAATACGCCTTCAAGTTAAATTTCTCAAGTTTCGTTCTTAACGTACGAAAGATTTTGTTAAAATCGAAGTTTTAATCCGCTGCACTAATTCACCCCCCCCCTCTTAGTGCCGCTCCGATCCTAACAAGTGGTATCAGAGCAAGGTTATCTCTCATATTTGGTTTAATACCCAAGAGAGATGGCTTACTCCGGCATGCAAGAGGGCCATTCTCTTGCACGACCACCTTTGTTTAATGGGTCGGATTACACATATTGGAAGACTCGCATGAGAATCTTCCTCATTTCTATGGACTTTGAGCTTTGGTCTATTGTCGAGAATGGATTTCAAAAATCTTCTCTTCCGATGAGCGAATGGGATGAATCGGAGAAGAAGGTTTTTGCTTTAAATGCAAAGGCTATAAATGCCTTGTTTTGTGCACTAGACAAAAACGAATTTAATCGTGTTTCAATGTGTGATTCGGCTTTTGATATTTGGAGAACTCTTGAGGTCACTCATGAAGGCACTAGCCGAGTGAAAGAGTCCAAAATCAACATCCTTGTGCACTCTTACGAACTTTTCCGAATGAAACCAAGTGAGTCCATCGGAGACATGTACACCCGGTTTACGGATGTCATCAATGGACTCAAAGCTCTTGGTAAAGATTTTACTAACTTTGAACTAGTAACTAAAATCTTAAGATCCCTCCCTAAAAGTTGGGATCCAAAAGTTACGGCCATTCAAGAGGCCAAAGACCTCAAAGCATTCCCTCTTGAAGAACTCATTGGGTCTCTAATGACCTACGAAATGACATGTCAAGCTTATGACGAGCTCGAGAACCCCCTTCCAAAGAACAGGAAGGATATGACACTCAAATTACAAGAAGACCACTTGAAAGGAACATCAAGTGATGAGAACAGTGACAATGACATTGCACTTTTGACTCAAAAATTAAAAAAATATTTAAGAAAGAACAGATTTAAAAATAATACAAAAAATAAATTTGAACAAAAGAAGGACCAAGTGATTTGCTATGAATGCAAAAAACCGGGACACTATAAGAACGATTGTCCTCAAGTCAAAAAGAGAACATCAAAAAAGAAGGCATTCAAAGCAACGTGGGATGATTCAAGCGCATCCGAAGAAGAGGAGTCCAACACCGAGCAAGTTGCACATTACGCGCTAATGGCGTTAGGAGAAGAGGTATGTGATTTATTTAATGAAGATTTATCTTTTGAAAGAACTATCTATCGCTTTTCATGAATTATTTGATGAATGTAGAACTGTTAGCAAGAAGTTAAGTATCTTAAAGAAAGAGCATGCTTTGCTACAAGATAAGTTTGATAGTCTTCAAACTCCTCCATGCTCTAAGTGCGAGCACTTAGAAGCAATAAAAAATGAAAATATGCTTCTTAAGGAAACCTTAAACAAGTTTAAGGTTTGTAGCAAAGGATTAGATATGATCCTTGCACACAAGGGTCACATCGCAAATAGAAATGGAATTGGATTTGTAAAAGGATTACATCAAAATCCTACCACTTTCATAAAAGGACCTACATTACATGTTTCCTCTTATATGAAATGCAACTTTTGTTACAAATCCGGACATATTGCCTACAAATGCCCATTTAGAAAAATTAGTTCACAAAAATTAATATGGGTTCCTAAAGGAACTATAAAGAATTCAATCATAAATAACAAAGTTAGTGGGTCAATTTTTGAGGCACCCAAAATCAAATGGGTACCTAAAAATCATCCTCTTTTGTAGACAAACCCACAAGCTAGGAGCAAGAGATGGTATCTCGATAGTGGATGCTCAAGACATATGACTGGAGATCCATCTCATTTCTCTATGCTCACTAGCAAAGAAGAAGGGTACGTTACCTTCGGAGACAACAACAAGGGCAAAATCATTGGCAAGGGAACTATTGGTAACAAATTTAATTTTTCCATTGATGATGTCTTACTAGTTGATGGATTGAAACATAATCTCTTGAGTATTAGTCAACTATGCGATAAAGGTTACATCGTTAGATTTGAATCAAATATGTGCATTATTGAAAAACCAAATCATAACATGACTATGATTGCTTTAAAACAAAATAATGTCTATACCATCAATCTTGATGAACTAAGTAATGAAATGTGCTTCTCCGCCGTAAATGATGATGCTTGGCTTTGGCATAGGAGATTAGGCCATGCAAGCATGAAAACAATATCTAAGATCTTATCTCAAGAATTAGTACGAGGAATTCCAAATATAAAGTTTATTAAGGACAAAGTATGCGATGCATGTCAACTAGGCAAACAAATAAAAACAAGCTTCAAACCAAAAAATCAAATTAGCACTACTAGACCATTACAATTGATCCATTTGGACTTATTTGGACCAATTGATACAACAAGTCTAGGTGGAAGCAAATATGCTTTTGTGATTGTGGATGACTACTCTAGATACACTTGGACCTATTTCTTAGCTCACAAAAGTGATTGCTTCAAGTGTTTCTCTAAATTTTGTAAACTCACTCAAAACGAAAAAGGCTTCATGATTTCATCAATTCGGAGTGATCACGGTGGTGAATTCCAAAACCGTGACTTTCAAAATTTTTGCGAAAGTAATGGGTACAATCACAACTTCTCAACTCCAAGAAATCCTCAACAAAATGGAGTAGTTTAAAGGAAAAATAGAAACCTACAAGAAATGGCAAGAACTATGTTGAATGAACATAGTTTACCTAAGTACTTTTGGGCCGAAGCCGTAAATACGGCTTGCTACATCATGAATAGAGTCCTAATAAGACCATCCTTATCCAAAACTCCCTATGAATTATGGAATAACAAAAAACCAAACATCTCCCTATTTTAAAGTTTTTGGTTGTAAATGCTTTATTTTAAATGAAAGGGATGCTTTAGGAAAATTTGATGCTAAATCCGATGAAGGTATCTTTCTTGGTTACTCTTCCGTTTCTAAAGCTTTTCGGGTTTTTAATAAAAGAACTTTAGTAATTGAAGAGTCTATTCATGTAGTTTTTAATGAAATTTCCGATTTAAAGAAAAATGATTTTGATGATGATCTTGGTTTTGATAATTTGAATTTAAATGAACCCTCTCCTCAAAATAGCCATTTGAATGCATCTTCTTCCAAAATTTCTTTACCAAAAGAATGGAAGTATGTAGATGCTCATCCAAAAGAGCAAATTATAGGAGATACATCAAAAGGGGTTCAAACTCGTTCTTCTTTCAAAAATTTCTGTGCTAACGCCGCTTTCCTTTCTCAAATTGAACCTAAATGCATTGACGAAACCTTAAAAGATGATTTTTGGGTCATTGCAATGCAAGAAGAATTGAACCAATTTGAGAGGAATGAGGTATGGAAGCTTGTTCCTAGACCAAGTGACCACTTAGTCATAGGTACTAAGTGGGTCTTTAGAAACAAGCAAGACGAAAATGGTATCGTGGTTAGAAACAAAGCTAGATTAGTGGCCAAAGGTTTCAACCAAGAAGAAGGTATCGATTACGAAGAAACCTTCGCTCCCGTGGCTCGATTAGAAGCCATAAGGATGCTCCTTGCCTATGCTAGTAGTAATAATTATAAACTATTTCAAATGGATGTTAAAAGTGCTTTCTTGAATGGTTTTATTTCCGAAGAAGTATTTGTCGAACAACCTCCCGGATTTGAAAATTCTCTTCTTCCTAATCATGTATTCAAATTGACTAAAGCTCTCTATGGCTTAAAACAAGCTCCTAGAGCTTGGTATGAAAGGCTTAGTTCCTTTCTTATTTTAAATAATTTTACCAAAGGCAAGGTTGATACTACATTGTTTATTAAACATTTTGAAAATAATTTTCTTATTGTGCAAATTTATGTTGACGATATTGTGTTTGGCTCTTCGGATGAATCACTATGTGAATCATTTGCCAAATGTATGAGTCTTGAATTTGAAATGAGTTTAATGGGTGAATTAACTTTCTTTTTGGGATTACAAATCAAACAACTTAGTGATGGTATATTTCTTAACCAATCCAAATATACATTAGAATTGTTAAAACGATTTAACATGGATAATTCAAAAGTAATAAACACCCCTATGAGTACTGCGACTAAGTTAGATATGGATGAAAATGGTGAAAGTTTCGATCAAAAAACATATAGGGGAATGATAGGTAGTCTACTCTACCTCACTGCGACTAGACCGGATATTATGTTTAGTGTAGGACTTTGCGCTAGGTTTCAATTTAATCCTAAATTATCTCATCTTAAGAGTGTTAAAAGAATATTTAGGTATCTTAAAGGAACTTCAAATTTAGGATTGTGGTATCCAAAATATGAAAAATTCGATCTAATAGCTTATGCAGATGCCGATTTTGGCGGATGCAGGATAGATAGAAAAAGTACATCCGGAACATGCCAATTTTTAGGACATGCACTTGTTTCTTGGACTTCCAAGAAACAAAATTCAGTTGCACTATCTACGGCGGAAGCCGAATACATTGCTGCAAGTGCATGTTGTGCACAAGTAATTTGGATGAAAAATACATTAGAAGACTATGGAATTCACCTTGAAAATATTCCCATAAAATGCGATAATACTAGTGCCATATGCCTTACTAAAAATCCAATTCAGCACTCTAGAACTAAGCACATCGACGTTAGGCATCATTTCATACGCAATCATGTTCTTAACAATGATGTTGTTCTAGAATTCATTGACACAAAGCATCAATTAGCAGATATATTTACAAAAGCTTTGAATGAAGACCAATTTGAATTCATCCGAAGGGAATTAGGCATGCTAAATTGTCCTTAAAATGAACTTCACAAAAAGGACTCGTTCTTTTCCCTTCGTTTATGAATTTGAATTCTTCCTTCTTCTTCAATTCAAAATGATCCATTAAAGTATAAATTATGATCTTGAGGGAAGAAGCTAAACAAAAGGAAGGAAGAAAATTTTTTTCTTTCCTCCGCGTGATGCCAGCGGTGGCACCGCCAGATCCGGTGGTTGCACCGACTGGCGCTCGGGCGTCAGGCGGTGACATCGACTAGTTTGGCGGTGACACCGACCGAGTCACCCTTTTAACCCGAGGGGTTAGGGCCGGCGGTGACACCGCCCCCAACCCAAAGAAAGACCTCTCCAAAACCCTCTCCCATTCCCTCTAACCCTCATTCTAACTCTTAGACACATTGGAGGTCCAAGCTTTCCCTTTCCATCTCTCAACATAATCTCCACAAGGTAACACTTGAAATCCCTCCTTTCTTTTCCCTTTCTCTTGCTTATTTTCCACAATTTCATCATCATCTTGTCTAGAAAATGGCTCCAAAGAGATCAAAAGGAATAAGGATTGAAGGAGATTCATATAACCATGACCTTTTTAGATCAAAAGAGGTAGCCCTTAGCTTTCCAAAATTTGAAACACGATGTGTCCATAAGGGAAAATACGTTGATTTGGATGAACTAGAGGACTTAGATCCCATTAAGTGGTTTGCTCA
Source organism: Musa acuminata AAA Group (assembly GCF_036884655.1). Lineage (NCBI taxonomy): Eukaryota > Viridiplantae > Streptophyta > Magnoliopsida > Zingiberales > Musaceae > Musa > Musa acuminata. The sequence goes on along the minus strand of NC_088327.1, from coordinate 26,819,563 downwards.
ACTAGAAGCTCTACCTCTACTACAAATAGATGAACCAATCTATCCACGGTTAGTGAGATTGTTCTATGCCAACCTATATGAAGACAATGATAGCCTAAGCACTTACATTCTAGGAACACCCATTAGAATTTTTGACAGCACCATTTGTGAGCTAATTGGCATAACTGAAAAAGATAGGGGATGCTATTTTAAAGGTAAATGGGACGTCAAAAAAATAGGAGCAACCTATTCCGAAGCCGTGAAAACAATTTTTGCAAATCCAAACCTTGACTTCCTACCCAAGAGCTGTGAACACTTAATGCCTTTCAACTCTAAAATTCTTCATCACATTATCACAAGCATCATATTCCCCAAACAATTTCATCTTGACGAAGTAAGTCAATTAGAGATAGGAACCATGTATTGGATTATGACCGGTCAGCATAATTGTTTTGGGTACTTGATTCGCCAACACATGCAGGAAATTATGACTAAAGATACTATATTGCCATATGGGAGGTTAATCATTAGAATTCTTCATGCCTATGACATTTGCATTCCACCCGATGAAGAATCTATTCAAAATGATCGATATAACATAATAAATAAAAACCTGCTAAAAAAACTTAGGTGCACTTTTAGCAATGGCATATGGGTTAGGCAGCCTAGAAGGACGGATCCAATTCCTACACTAATAGAACAACCCGAAACACCAATTCTTATGGGAAGTGAATCTCCTCCTCCTAGTCCCTTTGGAGCAGCACCTTCAGCTCCTGTTTCCTCCTCTGAAGATATCATTATGGCGGAGCTATCTCAGATCAAATCACAGCAAGAACAAATTCAGAATCAACAAGTTGAAATTTTGAAGACACTACGACAGATGAATGAAAAAATAGATATCATGTATCAGCACTGTGGATTACCTCCTAAGGATTAAATTGATGTATCTTTTTATTCTGTCTTGTTTGCTTTTAAAAAACAAGTTCATGTTTGTCATCGATTGTACGATAACTGATCTTTCCTTTAGATAACTACTATCTTAATCTGCATAGATGATGATGTCTTTTGGATAAACTATTTCTGGCAAATTTGAATGATGAACTTTGATAAATGCTAAACCTTTTTCTATGATCATCAATTAGCTGGCTTGTCTCTTTTTGTTGATGACAAAGGGGGAGAAGTGATGACTTACACCAGAACGATAGCATGGCTAATATGAATTACAAAAACTTGTGTGATATGAATGTCTTATATGACTTGCAAATCCTTGAAAATATCACAAGATTGATATCATGAAATTTATATTGAAAATGTTTATCTTCTGTGTGATATGAATGTCTTATATGACTTGCAAATCCTTGAAAATATCACAAGATTCATATCATGAAATTTATATTGAAAATCTTTATCTTCTATCGTAGCAAAACTCGTCCCGTATCATTTAACTTATGATTTTCATCGAAGTTTCGTACTTACTATTGTTTAATGAGGATAACGATAAAGTTCCACGATTAGAACTTATCGGGTTATGCTTGAATCCAATGGGATGGAATTCAAGTGTTTTTTATCTTCTCATAATATGGCATATAGATAGGGGGAGTTATGTTTAACTCCGTCATCAATTGATTGTCATCATCAAAAAGGGGGAGATTGTTGAATCTCGGATTTTGATGATATAATTTTTTTTTTGGTAAGTAAAAGTAAATTGATTATGTGTAAAGTTTCTACAACTAGCTTTATCTATACAAGTCATAGACAAAGCCAAGTAACTCATAGAGTGCGAATGCGATAGTTATGACTTCACATGCTGTAGACTATAACTACCTGTGGGTACATTATTTGGCATCATTCCCAAGATCTTTAGCTAATAGCAAAATTAAATTTGATAAAAATATCTTTTTCTCTTCGGGTGAAGTGCTCGGTTTTGAGATCATGCTCCATACAGGATCTTGAGTCTCTAATAATCTCTTTCAAGAGCTGAGTATTGTTTGTGTGTTGATATTCAAAGATTCTATTACATCTCTCCTTCCACATCCACCAAATAGCGCATCTGAAAGTAACCTTTGCCAGTTGTGTAAGAGGCCCTTTTCTTGAGAAACATTGCATAAGGTCGCCTAGTTCTTGGTGCAAGTTTGGTTGCGGCAGTCTATTGAGTTCAAATCGCTGGAGAATCTCCTTCCATATCCATTTTGTATAATCACAAGCAAAATAGAGGTGGTCAACAGTTTCTTCTTGTTGCAAACAAAGGGAGCATCGGTTAACATGATAGATACCTCTTCTTTTCATATTGTCTATTGTAGGTAGTTTATTGAGAAGGGCCTGCCATGTACATAAGGAGTGTCTTTGTGATCCCGGTCGATCCCATGTCCAACTGCTTGGGACCCACTTGTTATTTCTTTGCCTAATTTGATTCCATGCGGATGTGGCACTAAATTTGCCATTGTCATGAGGCCAAATAAGTGTATCTGAAGAGTTGTTCCTGATTGGAATAGCTATGATAGTCGGCCAAAGTGATAACATTTCGGGAGAAATAGGATTAGGGAGACACCAAGTACCGTTAGCAATGAACTCGGAAACCTTCCAATCTTTGGGAGCCCCAAGATCTTTTCGTATTCTGTCGCCATATAATTGAAATATACTCTTCCCATTCACCCAAGGATCGTACCACATATTAGTACTAGTTCCAGAAGAGATTGCATACGAAATATGTTTGATTAGCCAATTCCTTGCCTTTAAAATTCCTTTCCAAGCTACAGAGTGGTATGTTCTTGTTGAAATTTCCCAGATTGATTCCTTTGAAAGATACCTAGCAGAAACCCATTGTGACCATAAGGAACATTTGTTTTGCAAAAGATCCCACAATTGTTGTACCAGGCATGCTTGATTCCAATCTCTAGTATTTCTCAAGTTTAGCCCCCCTTCATCTTTCGGTTTGCAAATGCTATCCCAATTTACCATATGCATTGCCTTATCATTTTTGTCATTCCAGAAGAAGTTCATTAATAACCGTTCAATATCTTGGAGAAGTCCAGTAGGCAAAAGAAATGCATTACACCAATATATAGAGTAGGAGTGCAATACAGAACGGATGAGTTCGAGTTGTCCTGCTTTTGATAGAAGCCTATTTTTCCAAGAAAAAATTCTATTCTTTATTTTTTGCAGGATAGGCTGACAGTGGGTTTTGTGAATGCCTGTGGATATGAGCGGGAGACCCAAATAAGGAACTGGCAGGCTTCCTTCACTAACCCCCAAAGTTTGTGCAATAAAGACCTTATCCTCAACGTAAGGGCTCATATATACTTTACTCTTCGCATGATTTAACTGAAGTCCAGAAACCATACCAAAGTCATTCATAATAGTAGCCAGGTTCTTTACTGAAGTTGGATCATTTAGGAGAAAGATAAGTAAATCATCTGCAAATGTTATATGTGATATATGAATAGAGCCAGCATTGGGTACCTTAATGCTGCCATTTAAGACTACATGTTCCAACATACAGCTAAGTCCTTCCATCGCAATAGTAAAGAGATACGGAGAGAGTGGATCACCTTGTCGGATGCCATTCGTGCTCCCAAAAAAACCAATAGGTGAGCCATTAAAGTGTATCGAAAACTTTGGAGTTTCCAGGCAAGATTGAATCCAATTAACCCATTGCTGTGGGAAGTTCATATCGAGGAGCATCTTATAGATAAATTTCCTATTAACTGAATCAAAGGCTTTCCGTAAATCAGCTTTAAAACATATTTTTGTCCCTCTTGCTTTTGAATGCAAATCTTTGACCAAGTCATTAGCAAGCAAAATGTTATGATGTATACTTCTCCCTTTAATGAAAGCAGCTTGATTTGGGCTAATGATCTTGTGTATTACCTTTTGCATTCTATTTGCCAATACTTTGGAGATGATCTTGTAAATAAAGTTGCATAATGATATGGGTCGATAGTTCTCTAGTGAATCTGCCCCTGCATTCTTCGGGATTAAAGAAATAAAAGTACAATTCATCTCTCTAAGAATTTGACCTGAAGAGAAAAAATGTTGGCAAGCCTTGATCACATCATTTCCAATAATAGACCAAGCAGTTTGGTAAAATTCAGTTGGAAATCCATCTGGACCTGGGCTTTTGTGCTTTGGTGACTTAAAGACAACACATACAATTTCGTCGTCTGTAATTGGGGCATTGAGGATTGAAATAGCTTCCGAATCAAGTTTTCTAGTCGGCTCCACATGAATGTTATTAGTTTTCCCAGCTTGATTGAGTAAGGAATAAAAAAATTGCTCTGTGAGTGCTTTAACCTCATCTAAATTCTCAATAAGATTATCATCTTTGTCTCTGCATTTGCTGATACGGTTAACAGCCCTTCGAGTAGCAATTGAAGCATAGAAAAATTTAGTATTGGAATCTCCTAGTGTAAGCCAATGCTGTCGAGACTTCTGCTTTGCAAAACTTTCCTCCTGTTTTAAGGCTTGCATGAAGTTATTTCTAGCTTCTGTCTCTTTGTAGATAATATTCTCATCATTTGGCTGAAGTTGCAGCTCATGTTGCAATGACATTAGTTCATTCCTGCAAAATTGAACTGTGGTGGTAATATTGCCAAAGGTATTTGTATTCCACTCCTTTAGTGCTGCTTTACAGGCTTTGAGCTTTTGACATAAGATGTAAGGGGGGGATCCATGCACGTTAACATTCCAAGCAAATCTGATAACATCAAGAAATTGAGGATGAGTACTCCACATGTTAAAGAATCTAAACGGTTTCTTGCCTCTTGGTGTCGCTTTGTCTGCGTGTATATACATTAAAGAATGGTCAGAAAACAAAGGAGCACCATACTCAAGAAGTGAATCTGGGTAAACTGTTAACCATTCATGATTAATCAAACACCTATCAAGTCGAGCCATTATTTTTCTGTTAGCTGCACCTTGATTACTCCAGGAGAGCCAATTACCCACAGATTTCATATCAAACAAAGCTGCAGTATCAATGTAATCATTAAAACTTTGAAGTTGGCTTTCTGAAAGTTGTCTACCCCCCTCTTTTTCATTTGTGTACCGAACAGTATTAAAGTCTCCAAGAACAATCCAAGGTACATTGAGACAGCCATTTACAATATTAGTCAAGTCAAACCAAAGAGTATTTCTTTCTTGCATACTATTTGAAGCATATATACCAGTGAAATTGAATTGATAGCCATTCTTTTTGTCCTCTACCTTAAGATGAATGAATTGATCAGTAGCAGAAATAAACCAAGCATTAATAGAGTTAGGATGCCATAAGACCCATATTCTACCAAAAGTTTCATTTGAGTCATTGGTAAACAGTTCTGCGTCCGGCCATATTAAATTCTTTTGAGCTTGAACGCGCGATTGTTGAATTTTCGTTTCTACTAGAATAACAATATCACATGCGGCAGACTTGATTATTCTGTTGAGCTCCCGACATTTCTCCGGCTTATTAAGTCCGCGAACATTCCAACATGTTATCTTCATCAGTAATAAAGAAATGAAAAGGTGGTAAGGTATTCATCTTACGACTTTGGATGGGCTGTACCATCCTTTTTCTTATCCTTCGGTTTTGTATTTTCCTCCCGCACAATATCCTTACCTTTTATGGCTTTATTCCAATATTTATCCACTTCATCTACAGCTTGCAGATTTTTAAACTTTAAAATACCTTGAATCATGTGGTCTTGATTGGCAGGGTTTGTTGAAGCACGATAAGATTGTTGCAGCACAATATCCTGGATAATACTTGTTGGAGTAGCCTGGCTAGAGAATATCCTGGATAATACTTGTTGGAGTGGCCTGAGTTTGTTGAGGAAGAATATCCTTGCTGGCGAGATTTGTTTGGGCCTGAGTTTGTTGAGTTATTGTGGATGGATCCAATGATATTGGAAGAGATGAAGTTCCTGACTTATGTTTCTCCTGTCCACTAGTACCAAGGGAAACCTCTGTTGTGGAAGGCTCCGACATTATAGGAAGAGATATAGTTTTGGATTTGTCTTTCTGTCCGCGGTGCTGTCCTTGCGAGTCGGAATGCTCAATAGTCTTCGCCACCATCGGTGCTACTGCCATTAGAGAAGACTCGCTTTGTTGCTGAGGTGCTTGACGTGGTCGATAGACCTTTGTGATTTGTTTTGGAGTTTGCTGACAAGCTCCATTTGCATGACCAAAAGATAAGCAGTGCTGACATCGTTGTGGCTTCCAGGAATATGAGACATGTACCTTCCGAGTGTTCCCGTCAAGATCACGATAGAAAACCTCATTTGGAAGATCTTCGTCGGAAGAAACCAGTACACATGCTCGTGCAAATGCTAATCTCGTCTGAGCAGCTGTTGCTTTGTCGATGTAGAGTGGCTGTCCCAGAGTGCTGCATAACTTTGCAATAAAACGTCGACTCCAAAGATGTAGAGGAAGACCTTGAAAGGATACCCATAATGGAATAGACTGTAGGCTATCTAACTCCAAACGGACATCAGGAGACCAGCGTCGTAGAATCATTGGATGGCCGCGAATAGTCCAGAATCCTTCGAGGACCCGTTGTAAATCTTCTTCAGAGTATAGCTTGCAAACAAAGAATCCGTTCTCCAGCATATGAATATCAAATGACGATATTCCCCATCGAGTTTTGATAAATGATGATAGTGGGAAATAAGATGTTTTGAGACCTACCACATAGCCAACAATCGCCATAGACCATGTCTCAATAAGCTCTGCTGAATCAGCAGTCTCGTATACAGCAATCTTCTTATCAGCCTGAACTTCTGGAGTAAAGAATTCCAAGCTTAGATCCGGACTTCCAACCGGAGCCTTGAAGAGGCTAGTCCAAGGCCTAGGGTCACTGGAAATGAGGGCAGGCTGCCGCGATCTAGAGCGCGACCTACTTCGATGCTGTTTCGTCGAAGGAGTTTCTCTATGGAGAGGATATGGAGGAGGAGCCAATTGAGGGGTAACGGTAGGGAGTCTTACCATCGTATCAACCCTCCCGCCACCATCGCCAGCCCTAGGGGCCGTCGCTGCCATGTTTGATCCCTCTTCTGGTCGCGGCTATAGAATCGTCTCCATAGGGAAAAGCCACCGTCGCAGTATATCAGATCGCCGATACAGTATTGTCGCCCTAGAGAGATCTGGTCGCCGCTATAGTATCGTCGCCCTTGGGGAGAAGCCGACGCTGCAGGAGATCCGATCACCACTACAGTAAGGGAGATCAAATCGTTGCTATAGTATAGTCGCCCGTGGGAGAAAGCCAACGCTGCAGGAGTCAGATCGCCCTAGGGAGATCTCGTCGCCGCTACAGTGTCGTCGTCGCTATAGTACCGTCGCTGCTACTGTGTCGTCGCCGCCGCTACAGTACCGTCGCCCTTGGGAAACAGCCGACACTGCAGGAAATCAGATCTCCGCTACAGTGTCGTCGCCCGTCGCCCGTGGGAGAAAGCCGATGCTGCAGGAGTCAGATCGCCCTAGGGAGATCTGGCCGCCGCTACAGTGTCGTCGCCGCTACAGTGGTCGCCCTAGATCTGGCCGCCGCTACAGTGTCGTCGCCGTTGCAGTGGCCGCCCTAGATCTGGCCGCCGCTACAGTGTCGTCGCCGCTACAGTGGTCGCCCTAGATCTGGCCGCCGCTACAGTGTCGTCGCCGCTACAGTGGTCGCCCTAGATCTGGCCAAAAAAATTTTTGATGATATAATCAATTGGTGGGTTAATTGATCTAATCCATATTATTGAGTTAAGTGTGCAGGATTAACTACGATAACCAGAAAACATAAAGCAAGGATACCGGAGTCGAGCTCGATGGACGTTTAAGAGACCGAAGAATCATCGGAGATGCTGCCGGAACCATCCGAGAAGAAATCGGGAACGTGTCGGAAGTTCGCCGAAGAAATCGTCGGAGGCTCGCGGAGATCACCAAGAAGGCTCGGCTACTCGTTAAAGTCATCACAAAGATTGGGAGCTTGCAGGGAGTCTGTCGGAAGAAGTTCGTCGGAAAGCTCGCCGGAACAAGACTCGACGTTCGCGGTTAAAAAACTTGCTTAGGATGTTTTTTTTGTGTTATGTAGTTCACCTGTAATTAGGATTAGGATTAACAGATAAATCTATATCCTGGTTAGGGGCCAACTGGGCCCAAAGTCAGATTTGGTTTGGGCGAAAATTAAGCCAAACCCGAGTGCTGGGCGGTGACACCTCCTTGGCTGGGCGGTTGCACCGTCCAGCACCCGAGCGCTGGGCTGTGGCACCACCTGGCTGGGCGGTGGAACCTCCAGCACCGGGAACCTTAAGAGAATTCAAATTTTGGAGCCCAAAATTTGAATCCTCTTGAGGCCTATAAATACCCCTCAAATCTCAGCTGAGGTTACAACTTTTGAGAAGCATTTTGATTGAGAGAAAAGTCTTAGAAAGTCTTAGCAAGTCTTGTTTTCAATTTGCTAGAGAGTTCTCCTCCTTTCTTATTGAAAATTTGTAAGAGGTTGAGCTGCTTGTAAAAGGTTGTAAGAGGGGTGTTTACCCTTCCATTTCAAGAGACTTGCTAGTGGAAGGTGGGAGCCTCATCGAAGAGGGGCCTCGCAAGTGGAGTAGGTCATTTGACCGAACCACTCTAAAAATCGGCGTAATCTCTGGTTTGCTCTTTATTATTGTCATTTACATTACTGCAAATCTTCTTACTGCTTTAGTTCCTTATTACTCTTGTTGCGCAACTTCAAGAATACGCCTTCAAGTTAAATTTCTCAAGTTTCGTTCTTAACGTACGAAAGATTTTGTTAAAATCGAAGTTTTAATCCGCTGCACTAATTCACCCCCCCTCTCTTAGTACCGCTCCGATCCTAACACACCCATCCTAGTACTACTCTAGCCCAAGCACGCTTAACTTCGGAGTTCTGATGGGATCCGGTGCTTTAGTGCTGGTATGATCGAACCGGTTTCGGGTGCTTCGTCCCTCACCTATCTGCACGTCGTGACCGGTGCATCAACATCCGGAGCCTCTTGCCCGTCACGAAATCGTCGGCGCTTTCTCGAACGATCACGAAATCCCTATTGGAAGCTCTCTCCGAGCCCTAGCCCAACGACCGCGTATCGGTCACGGTAAGCTCGCGCCGAAACCATCGGCACTTTCTTGAACGATCTCGAAATCGCTATTGCGACCCCAATCCGGAAAGCTCTCTCTGAGCCCCACGATACTGGCTGTGTAGCGGTCACGGCAAATTCCGTGCCCCAAAACAATCGTCTCGGAGGTCTACGGGAGATGTTTCGCATCTCGGTAAGCAAAAAGGAGTGCAACACGAGGACTTCCCAGGGGGTCACCCATCCTAGTACTACTCTCGCCCAAGCATGCTTAACTTCGGAGTTCTGATGGGATCCAGTGCTTTAGTGCTGGTATGATCGCACCGGTTTCGGTTGCTTCGTCCCTCGCCTATCAGCACGTCGCGACCGGCGCATCAACGTCCGGAGCCTCTTGCCCGTCACGAAATCGTCGGCGCTTTCTCGAACGATCACGAAATCCCTATTGGAAGCTCTCTCCTAGCCCTAGCCCAACGACCGCGTATCGGTCATGGCAAGCTCGCGCCGAAACCATCGGCACTTTCTCGAACGATCTCGGAATCGCTATTGCGACCCCAATCTGGAAAGCTCTCTCCGAGCCCCACGATACTGATTGCGTAGCGGTCACGGCAAATTCCGTGCCCCAAAACAATCATCTCGGAGGTCTAAGGGAGATGTTACGCATCTCAGGAAGCAAAAAGGAGTGGAACACGAGGACTTCCCAGGGGGTCACCCATCCTAGTACTACTCTCGCCCAAGCACGCTTAACTTCGGAGTTCTGATGGGATCCGGTGCTTTAGTGCTGGTATGATCGAACCGGTTTCGGGTGCTTCATCCCTCACCTATCTGCATGTCGTGGCCGGCGCATCAACATCCGGAGCCTCTTGCCCGTCACGAAATCGTCGACGCTTTCTCGAATGATCACGAAATCCCTATTGGAAGCTCTCTCCGAGCCGTAGCCCAACGACCGCGTATCGGTCACGGCAAGCTCGCGCCGAAACCATCAGCACTTTCTCGAACGATCTCGGAATCGCTATTGCGACTCCAATCCGGAAAGCTTTCTCCGAGCCCCACGATACTGGCTGCGTAGCGGTCACGGCAAATTCCGTGCCCGAAAACAATCGTCTCGGAGGTCTACGGGAGATGTTTCGCATCTCGGTAAGCAAAAAGGAGAGCAACACGAGGACTTCCCAGGGGGTCACCCATCCTAGTACTACTCTCGCCCAAGCACGCTTAACTTCGGTGTTCTGATGGGATCCGGTGCTTTATTGCTGGTATGATCGCTCCGGTTTCGGTTGCTTTGTCCCTCGCCTATCAGCACGTCGCGGCCAGCGCATGAACGTCCGGAGCCTCTTGCCCGTCACGAAATCGTCGGCGCTTTCTTGAACGATCACGAAATACCTATTGGATGCTCTCTCCGAGCCCTAGCCCAACGACCGCGTATCGGTCATGGCAAGCTCGCGCCGAAACCTTCGGCACTTTCTCGAACGATCTCGGAATCGCTATTGCGACCCCAATCCGGAAAGCTCTCTCCGAGCCCCACGATACTGATTGCGTAGCGGTCACGGCAAATTCTGTGCCCCAAAACAATCGTCTCGGTGGTCTACGGGAGATGTTACGCATCTCAGGAAGCAAAAAGGAGTGGAACACGAGGACTTCCCAGGGGGTCACCCATCCTAGTACTACTCTCGCCCAAGCACACTTAACTTCGGAGTTCTGATGGGATCCGGTGCTTTAGTGCTGGTATGATCGAACCGGTTTCAGGTGCTTCGTCCCTCACCTATCTGCCCGTCGTGGCTGGCGCATCAACGTCCGGAGCCTCTTGCCCGTCCCGAAATCGTCGACGCTTTCTCGAATGATCACGAAATCCCTATTGGAAGCTCTTTCCGAGCCCTAGCCCAACGACCGCGTATCGGTCACTGCAAGCTCGCGCCGAAATCATCGGCACTTTCTCGAACGATCTCGGAATCGCTATTGCGACCCAAATCCGGAAAGCTTTCCCCGAGCCCCACGATACTGGCTGCGTAGCGGTCACGGCAAATTTCGTGCCCCAAAACAATCGTCTCGGAGGTCTACGGGAGATGTTTCGCATCTCGGGAAGCAAAAAGGAGTGCAACACGAGGACTTCCCAAGGGGTCACCCATCCGAGTACTACTCTCGCCCAAGCACTCTCGCCCAAGCACGCTTAACTTAGGAGTTCTGATGGGATCCAGTGCTTCAGTGCTGGTATGATCGCACTGGTTTCGGGTGCTTCGTCCCTCGCCCATCTGCACGTCATGGCCGGCGCATCAACGTCTGGAGCCTCTTGCCCATCATGAAATCGTCGGCGCTTTCTCGAACGATCACGAAATCCCTATTGGAAGCTCTCTCCGAGCCCTAGCCCAATGACCGCGTATTGGTCATGGCAAGCTCGCGCCGAAACCATCGGCACTTTCTCGAACGATCTCGGAATCGCTATTGCGACCCCAATCTGGAAAGCTCTCTCCGAGCCCCACGATACTAACTGCGTGGCGGTCACAGCAAATTCCGTGCCCCAAAACAATTGTCTCGGAGGTCTACGGGAGATGTTTCGCATCTCAGGAAGCAAAAAGGAGTGGAACACGAGGACTTCCCAGGGGGTCACCCATCCTAGTACTACTCTCGCCCAAGCACGCTTAACTTCGGAGTTCTGATGGGATCCGGTGCTTTAGTGCTGGTATGATCGAACCGGTTTCGAGTGCTTCGTCCCTCACCTATCTGCACGTCGTGGCCAACGCATCAACATCCGGAGCCTCTTGCCCGTCTCGAAATCGTCGGCGCTTTCTCGAACGATCACGAAATCCCCATTGGAAGCTCTCTCCGAGCCCTAGCCCAACGACCGCGTATCGGTCACGGCAAGCTCACGCCGAACCCATCGGCACTTTCTCGAACGATCTCGGAATCGCTATTTCGACCCCAATCCGGAAAGCTCTCTCCAAGCCCCACGATACTGGGTGCGTAGCTGTCACGGCAAATTCCGTGCCCCAAAACAATCGTCTCAGAGGTTTACGGGAGATGTTTCGCATCTCGGGAAGCAAAAAGGAGTGCAACACGAGGAATTCCCAGGGGGTCACCCATCCTAGTACTACTCTCGCCCAAGCATGCTTAACTTCGGAGTTCTGATGGGATCCGGTGCTTTAGTGCTGGTATGATCGCACCGGTTTCGGGTGCTTCGTCCCTCGCCTATCTGCACGTTATGGCCGGGGCATCAACGTCCGGAGCCTCTTGCCCGTCACGAAATCGTTGGCGCTTTCTCGAACGATTACGAAATCCCTATTGGAAGCTCTCTCCGAGCCCTAGCCCAACGACCGCGTATCGGTCATGGCAAGCTCGCGCCGAAACCATCTGCACTTTCTCGAACGATCTCGGAATCACTATTGCGACCCCAATCCGGAAAGCTCTCTCCGAGCCCCACGATACTAACTGCGTAGCGGTCATGGCAAATTCCGTGCCCCAAAACAATCGTCTCAGAGGTCTACGGGAGATGTTTCGCATCTCGGGAAGCAAAAAGGAGTGCAATTCAAACACTTGAGGATTTACTTAGAGCCTATGTTATAGATTGGAAAGGTGAATGGGATAAAGATATTTCACTTGTTGAGTTCACTTATAATAATAGTTATCATTCAAGTTTTCATATGGCTCCTTATGAAGCTTTATATGGGCGAAAGTGCATAACACCTATATGTTGGGAGGAAGTTGGTGACAGAAAGCTGTTAGCACCGGACAAGGTACAAGAAACTACCGAGAAAATTCAAGTAATAAGGAAAAGGTTAAAAAATGCTCAGAGTCGTCAAACGAGTTATGCCGACAATAGAAGACGAGATATTGAGTTTGAAATCGGAGATTTTGTATTCTTAAAGGTCTCCCCTTCCAAAGGCATTATAAGGTTTGGGAAGAAAGGAAAATTAAGCCCAAGATTTATTGGACCTTTTGAGGTTCTTGAGAGGGTTGGTTCTGTCGCTTACAGGATTGCCTTGCCACCAGCATTGTGCCATGTCCATGATATATTTCATGTCTCGATGATTAGGAAGTATATATATGACCCTTCTCACATTATTAAGTATGAGCTGGTGGAGATCGATAAAGATTTATCTTATGTGGAAGAGCTTATTCAGATTGTTGATAAGAAAGAAAAAGTCCTAAGGAATCGGGTCATCCCACTGGTTCAAGTAATTTGGAGACATCATTCTGGAGAGGAGACAACTTGGGAGCTAGAGAAGGAAATGAAAAAGGTGTACCCCCGTCTTTTCATCGATAGAGGTACGATAAATTTAGAGGACTAAATTTTTCTTTTCAGGGGGGATTTGTAGTATATACTGATGCTTCAAGAAAGGGCCTAGGATGTGTTTTGATGCAGGAAGGGAGAGTAATTACTTATGCTTCTAGGCAACTTAAAGGTTATGAATTGAATTATCCAACTCATGATTTGGAATTAGCAGCAATTATTTTTGCTCTAAAGATTTAGAGACATTATTTGTATGGTCGACAGTTTGAAATCTTCACTGATCACAAGAGTTTAAAATATATTTTCACTCAGAAAGATTTAAACATAAGGCAGCGAAGATGGATAGAACTTCTGAAGGATTATGATTGTGTCATCCGTTATTACCCAGGCAAGGCAAATGTTGTAGCAGATGCACTTAGTAGGAAATCTACAAGTTTTATGGCTAGTCTGGTCATGAAGCAATGGAAGTTATTAGAAGAAAATTTTGATTTGAAAGCTTTGAGGAAAGAGCAAGACTCGATGATATTGATGGCCTCCATTCAAGTGCAATCTGATCTTATTCAACAAATTAAGGAAGGACAATTACGAGATCCACATTTAATTTACTTGAGGAGTGAAGTAGAAAAGGAATTGAAGCCACAATTTCAAGTTTCAAAGGATGGCCTATTGAGATTTAGGGAGAGAGTATGTGTACCAAATGAACCAAATATCAAGAATCAAATCCTAAATGAAAGTCATACTTCAAAGTACACCCTACACCCTGGGAGCACTAAGATGTATAGAGATCTTCAAGGTCATTATTGGTGGGAAGGCATGAAGAAGGAAATTGCAATGTATGTTTCAAAATGTTTGACTTGTCAGCAAATTAAAGTAGAACACCAAAGACCTGGAGGGTTGTTGCAACCTTTAGTTATTCCTGAATGGAAATGGGAATGTATTACTATAGATTTTGTTTCGGGACTACCCAGAACCTCGAGGAAGCATGATGTTATTTGGGTTATCATTGATAGGTTAACAAAATCTGCGCATTTCCTACCGATTAATATGACTTATTCGCTTGATAGACTTGCAGATTTATATGTTAATGAAATAGTAAGACTTCATGGTATTCCAAAGGAGATTATCTCTGATAGAGACTCCAGATTTCTCTCTAGATTCTGGAGAAGATTGCAGGAGTCGATGGGCACTAAAGTTAAGTTTAGTACTGCATATCATCCTCAGACTGATGGTCAGTCAGAAAGAACAATTCAAACACTTGAGGATTTGCTTAGAGCCTATGTTATGGATTGGAAAGGTGAATGGGATAAGGATATTTCACTTGTTGAGTTCACGTATAATAATAGTTATCATTCAAGTATTCAGATGGCTCCTTATGAAGCTTTATATGGGCGAAAGTGCATAACACCTATATGTTGGGAGGAAGTTGGTGACAGAAAGCTGTTAGCACCGGACAAGGTACAAGAAACTACCGAGAAAATTCAAGTTATAAGGAAAAGGTTAAAAACTGCTCAGAGTCGTCAAAAGAGTTATGCCGACAATAGAAGACGAGACATTGAGTTTGAAATTGAAGATTTTGTATTCTTAAAAGTCTCCCCTTCCAAAGGCATTATAAGGTTTGGGAAGAAAGGAAAATTAAGCCCAAGATTTATTGGACCTAGGTTCTTGAGAGGGTTGGTTCTGTCGCTTACAAGATTGCCTTGCCACCAGCATTGAGCCATGTCCATGATATATTTCATGTCTCGATGATTAGAAAGTATATATATGACCCTTCTCACATCATTAAGTATGAGCTGGTGGAGATCGATAAAGATTTATCTTATGCGGAAGAGCCCACTCAAATTGTTGATAAAAAGGAAAAGATCCTAAGGAATCGGGTCATCACTTTGGTGAAAGTAATTTGGAGACATCATTCTGGAGAGGAGACAACTTGGGAGCTAGAGGAGGAAATGAAGAAGGTGTACCCCCGTCATTTCATCGATAGAGGTACGATAAATTTAGAGGACTAAAATTTTCTTTTAAGGGGGGGAGAGTGTAACATCCCTCATTTCCGAATTTTCGTATAAATTTCTGGTGATAATGTAAGCATCTATTTTAAATTGACAAAAGAAATAGAGTATGAATCAGAGGTAACTTATTTTTAAGATTTGGGAGATCTGTTCAAAAAAAAAAAAAGAAAGAATCTGAGGACCTATATGTAAACCCTAAGGACCTAATCGTGAATATGATAAAAACAAGGACTAAACTGCAAAACGCACAAAATGACAAATTCCACCGCTTAAGCCTCTCTGCCTTCGTTCTTAAGGAAGCAGAGAAGGCAGCTGCGTGGATGATCAGGGAAAGAAAGCAAGAAGAAGAAGAAGAAGAAGAAGGAGAAGAAGAAGAAGAAGAAGAAGAAGAAAAAATTTGGGGCTTTAAGGGTTCTTGCCCAAATCCTTTCACTTAGGGTCAAAATTCCTAAAGGCAAGTGTTCTAACCCCATCCTACAGAATTTTTAGTCTCTGTTTTTACGTTGATTCAAAATAAATTGAAGGATTTCTATTTAGAAACTGATATGTCTCTCTTTGAACATAGAACCATGGATTCTGAAGTTTTTTCGGTAAATTGACCCCTATACACTTTTTCAGCTATAAGTTTTAGTACAAAATGTGAATTCAAGCAAAACTATTTTGTTTGAAATTAGACTCTTATATCTTCCTTTTTACACTGATTTTGTAGATTTTGGACACCGAATACTTACCCAAACATATGTTTCAAATAAGCCTATAGACGCTGTAAAACAGGGTTCAAGATTTCTGACCTATCGATGCTAAAATGCCTATAACTCCCTGTTGAAAATTCTGATTTGTACCAAACTAATTTTATTTGAAACTAGACTTGAAAATATTTCTTTTGACATATAGTTTGAAAATTTTGGAATTCAATTGCCTACCCTATTATCTGTTGAATCGGACCCTATAAATTCTGCAAAACAGTGATTGTGTTTTTGACCTTGGGTTACCAAATCAAAGGTAACTCTGTGTTGGGAACCCTGTTTCATATGAAATTTGTTCCATCAAAATATAGATTGATATATGGTTCGACCATAGCTTTCTTATGGGAATTGGAGCATAATTGATATTCTGAAATATTTGTTTGATGTGCCACTGGAATTCTGTCCGAAATCGAGCTTTGGTCGATTTCGCGTATTCTGTTCCATTCCTTTGGATATTTGAATTCGTCTAACCTTCTTATTGGAATTGAGCTAAATATGATTGCTTGGAATCCCTGTACACTCTTGTTTTCATTTCATTCTAAATCTGAATACATTTGTGAGAGATTTGTTCTTTGTTTCGTATTGTGTCGGAAAGGCACGTGCACGTTTTGTTGTTCCGCGTGTGCTTCCGATATATGCTACTTATTGTTAAAACTGCCCTCTTGTACTATGGTGTGTGGGATTATCTGGACCTTTGCCAGAAATGGTAAAGGGTATGTGCTTATTGCCCGCTCTGTGGGGTCCCGCTCTGTGGGATATTCTGGACCTTTGCCAGAAATGGTAAAGGGTATGTGGTTAGAGCCTGCGATGCTCTGCCGGCCCCCTCTGACTTCACCTAGACGTGGGTGGATGGAGCTCCCAGACGTGGGAGACTTTTGTCAGGTGGTCATTCAGAAATGGATGAATCACATTCTGACTGAGATCCCACTACACGTTCTATATGTTTGATATGACATCCAGAGTTTTGGTGAGTTGTTTCTGTTCATGCTCTGGATAAGAATGATATGATTGCGATGTCAAGGATGACGTTTGAGCTTCTGTACGATATTAGTTTTTGATATGCTCTGAAATACTTCATTCACTGATGATTTTGCTTCGAAATGTTCCATATGCCGTTGATATGCTTCGGAACATTTTATATGCCATTGATAAGCTCCGATATGTTTCCTTTGTTACTGATATGCTCCAATTACTCTATGCCCCATCTGTCAGGAACCAAATATGTAAGATTGAAAGGACAATTGTGTTTATGCTCCTAATGATATTATGTCTCCGAAATCGTATATTTTGAAACTGTATCCCTTTGGAAATTGTACTATTTTGATATGGATATGTTAGTCACTTGCTGAGCTCTTTTTGCTCACCCCGTTTGTTGATAAATTTTTCAGGATAGCGTATTATTTGCTTAAATGTTAAGATTGGGCTGAGGCGGTGGAAAGTTTAGAAGATTTTGGGCAGATCTTTGTTCGCATATGTGTATTTGTTGTATAAGATACTTTGCATCTTATGAAATGTGACGATGAATCTAAACCTGTGGATTTTGTGTAAGATAAAGGATCCCTCATGTATAGGATTTTGGAATGTTAAGTTAAATTCATGTAATGATATGATCTTATGGTAATCGTTTGGTTGGTGACTGCATAGACTTCCCCACTTGTGAATTTATGTTGTGGTTATTATTTTGATGAGTTGAGTTCAGATTGTATGAATTATCGAGTGATGTGTGGTATGTTTATGAATTGCACAGGGTTATGAATTTGTAGTCTATAGAGGTGAAATTTTGATCTGAATGTTTTCTTAGTGACCTCAAATGTGTGTTTGGATCCTGGGTTAGTTGTGATGAAAATTTTAAATATTGTCGATATTTTGGAGGGGCGTGACACGAAGGTCTAGCTTTGTGAAGATTTATACCCCCTTTCATCTAGCAATTCATCTACTACTGGAATAGGGTATTTATCATTGATGGTTATGCCATTGAGAGCTCGATAATCAATGCATATTCGCCATGTTCCATCCTTCTTGCATACAAGTAGCACCGGTGAAGAGTAGAGGCTGCAACTTGGCCGAATAAATTATGTTTCAAGCATCTCTTTTACAATCCTTTCTATTTCATCCTTTTGGAGATGTAGATACTGATATGGCCGAGTATTTGGTGGAGGTTTTCCTGGAAGAATCGTTATATAATGATCATGCCGACAGGTAAGAGGTAGGTTGTGCGGTTCGTCAAATATATCTGAAAATTTAGGAAGCAAAGGAAGTAGGTTTGGATCTTCAAATTCTATTGGCTCTCCCTTAGTTTGCTGCTCAAGTTGTACCAAAAAGCCACTGCATGCTTTATGCAAAACCTTCTCAATTTGTTGTGTGCAAATCATTGTTACGTCGCCCCCACGTTTCCCGTTTCGTATCACCTATTTCTCCTTACTATAAAATTTCATAATTAGTTGTATAAAATTCTAAGAAACATCACTTAATGGTGTCAACCATTTAATTCTTAGCATGGCCTCATGATCATCAAGAGAGAGGAGGAAGAAATATGCAATTATCTCTTGGTCTTGCAACAACAGTTTCACTCGCGGGCGCCTACGATCATACTTCAAAATACATCCGTCGGTGATCTTAATGTCAAACCTGCTACAATTCTCGATAGGTAAGGCCATTCAGACAACAACCTTACTATTTAGGAAGTTATTAGTACTTCCCATGTCGATGAGAAGAGTGATCGGTTGTTGTTTGAAAAGGCCTCCAACTTTCATCGTTTGCGGGTTTGAGTAGCTAGCTAGTGCATGTATCGTAACTTCGGTCGGTTGTGGCTCTTCTTCTACATCTTATTCTTCATGTTCAAGGCTCTCTTCTAGATGTTCAATGACCTCTTCTTCTATGGGTTCCATCATAAGAAGTCTCCCTTTACTACAACGATGCTCACGGCTCCATGGCTCGTCACAATGCCAACATAACCCCTTCACATATCACTCCCAAAGCTCTTCTCTTGTCAACCTCTTTGGTGCAAGGACTTGGTCGATAGTAGGGAGGGTTGAGGGCTTCAGTATTACTGGTCGAGGAGCGACCCTAGTCCTCTGAGCTTCATGGTTCAATCGCTCCTCTTGATGTCGTGTGAAAGAATGGCTGCCATAAGTGTGTACGGTTGTCGCGCTTTAACTTCTCCCTGGATCTCCGGCTTCAAGCCCTCAATGAAGGTCCCCAATAGCTATTTTTGAGACCAATCATGAGTTTGATTAGATAACCTTTGAAACCTGGTTTGGTACTCCTGAATGGTAGATGTTTATCGGATCTTTGCTAGTTGTCCGTCAATGTTCTCGTAATCGGTTGGTCTAGAGCGGATCAGCAGTCCTTCTTTAAATTGTCACCATGATAGGATTCCATGAGTATGTTCAAACTAGTCAAACAATTATATGGCATCCCCTTTAAGATATATAGCCATAATTTTCACCATAGATGTGTCCGCAGTTTTGTGGTACTGAAAATATCACTCCGCACACGAGATCCAACCAATCGGGTCTCCTTCTTCCCATCTAGGGAAGTCCACCCTCATGCGTGGATAGTTGGGGTCGGTCATAGAGCCTTTCCTCCCTTGGAAGTCATCTCTTCGGGCTTGGTGTGATTAGGCAAAGCTCTCTCCTTGATGTGATTTCTTCGGGCTTAGTGGTCGACCCAATCTAAGTTTGGTAAAGAGCGTCCGAATCTCATCCTCCATTTGTACCTCGAAGGCTTTGTATTTACCATTGATTGCCTCCTCATATGTCATAGTATATGCCTCCAAATATGTGATGTTAAGATCTCTCTTTTGTTGTCGGGTTAAAAGCATGTATGTATAGGTTAAGAGAAGTGATGGTCGAAAGGGTTGGTGGATTGGTGGATGTAGGCTGCGGTGTAGGCTTGTTTTATAGCTGTTTTGGGTGTTGTCTTGTAAGAGCATAATTGTCTTCGAAGAAACAGCGGTTTCTCGATGAAATTTCTACCAAAAACTTGAAAATTTTGAGGGAATTGATAGTAAAATCTTATTTATATGACAGCAAGGATATCCAATTTAATCAAGAAAATTTCGGTAGTATAACAACAAGAAAATTGGTGCAAGTTGCGATAACATAATTCTCATCAAAAAATTTTAGCGGATTGCGACAAAAATTTACAATAACACAAAATCATTTTTAGAGATGAATTCCTCAATAGATCAATCTTAGATGGAAGCCAAGATAATCTATGAAGTGTATAAGAAATTTCATTCAAAAAAGATTGTAAATAGATGAGTTAAGGCAACAATATGCGACTGAAATTTTCTACATCACAGATTTTCAAGTGTAGCAGATTGGACGTAAAAGATCAGTGGTTTATATTAAGAATTTTTTGACAAAACTAAAGGAAATATACTGTTAGGAAGTGTCAAAGCTATCATAAAAATTTCATAGAGATCTGGATAGAAAAAACATAGTAGCAAGATCAAACAAACTGTACTATGTAGTTAAAATTTTACAGTGCAGATTTTTAAGTATAGCAGATTAGATGTAAAAGATCAATAGTTTATATTGAGAATTTTTTGACAAAACTAAAGGAAAATATGCTGTTAGGAAGTGTCAAAGCTGACATAAAAATTTAGTAGCGGTTTGTATAGAAAAAACATAGTAGCAAGATCAACAATCTGTGCTATGTGGTTGGAATTTTACGATATAGATTTCAACTATAGCAGTTTAGACATAAAAGATCAATGGTTTATATTGGGAATTTTTTGATAAAACCAAAGGAAAATCTGCTGTTAGGAAGTGTCAAAGCTGTTATAAAATTTTTGTAGAGATTTGGATAGAAAAAATGCAGTAGCAAGATCAAATAGACTATGCGGCTAGAATTATGCAATGTATATTTTATCGTAGAGATGAAAACTTTACGACGAAAAGTTTATGCAGCAATATAGGAACAATTTATTTTTTTGGATTTTTGAATAAGGATAACTAAATTGTAGTAGCAATAAGGTAGGAAACCAGAACCTGTTGCTATTCACGGGGAGATCAAAGGATGATCTACGGTGGTGGAGATGACGACGAAATTTGGCGACGATCTTTCAAGCAATTATGGGAATTACTTTGGGTGGTTGTGGAGGGCTGATGGATGCCTGTAGAAGGGCAGCGAGATGCCAAGAACGCTGCTATGATATTAGGTGTTAGAACCCTTATAGATTCTAAACTTGGGGTTGATCTCTTTAGGGGATCGGCCTCCTTGGAACTCTATAGGGGTTCCTCCCTTTGAGTTGCTGCTCAAAAGATGCAGAAAAGATTCATCTATTGCTTATAAAAAGAGGAGGAATACATGGCTATTTATAGGGCTTCTAAACCTTAACTATAATAGGACTTCTACTCAAGACTCCTACTTCTAACCAACTCTTAATATGACTCTTACTCAAGACTCATATTCCTTTACAACTCCTAATTCTTCTCTAAAAAACAACCTCCTAACCCTAGCCGACCTCTTCATCTCTTTAATAGGGGTTAGCTTAGGTAGGTTTTACATGAATATCCCTCTCAATTAGGACTCTCCTAGCTAGAGTCCTAACAGGACTCTTGTACTTTTACAACACTTTTAAAAGGATGGGGTATTTATAGGCCCTAATGGCTTCATAATTGGAGCCATAAAGTGCCACATCCCTGGATTTCGGGGTACTGGCGGTACCACCGCCATTATTGGGTGCTACTACCACCTGCAGAGTAACACTAGGTAGTACCAACGCCCAGTCTGGGTGGTACCACTACTTGATAGGGGCTATACCACCACCTGACAGCATTAACTACCGATAGTACTACTGCCCAGAGCACTCGGGAGACCGAGTCCCAAGCGGTGCCAACGTCGGTCATGACTTCAGGTGCTGAATGGGCTGTTCAACCGGCCCAATTCAACCATGTTAAGGGCCTAAGTTGGCCCCTAACTGAGTTACTGGGATTACCTCCTAATCCTAACTCAACTAATATACTAATTACGATTAAGGCAAGCAATCTCTCTCCGGTATGTCATGTTTTTTCTCGGCGATCCTCCGACGAACTTCTCAGCGAGTTTTCCGATGAGTTTTCGGTGAACTCCGACGAACTTTCAACGAACTCCCAACAAACTCTCAGCGAACTTCTGATGAACTCTTGGTGAGCTTCTGGCAAACTCCTAGTACATCGTTCGAATCTTCAACTCCGACCCATCATTTGCTTTTATGCCTTACTGCTATCGTAGTTAATCCTACACACTTATCTCAACATATAGATTAGATCAAACAATTTACCAATTGATTTCATCAAAATCTGAGATTCAATGATCTCCCCCTTTTTGATGATGACAATCAATTGGTGACAGAGTTAATCTTAACTCCCCCTATCTATATGCCATATTTGAGAGAATACAAACTTCAATTCATAATCTTGAATTCAAGCTTTAATCGATTTTAATTAGAAATCACATGCATTGTACATCATCATAATTTCAAGTCACCAGGATATTAAATGCATAATCTCATCACTTCATAAAATGCTTCGGGCATAGCCTTGCATGATATATCATCTTGATATAACCTTTACGATTATTGCATGGTAACTTTCAAAAGATCTCAACATTAAAGAGAATCTGATATTGAATCGTTGTATGGTAACATTCAAAAGTTCTCAACATTAAAGAGAATACAACATCAAAAGTTATCACAACATCAAAGTTAACACAACATCAAAAGTTCACAACATTATCACAACATTTAAAGTGAGAGATTCCATCAACTTCTCCCCCTTTGTCATTAACAAAAAGACATGCATTAGCTATTCAGGTGGTGGTAAGTTAAAATGTCTAAACAAAGTATTAAGTTATCGATAAATTTGCTGCAACTCAGTTAAAATTTGATCTTGACATTGTTCAAATCGATCCATTCGAGTCCCTATGTCGTCGATAGATAAGGAGGGTGCTTGCCCTATTGGATGTGTTGCCTCAAAGGGACCAGTGCAAGACGCCTATATGTTGGGAAGAAATTGGCGACAGAAAGTTATTAGCACCCGATAAAGTACAAGAAACTATCGAGAAAATTCAAGTTATAAGGAAAAGTTTAAAAACTGCTCAGAGTCGTCAAAAGAGTTATGCCAACAATAGGAGACTAGATATTGAGTTTGAAATCGGAGATTTTGTATTCTTAAATGTCTCCCCTTCCAAAGGCATTATAAGGTTTAGAAAGAAAGGAAAGTTAAGCCCAAGATTTATTGGACCTTTTGAGGTTCTTGAGAGGGTTGGTTCTGTCTCTTACAGGATTGCCTTGCCACCAGCATGAGCCAATCAGAGGTAACTTATTTTTAAGATTTGGGAGATCTGTTAAAAAAAAAAAGAAAGAAACTGAGGACCTATATGTAAACCCTAAGGACCTAATCGTGAATATGATAAAAACAAGGACTAAACTGCAAAACGCACAAAATGACAAATCCCACCGCTTAAGCCTCTCTGCCTTCGTTCTTAAGGAAGCAGAGAAGGCAGCTGCATGGATGATCAGGGAAAGAAAGAAAGAAGAAGAAGAAGAAGGAGAAGAAGAAGAAGAAGAAGAAGAAGAAAAAAAAATTTGGGGCTTTAAGGGTTCTTGCCCAAATCCTTTCACTTAGGGTCAAAATTCCCAAAGGCAAGTGTTTCTAACCCCATCCTACAGAAAATTAGTCTCTGTTTTTATGTTGATTCAAAATAAACTGAAGGATTTCTATTTAGAAACTGATATGTCTCTCTTTGGACATAGAACCATGGATTATGAAATTTTTTCAGTAAACTGGCCCCTATACACTGTTTCAGTTATAATTTTTAGTACAAAATGTGAATTCAGGCAGGAACTATTTTCTTTGAAATTAGACTCTTATAACTTTCTTTTGACACTGATTTTGTAGATTTTGGACCCCGAATACTTACCCAATCATCTGTTTCAAATGAGCCTATAGATGCTGCAAAACAGGGATCAAGATTTCTGACCTTTCGATACTAAAATGCCTATAACTCTCTGGTGAAAATTCTGATTTGTACCAAACTGACTTCGTCCGAAATTAGACTTGCAGACCTTTCTTTTGACATATAGTTTGAAAATTTTGGAATTCAAATGCCTACCCTATTATCTGTTGAATCCGACCCTATGTATTCTGCAAAACAGTGATTGTGTCCTTGACCTTGTGTTACCAAATCAAAGGTAACTCCTTGTGGGAAACCCTGATTCGTACGAAACTTGTTTCGACAGAAAACAGATTGATATATCTTTCGACAGTAGTTTTCTTATGGGTATTGGAGCATAATTGATAATCTGAAGTATTTGTTCTGTGTGCCACTTAAATTCTGTCAGAAGTCGAGCTCTGGTCGATTTCGCGTATTCTGTTTCATTTCTTTGGATATGGAATTCATCCAACCTTCTTATTTGAATTGAGTTAAATATGATTGCTTGGAATCCCTGTATACTCTTACTTTCCTTTCATTCCAAATTTGAATACATTTGTGAGAGATTTGTTCCTTGCATCGTATTGTCTCGAAATGGCACATGTACGTTTTGTTGTTCCGCGTGTGCTTCCGATATATGCTACTTATTGATAAAACTGCCCTCTTGTACTCCGGTGTTTGTGGGATTGTCTGGACCTTTGCCAGAAATGGTAAAGGGTATGTGCTTAGAGCCTGCGATGCTCTGCCGGCCCCCTCTGACTTCACCTAGACGTGGTGGATGGAGCTCCCAGATGTGGGAGACTTCTGTCTGGTGGTCATTCAGAAATGTATGAATCACAATTCTGTTTGAGATCCCACTACACCTTCTGTATGTTTGATATGATATCCAGAGCTTTGGTTATGTGTTTTGTACATGCTTTGGATAAGAATGATATGAATGAAACGTCAAAGACGACGTTTGAGCTTCTGTTTGATATGTGATATTGATAAGCTCCGAAATGTTTCATTCATTGTTGTTATGCTTCGAAATGTTCCATATGCTGTTGATATGCTCTGGAACATTTCATATGCCATTGATAAGCTCCGATATGTTTCATTTGTTATTGTTATGCTCCAAAACATTTCATTCGTTTCTGATATGCTCCAATTACTCTATGCCCCGTATGTTATGAACCAAATATGTATGATTGAAAGGACAATTGTGATTCTTCACCTAATGATATTATGTCTACGAATTCGTATATTCTGCCTCGTATTATGAAACTTTATCTCTTTGGAAATTGTCCTATTTTGATATGGATATGTTAGTCACTTGCTGAGCTCTATATGCTCACCCCATTTGTTGATAAATTTTTCAGGATAGCGTATCGCTTGCTTAAATGTTAAGATTGGGCTGAGGCAGTGGAAAGTTAGAAGATTTTGGGCAGATATGTGTTAGCATATATGTATTTATTGTATAAGCCACTCTGCATCTAATGAAATGTTGACGATGAATCTAAACCTGTGAATTTTGTGTAAGTTAAAGGATCCCTCATGTTTAGGATTTTGGAATGCTAAGTTAAATTCATGTAATGATACGAACTTATGGTAATCGTTGGTTTGGTGACTGCATAGACTTCCCCACTTGTGAAAGTATGTTGTGGTTATTATTTTGATGAGTTAAGTTCAGTTTGTTTGAATTATCGAGTGATGTGTGGGATGTTTATGAACTGCACAGGGTTATGAATTTGTAGACTATAGAGGTGAAATTTTTGATTTGAATGTTTTCTTAGTGACCTCAAATGTGTGTTTGGATCCTGGATTAGTTGTGATGAAAATTTTAAATATTGTCGATATTTGGAGGGGCGTGACAATTCCTAACAGTGGATTTCCCTTTGGTTTCATCAAAAAATTCTTAATATAAACTACTGATCTTTTATGTCCAATCTGCTGCACTTGAAATGCAGAATTCAAGCCGTATAGCACCATCTGTTTGATCTTGCTTTTGTGCTTTTTCTATCCAAATTTCTACGAAATTTTTATGACATCTTTGACACTTCCTAACAGTGGATTTCCTTTTGGTTTCATCGAAAAATTCTCAATATAAACTACTGATCTTTTATGTCCAATCTGCTGCACTCGAAAATCTATGCTGCAGAAAATTTCAGCTGCATATCGTTGCCTTAACCCATCTATTTGCAATCTTTTTTGAATGAAATTTCTTATACACTTCATAGATCATCTTGGCTTCCATCTAAGATTTATCTATTGTCACGTCCCGACAAAATATCGACAATATTTAAAATTTTCATTATAACTAACCTAGGATCCAAACACACATTTGAGGTCACTAAGAAAACATTCAGATCAAAATTTCACCTCTATAGTCTACAAATTCATAACCCTGTGCAGTTCATAAACATACCACACATCACTCGATCATTCATATAATCTGAACTCAACTCATCAAAATAATAACCACACATAAATTCACAAGTGGGGAAGTCTATGCAGTCACCAAATCAACGATTACCATAAGTTCATATCATTATATGAATTTAACTTAACATTCCAAAATCCTATACATGAGGGATCCTTTAACTTACACAAAATCCACAGGTTTAGATTCATTGTCACATTTCATTAGATGCAGAGTAGCTTATACAACAAACACATATATGCTAACAAAGATCTGCCCAAAATCTTCTAAACTTTCCACTACCTCAGCCCAATCTTAACATTTAAGCAAGCGATACGCTATCTTGAAAAATTTATCAACAAACAGGGAGAGCATAAAGAGCTCAGCAAGTGACTAACATATCCATATCAAAATAGTACAATTTCCAAAGAGATACAGTTTCAAAATACAAGGCAAAATGTACGATTTCGTAGACATAATATCATTAGGAGCAGAAACACAATTGTCCTTTCAATCTTACATATTTGGTTCATAACAAATAGGGCATAGAGTAGTTGGAGCATATCAGAAACAAAGGAAACATAACAGAGCTTATCAATGGCATATAAAATGTTCCGAAGCATATCAACGACATATGGAACATTTCGAAGCAAAATCATCAGTGAATGAAGCATTTCAGAGCATATCAAAAACAAATATCGTACAGAAGCTCAAACGTCGTCCTTGACATTGCAATCATATCATTCTTATCTAGAGCATGAACATAAACAACTCACCAAAACTCTAGATGTCATATCAAACATATAGAAGGTGTAGTGGGATCTCAGTCAGAATGTGATTCATCCATTTCTGAATGACCACCTGACAAAAGTCTCCCACGTCTGGGAGCTCCATCCACCCACGTCTAGGTGAAGTCAGAGGGGCCGGTAGAGCATCGCAGGCTCTAAGCACATACCCTTTACCATTTCTGGCAAAGGTCCAGAATATCCCACATAGCGGGACCCCACATAGCGGGCAATAAGCGCATACCCTTTACCATTTCTGGCAAAGGTCCAGACAATCCCACACACCAGAGTACAAGAGGGCAGTTTCAACAATAAGTAGTATATATTGGAAGCACACGCGGAACAACAAAACGTACATGTGCCTTTTTGAAACAATACGAAACAAAGAACAAATCTCTCACAAACGTATTCAGATTTGGAATGAAATGAAAACAAGAGTGTACAGGGATTCCAAGCAATCATATTTAGCTCAATTCTAATAAGAAGGTTAGATGAATTCAAATATCCAAAGGAATGGAACAGAATACGCGAAATCGACCAAAGCTCGATTTCGGACAGAATTCCAGTGGCACATCAAACAAATACTTCAGAATATCAATTATGCTCCAATACCCATAAGAAAGCTATGGTCAAACCATATATCAATCTATATTCTGATGGAACAAATTTCATATGAAACAGGGTTCCCAACACGGAGTTACCTTTGATTTGGTAACACAAGGTCAAAAACACAATCACTGTTTTGCAGAATTTATAGGGTCGGATTCAACAGATAATAGGGTAGGCAATTGAATTCCAAAATTTTCAAATTATTTGTTGAAAGAAATATTTTCAAGTCTAGTTTCAAATAAAATCAGTTTGGTACAAATCAGAATTTTCAACAGGGAGTTATAGGCATTTTAGTATCGACAGGTCAGAAATCTTGAACCCTGTTTTACAGGGTCTATAGGCTCATTTGAAACAGATGTTTGGATAAGTATTCGATGTCCAAAATCTACAAAATCAGAGTCAAATAGAAGATAATAGAGTCTAATTTCAAACAAATTAGTTCCTGCCTGAATTCACATTTTGTACTAAAACTTATAGCTGATACAGTGTATAAGGGTCAGTTTACCGAAAAAACTTCAGAATCCATGGTTCTTTGTCCAAAGAGAGACATATCAGTTTCTAAATAGAAATCCATCAATTTATTTTGAATCAACATAAAAACAGAGACTAAAACTTCTGTAGGATAGGGTTAGAACACTTGCCTTTGAGAATTTTGACCCGAAGTGAAAAGATTAAAGCAAGAACCCTAAAAACCCCAATTTTTTTCTTCTTCTTCTTCTTCTTCTTTCTTTCTTTCCCTGATCACCCACGAGCTGCCTTCTCTGCTTCCTTAAGAACGAAGGCAGAGAGGCTTAAACGGTTGAATTTGTCATTTTGTACGTTCTGCAGTTTAGTCCTTGTTTTTATCATATTCACGATTAGGTCCTTAGGGTTTACATATAGGTCCTCAGATTTTTTTTTTTTTTTTTTTGAACAGATCTCCCAAATCTTACAAATAAGTTACCTCTGATTCATACTCTATTTCTTTTGTAAATTTAAAATAAATGCTTACATTATCACCAGAAATTTATACGAAAATTCGGAAATGAGGGATGTTACACTCTCCCCCCCTTAAAAGAAAATTTTAGTCCTCTAAATTTATCGTACCTCTATCGATGAAATGACGGGGGTACACCTTCTTCATTTCCTCCTCTAGCTCCCAAGTTGTCTCCTCTCCAGAATGATGTCTCCAAATTACTTTCACCAAAGTGATGACCCGATTCCTTAGGATCTTTTCCTTTTTATCAACAATTTGAGTGGGCTCTTCCGCATAAGATAAATCTTTATCGATCTCCACCAGCTCATACTTAATGATGTGAGAAGGGTCATATATATACTTTCTAATCATCGAGACATGAAATATATCATGGACATGGCTCAATTCTGGTGGCAAGGCAATCTTGTAAGCGACAGAACCAACCCTCTCAAGAACCTAGGTCCAATAAATCTTGGGCTTAATTTTCCTTTCTTCCCAAACCTTATAATGCCTTTGGAAGGGGAGACTTTTAAGAATACAAAATCTTCAATTTCAAACTCAATGTCTCGTCTTCTATTGTCGGCATAACTCTTTTGACGACTCTGAGCAGTTTTTAACCTTTTCCTTATAACTTGAATTTTCTCGGTAGTTTCTTGTACCTTGTCCGGTGCTAACAGCTTTCTGTCACCAACTTCCTCCCAACATATAGGTGTTATGCACTTTCGCCCATATAAAGCTTCATAAGGAGCCATCTGAATACTTGAATGATAACTATTATTATACGTGAACTCAACAAGTGAAATATCCTTATCCCATTCACCTTTCCAATCCATAACATAGGCTCTAAGCAAATCCTCAAGTGTTTGAATTGTTCTTTCTGACTGACCATCAGTCTGAGGATGATATGCAGTACTAAACTTAACTTTAGTGCCCATCGACTCCTGCAATCTTCTCCAGAATCTAGAGAGAAATCTGGAGTCTCTATCAGAGATAATCTCCTTTGGAATACCATGAAGTCTTACTATTTCATTAACATATAAATCTGCAAGTCTATCAAGCGAATAAGTCATATTAATCGGTAGGAAATGCGTAGATTTTGTTAACCTATCAATGATAACCCAAATAACATCATGCTTCCTCGAGGTTCTGGGTAGTCCCGAAACAAAATCTATAGTAATACATTCCCATTTCCATTCAGGAATAACTAAAGGTTGCAACAACCCTCCAGGTCTTTGGTGTTCTACTTTAATTTGCTGACAAGTCAAACATTTTGAAACATACATTGCAATTTCCTTCTTCATGCCTTCCCACCAATAATGACCTTGAAGATCTCTATACATCTTAGTGCTCCCAGGGTGTAGGGTGTACTTTGAAGTATGACTTTCATTTAGGATTTGATTCTTGATATTTGGTTCATTTGGTACACATACTCTCTCCCTAAATCTCAATAGGCCATCCTTTGAAACTTGAAATTGTGGCTTCAATTCCTTTTCTACTTCACTCCTCAAGTAAATTAAATGTGGATCTCGTAATTGTCCTTCCTTAATTTGTTGAATAAGATCAGATTGCACTTGAATGGAGGCCATCAATATCATCGAGTCTTGCTCTTTCCTCAAAGCTTTCAAATCAAAATTTTCTTCTAATAACTTCCATTGCTTCATGACCAGACTAGCCATAAAACTTGTAGATTTCCTACTAAGTGCATCTGCTACAACATTTGCCTTGCCTGGGTAATAACGGATGACACAATCATAATCCTTCAGAAGTTCTATCCATCTTCGCTGCCTTATGTTTAAATCTTTCTGAGTGAAAATATATTTTAAACTCTTGTGATCAGTGAAGATTTCAAACTGTCGACCATACAAATAATGTCTCTAAATCTTTAGAGCAAAAATAATTGCTGCTAATTCCAAATCATGAGTTGGATAATTCAATTCATAACCTTTAAGTTGCCTAGAAGCATAAGTAATTACTCTCCCTTCCTGCATCAAAACACATCCTAGGCCCTTTCTTGAAGCATCAGTATATACTACAAATCCCTCAGTACCACTTGGAATAGTGAGAATAGGGGCACTAGTCAATCTTCTTTTTAACTCTTGAAAGCTTTGCTCACAGTCATCACCCTATACAAATTTCATATTCTTCTTAGTGAGTTTGGTGAGAGGTTGAGCAATTCGAGAAAATCCCTCCACAAATCTCCTGTAATAACCTGCCATGCCCAAGAAACTTCTAACCTCTGTTACATTTGTTGGTACTTCCCATTCAACTACAGCTTCTATTTTCCTTGGATCAACAGATATACTCTTCCCTGAAATCACATGGCCTAAGAAAGCAACTTCATTCAACCAAAATTCACATTTGCTGAACTTCGCATACAACTTCTTTTCTCTTAGTATGGACAATACATCTGCAGGGGCATTTCCTCATGCTCCTGATTACTCTTTGAATACACCAATATGTCATCAATAAATACAATTACACAGATATCCAAGAGCGGTTGAAATATCCTATTCATTAGTTCCATAAAAGCTGCAGGGGCATTTGTCAAACCAAAAGGCATCACTAAGAATTCATAATGACCATATCGAGTTCTGAAAGCTGTTTTTGAAATATCCTCCTCCTTGATCTTCAACTGATAGTAACCTGACCTCAGGTCAATCTTAGAGAATACTTGTGCACCCTGCAGTTGATCAAACAAATCATCAATTCTAGGTATGGGGTATTTGTTTTTTATGGTCACCTGATTCAACTATCTATAATCAATACAAAGCCTCAATGTTTCATCCTTCTTCTTCACTAATAGTACCGGAGCACCCCATGGGGATACACTGGGTCGTATGAAACCCTTATCTATTAATTGTATTTGCTTCTTTAACTCTTCTAGCTCGAGTGGTGCCATTCTGTAGGGAGGCTTAAATATTGGGGTTGTACTGGGGACTAGATCAATAGCAAATTCGCCCTCTCTATCTAGAGGTAAACCAGGCAAGTCATCTGGAAATACATCAGGGAATTCTTTGACCACTGAAATTTCATCTAGGTGGGTTTCCTGATTTGAATGCTCCTTTACACACACCATATAACAAGAACAACCTTTCTGCATAAGACGATAAACTTGAAGTGCTGATATCAAGCAAGGAGGCAAATCATGCTTAATGCCCTCAAAGAAAAATATAGGCTGATCTGGCATGCAGAAATTAATTATTTTTTTGTAACAATCAATACTAGCGTGATGAGAAGATAACCAATCCATGCCAAGTATAATATCAAAACCCTGGATCTCTAGGAGAATCAAATCAGCAAGGAGTTCGTGGTCTCCAATAGAGATCAAACAAGATGGGTAGACCAAGTTTGTTGCCAATGAATCTCCAACAGCAGTTGTTACATATAACATATAATCCAGGGGTTTAGGTAGAATATCCAAGTGACAAGCAAAGTATTGTGAAACAAAAGATAAGTTGGAGCCGGGATCAAACAAAACTTTTGCATTTCTTTTAGAAACATGAAGAATACCTTCCACCACTGATTTAGAAGCTTTAGAATCTTGTTCAGTGATAGCGTACACTCTAGCATGAGCTGAGGGTCTAGGAGACAGTGGCTCTTTCTTCCTGTTTAGTGGGCAATCTCTTAATTGATGATCTAGCTTTTCACAACCAAAACATGCTCCAGTCACCCGAAAACACTGACTTGTTTCATGATTTAATCCACATTTTGCACATGACTGAGTCCTCCACAATGGTTTCCTTTTCTCAAATCCAGATGTCATAAACCTCTTGTTACTATCTTCATATTCATTTTCTCTCCTGCTTTTGCTAGTAAATTTGTCCCTTTTGTTCTTGCCAATGATTTCTTGAATTTCCTCCATGTCTCTTTCAATTTTCAAAGCTCTTTCTACCGTATCAGCATATGTTTGAAATTTTAAAGCTGACATTCGGCTTCTTATTGCTGGCCGTAATCCCCTTTCAAACCTTCTTGCTTTTCTAGATTCATCATCAGTCATATGTGTGGCAAACCTGGAGAGCTCAGTAAATTTAGATTCATACTTTGTAACCGTCATACTTCCCTGGATAAGATTCAAGAACTCCAATTCTTTTTGCTCTCTCATACAATCTGGAAAATATTTTTCGTTAAACTTTTCTTGGAATAACTTCCATGTCATTGGCTCATATTTGATTTCAGACATCCTCTTAATCATCCTCCACCAGTGTTCAGCTTCTCCTTCCAGCATAAAGGTGGCAAGAAAAACCTTTCGATCATCAGGGTAATTTAAAGCATCAAATATTTTCTCTATCTGCATCATCCATTGTTCTGCCACCATTGGATCAGACTCACCACTAAAACTGGGAGGACTAAGCTTCTTAAACTGTCCAATTCCCAACCCCGTCTGGTTTGATGTCTCTGTTCCATCATTACTTCCTTGTTGGACAGGTTGTTGTTGTTGTTGCATCACTTGTGCCATGGTCTCTAAAGTCCACATAATACCACTCAATTGATCAGCAGTAGATGCAACAGGAGAACCAGATGATCTCGTCATCCTCGCTTCCTAAAACATCAAAAGAACATTTTCTTTGATCAATCTCTAATGATAGTCAATAAACCTCAAATAAAGATAATATTCTTAGTGATTCTCAAATCATGCTCTGATACCACCTCTGTCACATCCCGACAAAATATCGACAATATTTAAAATTTTCATCATAACTAACCCAGGATCCAAACACACATTTGAGGTCACTAAGAAAACATTCAGATCAAAATTTCACCTCTATAAATTCATAACCCTGTGCAGTTCATAAACATACCACACATCACTCGATAATTCATATAATCTGAACTCAACTCATCAAAATAATAACCACACATAAATTCACAAGTGGGGAAGTCTATGCAGTCACCAAATCAACGATTACCATAAGTTCATATCATTACATGAATTTAACTTAACATTCCAAAATCCTATACATGAGGGATCCTTTAACTTACACAAAATCCACAGGTTTAGATTCATCGTCACATTTCATTAGATGCAGAGGAGCTTATACAACAAACACATATATGCTAACAAAGATCTGCCCAAAATCTTCTAAACTTTCCACTGACTCAGCCCAATCTTAACATTTAAGCAAGTGATACGCTATCCTGAAAAATTTATCAACAAACGGGGTGAGCATAAAGAGCTCAGCAAGTGACTAACATATCCAAATCAAAATAGTACAATTTCCAAAGAGATACAGTTTCAAAATACAAGGCAAAATGTACGATTTCGTAGATATAATATCATTAGGAGCAAAAACACAATTGTCCTTTCAATCTTACATATTTGGTTCATAACAGATAGGGCATAGAGTAATTGGAGCCATATCAGAAACAAAGGAAACATAACAGAGCTTATCAATGGCATATAAAATGTTCCGAAGCATATCAACGACATATGGAACATTTCGAAACAAAATCATCAGTGAATGAAGCATTTCAGAGCATATCAAAAACAAATATCATACAGAAGCTCAAACGTCGTCCTTGACGTTGCAATCATATCATTCTTATCCAGAGCATGAACAGAAACAACTCACCAAAACTCTGGATGTCATATCAAACATATAGAAGGTGTAGTGGGATCTCAGTCAGAATGTGATTCATCCATTTCTGAATGACCACCTGACAAAAGTCTCCCACGTCTGGGAGCTCCATCCACCCACTCCTAGGTGAAGTCAGAGGAGCCGACAGAGCATCGCAGGCTCTAAGCACATACCCTTTACCATTTCTGGCAAAGGTCCAGAATATCCCACATAGCGGGACCCCACATAGCGGGCAATAAGCGCATACCCTTTACCATTTCTGGCAAAGGTCCAGAATATCCCACATAGCGGGACCCCACATAGTGGGCAATAAGCGCATACCCTTTACCATTTCTGGCAAAGGTCCAGACAATCCCACACACCAGAGTACAAGAGGGCAGTTTCAACAATAAGTAGCATATATTGGAAGCACACGCGGAACAACAAAACGTACATGTGCCTTTTTGAAACAATACGAAACAAAGAACAAATCTCTCACAAACGTATTCAGATTTGGAATGAAATGAAAACAAGAGTGTACAGGGATTCCAAGCAATCATATTTAGCTCAATTCCAATAAGAAGGTTAGACGAATTCAAATATCCAAAGGAATGGAACAGAATACGCGAAATCGACCAAAGCTCGATTTCGGACAGAATTCCAGTGGCACATCAAACAAATACTTCAGAATATCAATTATGCTCCAATACCCATAAGGAAGCTATGGTCGAACCATATATCAATCTATATTCTGATGGAACAAATTTCATATGAAACAGGGTTCCCAACACGGAGTTACCTTTGATTTGGTAACACAAGGTCAAAAACACAATCACTGTTTTGCAGAATTTATAGGGTCGGATTCAACAGATAATAGGGTAGGCAATTGAATTCCAAAATTTTCAAATTATATGTCAAAAGAAAGATTTTCAAGTCTAGTTTCAAATAAAATCAGTTTGGTACAAGTCAGAATTTTCAGCAGGGAGTTATAGGCATTTTAGTATCGATAGTTCAGAAATCTTGAACCCTGTTTTACAGCGTCTATAGGCTCATTTGAAACAGATGTTTGGGTAAGTATTCGGTGTCCAAAATCTACAAAATCAGTGTCAAATGGAAGATAATAGAGTCTAATTTCAAACAAATTAGTTCCTGCCTGAATTCACATTTTGTACTAAAACTTATAGCTGATACAGTGTATAAGAGTCAGTTTACCGAAAAAACTTCAGAATCCATGGTTCTATGTCCAAAGAGAGACATATCAGTTTCTAAATAGAAATCCATCAATTTATTTTAAATCAACATAAAAACAGAGACTAAAACTTCTGTAGGATGGGGTTAGAACACTTGCCTTTGAGAATTTTGACCCAAAGTGAAAAGATTAAAGCAAGAACCCTAAAAACCCCAATTTTTTTTTTTTTCTTCTTCTTCTTCTTCTTCTTCTTCTTCTTTCTTTCTTTCCCTGATCATCCACGAGCTGCCTTCTCTGCTTCCTTAAGAACGAAGGCAGAGAGGCTTAAACGGTGGATTTTGTCATTTTGTGCGTTCTGCAGTTTAGTCCTTGTTTTTATCATATTCACGATTAGATCCTTAGGGTTTACATATAGGTCCTCAGATTTTTTTTTTTTTTTTTGAACAGATTTCCCAAATCTTACAAATAAGTTACCTCTGATTCATACTCTATTTCTTTTGTCAATTTAAAAATAAATGCTTACATTATCACCAGAAATTTATACGAAAATTCGGAAATGAGGGATGTTACATCTATTAAGAAATTCATCTTTAAAAACAATTTTATGTTGCTACAAATTTTCATCATAACCCGCTGAAATTTTTTGACGACAATTCTGCAATTGCAACTTGCACCAATTTCTTTGCTGTTATACTGCCGAAATTTTCTTGATTAAATTAGATATCCTTGCTGTCATATAAACTGTGATTTTGCTTTCAATTCTCTCCTCAATTCTCTCAAGTTTTTGGTAGAAATTATGTCGAGAAACCGTTGTTTCTTCGACGACAATTCTACTCTTACAAGACAGCACATACTTGCTGCAACTCCCATGGATTTCTATCAAACCTTTGCTACTATATACCACAAATCCAAAACTTTCATCCACAGCCCTAAAACTCTACCAAACCACACCCTCAAACTGCACCCAAAATAGCCACAAAACAAGCCTAAACCGCAGCCTACATCCACCAATCCACCAACCCTTTCAACCATCACTTCTCTCAACCTATACATGCCTTTAACCCAACAACAAAAAAGAGATCTTAACATCATAGATTTGGGAGCATATACTATGGCATATAAGGAGGCAATCAATGCTAAATTCGAAGCTTTGGAGGCGCGAATGGAGGATAAGATTCGGATGCTCTTTACCGAACTCAGATTGGGCCGACCACTAAGCCCGAAGAAATCATATCAAGGAGAGAGCTTTACCTAATCACACCAAGCCCGAAGAGATGACTTCCAAGGGAGAGGAGGCTATATGACTGACTCCAACTATCCATGCATGAGAGTGGACTTCCCTAGATGGGAAGAAGGAGACCCGATTGGTTGGATCTCGCGCGCGGAGCGATATTTTCGGTACCACAAAACCGCGGATGCATCTATGGTGAAAATTGCAGCTATACATCTTGAAGGGGATGCTATACAGTGGTTTGACTGGTTTGAATATACTTATGGAGTCCTTTCATGGCGACAATTTAAAGAAGGACTGCTGATCCGCTTCAGACCAACCGATTACGAGAATATTGACGGACAACTAGCAAAGATCCGACAAACCTCCACCATTCAAGAGTACCAAACCAAGTTTGAAAGATTATCTAATCAAACTCATGATTGGTCTCAAAAACAGCTATTGAGGACCTTCATTGAGGGCTTGAAGCCGGTGATCCGAGGAGAAGTTAAAGCGCGACAACCGTATACACTTATGGCAGCCATCTCTTTCGCACGACATCAAGAGAAGCAATTGAACAATGAAGCTCGGAGGACTAGGGTCGCTCCTCAACCAGTAATATTGAAGCCCTCAGTCCCCCCTACTGTCGACCAAGTCCCTACACCAAAGAGGTTATCAAGAGAAGAGCTTCGGGAGCAATATGCGAAGGGGTTATGTTGGCATTGTGACGAGCCATGGAGCCGTGAGCATCGCTGTAGTAAAGGAGGACTTCTTATGATTGAACCGATAGAAGAAGAGGTCATTGAACATTCAGATATATTTGACGAACCGCGCAACCTTCCTCTTACCCGTCGGCATGATCATTGTATAACGATTCTTCCAAGCAAATCTCCAGCAAATGCTCAGCCATATCAGTATCCACATCTCCAGAAGGATGAAATAGAAAGGATTGTAAAAGAGATGCTCAAAAAAGGAGTTATTCGGCCATGTTGCAGCACCTACTCTTCACCGGTGCTCCTTATACGAAAGAAGGATGGAATATGGTGATTATGTGTTGATTACCGAGCTCTCAATGGCATAACCATCAAGGATAAATACCCTATTCCAGTAGTAGATGAGTTGCTAAGGGAGCACAAATCTTCACAAAGCTGGACCTTCGATCCGGGTATCATCAAATACGAGTATGCGAAGAAGACATACCGAAAACCACCTTTTGAATACACAACAACCACTATGAATTTTTGCTTTCTTCAAAAGAAGGTGGAATATCTTTGGCATATCATATCAGAGGAAGGTGTGACAATGGACCCCTTCAAAATTTAAGCAATGCAAAACTGGCCTACCCCAAGGAACGTAAAATTGCTACATGGCTTTCTGGGTTTAACAGGCTACTACTGCAAGTTCGTGAAAAACTATGGCGAGATCAGTGCACCACTTACTTCCTTACTAAAAAAAAGATGTCTTCCAATGGTCGGACAGAGCCTCCGCTGCCTTCGACAAACTTAAGGAAGCCATGATGACGACGCTGGTGCTAACACTACCAGATTTTAACCGACCCTTCATTATTGAGGTCGACACATCTGGAGTCGGAATTGGAGTCATTCTCATGCAAGATGGTCGACCACTCGCATACACTAGCAAGGCATTATCTCCCTCCAATCAAAATAAGTCAACATATGATAAGGAGATGCTTGCCATTGTGCGTACAGCAACGAGGTGGAGACCCTACTTGATTAGTCGACGATTTCAAATTAAAACCGACCATAAAAGCCTCAAGTACTTTTTGGAGCGAAAGATACCATCCCCTGAGCAGCAAAAATGGGTAACAAAACTTCTTGGATTTGATTTTGAAATAACTTACAAAAAGGGGAAAGAGAATTTTCTTGCAGATGCGCTTTCGCAGCTACCCGAGCAAGTTGAAGTTTCGGCCGTTTCACTTCCGACCAGCGACTTCTTTGAGGATATTAAGATGGAATGGCAGGAAGATTCAGATACTAGTAAGATTATAAAAAAATTGGAGGAAGCACCAAGCCCTATGGCTCATTACAATTGGGACTCAAAAGAATTACACTATAAGGGACGCATTGTGCTTATGATAAATTCTACTTGCATCTTCATGAGCAGATTTTGGACAAAGTTATTCCATATGCAGGGTACTAAATTGAAAAGGAGTATGACATATCACCCACAAACCAACAGCCAGACAGAAATTTTAAATAGGTGCTTGGAGACAGCCCAAAGCCATCCACCAAATATGACTATCCAAAGAGAACTCCAGACCCAGCCAAGTGCCATTATTGATCGACGGATCGTGACTCGACGACGACGACCCACTAATGAAGTGCTAATACAGTGGGCGAACCTACCAATAGAAGATGCCACTTGGGAGAACTATGACGACATAAAGATCAAATTTCCAGAATTCATGAATTATCAGCCTCGAGGACAAGGCTGATTTGAAGAGGGCGGGTCTGTTAGGACTCTAGCTTGGAGAGTCCTAATTGAGAGGGACATTCTATTAGGGCTCTAGCTAGGAGAGTCCTAATTGAGAGGGGCATTCATGTAGGAGGTTTTTTCTTATAGAAGAATTAGGAGTTGTAAGGGAATAGGAGTCTTGAGTAGGAGTCCTATTAGGAGTTAGTTAGAAGTAAGAGTCTTAAGTAGGAGTTCTATTAGGAGTTAGGGTTTAGAAGCCCTATAAATAGCCATGTATTCCTTCTCTTTTGATAAGCAATAAATGAATCTTTTCGCCTTTGAGCAGCAACTTGGAGGGAGGAACCCCTATAGAGTTCCACGGAGGCCGATCCCCTAAAGAGATCAACCCCAAGTTTAGAATCTGCAAGGGTTCTATCAACTTCCCAGGGGGTTACCCATCCTAGTACTACTCTCGCCCAAGCACGCTTAACTTCGGAGTTCTGATGGGATCCGGTGATTTAGTGCTGGTATGATTGCACTGGTTTCGGGTGCTTCATCCCTCACCTATGTGCACGTCGCGGCTGGCGCATCAACGTCCGAAGCCTCTTGCCCGTCACGAAACCGTCGGCGCTTTCTCGAATGATCGCGAAATCCCTATTGCAAGCTCCCTTTGAGCCCCAGCCCATCGACTGCGTATTGGTCACGGCAAGCTCGCGCCGAAACCATCGGCACTTTCTCGAACGATCTAGGAATCGCTATTGCGACCCAAATCCGGAAAGCTCTCTCCGAGCCCCATGATACTGACTGCGTAGCGGTCATAGCAAATTCCGTGCCCCAAAACAATCGTCTCGGAGGTCTACGGGAGATGTTTCGCATCTCGGGAAGCAAAAAGGAGTGCAACACGAGGACTTCCCAGGGGGTCACCCATCTTAGTACTACTCTTGCCCAAGCACGTTTAACTTCGGAGTTCTGATGGGATCCGGTGCTTTAGTGCTGGTATGATCGCACCGGTTTCGGGTGCTTCGTCCCTCGCCTATCTACACGTCGCGGTCGGCGCATCAACGTCCGGAGCCTCTTGCCCGTCACGAAATCGTCGGCGCTTTCTCGAACGATCACGAAATCCCTATTGCAAGCTCTCTCCGAGCCCTAGCCCATCGACCGCGTATCGGTCACGGCAAGCTCGCGCCGAAACCATCGGCACTTTCTCGAACGATCTCGGAATCGCTGTTGCGACCCAAATCCGGAAAGCTCTTTCCGAGCCCCATGATACTGACTGCGTAGTGGTCACGGCAAATTCCGTGCCCCAAAACAATCGTCTCGGAGGTCTACGGGAGATGTTTCGCATCTCGGGAAGCAAAAAGGAGTGAAACACGAGGACTTCCGAGGGGGTCACCCATCCTAGTACTACTCTCGCCCAAGCACGCTTAACTTCGGAGTTTTGATGGGATCCGGTGCTTTAGTGCTGGTATGATCGCACCAGTTTTGAGATCTAGGGCGACCATTGTAGCGGCGACGACACAGTAGCGGCGGCCAGATCTAGGGCGACCACTGCAATGGCGACGACACTGTAGCGGCGGCCAGATCTTGGGCGACCACTGTAGCGGCGACGACACTGTAGCGGCGGCCAGATCTCCCTAGGGCGATCTGACTCCTGCAGCATCGGCTTTCTCCCATGGGCGACGGGCGACGACACTGTAGCGGAGATCTGATTTCCTGCAGCGTCGGCTGTTTCCCAAGGGCGATGGTACTGTAGCGGCGGCGACGACACTGTAGCAGCGACGGTACTGTAGTGACGACGACACTGTAGCGGCGACGAGATCTCCCTAGGGCGATCTGACTCCTGTAGCATTGGCTTTCTCCCACGGGTGACTATACTATAGCAACGATTTGATCTCCCTTACTGTAGTGGTGATCGGATCTCCTGCAGCGTCGGCTTCTCCCCAAGGGCGACGATACTATAGCGGCGACCAGATCTCTCTAGGGCGACAGTACTGTATCGGCGATCTGATATACTGCGACGGTGGCTTTTCCCTATGGAGACGATTTTATAGCCGCGACCAGAAGAGGGATCAAACATGGCAGCGACGGCCCCTAGGGCTGGCGACGGTGACGGGAGGGTTGATACGATGGTAAGACTCCCTACCGTTACCCCTCAATTGGCTCCTCCTCCATATCCTCTCCAGAGAGAAACTCCTTCGACGAAACAGCATCGAAGTAGGTCGCGCTCTAGATCGCGGCAGCCTGCCCTCATTTCCAGTGACCCTAGGCCTTGGACTAGCCTCTTCAAGGCTCCGATTGGAAGTCCGGATCTAAGCTTGGAATTCTTTACTCCAGAAGTTCAGGCTGATAAGAAGATTGCTGTATATGAGACTGCTGATTCAGCAGAGCTTATTGAGACATGGTCTATGGCGATTGTTGGCTATGTGGTAGGTCTCAAAACATCTTATTTCCCACTATCATCATTTATCAA
This sequence comes from Musa acuminata AAA Group, assembly GCF_036884655.1. NCBI lineage: Eukaryota > Viridiplantae > Streptophyta > Magnoliopsida > Zingiberales > Musaceae > Musa > Musa acuminata. Next base: position 26,778,057 of record NC_088327.1, on the reverse strand, counting down.
AACTCGATGGGGAATATCGTCATTTGATCTTCATATGATTCTACGACTATTCGCGGCCATCTCCTGATGTCCGTTTGGAGTTAGATAGCCTACAGTCTATTCCATTATGGGTATCCTTTCAAGGTCTTCCTCTACATCTTTGGAGTCGACGTTTTATTGCAAAGTTATGCAGCACTCTGGGACAGCCACTCTACATCGATAAAGCAACAGCTGCTCAAGGTGCAGCTAACAGAAAAATAATGGCTCGACTTGATAGGTGTTTGATTAATCATGAATGGTTAAAAGTTTTCCCAGATTCACTTCTTGAGTATGGTGCTCCTTTGTTTTCTGACCATTCTTTAATGTATATACACGCAGACAAAGCGACACCAAGAGGCAAGAAACCGTTTAGATTCTTTAACATGTGGAGTACTCATCCTCAATTTCTTGATGTTATCAGATCTGCTTGGAATGTTAACGTGCATGGATCCCCCCCTTACATCTTATGTCAAAAGCTCAAAGCCTGTAAAGCAGCACTAAAGGAGTGGAATACAAATACCTTTGGCAATATTACCACCACAGTTCAATTTTGCAGGAAGGAACTAATGTCATTGCAACATGAGCTGCAACTTCAGCCAAATGATGAGAATATTATCTACAAAGAGACAGAAGCTAGAAATAACTTCATGCAAGCCTTAAAACAGGAGGAAAGTTTTGCAAAGCAGAAGTCTCGACAGCATTGGCTTACACTAGGAGATTCCAATACTAAATTTTTCTATGCTTCAATTGCTACTCGAAGGGCTGTTAACTGTATCAGCAAATGCAGAGACAAAGATGATAATCTTATTGAGAATTTAGATGAGGTTAAAGCACACACAGAGCAATTTTTTTATTCCTTACTCAATCAAGCTGGGAAAACTAATAACATTCATGTGGAGCCGACTAGAAAACTTGATTCGGAAGCTATTTCAATCCTCAATGCCCCAATTACAGACGACGAAATTGTATGTGTTGTCTTTAAGTCACCAAAGCACAAAAGCCCAGGTCCAGATGGATTTCCAGCTGAATTTTACCAAACTGCTTGGTCTATTATTGGAAATGATGTGATCAAGGCTTGCCAACATTTTTTCTCTTCAGGTCAAATTCTTAGAGAGATGAATTGTACTTTTATTTCTTTAATCCCGAAGAATGCAGGGGCAGATTCACTAGAGAACTATCGACCCATATCATTATGCAACTTTATTTACAAGATCATCTCCAAAGTATTGGCAAATAGAATGCAAAAGGTAATACACAAGATCATTAGCCCAAATCAAGCTGCTTTCATCAAAGGGAGAAGTATGTATCATAACATTTTGCTTGCTAATGACTTGGTCAAAGATTTGCATTCAAAAGCAAGAGGGACAAAAATATGTTTTAAAGCTGATTTACGGAAAGCCTTTGATTCAGTTAATAGGAAATTTATCTATAAGATGCTCCTCGATATGAACTTCCCACAGCAATAGGTTAATTGGATTCAATCTTGCCTGGAAACTCCAAAGTTTTCGATACTCTTTAATGGCTCACCTATTGGTTTTTTTGGGAGCACGAATGGCATCCGACAAGGTGATCCACTCTCTCCGTATCTCTTTACTATTGCGATGGAAGGACTTAGCTGTATGTTGGAACATGCAGCCTTAAATGGCAGCATTAAGGTACCCAATGCTGGCTCTATTCATATATCACATATAACATTTGCAGATGATTTACTTATCTTTCTCCTAAATGATCCAACTTCAGTAAAGAACCTGGCTACTATTATGAATGACTTTGGTATGGTTTCTGGACTTCAGATAAATCATGCGAAAAGTAAAGTATATATGAGCCCTTACGTTGAGGATAAGGACTTTATTGCACAAACTTTGGGGGTTAGTGAAGGAAGCCTACCAGTTCCTTATTTGGGTCTCCCGCTCATATCCACATGCATTCACAAAACCCACTGTCAGCCTATCCTGCAAAAAATAAAGAATAGAATTTCTTCTTGGAAAAATAGGCTCCTATCAAAAGCAGGACGACTCGAACTCATCCGTTCTGTATTGCACTCCTACTCTATATATTGGTGTAATGCATTTCTTTTGCCTGCTGGACTTCTCCAAGATATTGAACGGTTATTAATGAACTTCTTCTGGAATGGCACAAATGATAAGGCAATGCATATGGTAAATTGGGATAGCATTTGCAAACCGAAAGATGAAGGGGGGCTAAACTTGAGAAATACTAGAGATTGGAATCAAGCATGCCTGGTACAACAATTGTGGGATCTTTTGCAAAACAAATGTTCCTTATGGTCACAATGGGTTTCTGCTAGGTATCTTTCAAAGGAATCAATCTGGGAAATTTCAACAAGAACATACCACTCTGCAGCTTGGAAAGGAATTTTAAAGGCAAGGAATTGGCTAATCAAACACATTTCGTATGCAATCTCTTCTGGAACTAGTACTAATATGTGGTACGATCCTTGGGTGAATGGGAAGAGTATATTTCAATTATATGGCGACAGAATACGAAAAGATCTTGGGGCTCCCAAAGATTGGAAGGTTTCCGAGTTCATTGCTAACGGTACTTGGTGTCTCCCTAATCCTATTTCTCCCGAAATGTTATCACTTTGGCCGACTATCATAGCTATTCCAATCAGGAACAACTCTTCAGATACACTTATTTGGCCTGAAGACAATGGCAAATTTAGTGCCACATCCGCATGGAATCAAATTAGGCAAAGAAAGAACAAGTGGGTCCCAAGCAGTTGGACATGGGATCGACCGGGATCACAAAGACACTCCTTATGTACATGGCAGGCCCTTCTCAATAAACTACCTACAATAGACAATACGAAAAGAAGAGGTATCTATCATGTTAACCGATGCTCCCTTTGTTTGCAACAAGAAGAAACTGTTGACCACCTCTATTTTGCTTGTGATTATACAAAATGGATATGGAAGGAGATTCTCCAGCGAATTGAACTCAATAGACTGCCGCAACCAAACTTGCACCAAGAACTAGGCGACCTTATGCAATGTTTCTCAAGAAAAGGGCCTCTTACACAACTGGCAAAGGTTACTTTCAGATGCGCTAATTGGTGGATGTGGAAGGAGAGATGTAATAGAATCTTTGAATGTCAACACACAAACAATGCTCAGCTCTTGAAAGAGATTATTAGAGACTCAAGATCCTGTATGGAGCATAATCTCAAAACCGAGCACTTCACCCGAAGAGAAAAAGATATTTTTATCAAATTTAATTTTGCTATTAGCTAAAGATCTTGGGAATGATGCCAAATAATGTACCCACAGGTAGTTATAGTCTACAGCATGTGTAGTCATAACTATCGCATTCGCACTCTATGAGTTAATTGGCTTTGTCTATGACTTGTATAGAGAAAGCTAGTTGTAGAAACTTTACACATAATCAATTTACTTTTACTTACCAAAAAAATGATCGCACCAGTTTCGGTTGCTTCGTCCCTCACCTATCTGCACGTCGTGGCCGGCGCATCAAAGTCCGAAGCCTCTTGCCCGTCACGAAATCGTCGGCGCTTTCTCGAATGATAACGAAATCCCTATTGGAAGTTCTCTCCGAGCCCTAGCCCAACGACCGCATATCAGTCACGGCAAGCTCGCGCTGAAACCATCGGCACTTTCTCGAATGATCTCGGAATCGCTATTGCGACCCCAATCCGGAAAGCTCACTCCGAGCCCCACGATACTAACAGCGTAGCGGTCATGGCAAATTCCGTGCCCCAAAACAATCGTCTCAGAGGTCTACGGGAGATGTTTCGCAACTCGGGAAGCAAAAAGGAGTGCAACACGAGGACTTCCCAGGGGGTCACCCATCCTAGTACTACTCTCGCCCAAGCACGCTTAACTTCAGAGTTATGATGGGATCCGGTGCTTTAGTGCTGGTATGATCGCAGCGGTTTCGGGTGCTTCGTCCCTCGCCTATCTGCACGTCGCGGCCGGCGCATCAACGTCCGGAGCCTCTTGCCCGTCACGAAATCATCAGCGCTTTCTCGGACGATAACGAAATCCCTATTGGAAGCTCTCTCCGAGCCCTAGCCCAACGACCGCATATTGGTCACGGCAAGCTCGCGCCGAAACCATCGGCACTTTCTCGAATGATCTCGGAATCGCTATTGCGACCCCAATCCGGAAAGCTCACTCCGAGCCCCACGATAATAATTGCGTAGCGGTCATGGCAAATTCCGTGCCCCAAAACAATCGTCTCAGAGGTCTACGGGAGATGTTTCGTATCTTGGGAAGCAAAAAGGAGTGCAACACGAGGACTTCCCAGGGGGTCACCCATCCTAGTACTACTCTCGCCCAAGCACGCTTAACTTCGGAGTTATGATGGGATCCGGTGCTTTAGTGCTGGTATGATCGCACCGGTTTCGGGTGCTTCGTCCCTCGCCTATCTGCACAACGCGGCCGGCGCATCAACGTCCGGAGCCTCTTGCCCGTCACGAAATCATCAACGCTTTCTCGAACGATCACGAAATCCCTATTGCAAGCTCTCTCCGAGCCCCAGCCCATCGACAGCATATCGGTCACGGCAAGCTCACGCCGAAACCATCGGCACTTTCTCGAACGATCTCGGAATCGCTATTGCGACCCCAATCCAGAAAGCTCTCTCCAAGCCCCACGATATTGACAGCGTAGCGGTCACGGCAAATTTCGTGACCCAAAACAATCGTCCTGGAGGTCTACGGGAGATGTTTCGCATCTCGGGAAGCAAAAAGGAGTGCAACACGAGGACTTCTCAAGGGGCCACCCATCCTAGTACTACTCTCGCCTAAGCACGCTTAACTTCGGAGTTCTGATGGGATCCGGTGCTTTAGTGCTGGTATGATCGCACCAGTTTCGGGTGCTTCGTCCCTCGCCTATCTACATGTCGCGGCCGGCGCATCAACGTCCGGAGCCTCTTTCCCGTCACGAAATCATCGGCGCTTTCTCGAACGATCACGAAATCCCAATTGCAAGCTCTCTCCGAGCCCTAGCCCATCGACCGCGTATCGATCACGGCAAGCTCGCGCCGAAACCATCGGCACTTTCTTGAACGATCTCGGAATCGCTATTGCGACCCCAATCCGAAAAGCTCTCTCCAAGCCCCACGATACTGACAGCGTAGCGGTAACGGCAAATTCCGTGCCCCAAAACAATCGTCTCGGAGGTCTACGGGAGATGTTTCGCATCTCGGGAAGCAAAAAGGAGTGCAACACGAGGACTTCCCAGGGGGTCACCCATCCTAGTACTACTCTCGCCCAAGCACGCTTAACTTCGAAGTTATGATGGGATCCGGTGCTTTAGTGCTGGTATGATCGCACCGGTTCCGGGTGCTTCGTCCCTCGCCTATCTGCACGTCGCGGCCGGCGCATCAACGTCCGGAGCCTCTTGCCCGTCACGAAATCATCAGCGCTTTCTCGAACGATAACGAAATCCCTATTGGAAGCTCTCTCTCAGCCGTAGCCCAACGACCGCGTATCGGTCACGGCAAGCTCGCGCCGAAACCATCGGCACTTTCTCGAATGATCTCGGAATCCCTATTGCGACCCCAATCCAGAAAGCACTCTCCGAGCCCCACGATACTAATTGCGTAGCGGTCATGGCAAATTTCGTGCCCCAAAACAATCGTCTCAGAGGTCTACGGGAGATGTTTCGCATCTCGGGAAGTAAAAAGGAGTGCAACACGAGGACTTCCCAGGGGGTCACCCATCCTAGTACTACTCTTGCCCAAGCACGCTTAACTTCGGAGTTATGATGGGATCCGGTGCTTTAGTGCTGGTATGATCGCACCGGTTTCGGGTGCTTCGTCCCTCGCCTCTCTGCACGTCGCGGCCGGAGCATCAACGTCCGGAGCCTCTTGCCCGTCACGAAATCATCAGCGCTTTCTCGAACGATCACGAAATCCCTATTGCAAGCTCTCTCCGAGCCCCAGCCCATCGACAGCGTATCGATCATGGCAAGCTCACGCCGAAACCATCGGCACTTTCTTGACCGATCTCGGAATCGCTATTGCGACCCCAATCCAGAAAGCTCTCTCCAAGCCCCACGACACTGACAGCGTAGCGGTCACGGCAAATTCCGTGACCCAAAATAATCGTCCCGGAGGTCTACGGGAGATGTTTCGCATCTCGGGAAGCAAAAAGGAGTGCAACACGAGGACTTCCCAATGGGTCATCCATCCTAGTACTACTCTCGCCCAAGCACGCTTAACTTCGGAGTTCTGATGGATCCGGTGCTTTAGTGCTGGTATGATCGCACCAGTTTCGAGTACTTCGTCCCTCGCCTATCTGCACGTCGCGGCCGGCGCATCAACGCCCGGAGCCTCTTGCCCGTCACGAAATCGTCGTCGCTTTCTCGAACGATCATGAAATCCCTATTGCAAGCTCTCTCCGAGCCCTAGCCCATCGACCGCGTATCGGTCACGGCAAGCTCGCGCCGAAACCATCGGCACTTTCTTGAACGATCTCGGAATCGCTATTGCGACCCCAATCCGGAAAGCTCTTTCCGAGCCCCACGATACTGATTGCGTAGCGGTCACGGCAAATTTCGTGTCCCAAAACAATCGTCTCGGAGGTCTACGGGAGATGTTTCGCATCTCGGGAAGCAAAAAGGAGTGCAACACGAGGACTTCCTGTTGAATCTCGGATTTTGATGATGAAGTCAATTGTCATTTGTTGTCTAATCTATGTGATGAGATAAGTGTGCAGGATTAACTACGATGAAAGATAGACAAGCAGCAGGAGTTGCGCCGGAGTCAAGTTCATGATCACGTTGGGAGTTCGAGAGTTCGACGGAAGTTTGGACGGTCGTCGGAGGTTCTGCGAGAACAGATCCGAGAAGTCCAGAAGCTTGCCAAGCGAAGCTCGTCGGAACTCGCCAAGTGGATCGTCGTTAGTCCAGGAGTTTGCCGGAAGTCCACAGGAGAATCACCGAGGGTTCATCGGATGATCGACGGAAGTTCGTCGGAAACTCACCGGAAGAAGCGATTGACGCACCGAAGCAAAGCTGCAGAAATTGTCTTAGATCTAATCGTAGTTAGCACATTGATTAAGTTGGAAAATGGGAGGTGATCCCATTAGCTTAATCTTGGGGCAATTGGGCCCCTGAAAGATTGAAATTGGGCCGAATGGAGCTAACCATTCGGACCCTGATTGCACCAGGAGGTGCAACCGCCTAGGCCAGGAGGTGGCACCGCCTGGGCTAAGCCTCCCAGCGAGACTGGGCGGTGCAACCGCCCCAGCCATGAGGTGGCATCTCCTGAGCTCAGTCTTCGAGCTAGACTGGGCGGTGCAACCTCCCTGACAGAGAGGTGGCACCGCCTGAGCTCGGTCTTCAAGCTCTGGCAGAGAGGTGCAACCGCCTCAGTCAAGAGGTGGCACCGCCTGGGGCTCAGTCTCCGAGCCAGACTCAGGAGGTGCAACTGCCTGGGCTCAGTCTTCGAGCTTTGCCAGGCGGTGCAACCTCTCCAGTCAGGAGGTGCAACCGCCTGATCCCGGAATTCCGGGATTTGATCGTTTTGAGCTCCAAATTTGAATTGGGTTGGGGCCTATAAATACCCCACCCATTCAACACTGAAAAGATACAGACCTACACCGAATTCTTGATCTTTTCTGTGATTCTAAGAGCTCAAATTTTGAAAAGTCCTAAAGTTCTCCTCTTTCTGTTCTTCAAGTCTTGAGTTGTAAAGGGAGGAGAGAAAGGTCCTGTAAGGGTTGTCTCCTGAGCCCATCAAAAGGAGTGAATCTGTAATAGGGCAGTTGGCCTTCGCCTATTGAAGGAAGGCCTCTAGTTGACGTCGGTGACCACGTCGGTGGAGGAAGCCAAAAGTGGAGTAGGTCAAGACTGACTGAACCACTCTAAATCTCTGGTTTGCGTTTATTTTGAGCCCTTTATCATTACTGCAAACCTCCTACATAGCTACTGCTCTCTGCGCCTCTACGAACAAGTTTCTAAGTGCTGATCTTTCCGAATCTGCATTCAGACGTAAATCGGTGTTTTCATATATTACAGTTTACGTTTACATTTTGATTCTGCAAAACTGTCTTCTGTGCTTTTACGAACGAAGTTTCTAAGTTCAGATCCCTTTAAAACTGCGTTTAGACGTAAACTGCACAAACTGTGTTTAGACGTAAAACTGTGTTTTAGACGTAAACTACTTTTAAACGTAAAACTACGTTTAGACGTAAAACTGCGTTTAGACGCAAACTACGTTTAAACGTAAAACTACGTTTAGACGTAAAACTGTATTTAGACGTAAAACTGCGTTTAGACGCAAACTGCACTGCGCTTGGACGCAATTTGATCTTAGACGCAAACTGCGCTTAGACGCAAACTGCGCTTAGACGCAATCTGCATTTAGACGCAAACTGCATTTAGACGCAAACTGCGTAAACTGCGCTTAGACGCAAACTGTGTTTAGACATAAACTGCACTTAATCATAGGTATTCTTAGAATCGGCATTTGCATCAAAATAGTTTTTATCAAACGAACACAGCTTTCGTTTTTAATCGCTGAAAGATTTCCGCTGCACTAATTCACCCCCCCCCCCTCTTAGTGCTCTCGATCCTAACAATTGGTATCAGAGCAAGGTTAACTCTCTAATGGATTAAAACCCAAGAGAAATGGCATACGCCGGAAACCAAGAGGGGCATTCTATTACGCGTCCACCCATGTTCAGTGGGACGGACTACACCTATTGGAAGACCCGAAAGAGGATCTTTCTTATTTCTATGGATTTTGAACTATGGAATCTTGTCGAAAACGGATTTTCGAAGTCTTCTCTTCCAATGATCGATTGGAATGATTTGGAGAAGAAGGCTTTCGCTCTTAATGCAAAGGCTATGAATGCCTTGTTTTGTGCACTTGATAAAAACGAGTTTAACCGTGTTTCAACTTGTGAAACTGCATTTGATATTTGGCACACACTCGAAGTGACCCATGAAGGCACAAGTAGAGTAAAAGAGTCAAAAATCAATTTGCTGTTACATTCTTTCGAACTTTTCCGGATGAAACCGAGTGGAACCATTGGCGACATGTTTACCCGTTTCACGGATGTCGTCAACGGTCTAAAAGGACTCGGAAAGAGCTTTTCGGATTTTGAGCTTGTTAATAAGATACTAAGATCCCTTCCTAAGAGTTGGGATCCTAAAGTCACTGCTATTCAAGAGGCAAAAGATCTGCGAAATTTCCCTCTTGAAGAACTAATCGGGTCATTAATGACCTACGAAATGACTTGTAAAGCTCATGAAGAGTAAGAAGACATCCTTCCAAAGAACAGGAAGGATATGGCACTCAAAACTTCTGAATGCCACTTGAGAGAAAACTCAAGTGATGAGGACTGTGATGATGACTTGGCACTTCTAACAAGAAAGTTTAAAAAGTTCTTTAAAAGAAACAAGTTTAAGAATGATGCAAAAAATAAACTTGAACCCAAGAAGGACCAAGTAATCTGCTATGAATGCAAAAAGCCGGGACACTACAAGAGTGATTGTCCCTAAGTCAAAAGGAGAACATCAAAGAAGAAGGCGCTTCAAGCAACATGGGATGACTCGAGCGCATCCGAAGAAGAGGAGTCCAACACCGAGCAAGTTGCTCATTACGCCTTAATGGCCATCGAAGATGAGGTAATAAATTCAATAGATGCAGATTTATCATTCGATGAATTATTAAATGCTTTCCATAAATTGTTTGATGAGTGTAAGACTATTAGTAGTAAATACAAATTGCTAAAAAAGGAGCATGATAGTCTTATTTGTAATTTCGATAAGTTAAATGCTGAACATCATGATAGTTTAAGCCCATGCATAAAATGCCATGATCTAGAAACTCTCCAAAAAGAAAACTTGCTACTTAAGGACACCTTGAAGAAATTCGAGGTTGGTAGCAAGTCATTAAACATGATCCTTACAAACAAGGGTCACGTTCCCAAAAGAAGTGGAATTGGATTCGTGAGAAGTCCTCACCAAAATCCTACCACCTTCATAATAGGCTCCATCTTACATATTGGACATCAAGACAAATGTAACTTCTGTTGTAAATTTGGACACAAGACACATTGTTGTCCATTCAAGAAAATAAGTCCAAACAAATTGATTTGGGTTCCTAAAGGAACCATGACAAATTCTGTGCAACATGATAGAAAATGTAGATCTATTTATGAGGCACCCAAAAGCAAATGGGTACCTAAACATCATCCTTTCTTGTAGAAAACTAAACCATCGCAAGCTAGGAGCAAGAGATGGTACCTTGATAGTGGATGCTCAAGGCATATGACCGGAGATCCATCTCAATTCTCTAAGCTCACTAGCATAGACGAAGGATATGTCACCTTTGGAGACAACAACAAGGGTAAAATAATTGGCAAAGGAACCATAGGTAACAAATCCAACTTCTCTATTAAAGATGTTTTGCTAGTTGATGGTTTAAAACATAACCTCTTGAGCATTAGTCAATTAAGTGATAAAGGATATATTATAAGATTTGAATCTAATGCTTGCATCATTGAAAAACCATACAAAAATATATCTATGATTGCATTGAAACAAAATAACGTATACACTATTGACATCAATGATTTGTGTAATGAAATGTGTTTCTCTGCTTTGAATGAGGATGCTTGGATATGGCATAGAAGATTAGGTCATGCTAGCATGAAACTAATCACTCAAATATCATCCAAAGAACTTGTAAGAGGAATTCCTCATATCAAGTTCATCAAAGATAATGTATGTGATGCTTGCCAATTAGGTAAACAAATTAAGAGTAGCTTCAAATCTAAAAATCAAATAAGCACCTCTAGGCCCTTACAATTGATCCATATGGACTTGTTCGGACCAATCTCCACATCAAGCCTAGGAGGTAGCAAATATGCCTTTGTTATTGTGGATGACTATAGCAGATACACATGGACTTACTTCTTAAAACAGAAAAGTGATTGCCTTAGATATTTTACCAAGTTTTGTAAACTTGTTCAGAATGAGAAAGGTTCTATGATTTCGTCAATTAGAAGTGATCATGGTGGTGAATTTCAAAACCATGATTTCCAGGAATTTTGTGAACTCAATGGATACAACCATAATTTCTCTACTCCTAGAAATCCTCAACAAAATGGAGTTGTAGAAAGAAAAAATCAAAATTTACAAGAAATGGCAAGAACCATGTTGAATGAACACAACCTACCCAAATATTTTTGGGCCGAAGCCGTAAATACTGCATGCTACATTTTGAATAGAGTTCTAGTAAGACCTCTACTAACCAAAACTCTCTATGAGTTATGGAACAATAAAAAACCCAATGTTTCATATTTTAAAGTCTTTGGGTGTAAGTGTTTTATCTTAAATGAAAAGGACAACTTAGGAAAATTTGATGCTAAATCCGATGAAGGAATCTTTCTTGGTTATTCTACTATTTCTAAAGCCTTTCGTATCTTCAATAAAAGAACTTTAATTATCGAAGAATCCATTCATGTTGTTTTCAATGAGATTTCCGAAATCACGAAAAATGATCTTGACGAAGATGTTAATTTTGATTCCTTGAATTTAAATGAAACCCCTTCTCCAACTAGCAACTTGGATGCATCCACTCCAGAAATATCCTTACCCAAGGATTGGAAGTATGTAGATGCTCATCCCAAGGAGCTAATCTTAGGAGACACGTCAAAGGGGGTTCAAAAACGATCTTCTCTTAAAACTTTTTGTGCAAACGCCGCCTTTCTCTCCCAAATTGAACCCAAATGCGTTGACGAAGCCATGAAAGATGATTCATGGATTATCGCAATGCAAGATGAATTGAATCAATTTGAGAGAAATGAGGTGTGGAAGCTTGTTCCTAGGCCAAATGACCATTTAGTTATTGGTACTAAATGGGTTTTCAGAAACAAGCAAGATGAAAATGGTATCGTGGTTAGAAATAAGGCTAGATTAGTGGCCAAAGGTTTCAACCAAGAAGAAGGTATCGATTACGAAGAAACCTTCGCACCTGTGGCTCGATTGGAAGCCATAAGGATGCTCCTTGCCTACGCTAGTAGTAATAATTTTAAGTTATTTCAAATGGATGTTAAAAGCGCTTTTCTAAATGGCTTTATTTCCGAAGAAGTTTATGTTGAACAATCTCTTGGATTTGAAAATAATAGCCTCCCTAATCATGTGTTTAGATTAACTAAAGCTCTTTATGGTTTAAAACAAGCCCCAAGGGCTTGGTATGAGAGACTTAGTTTTTTTCTTATCAAAAATAACTTTACAAAAGGCAAGGTTGATACTACATTGTTTATCAAGAATTTTGAAAATAATTTTCTCATTGTTCAGATTTATGTTGATGATATCATCTTTGGCTCTACAAATGAGTCTCTTTGTGAATCTTTTGCTAAAACTATGAGTCTTCAATTCGAAATGAGCTTAATGGGAGAATTAACATTCTTCTTAGGTTTACAAATCAAACAACTAAGCAATGGCATCTTTATTAGTCAAACTAAATATGCCATGAATTTATTAAAAAGGTTTAATATGAACAACTCAAAGGCTAGTAACACTCCTATGAGCACCTCCACTAAGTTAGAAATTGATAAAAGTGGAGAAAGCTTTGATCAAAAAACTTATAGGGGTATGATAGGAAGTTTACTTTACCTCACTACCACCAGACCAGACATCATGTTCAGTGTAGGACTTTGTGCTAGATTTCAATCAAACCCTAAGATATCTCATCTCAAAGCAGTTAAAAGAATACTTAGATATCTTAATGGAACCACAAATCTAGGATTATGGTACCCAAAATCAGAAAATTTTGAGTTAACAGCTTATGCTAATGCGGACTTCGCTGGCTGTAGACTAGATAGAAAAAGCACATCAGGATCATGTCAATTTTTAGGACATGCCCTTGTTTCCTGGGCATCTAAGAAACAAAGCTCGGTTGCTCTATCAACAACCGAAGCTGAATATATTGCAGCAAGTGCATACTGTGCACAAGTTGTATAGATGAAAAACACTTTAGAAGATTACAAAGTTAATCTTAAAGATATTCCCATTAAATGTGATAACACGAGTGCAATATGCTTAACTAAGAATCCTATACAACACTCAAGAACAAAACATATTGATATTAGACATCATTTTATACGAGATCATGTCACTAATCATGACGTAACCATAGAGTTCATTGATACTAAACATCAACTAGCTGACATTTTTACAAAACCTCTAAGTGAAGAACAATTTGATTTCATTCGAAGAGAATTAGGAATGTTGATGTGTCCGAATAGATAAATTTGTTAAAATTATTTTTCGGACTATATTGAATGATCAAATCACTTGATTGCCATGTTTCTATGATTATATGTGAAAATCTGCAACAAAATCTTGTCCGAATGCATCTTATTTATTCGAATGCTATAAAACAGATTTTCTCATACACTTTTATGAAAAATAAGTTTCTGAAATAGATTTGATGAAGTGATTCATGTGTATGTATTCCATCATGCAAAATCTTTACATAGACAATGGATTATAACAAAAAGGGGAAGAAGTATTTAAAGCAATCTATGTAAAATTTCTCTATAAGCTTGCTATTATTATTTTCCTGGTATCATAATTACTATGCTTTTTGTTGATGACAAAGGGGGAGATATATGAATTGATAAACACTGCCATGATTAGAAATACTATGAGTGATGCTATAAACACTGCTATGATTATGCCATCCTTGCATCACCAAGAGATATATGAACATGTGCTAAAGTTTGCATTATGCCCTGAGTTGATATCTTATCATGATGACAATGGCAAATTTAGTGCCACATCCGCATGGAATCAAATTAGGCAAAGAAATAACAAGTGGGTCTCAAGCAGTTGGACATGGGATCGACCGGGATCACAAAGACACTCCTTATGTACATGGCAGGCCCTTCTCAATAAACTACCTACAATAGACAATATGAAAAGAAGAGGTATCTATCATGTTAACCGATGCTCCCTTTGTTTGCAACAAGAAGAAACTGTTGACCACCTCTATTTTGCTTGTGATTATACAAAATGGATATGGAAGGAGATTCTCCAGCGATTTGAACTCAATAGACTGCCGCAACCAAACTTGCACCAAGAACTAGGCGACCTTATGCAATGTTTCTCAAGAAAAGGGCCTCTTACACAACTGGCAAAGGTTACTTTCAGATGCGCTATTTGGTGGATGTGGAAGGAGAGATGTAATAGAATCTTTGAATGTCAACACACAAACAATGCTCAGCTCTTGAAAGAGATTATTAGAGACTCAAGATCCTGTATGGAGCATGATCTCAAAACCGAGCACTTCACCCGAAGAGAAAAAGATATTTTTATCAAATTTAATTTTGCTATTAGCTAAAGATCTTGGGAATGATGCCAAATAATGTACCCACAGGTAGTTATAGTCTATAGCATGTGTAGTCATAACTATCGCATTCGCACTCTATGAGTTACTTGGCTTTGTCTATGACTTGTATAGATAAAGCTATTTGTAGAAACTTTACACATAATCAATTTACTTTTACTTACCAAAAAGATATCTTATCATGTGAAGAAAATGCAAAACTTGCTAGAATATTTCAAATGTGTGCATCATGTAATAGTGCTTCACAGCTTTATATGATAATGTTCAAACTACATGATGAATAGTTACAAACACAATCATACAAACTTGATGATGTATGTCAAGCCTTGACATCATCTTTGAAGAGATACATCATGATGAGTATCATGATGGGAGTATTGATAAGTTTAACTGATCTAACTTATCAATACGTCACTTGAATTCTTAGGTCTTGAATTCAAGGTTGACTTATCTCAACTATGGCATATAGACAGGGGGAGTTAAGGATAACTCCATTATCAATTGATTGTCATCATCAAAAAGGGGGAGATTGTTGAATCTCGGATTTTGATGATGAAGTCAATTGTTTTTTTTTTTTTTTGGTAAGTAAAAGTAAATTGATTATGTGTAAAGTTTCTACAACTAGCTTTATCTATACAAGTCATAGACAAAGCCAAGTAACTCATAGAGTGCGAATGCGATAGTTATGACTTCACATGCTGTAGACTATAACTACCTGTGGGTACATTATTTGGCATCATTCCCAAGATCTTTAGCTAATAGCAAAATTAAATTTGATAAAAATATCTTTTTCTCTTCGGGTGAAGTGCTCGGTTTTGAGATCATGCTCCATACAGGATCTTGAGTCTCTAATAATCTCTTTCAAGAGCTGAGCATTGTTTGTGTGTTGATATTCAAAGATTCTATTACATCTCTCCTTCCACATCCACCAAATAGCGCATCTGAAAGTAACCTTTGCCAGTTGTGTAAGAGGCTCTTTTCTTGAGAAACATTGCATAAGGTCACCTAGTTCTTGGTGCAAGTTTGGTTGCGGCAGTCTATTGAGTTCAAATCGCTGGAGAATCTCCTTCCATATCCATTTTGTATAATCACAAGCAAAATAGAGGTGGTCAACAGTTTCTTCTTGTTGCAAACAAAGGGAGCATCGGTTAACATGATAGATACCTCTTCTTTTCATATTGTCTATTGTAGGTAGTTTATTGAGAAGGGCCTGCCATGTACATAAGGAGTGTCTTTGTGATCCCGGTTGATCCCATGTCCAACTGCTTGGGACCCACTTGTTATTTCTTTGCCTAATTTGATTCCATGCGGATGTGGCACTAAATTTGCCATTGTCATGAGGCCATATAAGTTTATCTGAAGAGTTGTTCCTGATTGGAATAGCTATGATAGTCGGCCAAAGTGATAACATTTCGGGAGAAATAGGATTAGGGAGACACCAAGTACCGTTAGCAATGAACTCGGAAACCTTCCAATCTTTGGGAGCCCCAAGATCTTTTCGTATTCTGTCGCCATATAATTGAAATATACTCTTCCCATTCACCCAAGGATCGTACCACATATTAGTACTAGTTCCAGAAGAGATTGCATACGAAATATGTTTGATTAGCCAATTCCTTGCCTTTAAAATTCCTTTCCAAGCTGCAGAGTGGTATGTTCTTGTTGAAATTTCCCAGATTGATTCCTTTGAAAGATACCTAGCAGAAACCCATTGTGACCACAAGGAACATTTGTTTTGCAAAAGATCCCACAATTGTTGTACCAGGCATGCTTGATTCCAATCTCTAGTATTTCTCAAGTTTAGCCCCCCTTCATCTTTCGGTTTTCAAATGCTATCCCAATTTATCATATGCATTGCCTTATCATTTGTGCCATTCCAGAAGAAGTTCATTAATAACCGTTCAATATCTTGGAGAAGTCCAGTAAGCAAAAGAAATGCATTACACCAATATATAGAGTAGGAGTGCAATACAGAACGGATGAGTTCGAGTCGTCCTGCTTTTAATAGAAGCCTATTTTTCCAAGAAAAAATTCTATTCTTTATTTTTTGCAGGATAGGCTGACAGTGGGTTTTGTGAATGCCTGTGGATATGAGCGGGAGACTCAAATAAGGAACTGGCAGGCTTCCTTCACTAACCCCCAAAGTTTGTGCAATAAAGACCTTATCCTCAACGTAAGGGCTCATATATACTTTACTCTTCGAATGATTTAACTGAAGTCCAGAAACCATACCAAAGTTATTCATAATAGTAGCCATGTTCTTTACTGAAGTTGGATCATTTAGGAGAAAGATAAGTAAATCATCTGCAAATGTTACATGTGATATATGAATAGAGCCAGCATGAAGTCAATTGTCATTTGTTGTCTAATCTATGTGTTGAGATAAGTGTGCAGGATTAACTACGATGAAAGATAGACAAGCAGCAGGAGTTGCGCCGGAGTCAAGTTCATGATCACGTTGGGAGTTCGAGAGTTCGACGGAAGTTCGGACGGTCGTCGGAGGTTCTGCGAGAACAGATCCGAGAAGTCCAGAAGCTTGCCAAGCGAAGCTCGTCGGAACTCGCCAAGTGGATCGTCGCTAAGTCCAGGAGTTTGCCGGAAGTCCGCAGGAGCATCACCGAGGGTTCATCGAATGATCGACGGAAGTTCGCCGGAAACTCACCGGAAGAAGCGATTGACGCACCGAAGCAAAGCTGCAGAAATTGTCTTAGATCTAATCGTAGTTAGCACATTGATTAAGTTGGAAAATGGGAGGTGATCCCATTAGCTTAATCTTGGGGCAATTGGGCCCCTGAAAGATTGAAATTGGGCCGAATGGAGCTAACCATTCGGACCCTGATTGCACCAGGAGGTGCAACCGCCTAGGCTAGGAGGTGGCACCGCCTAAGCTAAGCCTCCCAGTAAGACTGGGCGGTGCAACCGCCCCAGCCAAGAGGTGGCACCGCTTGAGCTCAGTCTTCGAGCTAGACTGGGCTGTGCAACCTCCCTGACAGAGAGGTGGCACCGCCTGAGCTCGGTCTTCAAGCTCTGGCAGAGAGGTGCAACCGCCTCAGTCAAGAGGTGGCACCGCCTGGGGCTCAATCTCCGAGCCAGACTCAGGAGGTGCAACCGCCCCTAACACAGAGGTGCAACCGCCTGGGCTCAGTCTTCGAGCTCTGCCAGGCGGTGCAACCTCTCCAGTCAAGAGGTGCAACCTCCTGATCCCGGAATTCCGGGATTTGATCGTTTTGAGCTCCAAATTTGAATTGGGTTGGGGCCTATAAATACCCCACCCATTCAACACTGAAAAGATACAGACCTACACCGAATTCTTGATCTTTTCTGTGATTCTAAGAGCTCAAATTTGTGAAAAGTCCTAAAGTTCTCCTCTTTCTGTTCTTCAAGTCTTGAGTTGTAAAGAGAGGAGAGAAAGGTCCTGTAAGGGTTGTCTCCTGAGCCCCATCAAAAGGAGTGAATCTGTAAAAAGGCAGTTGGCCTTCGCCTATTGAAGGAAGGCCTCTAGTTGACGTCGGTGACCTCGTCAGTGGAGGAAGCCAAAAGTGGAGTAGGTCAAGACTGACCGAACCACTCTAAATCTCTGGTTTGTGTTTATTTTGAGCACTTTATCATTACTGCAAACCTCCTACATAGCTACTGCTCTCTACGCCTTTACGAACAAGTTTCTAAGTGCTGATCTTTCCGAATCTGCATTCAGACGTAAATCGGTGTTTTCATATATTACAGTTTACGTTTACGTTTACGTTTTGATTCTGCAAAACTGTCTTCTGCGCTTTTACGAACGAAGTTTCTAAGTTCAGATCCCTTTAAAACTGCGTTTAGACGTAAACTGCACAAACTGTGTTTAGACGTAAAACTGTGTTTTAGACATAAACTACTTTTAAACGTAAAACTACGTTTAGACGTAAAACTGCGTTTAGACGCAAACTGCGTTTAAACGTAAAACTACGTTTAGACGTAAAACTGTGTTTAGACCTAATACTGCGTTTAGACGCAAACTGCACTGCGCTTAGACGCAAACTGCGCTTAGACGCAATTTGCATTTAGACGCAAACTGCGTAAACTGCGCTTAGACGCAAACTGTGTTTAGACATAAACTGCACTTAATCATAGGTTTTCTTAGAATCGGCATTTGCATCAAAATAGTTTTTATCAAACGAACGCAGCTTTCATTTTTAATTGCTGAAAGATTTCCGCTGCACTAATTCACCACCCCCTCTTAGTGCTCTCGATCCTAACACTTCCCTGGGAGTTACCCATCCTAGTACTACTCTTGCCCAAGCACGCTTAACTTCGGAGTTCTGATGGGATACGGTGCTTTAGTGCTGGTGTGATCGCACCGGTTTCGGGTGCTTCGTCCCTCGCCTATCTGCACGTCGTGGCTGCAGCATCAACGTCCGGAGCCTCTTGCCCGTCACGAAATCATCGGAGCTTTCTCGAATGATCACGAAATCCCTATTGGAAGCTCTCTCCGAGCCCTAACCCAACGACCGCGTATCGGTCACGGCAAGCTCGCGTCGAAACCATCGGCACTTTCTCGAATGATCTCGGAATCGCTATTGCGACTCCAATCCGGAAAGCACTCTCCGAACCCCACGATACTGACTGCATAGCGGTTACGGCAAATTCCGTGCCTCAAAACAATCGTCTCGGAGGTCTACGGGAGATGTTTCGCATCTCGGGAAGCAAAAAGGAGTGCAACACGAGGACTTCCTAGGGGGTCACCCATCCTAGTACTACTCTCGCCCAAGCACGCTTAACTTCGGAGTTCCGATGGGATCCGGTGCTTTAGTACTGGTATGATCGCACTGGTTTCGGGTGCTTCGTCCCTCGCCTATCTGCACGTGGCGGCCAGCGCATCAAAGTCCGGAGCCTCTTGCCCGTCACGAAATCGTCGGCGCTTTCTCGAACGATCACGAAATCCCTATTGGAAGCTCTCTCCGAGCCCTAGCCCAACGACCGCGTATCGGTCACAGCAAGCTCGCGCCGAAACCATCGGCACTTTCTCGAACGATCTCGGAATCGCTATTGCGACCCCAATCCGGAACGATACTAACAGCGTAGCGGTCACGGCAAATTCCGTGCCCCAAAACAATCGTATCGGAGGTCTACGGGAGATGTTTCGCATCTCGGGAAGCAAAAAGCAGTGCAACACGAGGACTTCCCTGGGGGTCACTATCACGCCCCTCAAAATATCCATGATTTTTAAAATTTTCGTCACAGACCAATCCAGGATCCAAACTAACGTTTGAGGACACTGAAAACATTCTATTCATATTCACATCCATAAAACCTGTGCAGTTTATAATCATATATCACATCACTCGATAATTCACATTTATGGCAACCCAAGCCAACTTGACAAACATGAACAACATTTATAAATCCACAAGCTAAATAAATTATACAATCAGAACTCCAACTATTCACCACAAGTTCATATCACCATAAATTAGACTTAACATTCTGAAATTCCAAATAAGAGAGATCTCCTAACACTTGGACACAGTATATCTATTTCGGTTCATCGACAACATTTCATTATATACAAGACATACTTATACAACAATATCGTAATAACCAACCAGACTTGCCCATTATTCTGAATAGCTATCCACTGCCTCAACCCAAATCAAACATCTCGAAGAGTGACAAGCTGACCTGAAAGATTTATATAACAACGGAGTGAGCCAAAAATGGCTCAGCAAGTGACAAAGCATATTCAGAACAAAAGGAACGGTTTCAAACGAGTAAGGTATCATAATGCAAGGCAGAATACAAGAATTCTCAAGGATACCATCTCAATAGATACCAAATCATACGTATCATGTCATTCAAAATATATTTGATCCATAACGAATGGGGCATAGAGTAATTGGAACATATCAATGGCAGATAGGACATTTCAGAACATATCAGTTCATAGCAAATGGAGCACAGAGTAATTGGAACATATCAATGGCAGATAGGACATTTCAGAACATATCTGTTCATAGCAAATGGAGCACAGAGTAATTGGAACATATCAATGGCAGATAGGACATTTCAGAACATATCAGTTCATAGCAAATGGAGCACAGAGTAATTGGAACATATCAATGGCAGATAGGATATTTCAGAACATATCAGTTCATAGCAAATGGAGCACAGAGTAATTGGAGCATATCAATGGCATATGAAATGTTCCGGAGCATATCAACGGCATATGGAACATTTCGAAGCATATCATCAGTGAATGAAGCATTTCAGAGCATATCGAAAACAAATATCGTACAGAAGCTCAAACGTCGTCTTTGACGTTGCAAACATATCAATCTTATCCAAAGCATGTACAGAAACACATAACCAAAGCTCTGGATATCATATCAAACATACAGAAGGTGTAGTGGGATCTCAGTCAGAATGTGATTCATCCATTTCTGAATGACCACCTGACAAAAGTCTCCCACGTCTGGGAGCTCCATCCACCCACGTCTAGGTGAAGTCAAAGGGGGCCGGCAGAGCATCGCAGGCTCTAAGCAATATCCCACAAAGCGGGACCCCACAAAGCGGGCAAATAAGCGCATACCAGAATATCCCACAAAGCGGGACCCCACAAAGCGGGAAAATCAGCGCATACCCTTTACCATTTCTGGCAAAGGTCCAGACAATCCCACAAACACCAGAGTACAAAAGGGCAGTACGAACAATAAATAGCATATATCGGAAGCACACGCGGAACAACAAACGTACATGTGCCTTTACGAGTCAAATATGATGCAAGGAACAAATCTCTCACAAATGTATTCAGATTTGGAAACGAAATGAAAGCAAGAGCATTCAAGGATTCCAAACAATCATATATAGCTCAATTCAAATAAGAAGGTTAGATAAATTCAATGTCAAAATGAATGAACTGGAATAGGCACATATCGGGAGCAAATGCGGAACAATGGAATATACATGTGCCTATATGGGTCAATACGATATAGCATAAACGTTCCACAATGGTTTTCAAGAATGCAATAATTTTAAGGACAAGAGTATACAAGAACTCAAAGCAGTAATATAAAGCTCAATTGAATAAGAAAGCTAAAGGATATCAACTTCCAAAGGAATGAAACCAGAATATGAGAAATCGACCAAAGCTCGATTTCTGGCAGAATACAAGAGGCACATTGAACAAATGATTCAAACTATCAATCGTGCTCCAATTTACTCAGAAATAATCATTGGATAATACTTTCAGATAAGACAGGCTTCATAGGAATTGAACTGTCCAACAGAGAGAGTTACAAATAATTTGGTAAGCAAGTGTCGTAGAACAAAATCTCTGTTGGCAGAATTCATAATGTCCGATTCAACAGATAACTGGGCAGGTGTTTGGATTCCAAATCTTTCAATCCATACATCAAAGAAAGGTCTACGAGTCTAGTTTCCAATGAAATCAGTTTTGAACAAATCAGAGTTTCCAACAAAGACTTATAGGCAGCTCGGTATCAAAAGGTCAGAATCTCAAAAGTTGCACAGATTCGAATCGTTACGTTTAAACAGGAGATATAACAAATGCAAGGCTAGAACAATTCAAAGTTCCTCATATTCAAAGCAAATGTAGAGATAAAAATGGCAGTGAGGAAGATCAGGATACTTGCAATAAGACATATCAGAGCAATTATAGGAGAAACGATCAGGGAACTTGCAATAGAAAGGATCGAAACAAGTGGGAAACTTGCCTTTCAAAGATTTCGATCCGAAGATCCAAAGAAGGTGCCAGCCCAAATCCTTCTACTTTTCCTCCGTGTCCTCTCTCTGTTTCGTTTTGTGCTCCCGTTTTCTTCCTTTCTTCGCAACTACACCACGTGTCGAACATCGAGGCACAGTCACCTGCTCTCTCTTACTCTCATTCCTTCTTTTTCTTTCCCAAACGCAGCTGCCACAGCCGCCGCCGTTGCCGCTGCTACAATCGCAGCCCCTTCCACCGCACTACCTTCCTTCCTCCCTTCTCTCGCAGACATAACTGCTGCATACGCAGTCGCTGCCGCTGCGGCCGCAATCCCGTCCGCAGCCCCTTTTTCCCCCCTTTCCTTTCCTTTCTTTCCCAGCTGCAACTGCCGCAGTCGCAGTCGCAGCCATGGCCGCAGCCACCACAACCGCAGCCTCTTCTTCCTCTGCTACTCTATTTCCTCTCCTACTTCTCTTCCAACTGCAGCTGCCACTGCCGCAGCTGCCACCCCTTCTCCTCTTCCTCTCTTCTTCCTCTCCTTCCCTTTCTCTTCTTCTTCCTTTCCTTCTCTTCTTTCCCAGCCACAGCTGCAGCTGCCATCACCGCAGCCGCAGCCCCTTCTCCTCTTCCTCTCTTCTTCCTCTCCTTCCCTTTCTCTTCTTCTTCCTTTCCTTTTTCTCTTTCCCTGCCACAGCTGCAGCTGCCATCGCCGCAGCCGCAGCCCCTTCTCCTCTTCCTCTCTTCTTCCTCTCCTTCCCTTTCTCTTCTTCTTCCTTTCCTTTTTCTCTTCCTCTTTCCCTGCCATAGCTGCAGCTGCCACAACCGCAGCCGCAGCTACTTCTTTCCCTTCTCCTCTTCCTTCTCCTTCCTTTCTTCTTCTTCTCTCCCCGCTGCAACTGCTGCAGTCGCGGCCGCAGCCACGGCCGCAACCTCTCCCTCCTCCCCTGCTCATCTTCCTCTTCTTCTTCTCTTCCAGCTGCAGCTGCCATCGCCGCAGCTGCAGCCCCTTCTTCCCCGGCGTCACACACACCCTCTCCTTTGTTTCCTCTGCAGGAAACAGAGGTATCACACCTCTTTCTCTTCCTCTTCTTCTTCTTCTCCTCTTCCCCTCTTCCCTTTTCCTCCCCAAGGCCACACATCTCCTCGCTGCAGCCTTGCCGCAGCTATCTTCTTCTTCTTCTTCTTCTTCTTCTTCTCTTCTCCCTCTTCTTCCTCTCTTCTTCCTCCTCTCTTCTTTTCCCTCTTCTTCTTCTTTTCTTCACTCCTCATGCCCCACCGCTCCTCTCTGTTTCTCGAAGAAACAGAGAGTGCGTGGGAGGCGGTGGGATAAAACCGAAATTTTCGGTTTTTCTTTATTTACTTCTTTTTACAACTTAACAGTTTAGTCTTTGAAATTTCTATATTTACATATAGGTCCTCCGATTTATAAATAAATCTTTATTAATAATTTTTAAAAGCGAGGGATATTACAGTCACCCATCCTAGTACTACTCTCGCCCAAGCACGCTTAACTTCGGAGTTCCGATGGGATCCGGTGCTTTATTGCTGGTATGATCGCATCGGTTTTGGGTGCTTCGTCCCTCGCCTATCTGCACGTCGCGGCCGGCGCATCAACGTCCGGAGCCTCTTGCCTGTCACGAAATCGTCGGCGCTTTCTCGAACGATCACGAAATCCCTATTGGAAGCTCTCTCCGAGCCCTAGCCCAACGACCGCGTATCGGTCATGGCAAGCTCGCGCCGAAACCATCGACACTAACTCGAACGATCTCGGAATCGCTATTGCGACCCCAATCCGGAAAGCTCTCTCCGAGCCCCACGATACTGACAGCGTAGCAGTCATGGC
The DNA here is from genome assembly GCF_036884655.1 of Musa acuminata AAA Group. Taxonomy (NCBI): domain Eukaryota; kingdom Viridiplantae; phylum Streptophyta; class Magnoliopsida; order Zingiberales; family Musaceae; genus Musa; species Musa acuminata. The sequence goes on along the minus strand of NC_088327.1, from coordinate 26,754,145 downwards.
AAATTCCGCGCCCCAAAACAATCGTCTCGGAGGTCTACGGGAGATGTTTCGCATCTTGGGAAGCAAAAAGGAGTGCAACACGAGGACTTCCCAGGGGGTCACCCATCCTAGTACTACTCTCGCCCAAGCACGCTTAACTTCGGAGTTCTGATGGGATCCGGTGCTTTAGTGCTGGTATGATCGCACCGGTTTCGGGTGCTTCGTCCCTCGCATATCTGCACGTCGTGGCTGCAGCATCAACGTCCGGAGCCTCTTGCCCGTCATGAAATTGTCGGAGCTTTCTCGAACGATCAAGAAATCCCTATTGGAAGCTCTCTCCGAGCCCTAACCCAGCGACCGCATATCGGTCACGGCAAGCTCGCGTCGAAACCATCGGCACTTTCTCGAATGATCTCGGAATCGCTATTGCGACTCAAATCCGGAAAGCTCTCTCCGAGCGCCACGATACTGACTGCATAGCGGTCACGGCAAATTCCGTGCCTCAAAACAATCGTCTCGGAGGTCTACGGGAGATGTTTCGCATCTCGGGAAGCAAAAAGGAGTGCAACACGAGGACTTCCCAGGGGGTCACCCATCCTAGTACTACTCTCGCCCAAGCACGCTTAACTTCGGAGTTCCGATGGGATCCGTTGCTTTAGTACTGGTATGATCGCACCGGTTTCGGGTGCTTCGTCCCTCGCCTATCTGCACGTGGCGGCCAGCGCATCAACGTCCAGAGCCTCTTGCCCGTCACGAAATCGTCGGCGCTTTCTCGAACGATCACGAAATCCCTATTGGAAGCTCTCTCCGAGCCCTAGCCCAATGACCGCGTATCGGTCACGGCAAGCTCGCGCCGAAACCATCGGCACTTTCTCGAACGATCTCGGAATCGCTATTGCGACCCCAATCCGGAAAGCTCTCTCCGAGCCCCACGATACTGACAGCGTAGCGGTCATGGCAAATTCCGCGCCCCAAAACAATCGTCTCGGAGGTCTACGGGAGATGTTTCGCATATCGGGAAGCAAAAAGGAGAGCAACACGCGGACTTCCCAGGGGGTCACCCATCCTAGTACTACTCTCGCCCAAGCACGCTTAACTTCGGAGTTCTGATGGGATCCGGTGCTTTAGTGCTGGTATGATCGCACCGGTTTCGGGTGCTTCGTCCATAACCTATCTGCACGTCGTGGCCGGAGCATCAACGTCCGGAGCCTCTTGCCCGTCACGAAATCGTCGGCGCTTTCTCGAACGATCACGAAATCCCTATTGGAAGATCTCTCCGAGCCCTAGCCCAATGACCGCGTATCGGTCACGGCAAGCTTGCGTCGAAATGATTGGCACTTTCTCGAACGATCTCGGAATCGCTATTGTCGCCCCAATCCGGAAAGCTCTCTCCGAGCCCCACGACACTGACAGCGTAGCGGCCACGGCAAGTTTCGTGCCCCAAAACAATCGTCTCGGAGGTCTACGGGAGATGTTTCGCATCTCGGGAAGCAAAAAGGAGTGCAACACGAGGACTTCCCAGGGGGTTACCAATCCAAGAACTACTCTCGCCCAAGCACGCTTAACTTCGGAGTTCTGATGGGATACGGTGCTTTAGTGCTGGTATGATCGCACCGGTTTCGGGTGCTTCGTCCCTCGCCTATCAGCACGTCGCGGCCGGCGCATCAACGTCCGGAGCCTTTTACCCGTCACGAAATCGTCGGCGCTTTCTCGAACGATCACGAAATCCCTATTGGAAGCTCTCTCCGAGCCCTAGCCCAACGACCGCGTATCGGTCATTGCAAGCTCGCGCCGAAACCATCGGCACTTTCTCGAACGATCTCGGAATCGCTATTGCGACCCCAATCCGGAAAGCTCTCTCCGAGCCCGACGATACTGGCTGCATAGCGATCACGGCAAATTCCGTGCCCCAAAACAATCGTCTCGGAGGTCTACGGGAGATGTTTCGCATCTCGAGAAGCAAAAAGGAGTGCAACACGAGGACTTCCCAGGGGGTCACCCATCCTAGTACTACTCTCTCCTAAGCACGCTTAACTTCGGAGTTCTGATGGGATCCGGTGCTTTAGTGCTGGTATGATCGCACCGGTTTCGGGTGCTTCGCCCGTCGCCTATGTGCATGTCGCGGCCGGTGCATCAACCGTCTCTCGGGAAGCAAAAAGCTGTTCAACACAAGGACTTCCCTGGGGGTCACCCATCCTAGTACTACTCTCACCCAAGCACGCTTAACTTCGAAGTTCCGATGGGACCCGGTGCTTTATTGCTGGTATGATCGCATCGGTTTTGGGTGCTTCGTCCCTCGCCTATCTGCACGTCGCGGCCGGCGCTTCAACGTCCGGAGCCTCTTGCCCGTCACGAAATCATCGGCGCTTTCTCGAACGATCACGAAATCGCTATTGCAAGCTCTCTCCGAGCCCCAGCCCATCGAATGCGTATCGGTCACGGCAAGCTCGTGCCGAAACCATCGGCACTTTCTCGAACGATCTCGGAATCGTTATTGCGACCCCAATCCAGAAAGCTCTCTCCGAGCCCCACGATACTGACTGCATAGCGGTCACGGCAAATTCCGTGCCACAAAACAATCGTCTCGGAGGTCTACGGGAGATGTTTCGTATCTCGGGATGCAAAAAGGAGTGCAACACGAGGACTTCCCAGGGGGTCACCCATCCTAGTACTACTCTCGCCCAAGCACGCTTAACTTCGGAGTTCCGATGGGATCCGGTGCTTTAGTGCTGGTATGATCGCACCGGTTTCGGGTGCTTCGTCCCTCGCCTATCTGCACGTCGCGGCCGGCGCATCAACGTCCGGAGCCTCTTGCCCATCACGAAATCGTCGGCGCTTTCTCGAACGATCACGAAATCCCTATTGGAAGCTCTCTCCGAGCCCTAGCTCAACGACCGTGTATCGGTCACGGCAAGCTCGCGCCGAAACCATCAGCACTTTTTCGAACGATCTCGGAATCGCTATTGCGACCCCAATCCGGAAAGCTCTCTCCGAGCCCCACGATACTGACAGCGTAACGGTAACGGCAAATTCCGTGCCCCAAAACAATCGTCTCGGAGGTCTACTGGAGATGTTTCGCATCTCGGGAAGCAAAAAGGAGTGCAACACGAGGACTTCCCAGGGGGTCACCCATCCTATTACTACTCTCGCCCAAGCACGCTTAATTTCGGAGTTCCGATGGGATCCAGTGCTTTAGTGCTTGTATGATCGCACCGGTTTTGGGTGCTCCGTCCCTCGCCTATCTACACGTCGCGGCCGGCGCATCAACGTCCAGAGCCTCTTGCCCATCACGAAATCATCGGCGCTTTCTCAAACGATCACGAAATCCCTATTGCAAGCTCTCTCCGGGCCCCAGCCCATCGACTGCGTATCGGTCACGGCAAGCTCGCGCAGAAACCATCGGCACTTTCTCGAACGATCTCGGAATCGCTATTGCGACCCCAATCCGGAAAGCTCTCTCCGAGCCCCACGATACTGATAGCGTAGCGGTCACGACAAATTCCGTGACCCAAAACAATCGTCTCGAAGGTCTACGGGAGATGTTTCGCATCTCGGGAAGCAAAAAGGAGCGCAACACGAGGACTTCCCAAGGGTTCACCCATCCTAGTACTATTCTCGCCCATGCACACTTAACTTCGGAGTTCTGATGGGATCCGGTGCTTTAGTGCTGGTATGATCGCACCGGTTTCTGGTGCTTTGTCACTCGCCTATCTGCACGTCGCGGCCGGCGCATCAAAGTCCGGAGCCTCTTGCCCATCACGAAATCAGCAACGCTTTCTCGAACGATCACAAAATCCCTATTGCAAACTCTCTCCGAGCCCTAGCCCATCGACCGCGTATCGGTCACGGTAAGCTCGCGCTGAAACCATCGACACTTTCTCGAACGATCTCAGAATCGCTATTACGACCCCAATCCGAAAAGCTCTCTCCGAGCCCCACGATACTGACAGCGTAGCGGTCACGGCAAATTCCGTGACCCAAAACAATCGTCTCGGAGGTCTACGGGAGATTTTTCGCATCTCGGGAAGCAAAAAGGAGTGCAACACGAGGACTTCCCAGGGGGTCACCCATCCTAGTACTACTCTCGCCCAAGCAGGCTTAACTTCGGAGTTCCGATGGGATCCGTTGCTTTAGTGCTGGTTTGATCGCACCGGTTTCGGGTGCTTCGCCCCTCGCCTATCTGCACGTCGCGGCCGGCGCATCAACTTCCGTAGCCTCTTGCCCGTCACGAAATCATCGGCGCTTTCTCAAACGATCACGAAATCCCTATTGCAAGCTCTCTCCGGGCCCCAGCCCATCGACTGCGTATCGGTCACGGCAAGCTCGCGCAGAAACCATCGGCACTTTCTCGAACGATCTCGGAATCGCTATTGCTACCCCAATACGGAAAGCTCTCTCCGAGCCCCACGATACTGACAGCGTAGCGGTCACGGCAAATTCCGTGACCCAAAACAATCGTCTCGGAGGTCTACGGGAGATTTTTCGCATCTCGGGAATCAAAAAGGAGTGCAACACGAGGACTTCCCAGGGGGTCACCCATCCTAGTACTACTCTCGCTCAAGCAAACTTAACTTCGGAGTTCTGATGGGATCCGGTGCTTTAGTGCTGGTATGATCGCACCGGTTTCGGGTGCTTCGCCCGTCGCCTATGTGCATGTCGCGGCCGGTGCATCAACCGTCTGGAGCCTCTTGCCCGTCACGAAACCGTCGGCGCTTTCTCGAACGATCACGAAATCCCTATTGCAAGCTCTCTCCTAGCCCCAGCCCATCGACTGCGTATCGGTCACGGCTAGCTCGCGCCGAAACCATCGGCACTTTCTCGAACGATCTCGGAATCGCTATTGCGACCCCAATCCGGAAAGCTCTCTCCGAGCCCCACGATACTGACTGCGAAGTGGTCACGGCAAATTCCGTGCCCCAAAACAATCGTCTCGGAGGTCTACGGGAGATGTTTCGCATCTCGGGAAGCAAAAAGGAGTGCAACACGAGGACATCCCTGGGGGTCACCCATCCTGGTACTACTCTCGCCCAAGCATGCTTAACTTTAGAGTTCTGATGGGATCCGGTGCTTTAGTGCTGGTATGATCGCAGCGGTTTCGGGTGCTTCGTCCCTCGCCTATGTGCCCGTCGCGGCCGGCGCATCAGCGTCCGGAGCCTCTTGCCCGTCACGAAACCATCGGCGCTTTCTCGAACGATCACGAAATCCCTATTGCAGGTTCTCTCCGAGCCCCAGCCCATCGACTGTGTATCGGTCACGGCAAGCTCGCGCCGAAACCATCGGCACACTCTCGAACGATCTCGGAATCGCTATTGCGACCCAAATCCGGAAAGCTCTATCCGAGCCCCACGATACTGACTGCGTAGCGGCACGGCAAATTTCGTTCCCAAAAACAATCGTCTCGGAGGTCTACGGGAGATGTTTCGCATCTCGGGAAGCAAAAAGGAGTGCAACACGAGGACTTCCCAAGGGGTCACCCATCTTAGTACTACTCTCGCCCAAGCACGCTTAACTTCGGAGTTCTGATGGGATCCGGTGCTTTAGTGCTGGTATGATGGCACCGGTTTTGGGTGCTTCGTCCCTCGCCTATCTGCACGTCGCGGCTGGCGCATCAACGTCCGGAGCCTCTTGCCCGTTATGAAATCGTCGGCGCTTTCTCGAACGATCATGAAATCCCTATTGCAAGCCCTCTCCGAGCCCTAGCCCATTGACCGCGTATCGGTCACGGCAAGCTCGCACCGAGACCATCGGCACTTTCTTGAACGATCTCGAAATCGCTATTGCGACCCCAATCCGCAAAGCTCTCTCCGAGCCCGACGATACTGACTGCGTAGTGGTCACGGCAAATTCCGTGCCCCAAAACAATCGTCTTAGAGGTCTACGGGAGATGTTTCGCATCTCGGGAAGCAAAAAGGAGTACAACACGAGGACTTCCCTTGGGGTCACCCATCCTAGTACTACTCTCGCCCAAGCACGCTTAACTTTGGAGTTCTGATGGGATCTAGTGCTTCAGTGCTGGTATGATCGCACCGGTTTCGGGTGCTTCGTCCCTCGCCTATCTGCACGTCGCGGCCTGCGCATCAACGTCCGAAGCCTCTTGCCCGTCACGAAATCGTCGGCGCTTTCTCGAACGATCACGAAATCCCTATTGGAAGCTCTCTCCGAGCCCTAGCCCATCGACCGCGTATCGGTCACGGCAAGCTCGCGCCGAAACCATCGGCACTTTCTTGAACGATCTCGGAATCGCTATTACGACCCCAATCCGGAAAGCTCTCTCCGAGCCCCACGATACTGACTGCGTAGTGGTAACGGCAAATTCCGTGCCCCAAAACAATCGTCTCGGAGGTCTACGGGAGATGTTTCGCATCTCGGGAAGCAAAAAGGAGTGCAACACGAGGACTTCCCAGGGGGTCACCCATCCTAGTACTACTCTCGCCCAAGCATTCTTAACTTCGGAGTTCTGATGGGATCCTGTGCGTTAGTGCTGGTTTGATCGCACCAGTTTCGGGTGCTTCGTCCCTCGCCTATGTGCACGTCGCGGCCGGCGCATCAATGTTCGGAGCCTCTTGCCCGTCACGAAACCGTCGGCGCTTTCTCGAACGATCACGAAATCCCTATTGCAAGCTCTCTACGAGCCCCAACCCATCGACTATGTATCGGTCACAGCTAGCTCGCGCCGAAACCATCGGTACTTTCTCGAACGATCTCGTAATCGCTGTTGCGACCCAAATCCGGAAAGGTCTCTCCGAGCCCCACGATACTGACAGCGTAGCGTTCACAGCAAATTATGTGCCCAAAAACAATCGTCTCGGAGGTCTACGGGAGATGTTTCGCATCTCGGGAAGCAAAAAGGAGTGCAACACGAGGACTTCCCAAGGGGTCACCCATCCTAGTACTACTCTCGCCCAAGCACGCTTAACTTCGGAGTTCTGATGGGATCCGGTGCTTTAGTGCTGGTATGATCGCAACGATTTCGGGTGCTTCGTCCCTCGCCTATGTGCACGTCGTGGTCGGCGCATCAACGTCCGGAGCCTCTTGCCCGTCACGAAACCGTCATCGCTTTCTCGAACGATCACGAAATCCTTATTGCAAGCTCTCTCCGAGCCCCAGCCCATCGACTGTGTATCGGTCACGGCAAGCTCGCTCCGAAACCATCGGCACTTTCTCGAACGATCTCGGAATCGCTATTGCGACCCAAATCCGGAAAGCTCTCTCCGAGCCCCACGATACTGACTGCGTAGCGGTCACGGCAAATTCCGTGCCCAAAAACAATCGTCTCGAAGGTCTACGGGAGATGTTTCGTATCTCGGGACACAAAAAGGATTGCAACACGAGGACTTCCTAGGGGGTCACCCATCCTAGTACTACTCTAGACCAAGCACGCTTAACTTCTGAGTTCTGTTGGGATCCGGTGCTTTAGTGCTGGTATGATCGCACCGGTTTCGGGTGCTTCATCCCTCTCCTATCTACACGTCGCGGCCGGTGCATCAACGGCCGTAGCCTCTTGCCCGTCACGAAACCGTCGGCGCTTTCTCGAACGATCATGAAATCCCTATTGCAAGCTCTCTCCGAGCCCTAGCTCATCGACTGCGTATCGGTCATGGCAAGCTCGCGCCGAAACCATCGGCACTTTCTCGAACAATCTCGAAATCGCTATTGCGACCCAAATCCGGAAAGCTTTTTCCGAGCCCCACGATACTGACTGCGTAGCGGTCACGGCAAAGTCGGTGCTCGAAAACAATCATCTCGGAGGTCTACGGGAGATGTTTCGTATCTCGGGACGAAAAAGGAGTGCAACACGAGGACTTCCCAGGGGGTCACCCATCCTAGTACTACTCTTGCCCAAGCACGCTTAACTTCGGAGTTCTGATGGGATCCGGTGCTTTAGTGCTAGTATGATCGCATCGGTTTCGGGTGCTTCGTCCCTCGCATATGTGCACGTCGCGGCCCGCGCATCAACGTCCGGAGCCTCTTGCTCGTCACGAAACCGTCGGCGCTTTCTCGAACGATCACGAAATCCCTATTGCAAGCTCTCGCCGAGCCCTAGCCCAACGACTGCGTACCGGTCACAGAAAGCTCGCGCCGAAACCATCAGCACTTTCTCGAACGATCTCGGAATCGCTATTGCGACCCCAATCCGGAAAACTTTTTCCGAGCCCCACGATACTTACTGCGTAGCGGTCACGGCAAATGTCGTGCCCGAAAACAATCGTCTCAGAGGTCTACGGGAGATGTTTCGTATCTCTAGACGCAAAAAGTAGTGCAACACGAGGACTTCCTAGGGGGTTACCCATCCTAGTACTACTCTCGCCCAAGCACGCTTAACTTCAGAGTTTTGATGGGATCCGGTGCTTTAGTGCTGGTATGATCGCACCGGTTTCGGGTGCTTTGTCCCTCGCCTATCTGCATGTCGCGACCGGCGCATCAACGTCCGGAGCCTCTTGTGTCACGCCCCTCAAAATATCGACAATATTTAAAATTTTTTCAACACAAACCAATCCAAGATCCAAACACACATTTGAGGTCACTAAGAAAACATTCAGATCAAAAATTTCACCTCTATAGTCTACAAATTCATAACCTTGTGCAGTTTATAAACGTCCCACACATCACTCGATAATTCAAACAAACTGAACTTAACTCATCAAAATAATAACCACAACATAATTTCACAAGTGGGGAAATCTATGCAGTCACCAAACCAACGATTACCATAAGTTCGTATCATTACATGAATTTAACTTAACATTCCAAAATCCTAAACATGAGGGATCCTTTAACTTACACAAAATCCACAGGTTTAGATTCATCGTCAACATTTCATGAAATGCAGAGTGGCTTATATAACAAATACATATATGCTAACACAGATCTGCCCAAAATCTTCTAACTTTCCACTGCCTCAGCCCAATCTTAACATTTAAGCAAGCGATACGCTATCCTGAAAAATTTATCAACAAACGGGGTGAGCATATAGAGCTTAGCAAGTGACTAACATATCCATATCAAAATAGGACAATTTCCAAAGAGATAAAGTTTCATAATACGAGGCAGAATATACGAATTCATAGATATAATATCATTAGGTGCAGAATCATAATTGTCATTTCAATCATACATATTTGGTTCATAACATACTGGGCATAGAGTAATTGGAGCATATCAAAAACGAATGAAACGTTTTGGAGCATAACAATAACAAATGAACCATATCGGAGCTTATCAATGGCATATGAAATGTTCCGGAGCATATCAACAGCGTATGGAACATTTCGAAGCATATCAACAATGAATGAAACATTTCGGAGCTTATCAATATCACATACCAAACAGAAGCTCAAACGTCGTCTTTGACGTTGCATTCATATCATTCTTATCCAAAGCATGTACAAAAACACATAACTAAAGCTCTGGATATCATATCAAATATACAGAAGGTGTAGTGGGACCTCAAACAGAACGTGATACATCCATTTCTGAATGATCACCAGACAGAAGTCTCCCACGTCTGGGAGCTCCATCCACCCACGTCTAGGTGAAGTCAGAAGGGGCCGACAGAGCAACGCAGGCTCTAAGCACATACCCTTTACCATTTCTGGCAAAGGTCCAGACAGTCCCACAATCACCAGAGTACAAAAGGGCAGTTTAACAATAAGTAGCATATATCAGAAGCACACGCGGAACAACAAAAACATACATGTGCCTTTTCGAGATAATATGATGCAAGGAACAAAGCTCTCACAAATGTATTAAGATTTGAAATGAAATGAAAGCCAGAGTATATTGGGATTCCAAGCAATCATATTTGGCTCAATTCAAATAAGAAGAATAGATGAATTCAATATCCAAAGGAACGAAACAGAATACGCGAAATCGACCAAAGCTCGATTTCTGACAGAATTCCAATGGCACATAGAACAAATATTTCAGATTATCAATTATGCTCCAATACCCATAAGAAAACTACTGTCAAAAGATATAGCAATCTGTTTTCTATCAAAACAAGTTTCATACGAATCAGGGTTTCCCACAAGGAGTTACCTTTGATTTGGTAACACAAGGTCAAGGACACAATCACTGTTTTGCAGAATACATAGGGTCGGATTCAACAGATAATAGGGTAGGCATTTGAATTCCAAAATTTTCAAACTATATGTCAAAAGAAAGGTCTACAAGTCTAGTTTCGGACGAAGTCAGTTTGGTACAAATCAGAATTTTCAACAGAGAGTTATAGGCATTTTAGTATCGAAAGGTCAGAAATCTTACTCCCTGTTTTGCAGCATCTATAGGCTTATTTGAAACAGATGATTGGGTAAGTATTCGGTGTCCAAAATCTACAAATTCAGTGTCAAAAGAAAGTTATAAGAGTCTAATTTCAAACAAAATAGTTTCTGCCTGAATTCACATTTTGTACTAAAAATTATAGCTGAAACAGTGTATAGGGGTCAGTTTACCGAAAAAATTTCAGAATCCATGGTTCTATGTCCAAAGAGAGTCATATCAGTTTCTAGATAGAAATCCTTCAGTTTATTTTGAAACAACATAAAAAACAGAGACTAATTTTCTATAGGATGGGGTTAGAAACACTTACCTTTGGGAATTTTGACCCTAAGTGAAAGGATTTGGGCAAGAACCCTTAAAGCCCCAAATTTTTTTTTCTTCTTCTTCTTCTTCTTCTTCTCCTTCTTCTTCTTCTTCTTTCTTTCTTTCCCTGATCATCCACGCAGCTGCCTTCTCTGCTTCCTTAAGAACGAAGACAGAGAGGCTTAAGCGGTGGAATTTGTCATTTTGTGCGTTTTGCAGTTTAGTCCTTGTTTTTATCATATTCACGATTAGGTCCTTAGGGTTTACATATAGGTCCTCAGATTTTTTTTTTTTTTTTTTTTGAACAGATCTCCCGAATCTTAACAATAAGTTACCTCTGATTCATACTCTATTTCTTTTGTCAATTTAAAATAGATGCTTACATTATCACCAGAAATTTATACGAAAATTCGGAAATGAGGGATGTTACAGTCTCCCCCCCTTAAAAGAAAAATTTAGTCCTCTAAATTTATCGTACCTCTATCGATGAAAAGACGGGGGTACACCTTTTTCATTTCCTCCTCTAGCTCCCAAGTTGTCTCCTCTCCAGAATGATGTCTCCAAATTACTTGAACCAGTGGGATGACCCGATTCCTTAGGACTTTTTCTTTCTTATCAACAATCTGAATAGGCTCTTCCATATAAGATAAATCTTTATCGATCTCCACCAGCTCATATTTAATGATGTGAGAAGGGTCATATATATACTTCCTAATCATCAAGACATGAAATATATCATTGACATGGCACAATGCTGGTGGCAAGGCAATCCTGTAAGCGACAGAACCAACCCTCTCAAGAACCTCAAAAGGTCTAATAAATCTTGGGCTTGATTTTCCTTTCTTCCCAAACCTTATAATGCCTTTGGAAGGGGAGACCTTTAAGAATACAAAATCTCCGATTTCAAACTCAATATCTCGTTTTCTATTATCGGCATAACTCTTTTGACGACTCTGAGTAGTTTTTAACCTTTTCCTTATTACTTGAATTTTCTCGGTAGTTTCTTGTACCTTGTCCGGTGCTAACAGCTTCCTGTCACCAACTTCCTCCCAACATATGGGTGTTATGCACTTTCGCCCATATAAAGCTTCATAAGGAGCCATCTGAATACTTGAATGATAACTATTATTATAAGTGAACTCAACAAGTGAAATATCTTTATCCCATTCACCTTTCCAATCCATAACATAGGCTCTAAGTAAATCCTCAAGTGTTTGAATTGTTCTTTCTGACTGACCATCAGTCTGAGGATGATATGCAGTACTAAACTTGACTTTAGTGCCCATAGATTCCTGTAATCTTCTCCAGAATCTAGAGAGAAATCTGGAGTCTCTATCAGAGATGATCTCCTTTGGAATACCATGAAGTCTTACTATTTCATTAACATATAAATCTGCAAGTCTATCAAGTGAATAAGTCATATTAATCGGTAGGAAGTGTGCAGATTTTGTTAACCTATCGATGATAACCCAAATAGCATCATGCTTTCTAGAGGTTTTGGGTAGTCCTGAAACAAAATCCATAGTAATACATTCCCATTTCCATTCAGGAATATCTAAAGGTCGCAACAACCCTCCAAGTCTTTGGTGTTCTATTTTGATTTGCTGACAAGTCAAACATTTTGAAACATACATTGCAATTTCCTTCTTCAAGCCTTCCCACCAATAATGACTTTGAAGATCTCTATACATCTTAGTGCTCCCAGGATGTATGGTGTACTTCGAAGTATGACTTTCCTTTAGGATTTGATTCTTGATATCCGGTTCATTTGGTACACATACTCTCTCCCCAAATCTCAATAGGCCATCCTTTGAAACTTGAAATTGTGGCTTCAATTCCTTTTCTACTTCATTCCTCAAGTAGATTAAATATGGATCTCATAATTGTCCTTCCTTAGTTTGTTGAATAAGATCAGATTGCACTTGAATGGAGGCCATCAATATTATCGAGTCTTGCTCTTTCCTCAAAGCTTTCAAATCAAAATTTTCTTCTAATAACTTCCATTGCTTCACGACTAGACTAGCCATAAAACTTGTAGATTTCCTACTAAGTGCATCAGCTACAACATTGGCTTTGCCCGGGTGATAACGGATGGCACAATCATAATCCTTCAGAAGTTCTATCCATCTTCGCTGCCTCATGTTTAACTCTTTCTGAGTGAAAATATATTTTAAACTCTTGTGATCAGTAAAGATTTCAAACTGTCGACCATACAAATAATGTCTCCAAATCTTTAGAGCAAAAATAATTGCTTCCAATTCCAAATCATGAGTTGGATAATTCAATTCATAACCTTTAAGTTGCCATACGCAATTACTCTCCCTTCCTACATCAAAACACATCCTAGGCCCTTTCTTGAAGCATCAGTATAAACTACAAACTCATCACTACCACTTGGAATAGTGAGAATAGGGGCACTAGTCAATCTTCTTTTTAACTCTTGAAAACTTTGCTCACAATCATCACCCCTTACAAATTTCATATTCTTCTTAGTGAGTTTAGTGAGAGGTTGAGCAATTCGAGAAAATCCCTCCACAAATCTCCTGTAATAACCTGCCGTGCCCAAGAAGCTTCTAACCTCCGTTACATTTGTTGGTACTTCCCATTCAACAATAGCTTCTATTTTTCTTGGATCAACAGATATACCCTTCCCTGAAATCACATGGCCTAAGAAAGCAACTTCATTCAACCAAAATTCACATTTGCTGAACTTTGCATATAACTTCTTTTCTCTTAGTATGGACAATACATTTCTCAAGTGTTCCTCATGCTCTTGATTACTCCTTGAATACACCAATATGTCATCAATAAATATAATTACACAGATATCCAAGAGCGGTTGAAATATCCTATTTATTAGTTCCATAAAAGCTGCAGGGGCATTTGTCAAACCAAAAGGCATCACCAAGAATTCATAATGACCATATCGAGTTCTGAAAGCTGTTTTTGAAATATCCTCCTCCTTGATCTTCAACTGATAGTAACCTGACCTCAGGTCAATCTTAGAGAATACTTGTGCACCCTGCAGTTGATCAAACAAATCATCAATTCTAGGTATGGGATACTTGTTTTTGATGGTCACCTGATTCAACTGTCTATAATCAATACAAAGCCTCAATGTTCCATCCTTCTTCTTCACTAATAGTACCGGAGCACCCCATGGGGATACAATGGGTCGTATGAAACCCTTATCTAATAATTCTTGTATTTGCTTCTTTAATTCCTCTAGCTCGAGTGGTGCCATTCTGTAGGGAGGCTTAGATATTGGGGTTGTACTGGAGACCAGATCAATAGCAAATTCACCCTCTCTATCTAGAGGTAAACCAGGCAAGTCATCTGGGAATACATCAGGGAATTCTTTGACCACTGAAATTTCATCTAGGTGGGTTTCCTGATTTGAATGCTCCTTTACACACACCATATAACAAAAACAACCTTTCTGCATAAGACGATAAGCTTGAAGTGCTGATATCAAGCAAGGAGGCTGATCTGGTATGCAGAAAGTAATTATTTTCTTGTAACAATCAATACTAGCGTGATGAGAAGATAACCAATCCATGCCAAGTATAATATCAAAACCCTGGATCTCTAGGAGAATCAAATCAGCAAAGAGTTCGTGGTCTCCAATAGAGATCAAACAAGATGGGTAAACCAAGTTTGTTGCCAATGAATCTCCAACAGCAGTTGTTACATATAACATATAATCCAGGGGTTTAGGTAGAATATGCAAGTGACAAGCAAAATATTGTGAAACAAACGATAAGTTGGAGCCGGGATCAAACAAAACTTTTGCATTTCTTTTAGAAACATGAAGAATACCTTCCACCACTGATTTAGAAGATTTAGAATCTTGTTCAGTGATAGCGTACACTCTAGCATGGGCTGAGGGTCTAGGAGACAGTGGCTCTTTCTTCTTCCTCAAAGGGCAATCTTTTATTTGATGATCCAACTTTTCACAACCAAAACATGCTCCAGTCACCCGAAAACACTGACTTGTTTCATGATTTAATCCACATTTTGCACATGACTGAGTCCCTCTGCAATGGTTTCCATTTCTCAAATCCAGATGTCTTAAACCTCTTGTTACTAGCTTCATATTCATTTTCTCTCCTGCTTTTGCTAGTAAATTTGTCCTTTTTGTTCTTGCCAATGATTTCTTGAATTTCCTCCACGTCTCGTTCAATTTTTAAAGCTCTTTCTACCGTATCTGCATATGTTTGTAGTTTTAAAGCTGACATTCGGCTTCTTATTGCTGGCCGTAATCCCCTTTCAAACCTTCTTGCTTTTCTAGATTCATCATCAGTCATATGTGTGGCAAACCTGGAGAGCTCAGTGAATTTAGATTCATACTTTGTAACCGTCATACTTCCCTGGATAAGATTCAAGAACTCCAATTCTTTTTGCTCTCTCATACAATCTGGAAAATATTTATCATTAAACTTTTCTTGGAATAACTTCCATGTCATTGGCTCATGTTTGATTTCAGACATCCTCTTAATCATTCTCCACCAGTGTTCAGCTTCTCCTTCCAACATAAAGGTGGCAAGAAAAACCTTTCGATCATCAGGGTAATTTAAGGCATCAAATATTTTCTCTATCTGCATCATCCATCGTTCTGCCACCATTGGATCAGACTCACCACTAAAACTGGGAGGACTAAGCTTCTTAAACTGTTCAATTCCCAACCCCGTCTGGTTTGATGTTCCTGTTCCATCATTTCTTCCTTGTAGGACAGGTTGTTGTTGTTGTTGCATCACTTGTGCCATAGTCTCCAAAGTCCGAATGATACCACTCAATTGATCAGCAGTAGATGCAACAGGAGAACCAGATGATCTCGTCATCCTTGCTTCCTAAAACATCATAAGAACATTTTCTTTGATCAATCTCTAAATGATAGTCAATAAACCTAAAAAAAAAATAATTTTCTTAGTGATTCTTAAATCATGCTCTGATACCACCACTGTCACGCCCCTCAAAATATCGATAATATTTAAAATTTTTTCAACACAAACCAATCCAGGATCCAAACACACATTTGAGGTCACTAAGAAAATATTCAGATCAAAAATTTCACCTCTATAGTCTAAAAATTCATAACCCTGTGCAGTTTATAAACGTCTCACACATCACTCGATAATTCAAACAAACTGAACTTAACTCATCAAAATAATAACCACAACATAATTTCACAAGTGGGGAAGTCTATGCAGTCACCAAACCAACGATTACCATAAGTTCGTATCATTACATGAATTTAACTTAACATTCCAAAATCCTAAACATGAGGGATCCTTTAACTTACACAAAATCCACAGGTTTAGATTCATCGTCAACATTTCATGAAATGCAGAGTGGCTTATACAACAAATACATATATGCTAACACAGATCTGCCCAAAATCTTCTAACTTTCCACTGCCTCAGCCCAATCTTAACATTTAAGCAAGCGATACGCTATCCTGAAAAATTTATCAACAAACGGGGTGAGCATATAGAGCTCAGCAAGTGACTAACATATCCATATCAAAACAGGACAATTTCCAAAGAGATAAAGTTTCATAATACGAGGCAGAATATACGAATTCGTAGACATAATATCATTAGGTGCAGAATCACAATTGTCCTTTCAATCATACATATTTGGTTCATAACATATTGGGCATAGAGTAATTGGAGCATATCAGAAACGAATGAAACGTTTTGGAGCATAACAATAACAAATGAACCATATCGGAGCTTATCAATGGCATATGAAATGTTCCGGAGCATATCAACAGCGTATGGAACATTTCGAAGCATATCAACAATGAATGAAACATTTCGGAGCTTATCAATATCACATACCAAACAGAAGCTCAAACATCGTCTTTGACGTTGCATTCATATCATTCTTATCCAAAGCATGTACAAAAACACATAACCAAAGCTCTGGATATCATATCAAACATACAGAAGGTGTAGTGGGACCTCAAATAGAACGTGATACATCCATTTCTGAATGACCACCAGACAGAAGTCTCCCACGTCTGGGAGCTCCATCCACCCACGTCTAGGTGAAGTCAGAAGGGGCCGGCAGAGCAACGCAGGCTCTAAGCACATACCCTTTACCATTTCTGGCAAAGGTCCAGATAGTCCCACAATCACCAGAGTACAAAAGGGCAGTTTAACAATAAGTAGCATATATAGGAAGCACACGCGGAACAACAAAAACATACATGTGCCTTTTCGAGACAATACGATGCAAAGAACAAAGCTCTCACAAATGTATTCAGATTTGAAATGAAATGAAAGCCAGAGTATATTGGGATTCCAAGCAATCATATTTGGATCAATTCAAATAAGAAGAATAGATGAATTCAATATCCAAAGGAACGAAACAGAATACGCGAAATCGACCAAAGCTCGATTTCTGACAGAATTCCAATGGCACATAGAACAAATATTTCAGATTATCAATTATGCTCCAATACCCATAAGAAAACTACTGTCGAAAGATATATCAATCTGTTTTCTATTGAAACAAGTTTCGTACGAATGAGGGTTTCCCACAAGGAGTTACCTTTGATTTGGTAACACAAGGTCAAGGACACAATCACTGTTTTGCAGAATACATAGGGTCGGATTCAACAGAGAATAGGGTAGGCATTTAAATTCCAAAATTTTCAAACTATATGTCAAAAGAAAGGTCTGCAAGTCTAGTTTCGGACGAAGTCAGTTTGGTACAAATCAGAATTTTCAACAGAGAGTTATAGGCATTTTAGTATCGAAAGGTCAGAAATCTTGCTCCCTGTTTTGCAGCATCTATAGGCTCATTTGAAATAGATGATTGGGTAAGTATTCGGAGTCCAAAATCTACAAAATCAGTGTCAAAAGAAAGTTATAAGAGTCTAATTTCAAAAAAAATAGTTCCTGCCTGAATTCACTTTTTGTACTAAAAATTATAGTTGAAACAGTGTATAGGGGTCAGTTTACCGAAAAAATTTCAGAATCCATGGTTCTATGTCCAAAGAGAGACATATCGGTTTCTAGATAGAAATCCTTCAGTTTATTTTGAAACAACATAAAAAACAGAGACTAATTTTCTGTAGGATGGGGTTAGAAGCACTTGCCTTTGGGAATTTTGACCCTAAGTGAAAGGATTTGGGCAAGAACCCTTAAAGCCCCAAATTTTTTTTTCTTCTTCTTCTTCTTCTTCTTCTTCTCCTTCTTCTTCTTCTTCTTTCTTTCTTTCCCTGATCATCCACGCAGCTGCCTTCTCTGCTTCCTTAAGAACGAAGGCAGAGAGGCTTAAGCGGTGGAATTTGTTATTTTGTGCATTTTGCAGTTTAGTCCTTGTTTTTATCATATTCACGATTAGGTCCTTAGGGTTTACATATAGGTCCTCAGATTCTTTTTTTTTTTTTTTGAACAGATCTCCCAAATCTTAACAATAAGTTACCTCTAATTCATACTCTATTTCTTTTGTCAATTTAAAATAGATGCTTACATTATCACCAGAAATTTATACGAAAATTCGGAAATGAGGGATGTTACATCTTGCCCGTCACGAAACCGTCGACGCTTTCTTGAACGATCACGAAATCCCTATTGCAAGCTCTCTCCTATCCTTAGCCCAACGACTGCGTATCAGTAACGGCAAGCTAGCCGAAACCATCGGCACTTTCTCGGACGATCTCGGAATCGCTATTGCGACCCCAATCCAAAAAGCTTTTTCCGAGCCCCACGATACTGACTGCGTAGCGATCACGGCAAATTCCGTGCCCGAAAACAATCGTCTCGGAGGTCTATGGGAGATGTTTCATATCTCGGGAAGCAAAAAGGAGTGCAACACGAGGACTTCCCAAGGGGTCACCCATCCTAGTACTACTCTCGCCCAAGCACGCTTACTGACTGCGTAGCGGTCACGGCAAATTCCGAGCCCCAAAACAATCGTCTCAGAGGCCTACGTGAGATGTTTCGTATCTCAGGATGCAAAAAGGAGTGCAACATGAGGACTTCCCTCGGTGTCACCCATCCTAGTACTACTCTCGCCCAAGCACGCGTAACTTCAGAGTTCTGATGGGATCCAGTGCTTTAGTGCTGGTATGATCGCACCCGTTTCGGGTGCTTCGTCCCTCGCCTATGTGCACGTCGCAGCGGGCACATCAACGTTCGGAGCCTCTTGCCCATCACGAAACCGTCGGCGCTTTCTCGAACGATCACGAAATCGTTATTGCAAGCTCTCTCCGAGCCCTAGCCCATCGACCGCGTATCGGTCACGGCAAGCTCGCGCCGAAACCATCGGCACTTTCTCGAACGATATCGGAATCGCTATTGCGACCCCAATCCGGAAAGCTCTCTCCGAGCCCCACGATACTAACTGCGTAGCGGTCACGGCAAATTTCGTGCCCGAAAACAATCGTCTCGGAGGTCTACGGGAGATGTTTCGTATCTCAGGAAGCAAAAAGGAGTGCAACACGAGGACTTCCCAAGGGGTCACCCATCATAGTACTACTCTCGCCCAAGCACGCTTAACTTCGGAGTTCTGATGGTATCCGGTGCTTTAGTGCTGGTATGATCGCACCGGTTTCGGGTGCTTCGTCCCTCGCCTATGTGCACGTCGCGGCCGGCGCATCAACGTCCGGAGCCTCTTGCCCGTCACAAAACCGTCGGCGCTTTCTCGAACGATCACGAAATCCCTATTGCAAGCTCTCTCCTTGTAACATCCCCCATTTTTAAAAATTTAGTAAAAAGGTTTGTTTGTAAAAATAAGGATTATTTAATAATTATTTTATATTAAATGATATTATATTAAAGGTTTATGGCTAGGGATCTAAGAGTAAATATTAGAAGTTTGATATAATTTATGAAAGATTCAGATTTAAGTTAGAAAAAAAATATATATATATATATAATGGACATGTGTCACTAACTAACATAAGGTTGGTGCCACTTATCTTTGCTCTAAAGATGACACCTAGCCCCTTTCATGCATGCATGACACCTTGCAACTTTTGCATTAGCCAAAACCCAAATAATTTTTTTTGGTAAGTAAAAGTAAATTGATTATGTGTAAAGTTTCTACAACTAGCTTTATCTATACAAGTCATAGACAAAGCCAAGTAACTCATAGAGTGCGAATGCGATAGTTATGACTACACATGCTGTAGACTATAACTACTTGTGGGTACATTATTTGGCATCATTCCCAAGATCTTTAGCTAATAGCAAAATTAAATTTGATAAAAATATCTTTTTCTCTTCGGGTGAAGTGCTCGGTTTTGAGATCATGCTCCATACAGGATCTTGAGTCTCTAATAATCTCTTTCAAGAGCTGAGCATTGTTTGTGTGTTGACATTCAAAGATTCTATTACATCTCTCCTTCCACATCCACCAAATAGCGCATCTGAAAGTAACCTTTGCCAGTTGTGTAAGAGGCCCTTTTCTTGAGAAACATTGCATAAGGTCGCCTAGTTCTTGGTGCAAGTTTGGTTGCGGCAGTCTATTGAGTTCAAATCGCTGGAGAATCTCTTTCCATATCCATTTTGTATAATCACAAGCAAAATAGAGGTGGTCAACAGTTTCTTCTTGTTGCAAACAAAGGGAGCATCGGTTAACATGATAGATACCTCTTCTTTTCATATTGTCTATTGTAGGTAGTTTATTGAGAAGGGCCTGTCAAAACCCAAATAATTAGATGAAAGGTTAAAGAAAACAAACCTGAAGACTTGCAGCCAACGTGAGTTTGAGAAGAGAAGGGAAGAAGAAGAAGAAGAAGAAGAAGAAGAAGAAGAAGAAGAAGAAGAGCTTGAGGTTTTTCACCAATTTTCTCACCTTTGGGATTCAAATAATTTTAAGGCAAGTGTTCTAACCCAATCCCACAGTAACCTTAATCTCTGTTTCCATTTTTATTCTGCAAAATTTGAAAGATTTCAACTGAGAACCAGACCTTCTTTCGTTTTGATATAAAACTATGAATCTGTAATTTTTCGGTAATCTGACCTCTATGCAATATTTTGATCATAACATTTTGTAATAAACTCTGATTTAGACAAAACCTGTTTCATTTGAAAGTAGACAAGAAATTCTTTATTTTGATATAAAGATCGAATGATTTGGAGTTTAAATGCCTACTAAGAATTCTGTTTAAATTAACCCTACAGATTCTGCAAAACAGGGACTGAAATTTCTGACCTCTTGTTGCTTAACTAATTATAACTTTCTGTTGTGAACTCAGATTCATAAAAAGTAGGTTTTATTTGAAGAGAGACTCAAAATTATTTCTGTATATACCTGATTTCAAATTTTTGGATTAGAATTGCTAAATGAAACATCTGCTTTCATCGACCCTATGGATTCAGTAAAACAGAGCTAATATTTTCAGACCTTTCGCTACGAAATTATCTGTAACTCCCTGTTGTAAATTCGAAATCTTGTAAAACTTGATTTTCCTAAAACTAGATTGACAAATCTTTCTAATGACACCTATTTTGTATAAATTGGAGCATAATTGGTTATCCAAATAGTTCATACAATGTTCCTATCAAATTCTACCAGAATCGAGCTTTGGTCGATTTCGGCTTTCCTTGTTACTTCACTTTGGAAATCGATTTTGGCAAAAACTCTTACTTCAGTTAAGCTTTACATTATTATCTTAAATTCTTGTATACTTTGGTCCTTTATTTATTTGTACATCTGCAGCTATCATCTAAAGATCATGTTTGCATCGTAATGATTCGGCACATGCATCCCATTGTTCCGCATTTACTTTCGATATGTGCCTCCTCCAGTTTCATTTCTTTGGACATTGAATTTATCTAACTTTCTTATTTCAATTAACTTATATATGATTTCTTGAAAATCCTTGTATGCTCTTGCTTTTGTTTTCTTTCAAATCGGAATACATTGTGAAAGATTATGTTTGTATCGTATTGACTCGAAAGGCATATGTACATTTCGTTGTTCCGCATGTGCTTCCAATATATGCTAATTTCATTATTCATACTGTCCCTTTGTACTCCGGTGTTTGTGGGATAAATGTGAACCTTTGCCAGAAATGGTAAAGGGAGTTATGCTTAGAGCCCGCGATGCTCTGCCGGCCCCCTATGACTTCACTCAGACGTGGGTAGATGGAGCTCCCAAACGTGAGAGACTTATGTTTGGTGGTTATTTAGAAATGGATAGACTATATTATGTTATGATCCCTCTTCACCTTCTATGTGTTTGATATGATATCCAAAGCTTTGGCTATGTTTCTATGCATGCTTTGGATAAGAATGAAATGAATGCATCGTTATGTGACATTTGAGCTTCTATTCATATTTTGTTCTTTGATATATTTCCGAAATGTTATAAGACTTTGTTATACCTTGAAAGCTACCATATGTCATCGTATGCTCCTTATGCCAATGATATGCTCCAATTATCTTTCCTCGATTGTATAAACAAAACGTGCTTCGAACGAAATGACATCGTAATTCTGCATTCATGGTATCCAAAATGCTCCTTACGTCTTTGTTATGCCTTGAAATTACCATATGTCATCGATATGCTCCTTATGCCAATGATATGCTCCAATTATTTTTCCTCGATTGTATAAACAAAACGTGCTTCGAACGAAATGACATCGTAATTCTGCATTCATGGTATCCAAAATGCTCCTTACGTCTTTGTTATGCCTTGAAATTACCATATGTCATCGATATGCTCCTTATGCCAATGATATGCTCCAATTACCTTTCCTCGATTGTATGAATAAAACGTGCTTCGAACGATATGATATTGAAATTCTGCATTCAAACAAAACATGCTACTGTTTCATCTTGTATCTCTGCTTTGTATTTTGATACCTCATTTGTTTGAAAAATGTCCTCTTTGTTATGGATATGTTAGTCATTTGCTGAGCTTTATATGCTCACCCCGTTGCTATATAAATTTTTCAGGATAGCTTATCGCTCACTAAAATGTGTAAATTGGGTTGAGACAGTGGAAGACTAGAAGATTTTGGGGCAAATATTTTGTACTTGATAGGTTGATGTTGTATAAGTTCTTTTTGGGAGTAATGAAATATCAATGACAAATCTAGATTGATGTATCTTGTAAATATTTGAAAAGTACCTCTTATGTTAGGATTTTGGAAATGTTAAGTCTAAACTGTGTACTGATATAAACATGTAGTACATGTTGGTTTTGTGATTGCATTAATTACCGCGCTTATAGATTTATGATATAGTTATGGTTTAGTTAAGTTACTTTTGGATTTTAAGAATCTTATAGTGACATGATGTATGATTATAAACTGCACAGGTTTTGTGAATTGTGGATTGTAGAGATGAATGACTTGAATGTTTTTTTTAGTGACCTAAAATGTTTGATTGGATCCTGGATTGTTTGTTGAATTATAATATTATTAATCTTGAGTTAGATTCACACCTCCTGAATGAGAATTATATTCGAGGGGGGGGCGTGACAGAGTGGTATCAGAGCATGGTTTGTGGGTCACTGAAATATTTGATATGTTGACGTGCAAAATATATTGAGGTCTAGTGAATTATAGTGATTAGTGAAAATTTTCTTTGATGCTTTTTTGGAATCTAGGATGATGAGGACATTTAGTCCTCATACTTCAGTTGCTTTTGATTAATTAAGTGTGATAAAAGGGTTGATCGGGGATATTAAATCAGAGTGGCGTAGTAGAAGCGTGGTGAACCTAATACATTGGTAGCAGAAAAATGGATGATGCGATTGGAGAAGATTTTTTATGTACGAAATTATTTTGTTGATCAAAAGAATTGATTAGAAATGAATCAGAATGTGATAACAAGAGAGTCAAGATATCATCGATTTAAAAATGGAAGTCACCATAAAAGATTCAATCCTGTGTATGATGCGAGTTAAATTATGAAATAAGTTTGTATTTGTAGGTGACTGGAGCCTATTTTGCTTATGAAAATTTGGATCATAAAATAAAAGATTGCCCTTTAGACAAGAAGAAAGAATCACTGCCTCATAAATCATCAGCCCATGTCAGAGTGTATGTTATCACGGAATATTATTCTAAAGCTTTTGAATTAGTGGTCGAAGGTACTATTCATATTTCTAAAAGAATGCAAATATTTGTTTGACCATGTGTCTCATCTATGATTTGATTCATAATATTTTGCTTATCACATGGGCATTCAACTTGAACCACTGGATTATATGCTATATGTAAATACGGCTATTAGGGATTGTTTGATAACAAACTCGATCTGGTCATCTTGTTTGATTTCTATTGAAGAACACGAACTTCTTGCTGATTTGGTTCTCCTAGATATTTGGAGTTTTGATATTATACTAAGTATGGATTGATTATCTTCCCGTCATACCAGTATAGATTGTCATACAAAATGATCACTTTTTGCATACTAGATCATCCCATCTTTTATTTTGAGAGTATTGGGCATGATTTACCTCCTTGCCTGATGTATTTCCAGATGACTTGCCTGGTTTACCTCCAAATTGAGAGGGTGAATTTACTATTGATTTGGTCCTTGAGACAACCCCAATATCTAAGCCTCCTTACAGAATGACACAACTCGAGCTAGAGGAATTAAAAAAAAACAACTACAAGAACTATTAGGTAAGGGTTTTATTCGACCCAGTGTTTCACTATGGGGTGCTCCGGTGCTATTAGTTAAGAAGAAGGATGGAACATTAAGGCTTTGTATTGATTATAGACAATTGAATCAGGTGACCATAAAAAACAAGTATCCCCTACCTAGAATTGATGATTTGTTTGATCAATTGTAGGGTGCATAAGTATTCTCCAAGATTGATTTAAGGTCAGGTTACTATCAGTTGAAGATCATGAAGGAGGATATTCCAAAAACAGCTTTTAGAACTCGATATGGTCACTATGAATTCTTAGTGATGCATTTTGTTTTAACTAATGCCCCTACAGCTTTTATGGAACTGATGAATAGAATATTTCAGCCATTCATGGATGATTGTGTGATTGTATTCATAGATGACATATTAGTATATTCAAGGAGTAATCAGGAGCATGAGGAACACTTGGGAAATATATTATCCATACTAAGAGAAAAGAAGTTGTATGCAAAGTTCAGCAAATGTGAATTTTGGTTGAATGAAATTGCTTTCTTAGGCCATGTGATTTCAGGGAAGGGTATATCTGTTGATCCAAAGTGGAAGCTGTTGTTATTACGGACAAACATGATAGAAGTTATTTCTTAAGTGGAAGCTATTGTTAAGTGAGAAGTACCAACAAACATGACAGAAGTTGGAAGATTCTTGGGCATGGCAGGTTATTACGGGAGATTTGTGGAGAGATTTTCTCGAATCGCTCAACCTCTCACCAAACTCACTCAAAAGAATGTGAAATTTGTATGGGGTGATAATTGTGAGCAAAGTTTTCAAGAGTTAAAAAGGAGATTGACTAGTGCCCCTATTCTCACTATTCCAAGTGGTGACGAGGGATTTATGGTTTACACTGATGCTTCAAGAAAGGGCCTTGGATGTGTTTTGATGCAAGGAGGGAAAATGATTGCTTATGCTTCTAGACAACTAAAGAGTTTGAACTGAATTATCCAACTCATGATTTAGAATTGGCAGCAATTATTTTTTTTCTCTAAAGATTTGGAGGCATTACTTGTATGGGCGAACATTTAAAATCTTTATTGATCATAAGAGTTTAAAGTATATTTTTACTAAAAAAGAGTTAAACATGAGACAGCGGAGATGGATAGAACTTCTAAAGGATTATGATTGTACCATTCGTTATCACCCGAGTAAAACTAATGTTGTAGCATATGCCCTTAGTAGAAAATCTATAAGTTTTATGGTGATTTTGGTTATGAAGCAATGGAAGTTATTAGAAGAGAATTATGATTTGAATGTTATGAGAAAAGGGCAAGACTCAATGATATTAATGGCCTCCATCCAAGTGTAATATGATCTCATTCAACAAATTAAAGGAGGACAACTACGAGATCGACGCTTGATCTGCTTAAGGAATGAAGTAGAAAAGGGATTGAAACTGAATTTTTGAGTTTCAGATGATGGCCTATTGAGATTAGGGAATAGAATATATGTTCCAAATGACTCAAAATACAAAAATCAAATCCTGAGGGATGGTTATAATTCAAAGTACACCATGCATCCTGGTAGCACTAAGATGTATAGAGATCTCCAAAGTCATTATTGGTGAGAAGGCATGAAGAAGGAGATTGCAATATATGTTTCAAAGTGTTTGACTTGTCAGCAAATCAAAGCAGAACACCAAAGACCTGGAGGTTTGTTGCAACCTTTAGATATTCCTGAATGGAAATGTGAATGTATTGCCATGGACTTTATTTCAGGACTACCCCGAACTTCTAGAAAGCATGATGCTATTTGGGTTATCATTGATAGGTTAACGAAATCTGCACATTTCCTACCGATCAATATGACTTATTCTTTTGATAGGCTTGCAGATTTATATATATAAATGAAATAGTAAGACTTCATGGTATTCCAAAGGAGATAATCTCTGACAGAGACTCCAGATTTCTATCTAGATTTTGGAGAAGGTTATAGGAATCTATTAGCACTAAAGTCAAGTTTAGCACTGCTTATCACCCTCAAATTGATGGTCAATCAGAAAGAACCATTCAAACACTTGAGGATTTGCTTCGAGCCTATGTTATGGATTGGAAAGGTGAATGGGATAAAGATATCTCTCTTATTGAGTTCACTTACAATAATAGTTATCATTCAAGTATTTAGATGGCTCCTTATGAAGCTTTATATGGGCGAAAGTGCAGGACGCCTATATGTTGGGAAGAAATTGGTGACAGAAAATTATTAGCACCAGAAAAAGTACAAGAGACTATTGAGAAAATTCAACTTATAAGAAAAAGGTTAAAGGCTGCTCAGAGTTGTCAAAAGAGTTATGCTGATAACAGAAGGCGAAATATTGAGTTTCAAATCGGGGATTTTGTATTCCTGAAGGTCTCCCCTTCTAAAGGCATTGTAAGATTTGGGAAGAAAGGAAAGTTAAGCCCAATATTTATTGGACCTTTTGAGATTCTTGAGAGGGTTGGTTCTGTCGCTTACAGGATTGCCTTGCCACCATCATTGTGCCATATCCATGATATATTTCATGTTTCAATGATCAGAAAGTATATACCTGATCCCTCTCATATCATTAAGTATGAGCCGATGGTGATTGATAAAGACTTGTCTTATGTGCAAGAGCCCACTCAGATTGTTGATAAAAAAGAAAAGATCTTGAGGAATCGGGTTATCCCTCTAGTTAAAGTGATCTGGAGATATCATTCTGGAGAGGAAACAACTTGGGAGCTTGAGAAAGAAATGATGAAAGCTTATCCTCATCTTTTCGTCGAATGAGGTATGATAAATTTAGAGGACTAAATTTTTTTTTTAAGGAGGGGAGAGTGTAACATCCCCCATTTTTAAAAATTTAGTAAAAAGGTTTGTTTGTAAAAATAAGGATTATTTAATAATTATTTTATATTAAATGATATTATATTAAAAATTATTATTATTTAATAAGGAATTGGCTAATTTTATAATGATTATTTTAATAATTATTATTTAATAAGGAATTGGCTAATCAAACACATTTCGTATGCAATCTCTTCTTGAACTAGTACTAATATGTGGTACGATCCTT
The DNA here is from genome assembly GCF_036884655.1 of Musa acuminata AAA Group. Classification (NCBI taxonomy): domain Eukaryota; kingdom Viridiplantae; phylum Streptophyta; class Magnoliopsida; order Zingiberales; family Musaceae; genus Musa; species Musa acuminata. The sequence goes on along the minus strand of NC_088327.1, from coordinate 26,726,931 downwards.
GGGTGAATGGGAAGAGTATATTTCAATTATATGGCGACAGAATACAAAAAGATCTTGGGGCTCCCAAAGATTGGAAGGTTTCCGAGTTCATTGCTAACGGTACTTGGTGTCTCCCTAATCCTATTTCTCCCGAAATGTTATCACTTTGGCCGACTATCATAGCTATTCCAATCAGGAACAACTCTTCAGATACACTTATTTGGCCTCATGACAATGGCAAATTTAGTGCCACATCCGCATGGAATCAAATTAGGCAAAGAAAGAACAAGTGGGTCCCAAGCAGTTGGACATGGGATCGACCGGGATCACAAAGACACTCCTTATGTACATGGCAGGCCCTTCTCAATAAACTACCTACAATAGACAATATGAAAAGAAGAGGTATCTATCATGTTAACCGATGCTCCCTTTGTTTGCAACAAGAAGAAACTGTTGACCACCTCTATTTTGCTTGTGATTATACAAAATGGATATGGAAGGAGATTCTCCAGCGATTTGAACTCAATAGACTGCCGCAACCAAACTTGCACCAAGAACTAGGCGACCTTATGCAATGTTTCTCAAGAAAAGGGCCTCTTACACAACTGGCAAAGGTTACTTTCAGATGCGCTATTTGGTGGATGTGGAAGGAGAGATGTAATAGAATCTTTGAATGTCAACACACAAACAATGCTCAGCTCTTGAAAGAGATTATTAGAGACTCAAGATCTTGTATGGAGCATAATCTCAAAACCGAGCACTTCACCCGAAGAGAAAAAGATATTTTTATCAAATTTAATTTTGCTATTAGCTAAAGATCTTGGGAATGATGCCAAATAATGTACCCACAGGTAGTTATAGTCTACAGCATGTGTAGTCATAACTATCGCATTCGCACTCTATGAGTTACTTGGCTTTGTCTATGACTTGTATAGATAAAGCTAGTTGTAGAAACTTTACACATAATCAATTTACTTTTACTTACCAAAAAAAATATTAAAGGTTTATGGCTAGAGACCTAAGAGTAAATATAAGAAGTTTGATATAATTTATGAAAGATTCAGATTTAAGTTAGAAAAAAAAAAAAATATATATATATATAATGGACATGTGTCACTAACTAACATAAGGTTGGTGCCACTTATCTTTGCTCTAAAGATGACACCTAGCCCCTTTCATGCATGCATGACACCTTACAACTTTTGCATTAGCCAAAACCCAAATAATTAGATGAAAGGTTAAAGAAAACAAACCTGAAGAGTTGCAGCCAACGTGAGTTTGAGAAGAGAAGGGAAGAAGAAGAAGAAGAGCTTGAGGTTTTTCACCAATTTTCTAACCTTTGGGATTCAAATAATTTTAAGGCAAGTGTTCTAACCCAATCCCACAGTAACCTTAATCTCTGTTTCCATTTTTATTCTGCAAAATTTGAAAGATTTCAACTGAGAACCAGACCTTCTTTCGTTTTGATATAAAGCTATGAATCTGTAATTTTTCGGTAATCTGACCTCTATGCAATGTTTTGATCATAACATTTTGTAATAAACTCTGATTTAGACAAAACCTATTTCATTTGAAAGTAGACAAGAAAATTTTTATTTTGATATAAAGATCGAATGATTTGGAGTTTAAATGCCTACTAAGAATTCTGTTTAAATTAACCCATTCTGCAAAACAGGGACTGAAATTTCTGACCTCTTGTTGCTTAACGACTTATAACTTTCTGTTGTGAACTCAAATTCATAAAAAGTATGTTTTATTCGAAGGTAGACTCAAAATGCTTTCTGTATATACCTGATTTCAAATTTTTGGATTAGAATTGCTAAATGAAACATCTGCTTTCATCGACCCTATGGATTCAGTAAAACAGAGCTAATATTTTCAGACCTTTCACTACGAAATTATCTGTAACTCCCTTTTGTAAATTCCAAATCTTGTAAAACTTGATTTTCCTAAAACTAGATTGACAAAGCTTTCTAATGACACCTATTTTGTATAAATTGGAGCATAATTGGTTATCCAAAGAGTTCATACAATGTTCCTATCAAATTCTACCAGAATCGAGCTTTGGTCGATTTCGGCTTTCCTTGTTACTTCTCTTTGGAAATCGATTTTGGCAAAAACTCTTAATTCAGTTAAGCTTTACATTATTATCTTAAATTCCTGTATACTTTGGTCCTTTATTTATTTGTACATCTGCAGCTATCATCTAAAGATCATGTTTGCATCGTAATGATTCGGCACATGCATCCCATTGTTCCGCATTTGCTTTCGATATGTGCCTCCTCCAGTTTCATTTCTTTGGACATTGAATTTATCTAACTTTCTTATTTCAATTGAGCTATATATGATTTCTTGAAAATCCTTGTATACTCTTGCTTTTGTTTTCTTTCAAATCGGAATACATTGTGAAAGATTATGTTTGTATCGTATTGACTCGAAAGGCATATGTACATTTCGTTGTTCCGCATGTGCTTCCAATATATGCTAATTTCATTATTCATACTGTCCCTTTGTACTCCAGTGTTTGTGGGATAAATGTGAACCTTTGCCAGAAATGGTAAAGGGAGTTATGCTTAGAGCCCGCGATGCTCTGCCGGCCCCCTATGACTTCACTCAGACGTGGGTGGATGGAGCTCCCAAACGTGGGAGACTTATGTTTGGTGGTCATTCAGAAATGGATATACCATATTATGTTATGATCCCACTTCACCTTCTATGTGTTTGATATGATATCCAAAGCTTTGGCTATGTTTCTATTCATGTTTTGTTCTTTGATATATTTCCGAAATTTTATAAGACTTTGTTATACCTTGAAAGCTACCATATGTCATCGTATGCTCCTTATGCCAATGATATGCTCCAATTATCTTTCCTCGAATGTATAAACAAAACGTGCTTCGAACGAAATGACATCGTAATTCTGCATTCATGGTATCCAAAATGCTCCTTACGTCTTTGTTATGCCTTGAAATTACCATATGTCATCGATATGCTCCTTATGCCAATGATATGCTCCAATTATCTTTCCTCGATTGTATAAACAAAACGTGCTTCGAACGAAATGACATCGTAATTCTGCATTCATGGTATCCAAAATGCTCCTTACGTCTTTGTTATGCCTTGAAATTACCATATGTCATCGATATGCTCCTTATGCCAATGATATGCTCTAATTACCTTTCCTCGATTGTATGAATAAAACGTGCTTCGAACGATATGATATTGAAATTCTGCATTCAAACAAAACATGCTACTGTTTCATCCTGTATCTCTGCTTTGTATTTTGATACCTCATTTGTTTGAAAACTGTCCTCTTTGTTATGGATATGTTAGTCATTTGCTGAGCTTTATATGCTCACCCCGTTGCTATATAAATTTTTCAGGATAGCTTATCGCTCACTAAAATGTGTAAATTGGGTTGAGGCAGTTGAAGACTAGAAGATTTTGGGGCAAATATTTTGTACTTGATAGGTTGATGTTGTATAAGTTCTTTTTGGGAGTAATGAAATATCAATGACAAATCTAGATTGATGTATCTTGTAAATATTTGAAAAGTACCTCTTATGTTAGGATTTTGGAAATGTTAAGTCTAAACTGTGTACTGATATAAACATGTAGTACATGTTGGTTTTGTGATTGCATTAATTACCGCGCTTATAGATTTATGATATAGTTATGGTTTAGTTAAGTTGCTTTTGGATTTTAAGAATCTTATAGTGACATGATGTATGATTATAAACTTTACAGGTTTTGTGAATTGCGGATTGTAGAGATGAATGACTTGAATGTTTTTCTTAGTGACCTCAAATATGTGATTGGATCCTGGATTGTTTGTTGAATTATAATACTATCAATCTTGAGTTAGATTCACACCTCCTGAATGAGAATTATATTCGAGGGGGGGGCGTGACACTCCTATCCCTAGCCCAACGACTGCGTATCGGTCACGGCAAGCTAGCCGAAACCATCGGCACTTTCTCGAACGATCTAGAAATCACTATTGCGACCCCAATCCAGAAAGCTTTTTCCGAGCCCCACAATACTGACTGCATAGCGGTCACGGCAAATTCCGTGCCCGAAAACAATCGTCTCGGAGGTCTACGGGAGATATTTCGTATCTCGGGAAGCAAAAAGGAGTGCAACACGTGGACTTCCCAGGGGGTCACCCATCCTAGTACTACTCTCGCCCAAGCACGCTTACTGACTGCGTAGCGGTCACGGCAAATTCCGAGCCCCAAAACAATCGTCTCAGAAGCCTACGTGAGATGTTTTGTTTCTCGGGATGCAAAAAGGAGTGCAACACGAGGACTTCCCAGGGGGTCACCCATCCTAGTACTACTCTCGCCTAAGCACGCTTAACTTCGGAGTTCTGTTGGGATCCGGTGCTTTAGTGCTGGTATGATCGCACCGGTTTCGGGTGCTTCGTCCCTCGCCTATGTGCACGTCGCGGCCGGTGCATTAACGTCCGAAGCTTCTTGCCCGTCACGAAACCGTCGGCGCTTTCTCGAACGATCACGAAATCCCTATTGCAAGCTCTCTCCGAGCCCCAGCCCATCGACTGCGTATCGGTCACGGCAAGCTCGCACCGAAACGATCGGCACTTTCTCGAACGATCTCAGAATCGCTATTGCGACCCCAATCCGGAAAGCTCTCTCCAAGCCCCACGATACTGACTACTTAGCGGTCACGGCAAATTCCGAGCCCCAAAACAATCGTCTTGGAGGCCTACTGGAGATGTTTCGTATCTCGGGACGCAAAAAGGAGTGCGACACGAGGACTTTCCAGGGGGTCACCCATCCTAGTACTACTCTCGCCCAAGCACGCTTAACTTCGGAGTTCTGATGGGATCCGGAGCTTAAGTGTTGGTATGATCGCACCCGTTTCGCTTGCTTCGTACCTCGCCTATGTGCACATCGCGGCTGGCGCATCAACGTCCGGAGCCTCTTGCCCATCACGAAACCGTCGATGCTTTCTCGAACGATCACGAAATCACTATTGCAAGCTCTCTTCGAGCCCTAGCCCAATGACTGCGTATCAGTCACGGCAAGCACACATCGAAACCATCGGCACTTTCTAGAACGATCTCGGATTCGCTATTGCGACCCCAATCCGGAAAGCTCTCTCCGAGCTCCACTATACTGACTGCGTAGCGGTCACGGCAAATTCCGAGGCCCAAAACAATCGTCTCGTAGGTGTTAGGATCGAGAGCACTAAGAGGGGGGGGTGAATTAGTGCAGCGGAAATCTTTCAGCGATTAAAAATGAAAGCTGCGTTCGTTCGATAAAAACGATTTCGATGTAAAAGCCGATTTTAAGATTACTTAAGATTAAGCGCAGTTTTACTTCTAAACGCAGTTTACGTCTAAACCCAGTTTGCGTCTAAGCGCAATTTACGTTTAACCGCAGTTTGTGTCTAAACACAATTTACGTTTAAATGCAGTTTGCGTCTAAACGCAATTTTACGTCTAAACGCAGATTTACGTCTAAACACAGATTTACGTCTAAACTCAGTTTACGTCTAAAACGCAGTTTTACGTTTAAACGTAGTTTGCGTCTAAACGCAGTTTTACGTCTAAACGTAGATTTACGTCTAAACGCAGATTTACGTCTAGACGCAGATTTACGTCTAAACTCAGTTTATGTCTAAAATGTCTAAACACAGTTTGGGCAGTTTTACGTCTAAATGCAATTTTACGTCTAGACGCAATTTCAAAGGGATCTGAACTTAGAAACTCATTCGTAAAAGCGCAGAAGACAGTTTTGCAGAATCAAGGCGTAAACGTAAACTGCAATGTAAATATCGTACGAAAACACTGGTTTACGTCTGAAAGCAGATTCGGACAAATCAGCACTTAGAAACTTGTTTGTGAAGGCGTAGAAGACAGTTTTGCAGAATCAAAACGTAAACGTAAACTGTAATGTACGAAAACACCGATTTACGTCTGAATGCAGATTCGGAAAGAACAGCACTTAGAACTTGTTCGTAAAAGTGCAGAGAGCAGTAGTTATGAAGGAGGTTTGCAGTAATGATAAAGTGCTCAAAAATAAACTCAAACCAGAGATTTAGAGTGGTTCGGTCAGTCTTGACCTACTCCACTTTTGGCTTCCTCCACCGACGAGGTCACCGACGTCAACTAAAGGCCTTCCTTCAATAGGCGAAGGCCAACTGCCCTTTTACAGTTTCTCTCCTTTTGACAGGCTCAGGAGACAACCTTTACAGACCTTTCTCTCCTCACTTTACAACTCAAAACTTGAAGAACAGAAGGAGGAGACTTAAAGGCTTTACAACACTTTTGAGCTCTTAGAATCACAGAAAAGATCAAGATTTCGGTGTAGGTCTGTATCTCTTCAGTGCTGAATGGGTGGGGTATTTATAGGCCCCAACCCAATTCAAATTTGGAGCTCAAAACGATCAAATCCTGGAATTCCGGGATCAGGCGGTTGCACCTCTTGACTAGAGAGGTTGCACCGCCTGGCAGAGCTCGAAGACCGAGCTCAGGCGGTGCCACCTCTCTGTCAGGGAGGTTGCACCGCCCAGTCTTGCTCGAAGACTGAGCTCAGGCGGTGCCACCTCTTTGTCAGGGAGGTTGCACCGCCCAGTCTAGCTCGAAGACTGAGCTCAGGTGGTGCCACCTCCCGGCTGGGGAGGTTGCACCACCCAGTCTCGCTGGGAGGCTTAGCCCAGGCGGTGCCACCTCCTGGCCTAGGCGGTTGCACCTCCTGGTGCAATCAGGGTCCGAATGGTTAGTTCCATTCGGCCCAATTTCAGTCTTTCAAGGGCCCAATTGCCCCAAGATTAAGCCAATGGGATCACCTCCCATTTTCCAACTTAATCAACATGCTAACTACGATTAAATCTAAGACAATTTCTGCAGCTTTGCTTCGGTGCGTCAATCGCTTCTTTCGGCGAGTTTCCGGCGAACTTCCGTCGATCATCCGATGAACCCTCGGTGATGCTCCTACGGACTTCCGGCAAACTCCTGGACTTTGCGACAATCCACTTGGCAAGTTCCAACGAGCTTCGCTTGGCAAGCTTCTGGACTTCTCGGATCTGTTCTCGTAGAACCTCCGACGACCGTCCGAACTTCCGTCGAACTCTCGAACTCCCAATGTGATCATGAACTTGACTCCGGCGCAACTCCTGCTGCTTGTCTAACTTTCATCGTAGTTAATCCTGCACACTTAAAGCAAAACTTCGATCGAGACAATTAATCCTAAGCAATTAACCAAGTTGTCCGGTATGTCATTGGTCCCTCGACGCTTCGTTTGATTCTTCGGCGCATCGTCCTCTCCTGCGACCTATTGCCCAATCGGCCAGTTGGCTCTGCAACTCCGATATCCTTGGCACAATAACCGCTCTTCTTGGCCCGATGCCCGATTCCATTGCCCGGAGCCTTCTGTCGATACGTCGACCGATCTACCGGCCCGATGTCCAATCCTCTGACATGTTCCTCCGGCACAACATGATGTTCTTGCTTTAATTGTCTCATCCTGATCGAAGCACCCTGCGTTACTCAAAACGCAGATTAATTCATAAACATATATCAAGTGGTTTCATCATCAAAATACGAGATTCAACAATCTCCCCCTTTTTGATGATGACAACCACTTGATGACGGAGTTAAACTTAACTCCCGGACTTTAAACAAACTCCCCCTATCAATATGCCATATTGATAGAACCTTGAATTCAAACTGAATTCAAGTCATTGCAATATTCATCATGAATACTTGCAACACGTCAACATGAACATATGCATAAACTTATGCATCACATGTCATGTCATCAACATACTTCTCCCCCTTTGTCATCAACAAAAAGGAGAAGTACCACAATCAAGTGTTTGTAATATAAGTTCAACTTATTGCATGAAAAACATATTATCAAGTTTTATCATCATGCAGTTTTGAAGCCAAAAAAATTAGCAAATGTTACATCATGCTTATAATATTCAGGCTATCAAGTTTTAGATATGCAAGTTTTACAGCATACAAGATAGCACTTTTAGAACATGCAAGCTAGCAGTTTTGAGATGTTCAAGAAAGCAACTCTTGCTTCTTGAGATATGCAAATTTGTCAAGTTTTGCTAGATGTGCAAGTTAGCATTTTTGCCTCTTGAGATAGGCAAGATAGCACATATGCTTCTTTTGAGATAGCAACTTTTCGTTTCTCTTTAGACTACAAGCTAGCAATTTTTACGATATACAAGTTTCGCAATATACAAGCTAACAAAAACTTCGAAAGCAAATGCAAGATAACTTTCTTGTGTAGGCTCATGATTATTGCTTCCTATTGTAATGTGTAGGTTGCAAGTCTTGCTTCTTGAGATATTCAAGATAGTGATTTTCAAGAAGACAATTTTTGCTTCTTGAAATAAGCAAGTTAGCAATCAAGTTTTTGCATCTTCTTGACTTGTGCAAGCTAGCTATCTCCCCCTTTGTCATTGTCAAAAAGACAGGAAGAATACAGTTTTGTAGTTCTTTTTCCTTTTACAACGATTTCAAAATCATGACAAAGGATGAATAATCAAGTTATGAATGTCAAGACAATTTTTCATCATGAATATTTTATCATTGCATGCATCGTTATCATAGGTTGAAGTATTACATGCATAATTTCATATCACCATTCATAATTACATTAATGTTTCAATATAGCAATTTTTTTTGGTAAGTAAAAGTAAATTGATTATGTGTAAAGTTTCTACAACTAGCTTTATCTATACAAGTCATAGACAAAGCCAAGTAACTCATAGAGTGTGAATGCGATAGTTATGACTTCACATGCTGTAGACTATAACTACCTGTGGGTACATTATTTGGCATCATTCCCAAGATCTTTAGCTAATAGCAAAATTAAATTTGATAAAAATATCTTTTTCTCTTCGGGTGAAGTGCTCGGTTTTGAGATCATGCTCCATACAGGATCTTGAGTCTCTAATAATCTCTTTCAAGAGCTGAGCATTGTTTGTGTGTTGATATTCAAAGATTCTATTACATCTCTCCTTCCACATCCACCAAATAGCGCATCTGAAAGTAACCTTTGCCAGTTGTGTAAGAGGCCCTTTTCTTGAGAAACATTGCATAAGGTCGCCTAGTTCTTGGTGCAAGTTTGGTTGCGGCAGTCTATTGAGTTCAAATCGCTGGAGAATCTCCTTCCATATCCATTTTGTATAATCACAAGCAAAATAGACGTGGTCAACAGTTTCTTCTTGTTGCAAACAAAGGGAGCATCGGTTAACATGATAGATACCTCTTCTTTTCATATTGTCTATTGTAGGTAGTTTATTGAGAAGGGCCTGCCATGTACATAAGGAGTGTCTTTGTGATCCCGGTCGATCCCATGTCCAACTGCTTGGGACCCACTTGTTATTTCTTTGCCTAATTTGATTCCATGCGGATGTGGCACTAAATTTGCCATTGTCATGAGGCCAAATAAGTGTATCTGAAGAGTTGTTCCTGATTGGAATAGCTATGATAGTCGGCCAAAGTGATAACATTTCGGGAGAAATAGGATTAGGGAGACACCAAGTACCGTTAGCAATGAACTCGGAAACCTTCCAATCTTTGGGAGCCCCAAGATCTTTTCGTATTCTGTCGCCATATAATTGAAATATACTCTTCCCATTCACCCAAGGATCGTACCACATATTAGTACTAGTTCCAGAAGAGATTGCATACGAAATATGTTTGATTAGCCAATTCCTTGCCTTTAAAATTCCTTTCCAAGCTGCAGAGTGGTATGTTCTTGTTGAAATTTCTCAGATTGATTCCTTTGAAAGATACCTGGCAGAAACCCATTGTGACCATAAGGAACATTTGTTTTGCAAAAGATCCCACAATTGTTGTACCAGGCATGCTTGATTCCAATCTCTAGTATTTCTCAAGTTTAGCCCCCCTTTATCTTTCGGTTTGCAAATGCTATCCCAATTTACCATATGCATTGCCTTATCATTTGTGCCATTCCAGAAGAAGTTCATTAATAACCGTTCAATATCTTGGAGAAGTCCAGTAGGCAAAAGAAATGCATTACACCAATATATAGAGTAGGAGTGCAATACAGAACGGATGAGTTCGAGTCGTCCTGCTTTTGATAGAAGCCTATTTTTCCAAGAAGAAATTCTATTCTTTATTTTTTGCAGGATAGGCTGACAGTGGGTTTTGTGAATGCTTGTGGATATGAGCGGGAGACCCAAATAAGGAACTGGCAGGCTTCCTTCACTAACCCCCAAAGTTTGTGCAATAAAGACCTTATCCTCAACATAAGGGCTCATATATACTTTACTCTTCGCATGATTTAACTGAAGTCCAGAAACCATACCAAAGTCATTCATAATAGTAGCCAGGTTCTTTACTGAAGTTGGATCATTTAGGAGAAAGATAAGTAAATAATCTGCAAATGTTATATGTGATATATGAATAGATTCAGCATTGGGTACCTTAATGCTGCCATTTAAGACTGCATGTTCCAACATACAGCTAAGTCCTTCCATCGCAATAGTAAAGAGATACGGAGAGAGTGGATCACCTTGTCGGATGCCATTCGTGCTCCCAAAAAAACCAATAGGTGAACCATTAAAGAGTATCGAAAACTTTGGAGTTTCCAAGCAAGATTGAATCCAATTAACCCATTGCTGTGGGAAGTTCATATCGAGGAGCATCTTATAGATAAATTTCCTATTAACTGAATCAAAGGTTTTCCGTAAATCAGCTTTAAAACATATTTTTGTCCCTCTTGCTTTTGAATGCAAATCTTTGACCAAGTCATTAGCAAGCAAAATGTTATGATGTATACTTCTCCCTTTAATGAAAGCAGCTTGATTTGGGCTAATGATCTTGTGTATTACCTTTTGCATTCTATTTGCCAATACTTTGGAGATGATCTTGTAAATAAAGTTGCATAATGATATGGGTCGATAGTTCTCTAGTGAATCTGCCCCTGCATTCTTCGGGATTAAAGAAATAAAAGTACAATTCATCTCTCTAAGAATTTGACCTGAAGAGAAAAAATGTTGGCAAGCCTTGATCACATCATTTCCAATAATAGACCAAGCAGTTTGGTAAAATTCAGCTGGAAATCCATCTGGACCTGGGCTTTTGTGCTTTGGTGACTTAAAGACAACACATACAATTTCGTCGTCTGTAATTGGGGCATTGAGGATTGAAATAGCTTCCGAATCAAGTTTTCTAGTCGGCTCCACATGAATGTTATTAGTTTTCCCAGCTTGATTGAGTAAGGAATAAAAAAATTGCTCTGTGTGTGCTTTAACCTCATCTAAATTCTCAATAAGATTATCATCTTTGTCTCTGCATTTGCTGATACGGTTAACAGCCCTTCGAGTAGCAATTGAAGCATAGAAAAATTTAGTATTGGAATCTCCTAGTGTAAGCCAATGCTGTCGAGACTTCTGCTTTGCAAAACTTTCCTCCTGTTTTAAGGCTTGCATGAAGTTATTTCTAGCTTCTGTCTCTTTGTAGGTAATATTCTCATCATTTGGCTGAAGTTGCAGCTCATGTTGCAATGACATTAGTTCCTTCCTGCAAAATTGAACTGTGGTGGTAATATTGCCAAAGGTATTTGTATTCCACTCCTTTAGTGCTGCTTTACAGGCTTTGAGCTTTTGACATAAGATGTAAGGGGGGGATCCATGCACGTTAACATTCCAAGCAGATCTGATAACATCAAGAAATTGAGGATGAGTACTCCACATGTTAAAGAATCTAAACGGTTTCTTGCCTCTTGGTGTCGCTTTGTCTGCGTGTATATACATTAAAGAATGGTCAGAAAACAAAGGAGCACCATACTCAAGAAGTGAATCTGGGTAAACTGTTAACCATTCATGATTAATCAAACACCTATCAAGTCGAGCCATTATTTTTCTGTTAGCTGCACCTTGATTACTCCAGGAGAGCCAATTACCCACAGATTTCATATCAAACAAAGCTGCAGTATCAATGTAATCATTAAAACTTTGAAGCTGGCTTTCTGAAAGTTGTCTACCCCCCTCTCTTTTTCATTTGTGTACCGAACAGTATTAAAGTCTCCAAGAACAATCCAATGTACATTGAGACAACCATTTACAATATTAGTCAAGTCAAACCAAAGAGTATTTCTTTCTTGCATACTATTTGAAGCATATATACCAGTGAAATTGAATTGACAGCCATTCTTTTTGTCCCCTACCTTAAGATGAATGAATTGATCAGTAGCAGAAATAAACCAAGCATTAATAGAGTTAGGATGCCATAAGACCCATATTCTACCAAAAGTTTCATTTGAGTCATTGGTAAACAGTTCTGCGTCCGGCCATATTAAATTCTTTTGAGCTTGAACGCGCGATTGTTTAATTTTCGTTTCTACTAGAATAACAATATCACATGCGGCAGACTTGATTATTCTGTTGAGCTCCCGACATTTCTCCGGCTTATTAAGTCCGCGAACATTCCAACATGTTATCTTCATCAGTAATAAAGAAATGAAAAGGTGGTAAGGTATTCATCTTACGACTTTGGATGGGCTGTACCATCCTTTTTCTTATCCTTCGGTTTTGTATTTTCCTCCCGCACAATATCCTTACCTTTTATGGCTTTATTCCTATATTTATCCACTTCATCTACAGCTTGCAGATTTTTAAACTTTAAAATACCTTGAATCATGTGGTCTTGATTGGCAGGGTTTGTTGAAGCACGATAAGATTATTGCAGCACAATATCCTGGATAATACTTGTTGGAGTAGCCTGGCTAGAGAGGTTTGTTGAGGCAGAATATCCTTGTTGACGATGTTTGTTGTGGCCTGAGTTTGTTGAGGAAGAATATCCTTGCTGGCGAGATTTGTTTGGGCCTGAGTTTGTTGAGTTATTGTGGACGGATCCAATGATATTGGAAGAGATGAGGTTCCTGACTTATGTTTCTCCTGTCCACTAGTACCAAGGGAAACCTCTATTGTGGAAGGCTCCGACATTATAGGAAGAGATATAGTTTTGGATTTGTCTTTCTGTCCGCGGTGCTGTCCTTGCGAGTCGGAATGCTCAATAGTCTTCGCCACCATCGGTGCTACTGCCATTAGAGAAGACTCGCTTTGTTGCTGAGGTGCTTGACGTGGTCGATAGACCTTTGTGATTTGTTTTGGAGTTTGCTGACAAGCTCCATTTGCATGACCAAAAGATAAGCAGTGCTGACATCGTTGTGGCTTCCAGGAATATGAGACATGTACCTTCCGAGTGTTCCCGTCAAGATCACGATAGAAAACCTCATTTGGAAGATCTTCGTCGGAAGAAACCAGTACACATGCTCGTGCAAATGCTAATCTCGTCTGAGCAGCTGTTGCTTTGTCGATGTAGAGTGGCTGTCCCAGAGTGCTGCATAACTTTGCAATAAAACGTCGACTCCAAAGATGTAGAGGAAGACCTTGAAAGGATACCCATAATGGAATAGACTGTAGGCTATCTAACTCCAAACGGACATCAGGAGACCAGTGTCGTAGAATCATTGGATGGCCGCGAATAGTCCAGAATCCTTCGAGGACCCGTTGTAAATCTTCTTCAGAGTATAGCTTGCAAACAAAGAATCCGTTCTCCAGCATATGAAGATCAAATGACGATATTCCCCATCGAGTTTTGATAAATGATGATAGTGGGAAATAAGATGTTTTGAGACCTACCACATAGCCAACAATCGCCATAGACCATGTCTCAATAAGCTCTGCTGAATCAGCAGTCTCGTATACAACAATCTTCTTATTAGCCTGAACTTCTGGAGTAAAGAATTCCAAGCTTAGATCCGGACTTCCAACCGGAGCCTTGAAGAGGCTAGTCCAAGGCCTAGGGTCACTGGAAATGAGGGCAGGCTGCCGCGATCTAGAGCGCGACCTACTTCGATGCTGTTTCGTCGAAGGAGTTTCTCTCTGGAGAGGATATGGAGGAGGAGCCAATTGAGGGGTAACGGTAGGGAGTCTTACCATCGTATCAACCCTCCCGCCACCATCGCTAGCCCTAGGGGCCGTCGCTGCCATGTTTGATCCCTCTTCTGGTCGCGGCTATAGAATCGTCTCCATAGGGAAAAGCCACCGTCGCAGTATATCAGATCGCCGATACAGTACTGTCGCCCTAGAGAGATCTGGTCGCCGCTATAGTATCGTCGCCCTTGGGGAGAAGCCGACGCTGCAGGAGATCCGATCACCACTACAGTAAGGGAGATCAAATCGTTGCTATAGTATAGTCGCCCGTGGGAGAAAGCCAACGCTGCAGGAGTCAGATCGCCCTAGGGAGATCTCGTCGCCGCTACAGTGTCGTCGTCGCTATAGTACCGTCGCTGCTACAGTCAAAGTGTGTAACTTAGCACTCATAGCATTTTAAATCATGATTTACATCATATGCACACATCACATCATAATTAGAAAGCACAAGTATTGCATGCATAATTGCACATCATAAATGTTTCATATCATGATGGTATCAATTTTGTCAAATTATATCCTACCATGCATGATCAAAACTTCTCCCCATTTTATCATTGAAAACAAGAAGAAAGTAGGGGGTAGAGCATAAAAGTGTTAAATATTTCAATCATTTCAAGGCATCATAGATCAAGTTATGATTCGTGATTCATCATAAAGCAAGTTAGTTTTCAATCATCACATAAGGCATTTAAGGAATTTTTGAAACATAGGAGAATGATTAATTTAAGCATACAATGTTTCAATTCAATTCAAGTCATGAATATCAATGCTTTCATATTGTGAGTATCAATTCATGAATACCACAGGATATTATTTGTGACTTCAATTTTGCAAGATCAAGATTATGATTTAGATAAAACTTATTCAAATCAAATCATTAACTTGAAATTCATAATCAAGTCATTAAAATTAATTTCGAGATTCACAAAATATCATGAAATCATTAATCTCGATTAGATGGGAAAAGCATTTTTTAAGAGATTCTTTTTAATCTAATCATGCCTTAGTCTTTATATGCCAAATTAAGATAAGCATGAAAGTTCAAGACAAAAGGCAAAGAAATCTTGTTATTTCTATATTATGAAATATATGATATCAAGGCTCATGATTCATTTGAAAAGATATAGTACAAAGAGCAACTTGAAACATTATTATCAAGATCACATTTTAAAATATTCCAAGTTTTAAGATATTAATATGACACTTCATTGAATTCTAAGAAATCAAAAGACAAGTTGCATTTCATTTGAAGAACTCCTTTTTGATAAGCATAATGAACGATCTTGATTTATAACGAGCTTCATGTTATAATTATCAAGATCATGATTTTAATAATTATTCTCTTTAGCAATGAATCACAAAAGCACTTTATTTTTGCATAAGAAATCTCATTGTATTATGATTTATAAATTCTTTTTCTGCACATCAATCATAGGAGATATGTATGTGAAACAAATCTTTGCAAGCAAAAATACTATCATTCATATTTCAAGATGGAATTTATAAGCAGGAATCATTTCATCAAATCTATTTTAGAAAATTATTTTTCATAAGTGTATGAGTAAATCCGATTGTTAGGATACCACTTGTTAAGTGAATCTGAAAATGAAATTAACACTTTCATATATTCAGACATGATTTTTGCTATAGATTTTGAATTTAAATCATGAAGATCAAACAAGCTCATGATCATGAATAACTTAAAATCTCATGCATAAAATTGTTAATCATTGTATCATAACCATTTAATATTATTATGCATTACTTTAAATCAAACGTGATTTCATTCAACAATGTTAATCAAACATGATACACATTATTACTTCTTAACCATGATTTCATATTTTCAATCAAAATAATTTTGTTTGTTTATCATAAAATATGCAATATTATCATTTTCGAAATTACTAGCATGATCATAATTTTGTAATTTTTTTTTAACATGTAATTTTCAAGAAAATTAATTCTAAACTAAAAAAGAAAACTACATCATGAAAGCATCAAGTAATTTCAAAATAAACCAAAGGCATTACCTCAACGTTGTAGGCTGTTAAGGCGTAGTTTGCCGCCTCGCTTTTGTTGATTTTTTCTTCGTCTTCGGAGGAGCTCGATTCATCCCAATTTTTGTTCTTCTTCTTGCGTTTAAAGCAAGTAGTTCCATTCTTTTTGTTTTTTAATTTTCGTTTCATTTGTAGTTTAAGTTCACTATCACTTGAGCTTATGCTCGAGTGGTCTTCAAATGTTCTATGTCCCAAATCCTTCCTATTCTTTGGAAGGTTGTTTTGTTCATCATTGTCCTCATCACTTGAGTCATCGCTCAAGTGGCATTCATTTGTCCAGAGTTCCAAATCCTTCCTGTTCTTTGGAAGGTGATTGTATTCAACATGTTCATCATGTGCATTGTGCACCATTTCATATGTCATTAACGAACCAATTAGTTCTTCAAGTGGTAAGTTGTTTAGGTTTTTAGCTTCTTGTATTGCAGTTACTTTTGAATCCCACTTCTTAGAAAGAGAACGCAAAATCTTGTTCACAAGTTCAGAATTAAAAAAACATTTGCCAAGAGCTCTTAAACCATTGACGACATCCGTAAAACGGGGGTACATGTCACCAATGGTTTCGCTTGGCTTCATTTGAAAAAGCTCGAAATCATGCAGTAAAATATTAACTTTCGAGTCTTTGACTCTACTAGCTCCTTCGTGCGTGATTTCAAGAGTGCGCCAAATATCGAAAGCCGTTTCGCACAAAGAAACCCGATTGAACTCATTTTTGTCCAAAGCGCAAAATAAGGCATTCATAGCCTTTGCGTTTAAAGAAAAATACTTCTTCTCCAAATCCGACCATTCGTTCATCGGTTTGGAGGGAAGTTGAAAACCGTTTTCAACAATATTCCATAAATCTAAATTCAGAGAAATCAAGAAAACTCTCATTCGAGTTTTCCAATAAGTGTAGTCCAATCCGTTAAAGAACGGTGGACGAACAACCGATAAGCCCTCTTAAAGAGCCATTTCTCTCGGGTGTAAATCCGAAATGAGAAATACCCCGCTCTGATACCAATTGTTAGGATCGAGAGCACTAAGAGGGGGGGGGTGAATTAGTGCAGTGGAAATCTTTCAGCGATTAAAAATGAAAGCTGCGTTCGTTCGATAAAAACAATTTCGATGTAAAAGCCGATTTTAAGATTACTTAAGATTAAGCGCAGTTTTACTTCTACACGCAGTTTACGTCTAAACCCAGTTTGCGTCTACGCGCAGTTTACGTTTAACCGCAGTTTGCGTCTAAACACAATTTACGTTTAAATGCAGTTTGCGTCTAAACGCAGTTTTACGTCTAAACGCAGATTTACGTCTAAACGCAGATTTACGTCTAAACGCAGATTTACGTCTAAACTCAGTTTACATCTAAAATGCAGTTTTACGTTTAAACGTAGTTTGCGTCTAAACGCAGTTTTACATCTAAACACAGATTTACGTCTAAACTCAGTTTACGTCTAAAACGTCTAAACACAGTTTGGGCAGTTTTACGTCTAAACGCAATTTTACGTCTAGACGCAGTTTCAAAGGGATCTGAACTTAGAAACTCGTTCGTAAAAGCGCAGAAGACAGTTTTGCAGAATCAAGGCGTAAACGTAAACTGCAATGTAAATATCGTACGAAAACACTGGTTTACGTCTGAAAGCATATTCGGACAAATCAGCACTTAGAAACTTGTTCGTGAAGGCGCAGAAGACAGTTTTGCAGAATCAAAACGTAAACGTAAACTGTAATGTACGAAAACACCGATTTATGTCTGAATGCAGATTCGGAAAGAACAGCACTTAGAACTTGTTCGTAAAAGCGCAGAGAGCAGTAGTTATGAAGGAGGTTTGCAGTAATGATAAAGTGCTAAAAAATAAACGCAAACCAGAGATTTAGAGTGGTTCGGTCAGTCTTGACCTACTCCACTTTTGGCTTCCTCCACCGACGAGGTCACCGACATCAACTAGAGGCCTTCCTTCAATAGGCGAAGGCCAACTATCCTTTTACAGTTTCTCTCCTTTTGACAGGCTCAGGAGACAACCTTTACAGACCTTTCTCTCCTCACTTTACAACTCAAAACTTGAAGAACAGAAGGAGGAGACTTAAAGGCTTTACAACACTTTTGAGCTCTTAGAATCACAGAAAAAATCAAGATTTCGGTGTAGGTCTGTATCTCTTCAGTGCTGAATGGGTGGGGTATTTATAGGCCCCAACCCAATTCAAATTTGGAGCTCAAAACGATCAAATCCCGGAATTTCGGGATCAGGCGGTTGCACCTCTTGACTGGAGAGGTTGCACCGCCTGGCAGAGCTCGAAGACCGAGCTCAGGCGGTGCCACCTCTCTGTCAGGGAGGTTGCACCGCCCAGTCTTGCTCGAAGACTGAGCTCAGGCGGTGCCACCTCTCTGTCAGGGAGGTTACACCGCCCAGTCTAGCTCGAAGACTGAGCTCAGGTGGTGCCACCTCCCGGCTGGGGAGGTTGCACCGCCCAGTCTCGCTGGGAGGCTTAGCCCAGGCGGTGCCACCTCCTGGCCTAGGCGGTTGCACCTCCTGGTGCAATCAGGGTTCGAATGGTTAGTTCCATTCGGCCCAATTTCAGTCTTTCAGGGGCCCAATTGCCCCAAGATTAAGCCAATGGGATCACCTCCCATTTTCCAACTTAATCAACGTGCTAACTACGATTAAATCTAAGATAATTTCTGCAGCTTTGCTTCGGTGCGTCAATCGCTTCTTCCGGCGAGTTTCCGGCGAACTTCCGTCGATCATCCGATAAACCCTCGGTGATGCTCCTGCGGACTTCCGGCAAACTCCTGGACTTTGCGACGATCCACTTGGCAAGTTCCGACGAGCTTCGCTTGGCAAGCTTCTGGACTTCTCAGATCTGTTCTCGCAGAACCTCCGACGACCGTCCGAACTTCCGTCGAACTCTCGAACTCCCAATGTGATCATTAACTTGACTCCGGCGCAACTCCTGCTGCTTGTCTAACTTTCATCGTAGTTAATCCTGCATACTTAAAGCAAAACTTCGATCGAGACAATTAATCCTAAGCAATTAACCAAGTTGTCCGGCATGTCATTGGTCCCTCGACGCTTCGTCTGATTCTTCGGCGCATCGTCCTCTCCTGCGGCCTATTGCCCAATCGGCCAGTTGACTCCGCAACTCCGATATCCTTGGCACAATAACCACTCTTCTTGGCCCGATGCCCGATTCCATTGCCCGGAGCCTTCTGTCGTACGTCGACCGATCTACCGGCCCGACGTCCAATCTTCTGACATGTTCCTCCGGCACAACATGATGTTCTTGCTTTAATTGTCTCATCCTGATCGAAGCACCCTGCGTTACTCAAAACGCAGATTAATTCATAAACATATATCAAGTGGTTTCATCATCAAAATACGAGATTCAACAGGAGGCCAACAGGGGATGTTTCGTATCTTGGGACGCAAAAAGGAGTGCGACACGAGGACTTTCCAAGGGGTCACCCATCCTAGTACTACTCTCGCCCAAGCACGCATAACTTCGGAGTTCTGATGGGATCCGGAGCTTAAGTGCTGGTATGATCTCACCCGTTTCGCTTGCTTCATCCCTCGCCTATGTGCACATCGCAGCTGGCGCATCAACTTCCGGATCCTCTTGCCCGTCACGAAACCATCGATGCTTTCTCGAACGATCACGAAATCCCTATTGCAAGCTCTCTTCGAGCCCTTAGCCCAACGACTGCGTATCGATCACGGCAAGCGCACGTCGAAACCATCGGCACTTTCTAGAACGATCTCAGAATCGCTATTGCGACCCCAATCCGGAAAGCTCTCTCCGAGCCCCACGATACTGACTACTTAGCGGTCACGGCAAATTCTGAGCCCCAAAACAATCGTCTCGGAGGCCTACGGGAGATGTTTCGTATCTCGGGACGCAAAAAGGAGTGCGATACGAGGACTTTCCAGGGGGTCACTTGTCACGCCCCTCAAATAATATCGATGATATTAAAGTTATTTTTCATCACAAACCAATCCAGGATCCAAACTAACATTTGAGGATACTGAAAAACATTCTATCAAATTCACATCTATAAAACCTGTGCAGTTTATAATCATATATCACATCACTCGATAATTCACATTTAAGGCAACCCAAGCCAACTTGACAAACATGAACAACATTTATAAATCCACAAGCTAAATAAATTATACAATCAGAACTCCAACTATTCACCACAAGTTTATATCATCATAAATTAGACTTAACATTCCGAAATTCCAAATAAGGGAGATCTTCTAACACTTTTACACAGTATATCCATTTCGATTCATCAACAACATTTCGTAACATACAAAATATGCTTATACAACAATAACATAACAACCAATAAGACTTGCCCATAATTCTGTATAGCTATCCACTGCCTCAGCCCAAATCAAACATCTCAAAGGGTGACAAGCTGACCTGAAAGATTTATATAACAACGGAGTGAGCTAAAAACAGCTCAGCAAGTGACAAAGCATATTCAGAATAAAAGGAATGGTTTCAAACAAGTAAGGTATCATAATGCAAGGCAGAATACAAGAATTCTCAAGGATACCATCTCATTAGATACAAAATCATATGTATCATGTCATTCAAAATATATTTGATTCATAACAAATGGAGCACAGAGTAATTGGAGCATATCAATAGCGTACGAGATGTTCCGGAGCATATCAATGGCAAATGGTACATTTCGAAGCATATCAATAACAAATGAAACATATCGGAGCTTATCAATGGCGTATGAAATGTTCCGGAGCATATCAATGACATATGGAACATTTCGAAGCATATCAACAGTGAATGAAACTTTTCAGAGCATATCAATAACAAATACCGTACAGAAGCTCAAACGTCGTCTTTGACGTTGCAATCATATCATTCTTATCCAAAGCATGTACCGAAACAAATAACCAAAGCTCTGGATATCATATCAAACATACAGAAGGTGCAGTGGGATCTCGAACAGAATGTGATTCATCCATTTCTGAATGACCACCAGACAGAAGTCTCCCACGTCTGGGAGTTCCATCCACCCACGTCTAGGTGAAGCCAGAGGGGGCCGGCAGAGCATCGCAGGCTCTAAACACATACCCTTTACCATATCTGGCAAAGGTCCAGACAATCCCACAAACACCAGAGTACAAAGGGCAGTATGAACAATAAATAGCACATATCGGAAGCACACGCGGAACAACAAAATGTACATGTGCCTTTACGAGTCAATACGAAGCAAGCAATAATCTTTCACAAATGTTATCAGATTTGAAAGGAAATGAAAGCAAGAGTACACACGGATTCCAAGCAATCATATATAGCTCAATTCAAATAAGAAGGTTAGATGAATTTAATATCCAAAGAATGAAACTGGAATAGACACATATCGAAAGCAAATGCGGAACAATGGGATATACATGTGCCTATATGAGTCAATACGATATAGCATAAACGTTACATAACAGTTTTCAAGAATGCAATAATTTTAAGGACAAGAGCATACAAGAATTCAAAGCAGTAATATGAAGCTCAATTGAATAAGAAAGCTAAAGGATATCAATTTCCAAAGGAATGAAACCAGAATATGAGAAATCGACCAAAGCTCGATTTCTAGCAGAATACAAGGCGCACATTGAACAAATGATTCAAACTATCAATCGTGCTCCAATTTACTCAGAAATATATCATTGGATTATACTTTCAGATAAGACAAGCTTCATATGAATTGAACTGTCCAATAGAGAGAGTTACAAATAATTTGGTAAACAAGGGTCGTAGAACAAAATCTCTGTTTTGCAGAATTCATAATGTCAGATTCAACAGATAACTGGGCAGGTGTTTGGATTTCAAATCTTTCAATCCATATATCAAAAGAAAGATCTATGAGTCTAGTTTCCAATGAAATAAGCTTTGAATAAATCAACATTTGCAACAGGGACTTATAAGCAGTTCAGTATCAAAAGGTCAAAAACTACGATCCCTGTTTTGCAGAATCTGTAGGCTCATTTGAAACAGAAGTTTGGACAGGCAAACTTACTCCGAATTCTTAAAATAAGCTATCAAAACAAAGGTTTATGAGTCTATATTCTGATCAAATAAGTTTTGTCCAAATCAGATGTCAATACATGAAGTTATAACCATAACAAGGTAGAAAGGTCATAATCTTGGAAGTTGCACAGATTCGAATCGTTACATCTAAACAGGAGATATATCAAATGAAAGGCTAGAACAATTCAAAGTTCCTCATATTCAAAGCAAATGTAGAGATAAAATTGTAGTGAGGAAAGATCAGGATACTTGCAATAGGAAAGATTAGAACAATTACAGGACAAACGATCGGGAAACTTGCAATAGGAAAGATTAGAACAATAACAGGAGAAACGATTGGGAAACTTGTCTTTCAAATATTTTGATCCGAAGATCCAAAGAAGGTGTCAGCCCAAATCCTTCTACTTTTCCTCCACAACTGCAGCTCATGCAGAACATAGAGGCATAGTCACCTGCTCTCTCTTACTCTCATTCTTTCGTTTTCTTTTTTTTTTTCAAACGCAGCTGCCACAGCCGCCGCCGCTGCCGCTGTCACAATCGCAGCCCCTTCCACCGCACTACCTTTCTTTTCTTTCCCAGCTGCAACTGCCGTAGTCGCAGTCGCAGCCATGGCCGCAGCCACCATAACCACAGCCTCTTCTTCCTCCCCTGCTCTGTTTCCTCTCCTTCTCTTCCTCTCTTCTTCCCTTTTCCTTTCTCTTCTTCTTCCTTTCCTTCTCTTCTTTCCCAACTGCACTGCTGCAGTCGCAGCCTCAGCCACGGCCACAGCCTCTTCTTCCTCCCTTGCTCATCTTCCTCTCCTTCTTCTCTTCCAACTGCAGCTGCCATCGCCGCAGCCGCAGCCCCTTCTTTCCCTTCTCTTCTTCCTCTCCTTCCCTTCTTCCTTTCTCTTCCTCTTTCCCTGCCATAGCTGCAGCTGCCACAGCCGCAGCCGCAGCTACTTCTTTCCCTTCTCCTCTTCCTTCTCCTTCCTTTCTTCTTCTTCTCTTCTTCTCCTTCCTCCCCTTCTTCTCCCCGACGAACAGCACCTCCTTTCCTCTGTTTCCTCCTGCAGGAAACAGAGGTGCCGCCTCTTCACCCGCTTCTACTTCCTCTCTTCTTCCTCACCATCTCTTCCTCTCCTTCTCTTCCAACTGCAGATTCTACCGTTGCAGCCGCAGCTCCTCCTTTCCCTTCTCTTCTTCTTCTCCTCTTCTTCTTCCCTCCTCCTCCCCGGCGTCACACACAACCTCTCCTTTGTTTCCTCTGCAGGAAACAGAGGTATCACAACCTCTTCTCCTGCTTCCTCTTCCTCTTCTTCTTCTTCTCCTCTTCGAATGCCTCACACCTCTCCTCTGTTTCCACCTGCAGGAAACAGAGGTGCTGCAGCCCTAGCTGCTGCCACCTCTCACTCCTCTCCCTCTTCCCTCTCTTTTTCCTCTTCTTCTCCTTCTCTTCTTCTCCTCTTCCCTTTTCCTCCCCAACGCCACACACCTCCTCGCTGCAGCCTTGCCGCAGCTATCCTTCTCTCTTCTTCTTCTTCTTCTTCTTCTTCTTCTTCCCATCTCCCTCTTCTTCCTCTCTTCTTCTCCCCATGCCCCACAGCTCCTCGCTGCAGCCCTCGCTGCAGCCACCTCCTCTTCTTCTTCTTCTTCTTCTTCTTCTCTTCTCCCTCTTCTTCCTCTCTTCTTCCTGCACTCTTCTTTTCCCTCTTCTTCTTCTTTTCTTCCCTCCTCACGCCCCACCGCTCCTCTCTGTTTCTCGAAAGAAACAGAGAGAGTGCGTGGGAGGCGGTGGGATAAAACCGAAATTTTCGATTTTCTTTATTTTCTTTTCATTTTGCAACTTAGCAGTTTAGTCCTTGAAATTTTTATATTTACATATAGGTCCTCAAATTTACATATAATTTCTTATTAATAATTTTTAAAAGTGAGGGATATTACACTCTCCCCTCCTTAAAAGAAAATTTAGTCCTCTAAATTGATCATTGCCCAATCGACGAAAAGATGAAGATTATGATATCTTTATTTTCTCCTCCTGCTCTCAAATAATTTCATCAATACAATATAATGACACAATTATCCAAGAATGATCGAAATATTCTCCTCCTTGATCCTCAATAGACGGTAACCCGACCTTCAATCAATTTCTAAAAATACTTGCGTGTTGAATCTCGGATTTTGATGATGAAGTCAATTGTCATTTGTTGTCTAATCTATGTGTTGAGATAAGTGTGCAGGATTAACTACGATGAAAGTTAGACAAGCAGCAGGAGTTGCGCCGGAGTCAAGTTCATGATCACGTTGGGAGTTCGACAGTTCGACGGAAGTTCGGACGGTCGTCGGAGGTTCTGCGAGAACAGATCCGAGAAGTCTAGAAGCTTGCCAAGCGAAGCTCGTAGGAACTCGCCAAGTGGATCGTCGCAAAGTCCAGGAGTTTGCCGGAAGTCCGCAGGAGCATCACCGAGGGTTCATCGGATGATCGACGGAAGTTCGCTGGAAACTCGCCGGAAGAAGCGATTGACGCACCGAAGCAAAGCTGCAGAAATTGTCTTAGATCTAATTGTAGTTAGCACATTGATTAAGTTGGAAAATGGGAGGTGATCCCATTAGCTTAATCTTGGGGCAATTGGGCCCCTGAAAGACTGAAATTGGGCCGAATGGAGCTAACCATTCGGACCCTGCTTGCACCAGGAGGTGCAACCGCCTAGGCCAGGAGGTGGCACCGCCTGGGCTAAGCCTCCCAGCAAGACTGGGCGGTGCAACCTCCCTGACAGAGAGGTGGCACCGCCTGAGCTCAGTCTTCGAGCTAGACTGGGTGGTGCAACCTCCCTGATAGAGAGGTGGCACCGCCTGAGCTCAGTCTTCGAGCTAGACTGGGCGGTGCAACCTCCCTGACAGAGAGGTGGCACCGCTTGAGCTCGGTCTTCGAGCTCTGGCAAAGAGGAGCAACCGCCTCAGTCAAGAGGTGGCACCGCCTGGGCTCAGTCTTCGAGCTCTGCCAGGCGGTGCAACCTCTCCAGTCAGGAGGTGCAACTGCCTGATCCCGGAATTCCGGGATTTGATCGTTTTGAGCTCCAAATTTGAATTGGGTTGGGGCCTATAAATACCCCACCCATTCAGCACTGAAAAGATACAGACCTACACCGAATTTTTGATCTTTTCTGTGATTCTAAGAGCTCAAATTTGTGAAAAGTCCTAAAGTTCTCCTCTTTCTGTTCTTCAAGTCTTGAGTTGTAAAGAGATGAGAGAAAGGTCCTGTAAGGGTTGTCTCCTGAGCCCATCAAAAGGAGTGAATCTGTAAAAGGGCAGTTGGCCTTCGCCTATTGAAGGAAGGCCTCTAGTTGACGTCGGTGACCTCGTCTATGGAGGAAGCCAAAAGTGGAGTAGGTCAAGACTGACCGAACCACTCTAAATCTCTTGTTTGCATTTATTTTGAGCACTTTATCATTACTGCAAACCTCCTACATAGCTACTGCTCTTTGCGCCTTTACGAACAAGTTTCTAAGTGCTGATCTTTCCGAATCTGCATTCAGACGTAAATCGGTGTTTTCATACGTTACAGTTTACGTTTACGTTTTGATTCTGCAAAACTGTCTTCTGCGCTTTTACGAACGAAGTTTCTAAGTTCAGATCCCTTTAAAACTGTGTTTTAGACATAAACTACTTTTAAACGTAAAACTACGTTTAGACGTAAAACTGCGTTTAGACGTAAACTGCGCTTAGACGTAAAACTACGTTTAGACATAAAACTGCGTTTAGACGCAAACTGCGTTTAGACGTAAAACTACGTTTAGACGTAAAACTGTGTTTAGACGTAAAACTGCGTTTAGACGCAAACTGCACTGCGCTTAGACGCAATCTGATCTTAGACGCAAACTGCGCTTAGACGCAAACTGCGCTTAGACGCAATCTGCATTTAGACGCAAACTGCATTTAGACGCAAACTGCGTAAACTACGCTTAGACGCAAACTGTGTTTAGACATAAACTGCACTTAATCATAAGTATTCTTAGAATCGGCTTTTGTATCAAAATAGTTTTTATCAAACGAATGCAGCTTTCGTTTTTAATCGCTGAAATTTATCCGCTGCACTAATTCACCCCCCCCCCCCCTCTTAGTGCTCTCGATCCTAACAATTGGTATCAGAGCCCGGTTAACTCTCAAACGGATTAAA
Source organism: Musa acuminata AAA Group (assembly GCF_036884655.1). Taxonomy (NCBI): domain Eukaryota; kingdom Viridiplantae; phylum Streptophyta; class Magnoliopsida; order Zingiberales; family Musaceae; genus Musa; species Musa acuminata. The sequence continues at coordinate 26,700,754 of NC_088327.1, read as the reverse complement.
ATCCAAGAGAGATGGCTTACGCCGGAAACCAAGAGGGCCATTCCATTACACGTCCACCCATGTTTAATGGGACGGACTACACCTATTGGAAGACCCGAATGAGGATCTTCCTTATTTCTATGGACGTAGAACTCTGGAATATTGTTGAGAATGGTTTTTCAAAGTCTTCTCTTCCAATGATCAATTGGAACGATTCGGAAAAGAAGGCTTTCGCTCTTAATGCAAAGGCTATGAATGCCTTATTTTGCGCACTTGACAAAAATGAATTTAATCGTGTTTCGATTTGTGAAACTGCATTTGATATTTGGCACACACTCGAAGTGACTCATGAAGGCACAAGCAGAGTGAAAGAGTCAAAAATCAATCTTTTGTTACACTCTTTTGAACTTTTTCGGATGAAACCGAGTGAGACTATTGGCGACATGTTTACCCGCTTCACGGATGTTGTCAACGGTCTAAAAGGACTCGGAAAAAGTTTTTCGGATTTGAGCTCGTAAATAAGATACTAAGATCCCTTCCTAAGAGTTGGGATCATAAAGTCACTGCTCTTCAAGAGGCAAAAGATTTAAACAACTTCCCTCTTGAAGAACTAATTGGGTCATTAATGACCTACGAGATGACTTGCAAAGCTCATGAAGAGCAAGAAGACATCCTTCCAAAGAACAGGAAGGATATGGCACTTAGAACTTTGGAAGATCACTTGAGAGAAAACTCAAGTGATGAGGACTGTGACGATGACTTGACACTTCTAACAAGAAAATTTAAAAAATTCATTAAAAGAAACAAGTTTAAGAATGATACTAAAAATAAACTTGAACCCAAGAAGGATCAAGTTATTTGCTATGAGTGCAAAAAGCCGGGACACTACAAGAGTGATTGTCCCCAAGCCAAAAAGAGAACAACAAAGAAGAAGGCGCTCAAAGCAACATGGGATGATTCGAGCGCATCTGAGGAAGAGGAGTCCAACACCGAGCAAGTTGCTCATTACGCCTTAATGGCCATCGGAGAGGAGGTAACGAATTCATTAAATGCTGATTTATCTTTCGATGAATTATTAAATGCTTTCAATGACTTATTTGATGAATGCAAGAGTATCAGTAGAAAATACAAATTGCTGAAAAAGGTGCATGATAGTCTTACTTGTGAGTTTGACAAGTTAAAAGTTGAACATCATGATAGTTTAAATTCATGTATCAAATTTCATGATTTAGAAACTTTCCAAAAAGAAAACCTGCTACTCAAGGACACCTTGAAGAAATTCGAGGTTGGTAGCAAGTCATTGAACATGATCCTTGCAAACAAGGGTCACGTTCTAAAAAGAAGTGGAATTGGATTTGTGAGAAGTCCTCACCCAAATCCAACCACTTTTATAAAAGGCTCCATCTTACATGTTCAACACCAAGCAAAATGCAACTTTTGTTGCAAAATTGGACACAAGACACATTATTGTCCATTCAAGAAAATTAGTCCAAACAAATTGATTTGGGTTCCTAAAGGAACCATGACAAATTCTATGCAACATGATAAGAAGTGTAGATCTATTTGTGAGGCACCCAAAAGCAAATGGGTACCTAAAAATCATCCCTTCCTATAAATACATTAAAATTTTAGGTTGGAGCAAGAAATAATATTCTGCTCCTTGATTCTCGATAGTCATAAACCAAGAGTCAAAAAGGAACTCGCAACGCTTAAGTAACAAGTGGAAGTTATAAAATCACAAATGCGATTTGGATACAACCTTATTAGAAACATATGATTCCCAAATTCACATATCCCCTTGATCTTCGAACCCGTCAACTCTATCATCTACGAATTAATTCTTGTATCATGAAGAAACTAAATATGTCATGATCTTAAAAGGGATACCAAACAAACTATCAACATACGTGCGACATACGCACGTTAAACGATCTATCTTGATCATAAAAGAGCTTCTTCCTTAAATAAAAACTCATACGAAATCACGTAAGAAACGTTAATTGCTCTGAAATGAAAAACTCTCCTCAAGGCAAAGGCTCCCTGATCAAATCATATTAGGTGCTCACTGGCTGCAGGCGGTGGCACCTCTGCAGCTAGCGGTGGCACCTCCAGCTACCACGGGTTGCCAGCGGTTGCACCGCTCCAGCCAGAGGTGCAACCGCCCGCAACTCTGCCTTTTTAAACCCACACTAGGGCCGGCAGTGGAACCGACCCCAACTCACTCCCATTTCCTCCTCTACTCTTCCAAGTCTCCTCCATTCTCATTTCACTCCTCTAAGCTTTCCAAATACCTCCCATTTCGGAGCAAAACATCAAGAATCCTTCCTTCTCTTGAAAATTTCACAAAGGTACTCTCTAAGAAGCCCTTAAATTCTGTTTTGTTCTTCATTTACTCTTGCTCATCATCATCCCTCTAAACAGCAGTAGTTATGGGATCTAGAAGATCCTCAAGGGACAAGGGAAAGAGGAGATTAGTAGAAGAGTTTGATTTCACCCTTTTCGATTCAAAAAACCATGCTGAAAAATTTGCCTCTTTCGAACTTAGAAGTATCAATAAGGGAAAATACGTAGATCTAAATGAACTAAGAGATTTAGAGACTATCCAATGGTTTGCAAACCTAGATCTACTTCCAATCTTGCAGATTAACGAACCCATCTATCCTAGGCTAGTTAGATTATTTTACAATAACATACAAATAGATGATGAAGAAAGGATGTCCACCTATCTTTTAGGACAACACATCTCAATCACTAATAGGTTCATTTGTGATATGATAGGCATTCTCATAAAAAGCATAGGACTTTACTTTAGAGGATCATGGGATGATGAAAGTATTGGAACATCCTATGTTGAAGCCTTAGGAACAATCTTTGCCAATCCTAACATAGCATTGGTTCCTAAAAGTTGTGAACATCTACTGCCTTTGAACACTAAGATACTTCATCATATCATGACTAGTATAATTCTTCCTAAACAATACCATCATGATGAAGTAAGTCAATTAGAATTAGGAACTATGTACTTAATCATGAAGGGACATGACATCTGTCTTGGTTATCTTATCCAACAAAACATGTTAGAATTATCTAAGAAAGATATGATGCTCCCATATGGTGGTATAATCACAAGAATAATGAAAGCTTACGACATTCTAATACCACCAGAAGAAGAAGTAATGAAAGTAAATAGATTCAGCATAATAAACGAAAATCTACTTCACCGACGGTAACTGGGTTAGAATCCCTAGAAGGACTGATCACCCTCAACCTGAACCAGAACCGGAAACACCAGTATTTAGGGGTACCCAATCTCCTCCGACCCTTCCCTTTGAGGAAACACATCCAGTTGAGCAAACTCATACATCCATCGAAGAAATTGGGATTCGAATGGATCGATTCGAACAGAGACAAGAACGGATTGAACAATGACAAGATCAAATCCTATCTGAGCTGCAGCAAATTCATAGTCAAATTGACTCCTTGTTTAGGCACTTTAATTTTCCACCTCATCAATAAACTTGTTGAACACCTGTTGTTGTTGTAAACTTCTTATGTTACTCACTTCTGATGTGCTGGCTGTAAACATCTATCTTGCGCCTTGTGGTTATCTCAGATTTTTATGGTATCATTACTGTTTGGTATGTGATGTGTCCAAATTAAGAATGTTGTGCTTTGAAACTAAAAGTTTTGGAAACCTTGTGCTTTGATTTCATTCGAAGAGAATTAGGAATGTTGATGTGTCCGAATAGATAAATTTGTTAAAATTATTTTTCGGACTATATTGAATGATCAAATATAGTCCGAATGCGTGAAAATCTTGTTGATTGCCATGTTTCTATGATTATATGTGAAAATCTGCAACAAAATCTTGTCCGAATGCGTCTTATTTATTCGAATGCTATAAAACAGATTTTCTCGTACACCTTCATGAGAAATAAGTTTCTGAAAAAGATTTGATGAAGTGATTCATGTGTATGTATTCCATCCTGCAAAATCTTTACATAGACAATTGATTATAACAAAAAGGGGAAGAAGTATTTAAAGCAATCTATGTAAAATTCCTCTATAAGCTTGCTATTATTATTTTCCTAGCATAATAATTACTATGTTTTTTGTTGATGACAAAGGGGGAGATATATGAATTGATAAACACTGCCATGATTAGAAATACTATGAGTGATGCTATAAACACTGCTATGATTATGCCATCCTTGCATCACCAAGAGATATATGAACATGTGCTAAAGTTTGCATTATGCCCTGAGTTGATATCTTATCATGTGAAGAAAATACAAAACTTGCTAGAATATTTCAAATGTGTGCATCATGTAATAGTGCTTCACAGCTTTATATGATAATGTTCAAACTACATGATGAATAGTTACAAACACAATCATACAAACTTGATGATGTATGTCAAGCCTTGACATCATCTTTAAAGAGATACATCATGATGAGTATCATGATGGGAGTATTGATAAGTTTAACTGATCTAACTTATCAATACGTCACTTGAATTCTTAGGTCTTTAATTCAAGGTTGACTTATCTCAACTATGGCATATAGACAGGGGGAGTTAAGGATAACTCCATTATCAATTGATTGTCATCATCAAAAAGGGAGAGATTATTGAATCTCGGATTTTGATGATGAAGTCAATTGTCATTTGTTGTCTAATCTATGTGTTGAGATAAGTGTGCAGGATTAACTATGATGAAAGTTAGACAAGCAGCAGGAGTTGCGCCGGAGTCAAGTTCATGATCACGTTGGGAGTTCGAGAGTTTGATGGAAGTTCGGACGGTCGTCGGAGGTTCTGCGAGAACCGATCCGAGAAGTCCAGAAGCTTGCCAAGCGAAGCTCGTCGGAACTCGCCAAGTGGATCGTCGCAAAGTCCAGGAGTTTGCCGGAAGTCCGCAGGAGCATCACCGAGGGTTCATCGGATGATCGACGGAAGTTCGCCGGAAACTCGCCGGAAGAAGCGATTGACGCACCGAAGCAAAGCTGCAGAAATTGTCTTAGATCTAATTGTAGTTAGCACGTTGATTAAGTTGGAAAATGGGAGGTGATCCCATTAGCTTAATCTTGGGGCAATTGGGCCCCTGAAAGACTGAAATTGGGCCGAATGGAGCTAACCATTCGGACCCTGCTTGCACCAGGAGGTGCAACCGCCTAGGCCAGGAGGTGGCACCGCCTGGGCTAAGCCTCCCAGCAAGACTGGGCGGTGCAACCTCCCTGACAGAGAGGTGGCACCGCTTGAGCTCAATCTTCGAGCTAGACTGGGCGGTGCAACCTCCCTGACAGAGAGGTGGCACCGCCTGAGCTCAGTCTTCGAGCTAGACTGGGCGGTGCAACCTCCCTGACAGAGAGGTGGCAGCGCCTGAGCTCGGTCTTCGAGCTCTGGCAGAGAGGTGCAACCGCCTCAGTCAAGAGGTGGCACCGCCTGGGCTCAGTCTTCGAGCTCTGCCAGGCGGTGCAACCTCTCTAGTCAGGAGGTGCAACCGCCTGATCCCGGAATTCTGGGATTTGATCGTTTTGAGCTCTAAATTTGAATTGGGTTGGGGCCTATAAATACCCCACCCATTCAGCACTGAAAAGATACAGACCTACACCGAATTCTTGATCTTTTCTGTGATTCTAAGAGCTCAAATTTATGAAAAATCCTAAAGTTCTCCTCTTTCTGTTCTTCAAGTCTTGAGTTGTAAAGAGAGGAGAGAAAGGTCCTGTAAGGGTTGTCTCCTGAGCCCATCAAAAGGAGTGAATCTGTAAAAGGGTAGTTGGCCTTCGCCTATTGAAGGAAGGCCTCTAGTTGACGTCGGTGACCTCGTCGGTGGAGGAAGCCAAAAGTGGAGTAGGTCAAGACTGACCGAACCACTCTAAATCTCTGGTTTGCGTTTATTTTGAGCACTTTATCATTACTACAAACCTCCTACATAGCTACTGCTCTATGCGCCTTTACGAACAAGTTTCTAAGTGCTGATCTTTCCGAATCTGCATTCAGACGTAAATTGGTGTTTTCATACGTTATAGTTTACGTTTACGTTTTGATTCTGCAAAACTGTCTTCTGCGCTTTTACGAACGAAGTTTTTAAGTTCAGATCCCTTTAAAACTGTGTTTTAGACGTAAACTACTTTTAAACGTAAAACTACATTTAGACGTAAAACTGCGTTTAGACGCAAACTGCGTTTAGACGTAAAACTACGTTTAGACGTAAAACTGCGTTTAGACGCAAACTGCGTTTAGACGCAAACTACGTTTAGACGTAAAACTGTGTTTAGACGTAAAACTTCGTTTAGACGCAAACTGCACTACGCTTAGACGCAATCTGATCTTAGACGCAAACTGCGCTTAGACGCAAACTGCGCTTAGACGCAATCTGCATTTAGACGCAAACTGCATTTAGACGCAAACTGCGTAAACTGCGCTTAGACGCAAACTGTGTTTAGACATAAACTGCACTTAATCATAAGTATTCTTAGAATCGGCTTTTGTATCAAAATAGTTGTTATCAAACGAACGCAGCTTTCGTTTTTAATCGCTGAAATTTATCCGCTGCACTAATTCACCCCCCCCCCCCCCCCCTCTTAGTGCTCTCGATCCTAACATCGCGCACCCTGCAGTTAATCAAGTAAGTCGTTACTTCATAAAATACTCGTTTCTTATGATCACCTGATTCAACTGTCCATAATCAATACAAAGTCTCAATATTCCCTCCATCTTTTTAACTAACACCGGAGCACCCCATGATGAAATATTAAGCCAAATAAAATCCTTTTTTAATAGTCCTTGTAGTTGCTTTTCTAATTCCACTCACTCAAATGATGTCATTCTCTAGAGAGGCTTAGATATTGAGATTATCCCAAGGACCAAATCAAAAACAAATTCACGTTTGGAGGTAATCTAAGCAAGTCATCCTGGGATACATTAGGCAAGGAAATAAATCATGTCCAATACTCTCAAAATAAAAGATCCGCTGGTCAAATATGCAAAAAGTGATCATTTGTTATATACCAATCCATACTGGTATGATAGGAAGATAGCCAATCCATACCAAGTTTAATATCATAACTCCAAATCTCTAGAAGAACGAAATTGGCAAAAGTTCAAGTTCTCCAATAAAAATCAGACAAGAGGACCAGATTCAAGTTCGTTATCAAAGAATCTCCCATGATCGTATTTACATATAGCACATAATGTAGTGGTCTAGGTTGAATACCCATGTGATAAGCAAAATATTACGAATCAAATCGTAGATGGGACTCATGGTCAAACAAATATTTGCATTCTTTCATAAACATGCATAATACCTTCAATCACTAATTCAGAAGTTTTAGAATCATATTCAGTGATAGCATACACTCTGACATGGGCTGATGGTTTATGAGGCAGTGACTCTTTTTTCTTGTTCAAGGGGCAGTCTTCTATTTTATGATCTAACTTTCCACAAGCAAAATAGACTCTAATCGCCCACAAACACAAACTTATTTCATAATTTAACTTGCAATTCACACATGATTGAGTCTTTTGCGGTGACTTCCCTTTTCAAATCCAAATGTCTTTACCCTCTTTTTATCACTTTCTGATTCATTTCCAATCATATTTTTATTGGTAAACTTGTCCTTATCATTCTTGCCACTGATCTCCAAAATTTTTTTCATTGTTGCCATTAATGATCAGTCTCTACTTCCAATATAAGGTAGCAAAAGAAATCTTTTGATCATCAGAACAATTATGTATATCAAATATCTTCTCCGTTTGTATCATCCATTTTTCAACCACCAATAGATTAGGTGCACCATGCTTCTGCTGCGCCACTCTGATTCAATATCTTCGATCAACCTTTTCATCCCCCTTAATTAATCAGAAACAAATGAAATAGGAGGACCCAAATGTCCTCATCATCCTAGATTCCTAAAATGCATCAAAGAAAATTTTCTCCAATCACTATAGTTCACTAGACCTCAATATATTTTGCACGTCAACATATCAAATATTCCAGTGATCCTCAAACAATGCTCTGATACCACCTCTGTCACGCCCCTCAAATAATATCGATGATATTAAAGTTATTTTTCATCACAAACCAATCTAGGATCCAAACTAACATTTGAAGATACTGAAAAACATTCTATCAAATTCACATCTATAAAACCTGTGCAGTTTATAATCATATATCACATCACTCGATAATTCACATTTAAGGCAACCCAAGCCAACTTGACAAACATGAACAACATTTATAAATCCACAAGCTAAATAAATTATACAATCAGAACTCCAACTATTCACCACAAGATTATATCATCATAAATTAGACTTAACATTCCGAAATTCCAAATAAGGGAGATCTTCTAACACTTTTACACAGTATATCCATTTCGATTCATCAACAACATTTCCTTACATACAAAATATGCTTATACAACAATAATATAACAACCAACAAGACTTGCCCATAATTCTGTATAGCTATCCACTGCCTCAGCCCAAATCAAACATCTCAAAGGGTGACAAGCTGACCTGAAAGATTTATATAACAACGGAGTGAGCTAAAAACAGCTCAGCAAGTGACAAAGCATATTCAGAACAAAAGGAATAGTTTCAAACAAGTAAGGTATCATAATGCAAGGCAGAATACAAGAATTCTCAAGGATACCATCTCATTAGATACAAAATCATATGTATCATGTCATTCAAAACATATTTGATTCATAACTAATGGAGCACAGAGTAATTGGATGGAGCATATCAATAGCGTACGAGATGTTCCGGAGCATATCAATGGCAAATAGTACATTTCGAAGCATATCAATAACAAATGAAACATATCGGAGCTTATCAATGGTGTATGAAATGTTCCGGAGCATATCAACGACATATGGAACATTTCGAAGCATATCAACAGTGAATGAAACTTTTCAGAGCATATCAAAAACAAATACCGTACAGAAGCTCAAACGTCGTCTTTGACGTTGCAATCATATCATTCTTATCCAAAGCATGTACCGAAACACATAACCAAAGCTCTGGATATCATATCAAACATACAGAAGGTGTAGTGGGATCTCGAACAGAATGTGATTCATCCATTTCTGAATGACCACCAGACAGAAGTCTCCCACGTCTGGGAGCTCCATCCACCCACGTCTAGGTGAAGCCAGAGGGGGCCGGCAGAGCATCACAGGCTCTAAACACATACCTTTTACCATTTCTGGAAAAGGTCCAGACAATCCCACAAACACCAGAGTACAAAGGGCAGTATGAACAATAAATAGCACATATCGGAAGCACACGCGGAACAACAAAACGTACATGTGCCTTTACGAGTCAATACGAAGCAAGCAATAATCTTTCACAAATGTTATCAGATTTGAAAGGAAATGAAAGCAAGAGTACACACGGATTCCAAGCAATCATATATAGCTCAATTCAAATAAGAATGTTAGATGAATTTAATATCCAAAGAATGAAACTGGAATAGACACATATCGAAAGTAAATGCAGAACAATGGGATATACATGTGCCTATATGAGTCAATACGATATAGCATAAACGTTACATAACAGTTTTCAAGAATGCAATAATTTTAAGGACAAGAGCATACAAGAATTCAAAACAATAATATGAAGCTCAATTGAATAAGAAAGCTAAAAGATATCAATTTCCAAAGGAATGAAACCAGAATATGAGAAATCGACCAAAGCTCGATTTCTGGCAAAATACAAGGGGCACATTGAACAAATGATTCAAACTATCAATCGTGCTCCAATTTACTCAGAAATATATCATTGGATTATACTTTCAGATAAGACAGGCTTCATATGAATTGAACTGTCCAATAGAGAGAGTTACAAATAATTTGGTAAACAAGGGTCATAGAACAAAATCTCTGTTTTGCAGAATTCATAATGTCAGATTCAACAGATAACTGGGCAGGTGTTTGGATTCCAAATCTTTCAATCCATATATCAAAAGAAAGATCTATGAGTCTAGTTTCCAATGAAATAAGCTTTGAATAAATCAACATTTGCAACAGGGACTTATAAGCAGTTCAGTATCGAAAGGTCAGAAACTACGATCCCTGTTTTGCAGAATTTGTAGGCTCATTTGAAACAGAAGTTTGGACAGGCAAACTTACTCCGAATTCTTAAAATAAGCTATCAAAACAAAGGATTATGAGTCTATATTCTGATCAAATAAGTTTTGTCCAAATCAGATGTCAATACATGAAGTTATAACCATAACAAGGTAGAAAGGTCAGATTCTTGGAAGTTGCATAGATTCGAATCGTTACATCTAAACAGGAGATATATCAAATGAAAGGCTAGAACAATTCAAAGTTCCTCATATTCAAAGCAAATGTAGAGATAAAATTGTAGTGAGGAAAGATCAGGATACTTGCAATAGGAAAGATTAGAACAATTACAAGACAAACGATCGGGAAACTTGCAATAGGAAAGATTAGAACAATAACAGGAGAAACGATTGGGAAACTTGCCTTTCAAATATTTTGATCCGAAGATCCAAAGAAGGTGTCAGCCCAAATCCTTCTACTTTTCCTCCACAACTGCAGCTCATGCAGAACATAGAGGCATAGTCACCTGCTCTCTCTTACTCTCATTCTTTCGTTTTCTTTTTTTTTTTCAAACGCAGCTGCCACAGCCGCTGTCGCTGCCGCTGTCACAATCGCATCCCCTTCCACCGCACTACCTTTCTTTTCTTTCCCAGCTGCTACTGCCGTAGTCGCAGTCGCAGCCATGGCCGCAGCCACCATAACCACAGCCTCTTCTTCCTCCCCTGCTCTGTTTCCTCTCCTTCTCTTCCAGCTGCAGTTGCCACTGCCACAGCTGCCTCCCTTTCTCCTCTTCCTCTCTTCTTCCCTTTTCCTTTCTCTTCTTCTTCCTTTCCTTCTCTTCTTTCCCAGCTGCACTGCTGCAGTCGCAGCCTCAGCCACGGCCACAGCCTCTTCTTCCTCCCTTGCTCATCTTCCTCTCCTTCTCTTCCAACTGCAGCTGCCATCGCCGCAGCCGCAGCCCCTTCTTTCCCTTCTCTTCTTCCTCTCCTTCCCTTCTTCCTTTCTCTTCCTCTTTCCCTGCCATAGCTGCAGCTGCCACAGCCGCAGCCGCAGCTACTTCTTTCCCTTCTCCTCTTCCTTCTCCTTCCTTTCTTCTTCTTCTCTTCTTCTCCTTCCTCCCCTTCTTCTCCCCGACGAACAGCACCTCCTTTCCTCTGTTTCCTCCTGCAGGAAACAGAGGTGCCGCCTCTTCACCCGCTTCTACTTCCTCTCTTCTTCCTCACCATCTCTTCCTCTCCTTCTCTTCCAGCTGCAGATTCTACCGTCGCAGCTCCTCCTTTCCCTTCTCTTCTTCTTCTCCTCTTCTTCTTCCCTCCTCCTACCCGGCGTCACACACAACCTCTCCTCTGTTTCCTCTGCAGGAAACAGAGGTATCACAACCTCTTCTCCTGCTTCCTCTTCCTCTTCTCTTCCTCTTCTTCTTCTTCTCCTCTTCGAACGCCCCACACCTCTCCTCTGTTTCCACCTGCAGGAAACAGAGGTGTTGCAGCCCTAGCTGCTGCCACCTCTCACTCCTCTCCCTCTTCCCTCTCTTTTTCCTCTTCTTCTCCTTCTCTTCTTCTCCTCTTCCCTTTTCCTCCCCAACGCCACACACCTTCTCGCTGCAGCCTTGCCACAGCTATCCTCCTCTCTTCTTCTTCTTCTTCTTCTTCCCTTCTCCCTCTTCTTCCTCTCTTCTTCTCCCCACGCCCCACAGCTCCTCGCTGCAGCCACCTCCTCTTCTTCTTCTTCTTCTTCTTCTCTTCTCCCTCTTCTTCCTCTCTTCTTCCTCCTCTCTTCTTTTCCCTCTTCTTCTTTTCTTCCCTCCTCACGCCCCACCGCTCCTCTCTGTTAAGAAACAGAGAGAGTGCGTGGGAGGCGGTGGGATAAAACCGAAATTTTCGGTTTTCTTTATTTTCTTTTCATTTTGCAACTTCGCAGTTTAGTCCTTGAAATTTTTATATTTACATATAGGTCCTCAAATTTACATATAATTTCTTATTAATAATTTTCAAAAGTGAGGGATATTACATCACCCATCCTAGTACTACTCTCACCCAAGCACACTTAACTTCGGAGTTCTGATGGGATCCGGAGCTTAAGTGCAGGTATGATCGCACCCGTTTCACTTGCTTCATCCCTCGCCTATATGCACATCGCGGCTGGCGCATCAACATCCAGAGACTCTTGCCCGTCACGAAACCTTCGATGCTTTCTCGAACGATCACGAAATCCCTATTGCAAGCTCTCTCCGAGCCCTAGCCCAACGACTGTGTATCGGTCGCGGCAAGCGCACGCCGAAACCATCGACACTTTCTAGAACGATCTCGGAATCACTATTGCGACCCCAATCCGGAAAGCTCTCTCCGAGTCCTACGATACTGACTACTTAGCGGTCACGGCAAATTCTGTACCCGAAAACAATCGTCTCGTAGGTCTACAGGAGATGTTTCGCATCTCCGGGAGCAAAAAGGAGTGCAACACGAGGACTTCCCAAGGGGTCACCCATCTAAGTACTACTCTCTCCCAAGCACGCTTAACTTCGGAGTTCTGATGGGATCCGGTGCTTTAGTGCCAGTATGATGGCACCGGTTTCGGGTGCTTCGTCCCTCGCCTATGTGCACGTCGTGGCCGGCGTATCAACGTCCGGAGACTCTTGCCCGTCACGAAACCGTCGGCGCTTTCTCGAACGATCATGAAATCCCTATTGCAAGCTCTCTCCGAGCCCTAGCCCATCGACTGCGTCTCGGTCACGGCAAGCTCGCGCCGAAACCATCGGCACTTTCTCGAACGATCTCGGAATCGCTATTGCGACCCCAATCCGGAAAGCTCTCTCCGAGCCCCATGATACTGACTGCGTAGTGGTCACGGCAAATTTCGTGCCCCAAAACAATCGTCTCTGAGGTCTACGGGAGATGTTTCGCATCTCGGGAAGCAAAAAGGAGTGCAACACGAGGACTTCCCAAGGGGTCACCCATCTTAGTACTACTCTCGCCCAAGCACGCTTAACTTCGGAGTTCTGATGGGATCCGGTGCTTTAGTGCTGGTATGATCGTACCGGTTTCGGGTGCTTCGTCCCTCGCCTATCTACACGTCGTGGCCGGCGCATCAACGTCCGGAGCCTCTTGCCCGTCACGAAATCGTCGGCGCTTTCTCGAACGATCACGAAATCCCTATTGCAAGCTCTCTCCGAGCCCTAGCCCATCGACAGCGTATCGGTCACGGCAAGCTCGCGCCGAAACCATCGGCACTTTCTCGAACGATCTCGGAATCGCTATTGCGACCCCATTCCGGAAAGCTCTCTCCGAGCCCCACGATACTGACTACTTAGCGATCACGGCAAATTCTGAGCCCCAAAACAATCGTCTCGGAGGCCTACAGGAGATGTTTCGTATCTCGGGACGCAAAAAGGAGTGCGACACGAGGACTTTCCAGGGGTTCACCCATCCTAGTACTACTCTCGCCCAAGCACGCTTAACTTCGGAGTTCTAATGGGATCCGGAGCTTAAGTGCTGGTTCGATCGCACCCGTTTCACTTGCTTTGTCCCTCGCCTATGTGCACATCGCGGCTGGCGCATCAACGTCCGGAGACTCTTGCCCATTACGAAACCCTCGATGCTTTCTCGAACGATCACGAAATCCCTATTGCAAGCTCTCTCTGAGCCCTAGCCCAACGACTGCGTATCGGTCGCGGCAAGCGCACGCCGAAACCATCGGTACTTTCTAGAACGATCTCGACATCGCTATTGCGACCCCAATCCGGAAAGCTCTCTCCGAGCCCCACGATACTGACTACTTAACAGTCACAGCAAATTCCGAGCCCGAAAACAATCGTCTCGGAGGCCTACGGGAGATGTTTCGCATGTCGGGACACAAAAAGGAGTGTGACAAGAGGACTTCCTAGGGTGTCACCCATCCTAGTTCTACTCTTGCCCAAGCACGCTTAGCTTCGGAGTTCTGATGGGATCCAGAGCTTTAGTGTTGGTATGATCTCACCCGTTTCGGGTGCTTCGTCCCTCGCCTATGTGCACGTCGCGGCCGGCGCATCAACGTCTGGAGCCTCTTTCCCGTCACAAAACCGTTGGCGCTTTCTCGAACGATCATGAAACCCCTATTCCATGCTCTCTCCGAGCCCTAGCCCAACGATTGCGTATCGGTCACGGCAAGCTCGCGCCGAAACCATCGGCACTTTCTCGAACGATCTCGGAATCGCCATTGCGACCACAATCCGGAAAGCTCTCTCCGAGCCCCACGATACTGACTACTTAGTGGTCACGGCAAATTCTGAGCCCCAAAACAATCGTCTCGGAGGCCTACGGGAGATGTTTCGTATCTCGTGACGCAAAAAGGAGTGCGACACGAGGACTTTCCATGGGGTCACCCATCCTAGTAGTACTCTCGCCCAAGCACGCTTAACTTCGGAGTTCTGATGGGATCCGGAGCTTAAGTGCTGGTATGATCGCACCCGTTTCACTTGCATCATCCCTCGCCTCTGTGCACATCGCGGCTGGCGCATCAACGTCCGGATATTCTTGCCCGTCACGAAACCCTCGATGCTTTCTCGAACGATCACGAATCCCTATTGCAAGCTCTCTCCGAGCCCTAGCCCAACGACTGCGTATCGGTCGCGGCAAACGCACGCCAAAACCATCGGCACTTTCTAGAACGATCTCGGAATCGCTATTGCGACCCCAATCCGGAAAGCTCTCTCCGAGCCCCACGATACTGACTGCGTAGCAGTCACGGCAAATTTCGTGCCCGAAAACAATCGTCTCAGAGGTCTACGGGAGATATTTCATATCTCGGGACGCAAAAAGGAGTGCAACACGAGGATTTACCAGGGGGTCACCCATCCTAGTACTACTCTCGCCCAAGCACGCTTAACTTCGGAGTTCTGATGGGATCCGTAGCTTAAGTGTTGGTATGATCGCACTCGTTTCGATTGCTTCGTACCTCGCCTATGTGCACATCGCGGCTGGCGCATCAACGTCCGGAGCTTCTTGCCCGTCACGAAACCGTCGGCGCTTTCTCGAACGATCACGAAATCCCTATTGCAAGCTCTCTCCGAGCCCAAGCCCAATGACTGCGTATCGGTCACGACAAGCTCGCGCCGAAACCATCGGCACTTTCTCGAACGATCTCAGAATCGCTATTGCGACCCCAATCTGGAAAGCTCTCTCCGAGACCCACGATACTGACTACTTAGCGGTCACGGCAAATTCCGTGCTCGAAAACAATCGTCTCGGAGGTCTACGGGAGATGTTTCATATCTCGGGACGCAAAAAGGAGTGCAACACGAGGACTTACC
Organism: Musa acuminata AAA Group; assembly: GCF_036884655.1. Taxonomy (NCBI): domain Eukaryota; kingdom Viridiplantae; phylum Streptophyta; class Magnoliopsida; order Zingiberales; family Musaceae; genus Musa; species Musa acuminata. The sequence continues at coordinate 26,685,414 of NC_088327.1, read as the reverse complement.
AGGGGGTCACCCATCCTAGTACTACTCTCGCCCAAGCACGCTTAACTTCGGAGTTCTGATGGGATCCGAAGCTTAAGTGTTGGTATGATCGCACCCGTTTCGCTTGCTTCGTACCTCGCCTATGTGCACATCACGGCTGGCGCATCAACGTCCGGAGCTTCTTGCCCGTCACGAAACCATCGGCTCTTTCTCGAATGATCATGAAATCCCTATTGCAAGCTCTCTCCGAGCCTCAGCCCAACGACTACGTATCGGTCACGGCAAGGTCGCGCCGAAACCATCGGCACTTTCTCGAACGATCTCGGAATCGTTATTGTGACCCCAATCCGGAAAGCTCTCTCCGAGCCCCACGATACTGGCTACTTAGCGGTCACGGCAAATTTTTTGCCCCAAAACAATCATCTCGTAGGTCTACGGGAGATGTTTCGCATCTCAGGAAGCAAAAAGGAGCGCAACACGAGGACTTCCCAAGGGGTCACCCATCTAAGTACTACTCTCACCCAAGCACGCTTAACTTCGGAGTTCTGATGGGATCCGGTGCTTTAGTGCCAGTATGATCGCACTGGTTTCGGGTGCTTCGTCCGTCGCCTATGTGCACGTCGTGGCCGGCGCATCAACGTCCAGAGCCTCTTGCCCGTCACGAAACCGTCGGCGCGTTCTCTAACGATCATGAAATCCCTATTGCAAGCTCTCTCCGAGCCCTAGCCCATCAACTGCGTATCGGTCACGGCATGCTCGCGCCGAAACCATCGGCACTTTCTCGAACGATCTCGGAATCGCTATTGCGACCCCAATCCGGAAAGCTCTCTCCGAGCCCCATGATACTGACTGCGTAGTGGTCACGGCAAATTTCGTGCCCCAAAACAATCGTCTCTGAGGTCTACGGGAGATGTTTCGCATCTCGGGAAGCAAAAAGGAGTGCAACACGAGGGCTTCCCAGGGGGTCACCCATCTTAGTACTGCTCTCGCCCATGCACGCTTAACTTCGGAGTTCTGATGGGATCCGGTGCTTTAGTGCTGGTATGATCGCACCGATTTCGGGTGCTTCGTCACTCGCCTATCTGCACGTCGCGGCCGGCGCTTCAACGTCCGGAGCCTCTTGCCCGTCACGAAATCGTCGGCGCTTTCTCGAACGATCACGAAATCCCTATTGCAAGCTCTCTCCGAGCCCCAGCCCAACGACTGCGTATCGGTCACGACAAGCTCCCGCCGAAACCATCGGCACTTTCTCGAACGATCTCGGAATTGCTATTGCGACCCAAATCTGGAAAGCTCTCTCCGAGCCCCACGATACTGACTACTTAGCGGTCACGGCAAATTCCGTGCTCGAAAACAATCGTCTCGGAGGTCTACGGGAGATGTTTCATATCTCGGGACGCAAAAAGGAGTGCAACACGAGGACTTACCAGGGGGTCACCCATCTTAGTATTACTCTCGCCCAAGCACGCTTAACTTCGGAGTTCTGATGGGATCCGGAGCTTAAGTGTAGGTATGATCGCACCCGTTTCGCTTGCTTCGTACCTCGCCTATGTGCACATCGCGGCTGGCGCATCAACGTCCGGTGCTTCTTGCCCGTCACGAAACCGTCGGCTCTTTCTCGAATGATCACGAAATCCCTATTGCTAGCTCTCTCCGAGCCCCAGCCCCACGACTGCGTATCGGTCACGGCAAGGTCGCGCCGAAACCATCAGCACTTTCTCGAACGATCTTGGAATCGTTATTGCGACCCCAATCCGGAAAGCTCTCTCCGAGCCCCACGATATTGACTACTTAACGGTCACGGCAAATTTTTTGCCCCAAAACAATCATCTCGTAGGTCTACGGGAGATGTTTCGCATCGCAAGAAGCAAAAAGGAGTGCAACACGAGTAGTTATAGTCTACTCTTACACAACTAGCAAAGGTTACTTTCAGATGCGCTATTTGGTGGATGTGGAAGGAGAGATGTAATAGAATCTTTGAATGTCAACACACAAACAATGCTCAGCTCTTGAAAGAGATTATTAGAGACTCAAGATCCTGTATGGAGCATGATCTCAAAATCGAGCACTTCACCCGAAGAGAAAAAGATATTCTTATTAAATTTAATTTTGCTATTAGCTAAAGATCTTGGAAATGATGCCAAATAATGTACCCATAGGTAGTTATAGTCTACAGCATGTGTAGTCATAACTATCGCATTCGCACTCTATGAGTTACTTGGCTTTGTCTATGACTTGTATAGATAAAGCTAGTTGTAGAAACTTTACACATAATCAATTTACTTTTACTTTCCAAAAAAAAAAAAAGGAGTTCAACACGAGGACTTCCCAAGGGGTCACCCATCTAAGTACTACTCTCACCCAAGCACTCTTAACTTCAGAGTTCTGATGGGATCCGGTGCTGTAGTGCCGGTATGATCGCACCGGTTTCGGGTGCTTCGTCCCTCGCCTATGTGCACGTCGTGGCCGGCGCATCAACGTCCGGAGCCTCTTGCCCGTCACGAAACCGTCGGCGCATTCTCGAACGATCATGAAATCCCTATTGCAAGCTCTCTCCGAGCCCTAGCCCATCGACTGCGTATCGGTCACGGCAAGCTCGCGCCGAAACCATCGGCACTTTCTCGAACGATCTCGGAATCGCTATTGCGACCCCAATCCGGAAAGCTCTCTCCGAGCCCCATGATACTGACTGCGTAGTGGTCACGGCAAATTCCGTGCCCCAAAACAATCGTCTCTGAGGTCTACGGGAGATGTTTCGCATCTCGGGAAGCAAAAAGGAGTGCAACACGAGGGCTTCCCAGGGGGTCACCCATCTTAGTACTGCTCTCGCCCATGCACGCTTAACTTCGGAGTTCTGATGGGATCCGGTGCTTTAGTGCTGGTATGATCGCACCGGTTTCGGGTGCTTCGTCCCTCGCCTATCTGCACGTCGCGGCCGGCGCTTCAACGTCCGGAGCCTCTTGCCCGTCACGAAATCATCGGCGCTTTCTCGAACGATCACGAAATCCCTATTGCAAGCTCTCTCCGCGCCCTAGCCCATCGACTGCGTATCGGTCACGGCAAGCTCGCGCCGAAACCATCGGCACTTTCTCGAACGATCTCAGAATCGCTATTTGTCACACCCCTAAAAATATCCATGATATTTAAAATTTTTTTTTTTCGTCACAACTAACCCAGGATCCAAACACACATTTGAGGTCACTAAGAAAACATTCAGATCAAAAATTTCACTTCTATAATCTACCAATTCATAACCCTGTGCAATTCATAAACATAGCACACATCACTCGATAATTTATACAATCTGAACTCAACTCATCAAAATAAAAACCACAATATAAATCCACAAGTGGGGAAATCTATGCAGTCACCACAATCATCGATTTACCATAAGTTCATATCATTACACGAATTTAATTTAACATTCCAAAACCCTATACATGAGGGATCCTTTAACTTACACAAAATCCACAGGTTTAGATTCATAGTCACATTTCATTAGATGCAAGGTAGCTTATACACACTACATATATGCTAACAAAAGTTCTGCCCAACGTTTTCTAAACTTTCCACTGCCTCAGCCCATTCTTAACATTTAAGCAAGCGATACGCTATCCTGAAAAAAATTTATCAACAAATGCGGTGAGCATAAAGAGCTCAGCAAGTGACTAACATATCCATATCAAAATAGTACAATTTCCAAAGAGATGCAGTTTTCAAACACAAAGCAGAATATACGATTTCGTATACATAATATCATTAGGAGCAGAATCATAATTGTCCTTTTTAATCATACATATTTGGTTCCTGACAGATGGGGCATAGAGTAATTGGAGCATATCAGAAACAAAGGAAACATATCGGAGCTTATCAATGGCATTTAAAATGTTCCAAATCACATCAACGACATATGGAACATTACGAAGCAAAATCAACAGTGAATGAAGCATTTCAGAGCATATCAAACTCATATGTCGTACAGAAGCTCAAACGTCGTCCTTGACGTTGCAATCATATCATACTATCCAGAGCACGAACAGAAATAACTCACCAAAACTCTGGATGTCATATCAAACATATAGAGGGTGTAGTGGGATCTCAGTCAGAATGTGATTCATCCATTTCTGAATGACCATCTGACAAAAGTCTCCCACGTCTGGGAGCTCCATCCAACCACGTCTAGGTGAAGTCAAAGGGGGCCGGCAGAGCATCGCAGGCTCTAAGCAATATCCCACAAAGCGGGACCCCACAAAGCGGGCAAATCAGCGCATACCCTTTACCATTTCTGGCAAAGGTCCAGACAATCCCACACACCAGAGTACAAGAAGGCAGTTTCAACAATAAGTAGCATATAACGGAAGCACACGCGGAACAACCAAACGTACATGTGCCTTTTCAAAAGCAATGTGATGCAAGGAACAAATCTCTCACAAAAGTATTCATTTTAGGAAAGAAATGAAAGCAAGAGTGTACAGGGATTCCAAGCAATCATAATCAGCTCAATTCCAATAAGAAGATTAGGCGAATTCAAGTATCCAAAGGAAATGGAACAGAATACGCGAAATCGACCAAAGCTCGATTTCGGACAGAATTCCAGTGGCACATCGAACAAATATTTCAGAATAACAATTATGCTCCAATACCCATAAGAAGGCTATGGTCGAACCATATATCAATCTATATTCGGATGGAACAGATTTCATATGAAACAGGGCTCCCAACACAGAGTTACCTCTGATTTGGTAACACAAGGTCAAAATCACAATCACTGTTTTGCAGAATTTATAGGGTCGGATTCAACAGACGATAGGGTGGGCAATTGAACTCCAAAATTTTCAAACTATATGTCAAAAGAGATAATTTCAAGTTTAGTTTCAAATAAAATCAGTTTGGTACAAACCAGAATTTTCAACAGGGAGTTATAGGCGTTTTAGTATCGAAAGGTCAAGAATCTTGAACTCTGTTTTACAGCATCTATAGTCTCATTTGAAAAAAATGTTTGGGTAAGTATTTGGTGTCCAAATTCTACAAAATCGGTGTCAAAAGAAAGACATAAGAGTCTAATTACAAACAAAATAGTTCCTGCCTGAATTCACATTTTGTGCTAAAACTTATAGCCGAAACAGTGTATAGGGGTCAGTATACCGAAAATATTTCAGAATCCATGGTTTTAAGTCCAAAGAGAGACATATCAGTTTCTAAATAGAAATCTTCCAATTTATTTTGAATCAACATAAAAACAGAGTCTAATACTTCTGTAGGATGGGGTTAGAACACTTGCCTTTGGAAATTTTGACCCGAAATGACAAGATTAAAGCAAGAACCCTAAAAGCCCCAATTTTCTTTCTCTTCTTCTTCTTCTTCTTCTTCTTCTTCTTCTTCTTCTTCTTCCTTTCTTTCCCTGATCACCCACGAGCTGCCTCCTCTGCTTCCTTAACAACGAAGGCAGAGAGGCTTAAGCGGTGGAATTTGTCATTTGGTGCATTTTGCAGTTTAGTCCTTGTTTTTATCATATTCACGATTAGGTCCTTAGGGTTTACATATAGGTCCTCAGATTCTTTCTTTTTCTTTTTTTTTTTTGAACAGATCTCCCAAATCTTAAAAATAAGTTACCTCTGATTCATACTCTATTTCTTTTGTCAATTAAAATAGATGCTTACATTATCACCAAAAATTTATACGAACATTCGGAAATGAGGGGTGTCACACTATTGCGACCCCAATCCGGAAAGCTCTTTCCGAGCCCAACGATACTGACTGCGTAGCGGTCATGGCAAATTCCTTGCTCGAAAACAATCGTCTCGGAGGTCTACGGGAGATGTTTCGTATCTCGGGACGCAAAAAGAAGTGCAACACGAGGACTTCCCGGGGGGTCACCCATCTTAGTACTACTCTCGCCCAAGCACGCTTAACTTCGGAGTTTTGATGGGATCCGGTGCTTTAGTGCTGGTATGATCGCACCAGTTTCGGGTGCTTCGTCCCTCGCCTATCTGCACGTCGCGGCCGGCGCATCAACGTCCGGAGCCTCTTGCCCGTCACGAAATCGTCGGCGCTTTCTCGAACGATCACGAAATCCCTATTGCAAGCTCTCTCCGAGCCCTAGCCCATCGACCGCGTATCGGTCACGGCAAGCTCGCACCGAAACCATCGGCACTTACTCGAACGATCTCGGAATCGCTATTGCGACCCCAATCCGGAAAGCTCTCTCCGAGCCCCACGATACTGACTACATAGCGGTCACGGCAAATTCTGAGCCCCAAAACAATCGTCTCGGAGGCCTACGGGGGATGTTTCGTATCTCGGGACGCAAAAAGGAGTGCAACACGAGGACTTTCCAGGGGTTCACACATGCTAGTACTACTCTCGCCCAAGCACGCTTAACTTCGGAGTTCTGATGGGATCCGGAGCTTAAGTGCTGGTTTGATCGCACCCGTTTCACTTGCTTTGTCCCTCGCCTATGTGCAAATCGCGGCTGGCACATCAACGTCCGGAGACTCTTGCCCGTTACGAAACCCTCGATGCATTCTCGAACGATCACGAAATCCCTATTGCAAGCTCTCTCTGAGCCCTAGCCCAACGACTGCGTATTGGTGGCGGCAAGCGCACGCCGAAACCATCGGCACTTTCTAGAACGATCTCGGAATTGCTATTGCGACCCTAATACGGAAAGCTCTCTCCGAGCCCCACGATACTGACTACTTAGCGGTCACGGCAAATTCTGTGCCCCAAAACAATCGTCTCATAGGTCTACGGGAGATGTTTCGCATCTCGGGAAGCAAAAATGAGTGCAACATGAGGACTTCCCAAGGGGTCACCCATCTAAGTACTACTCTCGCCCAAACACGATTAAGTTTGGAATTCTGATGGGATCCGGTGCTTTAGTGCCGGTATGATCGCACCGGTTTCGGGTGCTTCGTCCCTCGCCTATGTGCACGTCGTGGCCGGCGCATCAACGTCCGGAGCCTCTTGCCCGTCACTAAACCGTCGGCGCTTTCTCGAACGATCATGAAATCCCTATTGCAAGCTCTCTCCGAGCCCTAGCCCATCGACTGCGTATCGGTCACGGTAAGCTCGCGCCGAAACCATTGGCACTTTCTCGAACGATCTCGGAAACGCTATTGCGACCCCAATCCAGAAAGCTCTCTCCGAGCCCCATGATACTGACTGTGTAGTGGTCACGGCAAATTTCGTGCCCCAAAACAATCGTCTCTGAGGTCTACAGGAGATGTTTTGCATCTCGGGAAGCAAAAAGTAGTGCAACACGAGGACTTCCCTGGGTGTCACCCATCCTAGTACTACTCTCGCCCAAGCACGCGTAACTTCAGAATTCTGATGGGATCCAGTGCTTTAGTGCTGGTATGATCGCACCCATTTCGGGTGCTTCGTCCCTCGCCTATGTGCACGTCGCAGCGGGCGCATCAACGTCCGGAGCCTCTTGCCCATCACGAAACCGTCGGCGCTTTCTCGAACGATCACGAAATCCCTATTGCAAGCTCTCTCCGCGCCCTAGCCCATCGACCGCGTATCGGTCACGGCAAGCTCGCGCCGAAACCATCGGCACTTTCTCGAACGATCTCAGAATCGCTATTGCGACCCCAATCCGGAAAGCTCTCGCCGAGCCCCATGATACTGACTGCGTAGTGGTCACGGCAAATTCCGTGCCCCAAAACAATCGTCTCTGAGGTCTACGAGAGATGTTTCGCATCTCGGGAAGCAAAAAGGAGTGCAACACGAGGACTTCCCAGGGGGTCACCCATCTTAGTACTACTCTCGCCCAAGCACGCTTAACTTCGGAGTTTTGATGGGATCCGGTGCTTTAGTGCTGGTATGATCGCACCCGTTTCGGGTGCTTCGTCCCTCGCCTATGTGCACGTCGTAGCAGGCGCATCAACGTCCGGAGCCTCTTGCCCATCACGAAACCGTCGGCGCTTTCTCGAACGATCACGAAATCCCTATTGCAAGCTCTCTCCGAGCCCTAGCCCAACGACTGCGTATCGGTCATGGCAAGTGCACGCCGAAACCATCGTCACTTTCTAGAACGATCTCGGAATCACTATTGCCACCCCAATCCGGAAAACTCTCTCCGAGCCCCACGATACTGACTGCGTAGCGATGAAAGCAAATTCCGAGCCCGAAAACAATCGTCTCGGAGGCCTACGGGAGATGTTTCGTATGTCGGGACGCAAAAAGGAGTGTGACAAGAGGACTTCCTACGGTGTCACCCATCCTAGTACTACTCTTGCCCAAGCACGCTTAACTTCAGAGTTCTGAAGGGATCCAGAGTTTAGGGATGGTATGATCTCACCCGTTTCGGGTGCTTTGTCCCTCGCCTATGTGCACGTCGTGGCCGGCGCATCAACGTCTGGAGCCTCTTGCCCGTCACAAAACCGTTGGCGCTTTCTCGAACGATTTTGAAACCCCTATTGCAAGCTCTCTCTGAGCCCTAGCCCAACGATTACGTATCGGTCATGGCAAGCGCGCGCCGAAACCATTTGCACTTTCTAGAAATATCTCGGATTCGCTGTTGCGACCCCATTCCGGAAAGCTCTCCCCGAGACCCACGAAACTAACTGCGTAGCGGTCACGGCAAATTCCGAGCCCCAAAACAATCGTCTCGGAGGCCTACGTGAGATGTTTCGTATCTCGGGATGGAAAAAGGACTGAAACACGAGGACTTCCCTGGTTGTCACCCATCCTAGTACTACTCTCGCCCAAGCACGCGTAACTTCAGAGTTCTGATGGGATCCGCTACTTTAGTGCCGGTATGATCGCACCCGTTTCGGGTGCTTCGTCCCTCACCTATGTGCATGTCGCAGTGGGCGCATCAACGTCCAGAGCCTCTTGCCCGTCACAAAACCGTTGATTCTTTCTCGAACGATCACGAAATCCCTATTGCAAGCTCTCTCCGAGCCCTAGCCCAACGACTGCGTATCGGTCACGGCAAGCGCACGACGAAACCATCGGCACTTTCTCGAACGATCTCGGAATCGCTATTGCGACCCCATTCCAGAAATCTCTCTCCGAGCCCCACGATACTGACTGCGTAGCAGTCACGGCAAATTCCGAGCCCTAAAACAATCGTCTCGGAGGCCTACGGGAGATGTTTCGTATCTCGGGACGCAAAAAGGAGTGCAACAAGAGGACTTCCCAGGGGGTCACCCATCCTAGTACTACTCACGCCCAAGCACGCTTAACTTCGGAGTTCAGATGGGATCCGGAGCTTAAGTGCTGGTATTATCGCACTCGTTTCGCTTGTTTCGTCCCTCGCCTATGTGCACATCGCGGCTGGCGCATCAACGTCCGGAGCCTCTTGCCCATCACGAAACTGTCGATGCTTTCTCGAACGATCACGAAATCCCTATTGCAAGCTTTCTCCGAGCCCTAGCCCGACAACTGCCTATCGGTCACGGCAAGCGCTGTAATATCCCATTAGTCCCACATCGGAAGTGGGGAATGTGTGTGATTAGCTTATAAGGGCCTGATGAGTGTACTACGTAACCTCCCGCTTAAGCATTTTGGTCCGTCGTTGAGGACCAAAATGGAGATATCGGCCAGTTGGCTCATCAGACCCGGGTCGTGACATTTGGTATCAAAGCCGACCTAGCATTAGGGCAGGGTGAGAGGGCTGCAGTAGGAAAGGGCTACCCGTGGATGGAGTCAGAGAACTCATCACGACCCGGGTCTGATGAGCCAACTGGCCGATATCTCCATTTTGGTCCTCAACGACGGACCAAAATGCTTAAGCGGGAGGTAACGTAGTACACTCATCAGGCCCTTATAAGCTAATCACACACATTCCCCACTTCCGATGTGGGACTAATGGGATATTACACTATCCCCAACTCAATTAGCTTGACGTCCTCGTCAAGGCCCGACATATCCCAGATCGAACCCTAGCATAGTGCATGTGAGGTTTAACTCAGTGGTGGCTCCACGCCGTGATGAGTTCTCTGACTCCATCCACGGGTAGCCCTTTCCTACTGCAGCCCTCTCACCCTGCCCTAATGCTAAGTCGGCTCTGATACCAAATGTCATGACCCGGGTCTGATGAGCCAACTGGCCGATATCTCCATTTTGGTCCTCAACGACGGACCAAAATGCTTAAGCGGGAGGTAACGTAGTACACTCATCAGGCCCTTATAAGCTAATCACACACATTCCCCACTTCCGATGTGGGACTAATGGGATATTACACTATCCCCAACTCAATTAGCTTGACGTCCTCGAGGTTCTAGGTAGTCCCGAAACAAAGTCCATAGTAATACATTCCCATTTCCATTCAGGAATAACTAAAGGTTGCAGTAACCCTCCAGGTCTTTGGTGTTCTACTTTGATACCAAATGTCACGACCCGGGTCTGATGAGCCAACTGGCCGATATCTCCATTTTGGTCCTCAACGACGGACCAAAATGCTTAAGCGGGAGGTAACGTAGTACACTCATCAGGCCCTTATAAGCTAATCACACACATTCCCCACTTCCGATGTGGGACTAATGGGATATTACACTATCCCCAACTCAATTAGCTTGACGTCCTCGTCAAGGCCCGACATATCCCAGATCGAACCCTAGCATAGTGCATGTGAGGTTTAACTCAGTGGTGGCTCCACGCCGTGATGAGTTCACTGACTCCATCTACGGGTAGCCCTTTCCTACTGCAGACCTCTCACCCTGCCCAAATGCTAGGTCGGCTCTGATACCAAATGTCACGACCCGGGTCTGATGAGCCAACTGGCTGATATATCCATTTTGGTCCTCAACGACGGACCAAAATGCTTAAGCGGGAGGTTACGTAGTACACTCATCAGGCCCTTATAAGCTAATCACACACATTCCCCACTTCCGATGTGGGACTAATGGGATATTACACTATCCCCAACTCAATTAGCTTGACGTCCTCGTCAAGGCCCGACATATCCCAGATCGAACCCTAGCATAGTGCATATGAGGTTTAACTCAGTGGGCTCCACGCCGTGATGAGTTCTCTGACTCCATCCAGGGGTAGCCCTTTCCTATTGCAGCCCTCTCACCCTGCCCTAATGCTAGGTCGGCTCTGATACCAAATGTCACGACCCGGGTCTGATGAGTCAACTGGCCGATATCTCCATTTTGGTCCTCAACGAGGGACCAAAATGCTTAAGCGGGAGGTAAACTGGCCGATATCTCCATTTTGGTCCTCAACGACGGACCAAAATGCTTAAGCGGGAGGTAATGTAGTACACTCATCAGGCCCTTATAAGCTAATCACACACATTCCCCACTTCCGATGTGGGACTAATGGGATATTACAATATCCCCAACTCAATTAGCTTGACGTCCTCGTCAAGGCCCGACATATCCCAGATCGAACCCTAGCATAGTGCATGTGAGGTTTAACTCAATGGTGGCTCCACGCCATGATGAGTTCTCTGACTCCATCCACGGGTAGCCCTTTCCTACTGCAGCCCTCTCACCCTGCCCAAATGCTAGGTCGGCTCTGATACCAAATGTCACGACCCGGGTCTGATGAGCCAACTGGCTCATATCTCCATTTTGGTCCTCAACGACGGACCAAAATGCTTAAGCGGGAGGTTACGTAGTACACTCATCAGGCCCTTATAACCTAATCACACACATTCCCCACTTCCGATGTGGGACTAATGGGATATTACACTATCCCCAACTCAATTAGCTTGACGTCCTCGTCAAGGCCCGACATATCCCAGATCGAACCCTAGCATAGTGCATATGAGGTTTAACTCAGTGGTGGCTCCACGCCGTGATGAGTTCTCTGACTCCATCCACGGGTAGCCCTTTCCTACTGCAGCCCTCTCACCCTGCCCTAATGCTAGGTCGGCTCTGATACCAAATGTCACGACCCGGGTCTGATGAGCCAACTGGCCGATATCTCCATTTTGGTCCTCAACGACGGACCAAAATGCTTAAGCGGGAGGTTACGTAGTACACTCATCAGGCCCTTATAAGCTAATCACACACATTCCCCACTTCCGATGTGGGACTAATGGGATATTACAAGCGCACGCCGAAACCATCGGCACTTTCTAGAACGATCTCGGAATCGCTATTGCGACCCCAATACGAAAAGCTCTATCCAAGCCCCACGATACTGACTACTTAGCGGTCACGGCAAATTCCGAGCCCCAAAACAATCGTCTCGGAGGCCTACGGGAAATGTTTCGTATCTCGGGACGCAAAAAGGAGTGCGACACGAGGACTTTCCAGGGGGTCACCCATCCTAGTACTACTCCCGCCCAAGCACGCTTAACTTCGGAGTTCTGATGGGTTCCGGAGCTTAAGTGTTGGTATGATCGCACCCGTTTCGCTTGCTTCGTACCTCGCCTATGTGCACATCGCGGCTGGCGCATCAACGTCCGGAGCCTCTTACCCGTCACGAAACCGTCGATGCTTTCTCGAACGATCATGAAATCACTATTGCAAGCTCTCTCTGAGCCCTAGACCAACGACTGTGTATCGGTCACGGCAAGCGCACATCGAAACCATCGGCACTTTCTAGAACGATCTCGGAATCGCTATTGCGACCCCAATCCAGAAAGCTCTCTCCGAGCCCCACTATACTGACTGCGTAGCGGTCACGGCAAATTCCGAGGCCCAAAACAATCGTCTCGGAGGCCTACGGGAGATGTTTCGTATCTCGGGGCGCAAAAAGGAGTGCGACACGAGGACTTTCCAGGGGGTCACCCATCCTAGTACTACTCTCGCCCAAGCACGCATAACTTCGGAGTTCTAATGGCATCCGGAGCTTAAGTGCTGGTATGATCGCACCCGTTTCACTTGCTTCGTCCCTCGCCTATGTGCACATCGCGGTAGGCGCATCAACTTCCGAAGCCTCTTGCTCGTCACAAAACCATCGATGCTTTCTCGAACGATCACAAAATCCCTATTGCAAGCTCTCTCCGAGCCCTAGCCCAATGACTGCGTATCGGTCACGACAAGCGCACCCCGAAACCATCGGCACTTTCTAGAATAATCTCGGAATCGCTATTGCCACCCCAATCCGGAAAGCTCTCTCCGAGCCCCACGATATTGACTACTTAGCAGTCACGGCAAATTATGAGCCCCAAAACAATCGTCTCGGAGGCCTACGGGAGATGTTTCGTATCCCGGGACGCAAAAAGGAGTGCGATACGGGGACTTTCCAGGGCGTCACCCATCCTAGTACAACTCTCGCCCAAGCACGCTTAACTTCGGAGTTCTGATGGGATCCGGAGCTTAAGTGCTGGTATGATCGCATCCGTTTCACTTGCTTCGTCCCTCGCCTATGTGCACATCGCGGTTGGCGCATCAACGTCCGGATACTCTTTCCCGTCACGAAACCCTCGATGCTTTCTCGAACGATCACGAAATCCCTATTGCAAGCTCTCTCAGAGCCCTAGCCCAACGACTGCGTATCAGTCACGGCAAGCGCACGCCGAAACCATCGGCACTTTCTAGAACGATCTCGGAATCGCTATTGCGACCCCAATCTGGAAAGCTCTCTCCGAGCCCCACTATACTGACTGCGTAGCGGTCACGGCAAATTCCGTGCCCGAAAACAATCGTATCGGAGGTCTACGGGAGATGTTTCATATCTCGGGACGCAAAAAGGAGTGCAACACGAGGACTTACCAGGGGGTCACCCATCCTAGTACTACTCTCGCCCAAGCACGCTTAACTTCGGAGTTCTGATGGGATCCAGTGCTTTAGTGCTGGTATGATCGCACCGGTTTCGGGTGCTTCGTCCCTCGCCTATGTGCACGTCATGGCCGGCGCATCAACGTCCGGAGCCTCTTGTCCGTCACGAAACCGTCGGTGCTTTCTCGAACGATCACGAAATCCCTATTGTAAGCTCTCTCCGTGCCCTAGCCCAACGATTGCGTATCGGTCACGGCAAGCGCACGCCGAAACCATCGGCACTTTCTAGAACGATCTCGAAATCGCTATTACGACCCCAATCCAGAAAGCTCTCTCCAAGACCCACGATACTGACTGCGTAGCAGTCACGGCAAATTCCGAGCCCCAAAACAATCGTCTCAGAGGCCTGCGTGAGATGTTTCGTATCTCGGTTTGCAAAAAGGAGTGCAACACGAGGACTTCCCTGGGTGTCACCCATCCTAGTACTACTCTCGCCCAAGCACGCGTAACTTCAGAATTCTGATGGGATCCGGTGCTTTAGTGCTGGTATTATCGCACCCGTTTCGGGTGCTTCGTCCCTCGCCTATGTGCACGTCGCAGCGGGCGCATCAACGTTCGGAGCCTCTTGCCCATCACGAAACCGTCGGCGCTTTCTCGAACGATCACGAAATCCCTATTGCAAGCTCTCTCCGAGCCCTAGCCCAACGACTGCGTATCGGTCACGGCAAGCAAACGCCGAAACCATCGGCACTTTCTAGAACGATCTCGGAATCACTATTGCCACCCCAATCCGGAAAGCTCTCTCCGAGCCCCATGATACTGACTGCGTAGCGGTCACGGCAAATTCCGTGCCCCAAAATAATCGTCTCGGAGGTCTACGGGAGATGTTTCGTATCTCGGGAAGCAAAAAGGAGTGCAACAGGAGGACTTCCCAAGGGGTCACCCATCTTAGTACTACTCTCGCCCAAGCACGCTTGACTTCGGAGTTCTGATGGGATCCGGTGCTTTAGTGCTGATATGATCGCACCGGTTTCGAGTGCTTCGTCCCTCGCCTATCTGCACGTCGCGGCCGACGCATCTACGTCCGGATCCTCTTGCCCGTCACAAAATCGTCAGCGCTTTCTCGAACGATCACGAAATCCCTATTGCAAGCTCTCTCTGAGCCCTAGCCCATCGACCGCGTATCGGTCACGGCAAGCTTGCGCCGAAACAATCGGCACTTTCTCGAACGATCTCGGAATCGCTATTGTGACCCCAATCCGGATAGCTCTTTCCGAGCCCCACGATACTGACTGCGTAGCGGTCATGGCAAATTCCGTGACCCAAAACAATTGTCTCGGAGGTCTACGGCAGATGTTTCGCATCTCGGGAAGCAAAAAGGAGTGCAACACGAGGACTTCCCATGGGGTCACCCATCCTAGTACTACTCTCGCCCAAGCACGCTTAACTTCGGAGTTCTGAAGGGATCCGAAGCTTAAGTGCTGGTATGATCGCACCCGTTTCGCTTGCTTCGTCACTCGCCTATGTGCACATCGCGGCTGGCACATCAACATCCGGAGCCTCTTGCCCGTCACGAAACCATCGATGCTTTCTCGAACGATCACGAAATCCCTATTGCAAGCTCTCTCCGAGCCCTAGCCCAACGACTGCATATCGGTCATGGCAAGCGCACGCCGAAACCATCGACACTTTCTAGAACGATCTCGGAATCGCTATTGCGACCCCAATCCAGAAAGCTCTCTCCGAGCCCCACGATACTGACTGCGTAACGGTCACGGCAAATTTCGTGCCCCAAAACAATCGTCTCGGAGGTCTACGGGAGATTTTTCGCATCTCGGGAAGCAAAAAGGAGTGGAACACGAGGACTTCCCATGGGGTCACCCATCTTAGTATTACTCTTGCCCAAGCACGCTTAACTTCGGAGTTCTGATGGGAACCGGTGCTTTAGTGCCGATATGATCGCACTGTTGAATCTCGTATTTTGATGATGAAACTACTTGATATATGTTTATGATTTAATCTACGTTTTGAGTGACGCAGGATGCCTCGATCAGGATGAGACAATTAAAGCAGGAAAATCATGTTGTGCCAGAGGAACATGTTAGAAGATTGGACGTCGGGCCGGTGGATCGGTCGACGTATCGACAGAAGGCTTCGGGCCGTGGACTCGGGCATCGAGCCAAGAAGAGCGGGTATTGTGCCAAGGATATCGGAGTTGCGGAGCCAACTAGCCGATTGGGCAATAGGCCGCAGGAAAGGACAATGCGCCGAAGAATCGGACGAAGCGTCGAGGGACCAATGACATGCCGGACAACTTGGTTAATTGCTTACGATTAATTGTCTCGATCGAAGTTTTGTTTACATGTGCAGGATTAACTACGATGAAAGTAAGACATGCAGCAGGAGTTGCGCCGGAGTCATGACAATGATCACGTTGGGAGTTCGAGAGCTCGACGGAAGTTCGGACAGTCGTCGGATGTTCTGCGGGAATAAATCCGAGAAGTCCAGAAGCTTGCCAAAGGAGCTCGTCGGAACTTGCCAAGTGGATCGTCGCAGTCCAGGAGTTTGCCGGAAGTCTGCAGGAGCATCACCGAGGGTTCATCGGATGATCGACGGAAGTTCACCGGAAACTCGCCGGAAGAAGCGAGTGACGCACCGAAGCAAGCTGCAGAATATGTCTTAGGAAATAATCGTAGTTAGCACTTTGATTAAGTTAGAAATGGGAGATGATCCCATTAGCTTAATCCTGGGGCAATTGGGCCCCTGAAGAACTCAAATTGGGTCGAATGGTTCAACCCATTCGGACCCAGGTTGCTGTGGGAGGTGCAACCGCCCAGGCTATGTCTCCCAGCGAGACTGGGCGGTGCAACCGCCCCAGCCAAGAGGTGCAACCGCCCAGGGCTCAGTCTCCGAGCGAGACTGGGCGGTGCAACCTCCTTTGTCAGGAGGTAGCACCGCCAGAGCTCAAGTTTCGAGCTTTGCCAAGCGGTGCAACCTCTCTAGTCAGGCAGTGCAACCGCTTGAGCTCGGTCTTCGAGCTCTGGCAGAGCGGTGCAACCGCCCCCGACAGAGAGGTGCAACCGCCTGGGCTCAGTCCTCGAGCTCTGCCAGGCGGTGCAACCTCTCCAGTCAGGAGGTGCAACCGCCTGATCCCGGAATTCCGAGATTTGATCGTTTTGAGCTCCAAATTTGAACTGAGTTGGGGCCTCTAAATACCCCACCCATTCAACACTAAAAAGATATAGAACTACACCGAATTCTTGATCTTTTCTGTGATTCTAAGAGCTCAAATTTGTGTTAAGTCCAAAAGTTCTCCTCTTTCTGTTCTTCAAGTCTTGGGTTGTAAAGAGAGGAGAGAAAGGTTCTGTAAGGGTTGTCTCCTGAGCCCGTCAAAAGGAGTGAAACTGTAAAAGGGCAGTTGGCCTTCGCCTATTGAAGGAAGGCCTCTAGTTGACGTCGGTAACCTCGTCGGTGGACGAAGCCAAAAGTGGAGTAGGTCAAGACTGACCGAACCACTCTAAATCTATGGTTTGAGTTTATTTTGAGCACTTTATCATTACTGCAAACCTCCTTCATAGCTACTGCTCTCTGCGCTTTTACGAACAAGTTTCTTTGTTCTGATCTTTCCGAATCTGCATTCAGTCGTAAATCGGTGTTTTCGTACAATCTTTACATTGCAGTTTACATTTACGTTTTGATTCTATTTATAACTGCAAACTGTCTTCTGCACTTTTACGAACGAGTTTCTTTGCAGTTTACGTTTACGTTTTGATTCCATTTATAACTGCAAACTGCGCTTAGATGCAATCTGCACTTAGACGCAAACTTCGCTTAGACGTAAACTGCGCTTAGACGCAATCTGAGCTTAGACGCAAACTGCGCTTAGATGCAAACTGCGCTTAGATGCAATCTGCATTTAGACGCAAACTGCATTTAGACGCAAACTGCATAAACTGCGCTTAGACGCAAATTGTGTTTAGACTTAAACTGCACTTAATCATAAGTAATCTTAGAATCAGCTTTTGCATCAAAATAGTTTTTATCGAACGAACGCAGCTTTCGTTTTTAATTGCTGAAAGATTTCCGCTGCACTAATTCACCCACCCCCTCTTAGTGCTCTCGATCCTAACAATTGGTATTAGAGCGGGGTATTTCTCATTTCGGATTTACACCCGAGAGAAATGGCTCTTCAAGAGGGCTTTTCGGTCTTTCGTCCACCGTTCTTTAACGGATTGGACTACACTTATTGGAAAACTCGAATGAGAGTCTTCTTGATTTCTCTAAATCTGGATTTATGGAATATCGTTGAAAACGATTTTCAACTTCCCTCTAAACCGATGAACGAATAGTCAGATTTAGAGAAGAAGTATTTTTCTTTAAACGCAAAGGCTATGAATGCCTTATTTTGCGCTTTGGACAAAAATGAGTTCAATCGGGTTTCTTTATGCGAAACGGCTTTCGATATTTGGCGCACTCTTGAAATCACGCACGAGGGAACTAGTAGAGTCAAAGACTCGAAAGTTAATATTTTACTGCATGATTTCGAGCTTTTTCAAATGAAGCCAAGCGAAACCATTGGTGACATGTACACCCGTTTTACGGATGTCGTCAATGGTTTAAGAGCTCTTGGCAAATGTTTTTCGAACTCTGAACTTGTGAACAAGATTTTGCGTTCTCTTTCTAAGAAGTGGGATTCAAAAGTAACGGCTTTACAAGAAACAAAAGATTTAAATATGTTTCTACTTGAAGAACTAATTGGTTCATTGATCACATATGAAATGACGTGCAATACACGTGAAGAACTTGAGAACCACCTTCCAAATAACAGGAAGGATTTGGGACATAGAACATTTGAAGACCACTCGAGCATAAGCTCAAGTGATGGTGAACTTAAACTACAATTGAAACAAAAATTAAAAAGTAAAAAGAACGGAACTACTTGCTTTGAACACAAGAAGAAGAACAAAAATTGGGATGAATCGAGCTCCTCTGAAGACGAGGAGAAAATCAACCAAGGCGAGGTGGCAAACTATGCCTTTACGCCTTTCGACGCTGAGGTAATCAAAATGCCTTTAATTTACTTCGAAATTACATGATGTTTTTCATGATGCATTTTTCTTTTTCTTTAAATTTTCTTGAAAATTACATTTTTAATAATTTAATAATAAAAATGCAAAAATATGATCATGCTTGTAATTTTGAAAATGAAAAAGAAAATTGCATGTCTTATGTTAATGCAAGATAGAAATCTAATGATTGTACACCTAGTGAGATTAAATCTTATTTATGTGCTTGAGAAGCAAGAATATATATTTTGATGATTTTTATTGATTTTCAGTGACGATACATGGCTTTTGTCTAGAAGGCTTGATATTTTTCATTGTCTTTGTTTGTTAAATATGATGTATGGTTTTGACATAAGAATGAAGAGTTGAGCATGCTATTATAAAGTCAATCATATAAATTAAAACTAAAGAAGTTTTAGGCATTTATAAGAATCATTCAAAATTATGTTCAATGAAACCTTGCTTAATGTTGCAATGAAAATATTAAAGTTTTGATACTATGATTTAACGATTTTATGCATGAGATTTTAAAGTTATACATGATGATTTTTGTGATTGATGGTTTTATGATGAAATTCATTTTATGATCCTAAACGTTGATGCATGTTTTCATTTGACATAAATAAAAAGGCATGCTAACATGAAATCGATCACTTAAGATGAAACACTTAAAAAAGGGGAGAAATATATGAATTGATGCTATAAACACTATGCTATGATTATCCCATGCTTGCATCACCAAGAAATATATGATTGCTATCATTGCTATATGCCCTGTATCAAGGTATCAAACAAAAATTTGCATCATACGAGTTGATATCTTACCATGTGATGCAATGCTACACTTGCTAAAATATTCGAAATATGTACATCATGCCCTGTATCAAGATATCAAACAAAATCTTGCTTTACAGTTTTACGCATTGATATCTTATCATATGATGAAATGCTACAATTGATGAACACTTGAAATGTAATCCTCTATCTTATTGATTTTTCAATAAATCTATGCTTGTCATACATGAATTTATTGAATGTAATTTTGAGGATGATTTCAGATTTGACAAATGCTTGATTCGTATAAGATACACTTTAAATATGAATCATGCTTCAATCATGTTAAATGCTTCAATCATTTTCTATCTCTAGAGTTCTCGATTTTGATGAAATACAAGTGATAAATTCATTTATGATATCTTGTAAATCACTTGAATTATGAATGAGTTTTTTTTTTTATGATGTGTTAAAAGAATCACTTAAAAAGAAAATGCTTTTTTTTTTTTGGTAAGTAAAAGTAAATTGATTATGTGTAAAGTTTCTACAACTAGCTTTATCTATACAAGTCATAGACAAAGCCAAGTAACTCATAGAGTGCGAATGCGATAGTTATGACTACACATGCTGTAGACTATAACTACCTGTGGGTACATTATTTGGCATCATTCCCAAGATCTTTAGCTAATAGCAAAATTAAATTTTATAAAAATATCTTTTTCTCTTCGGGTGAAGTGCTCGGTTTTGAGATCATGCTCCATACAGGATCTTGAGTCTCTAATAATCTCTTTCAAGAGCTGAGCATTGTTTGTGTGTTGATATTCAAAGATTCTATTACATCTCTCCTTCCACATCCACCAAATAGCGCATCTGAAAGTAACCTTTGCCAGTTGTGTAAGAGGCCCTTTTCTTGAGAAACATTGCATAAGGTCGCCTAGTTCTTGGTGCAAGTTTGGTTGCGGCAGTCTATTGAGTTCAAATCGCTGGAGAATCTCCTTCAATATCCATTTTGTATAATCACAAGCAAAATAGAGGTGGTCAACAGTTTCTTCTTCTTGCAAACAAAGGGAGCATCGGTTAACATGATAGATACCTCTTCTTTTCATATTGTCTATTGTAGGTAGTTTATTGAGAAGGGCCTGCCATGTACATAAGGAGTGTCTTTGTGATCCCGGTCGATCCCATGTCCAACTGCTTGGGACCCACTTGTTATTTCTTTGCCTAATTTGATTCCATGCGGATGTGGCACTAAATTTGCCATTGTCATAAGGCCAAATAAGTGTATCTGAAGAGTTGTTCCTGATTGGAATAGCTATAATAGTCGGCCAAAGTGATAACATTTTGGGAGAAATAAGATTAGGGAGACACCAAGTACCGTTAGCAATGAACTCGGAAACCTTCCAATCTTTGGGAGCCTCAAGATCTTTTCGTATTCTGTCGCCATATAATTGAAATATACTCTTCCCATTCACCCAAGGATCGTACCACATATTAGTACTAGTTCCAGAAGAGATTGCATACGAAATATGTTTGATTAGCCAATTCCTTGCCTTTAAAATTCCTTTCCAAGCTGCAGAGTGGTATGTTCTTGTTGAAATTTCCCAGATTGATTCCTTTGAAAGATACCTAGCAGAAACCCATTGTGACCATAAGGAACATTTGTTTTGCAAAAGATTCCACAATTGTTGTACCAGGCATGCTTGATTCCAATCTCTAGTATTTCTCAAGTTTAGCCCCCCTTCATCTTTCGGTTTGCAAATGCTATCCCAATTTACCATATGCATTGCCTTATCATTTGTGCCATTCCAGAAGAAGTTCATTAATAACCGTTCAATATCTTGGAGAAGTCCAGTAGGCAAAAGAAATGCATTACACCAATATATAGAGTAGGAGTGCAATACAGAACGGATGAGTTCGAGTCGTCCTGCTTTTGATAGAAGCCTATTTTTCCAAGAACGGATGGCTCACCTATTGGTTTTTTTGGGAGCACGAATGGCATCCGACAAGGTGATCCACTCTCTCCGTATCTCTTTACTATTGCGATGGAAGGACTTAGCTGTATGTTGGAACATGCAGTCTTAAATGGCAGCATTAAGGTACCCAATGCTGGCTCTATTCATATATCACATATAACATTTGCAGATGATTTACTTATCTTTCTCCTAAATGATCCAACTTCAGTAAAGAACCTGGCTACTATTATGAATGACTTTGGTATGGTTTCTGGACTTCAGTTAAATCATGCGAAAAGTAAAGTATATATGAGCCCTTACGTTGAGGAAAAGGTCTTTATTGCACAAACTTTGGGGGATAGTGAAGGAAGCCTGCCAGTTCCTTATTTGGGTCTCCCGCTCATATCCACAGGCATTCACAAAACCCACTGTCAGAAAATGCTTTTCCCATCTTATCGAGATTAATGATTTCATGATATTGTGTGAATCTCGAAATTGATTTTGATGAAATAGTAATAACGTTATTCATGTTATGAATCTTAAAAATGATAATATGCTTCATGTGAAAATATGAATACATGAAACACTTATGATATTCCGTGTATTCATAAAATATTTATCTCATCATCCAATAACTCTTCTTGATATTCCTTATGAGATGAAATGAAATAATGCATTA